>NC_134455.1:288868646-289493646 GCF_047948215.1 Lycorma delicatula
TTCCAGGTTTTTTCTTTCTAGCGGGTGGAATATTTAACCGATTTTCATAAAACTTTGTAAGGACGTGTAAACCGAATAGAGTGAGACTCCTATCGATTTTCGAGCGAATCGGTTGACTGGAAGTAATATTATAGGGCAAAAAACTGATATTTTTGATGCCATTTCTAGGTTTTTTCTTTCTAGCGGGCGGAATAATTAACCGATTTTGATAAAACTTTGTAAGGACTTGTAAACCGAATAGAGTGAGGTTCCTATCGATTTTTGAGCCAATCGGTTGACTGGAACTAATATTTTAAGAAAAAAACTGATATTTTTGATGTCTTTTCCAGGTTTTTTCTTTCTAGCGGGCGGAATATTAAACCGATTTTGATAAAACTTTGTAAGGACGTGTAAACCGAATAGAGGGAGATTCCTATCGATTTTCGAGCGAATCGGTTGACTGGAACTAGAAATATAGACCAAAAACTGATATTTTTGAAGTCTTTATCAGGTTTTTTTTTCTAGTGGGCGGAATATTAAACCGATTTTCATAAAACTTTGTAAGGTCGTGTAAACCGAATAGAGTGAGATTCCTATCGATTTTCGTGCAAATCGGTTGACTGGAACTAATATTATAAGCAAAAAACTGATATTTTTTATGCCTTTTCCACGTTTTTTCTTTCTAGCGGGCGGAATATTTAACCGATTTTCGTAAAACTTTGTAAGGACGTGTAAACCGAATAGAGTGAGATTCCTATCAATTTTCGAACGAATCGGTTGACTGGAACTAGAAATATAGGCCTAAAACTGATATTTTTGATGTCTTTTGCAGGTTTTTTCTTTCTAGAGGGCGAAATATATGACCGATTATGTTAAAACTTTGTAAGGACGTGTAAACCGAATAGGGTAAGATTCATATCGATTTTCGAGCCAATCGGTTGACTGGAACTAATATTATAGGCAAAAAACTGATATTTTTAATGCCATTTCGAGGTTTTTTCTTCTATCGGGCGGAATATTTGACCGATTTTGATAAAACTTTGTAAGGATGTAAAAACCGAATAGAGTGAGATTCCTATCGATTTTCGTGCGAATCGGTTGACTGGAAATAGATATATAGGCCAAAAACTGATATTTTTGATAACTTTTTCAGGTTTTTTCTTTCTAGCAGGCGGAATATTTAACCGATTTTGATAAATCTTTGTAAGGACGTGTAATCCGAATAGAGTGAGATTCCTATTGATTTTCGAGCGAATCGGTTGACTGGAACTAGAAATATAGACCAAAAACTGATATTTTTGATGTCTTTTCCAGGTTTTTTTTTCTAGTGAGCGGAATATTAAACCGATTTTCATAAAACTTTGTAAGGTCGTGTAAACCGAATAGAGTGAGATTCCTATCGATTTTCGTGCGAATCGGTTGACTGGAACTAATATTATAGGCAAAAAACTGATATTTTTGATGCCTTTTCCACGTTTTTTCTTTCTAGCGGGCGGAATATTTAACCGATTTTCGTAAAACTTTGTAAGGACGTGTAAACCGAATAGAGTGAGATTCCTGTTTATTTTCGAGCGAATCGGTTGACTGGAACTAGAAATATAGGCCAAAAACTGATATTTTTGATGTCTTTTGCAGGTTTTTTCTTTCTAGAAGGCGAAATATATGACCGATTATGTTAAAACTTTGTAAGGACGTGTAAACCGAATAGAGTGAGATTCCTATCGATTTTCGAGCGAATCGGTTGACTGGAAATAGATATATAGGCCAAAAACTGATATTTTTGATGTCTTTTCCAGGTTTTTTCTTTCTAGCCGGCGGAATATTAAACGATTTTCATAAAACTTTGTAAGGACGTGTAAACCGAATAGAGTGAGATTCCTATCGATTTTCGAGCGAATTGGTTGACTGGAACTAGAAATATAGGCCAAAAACTGATATTTTTGATGCCATTTCGAGGTTTTTTCTTCTATCGGGCGGAATATTTGACCGATTTTTATAAAACTTTGTAAGGATGTAAAAACCGAATAGAGTGAGATTCCTATCGATTTTCGAGCGAATCGGTTGACTGGAACTAATAATAAAGGCCAAAAACTGATATTTTTGATGTCTTTTCCAGGTTTTTTCTTTCTAGCAGGCGGAATATTTAACCGATTTTGATAAATCTTTGTAAGGACGTGTAATCCGAATAGAGTGAGATTCCTATCGATTTTCGAGCGAATCGGTTGACTGGAACTAATAATAAAGGCCAAAAACTGATATTTTTGATGTCTTTTCCAGGTTTTTTTTTCTAGTGGGCGGAATATTAAACCGATTTTCATAAAACTTTGTAAGGTCATGTAATCCGAATAGAGTAAGATTCCTATCGATTTTAGAGCGAATCGGTTGACTGGAACTAGATATATAGGCAAAAAACTGATATTTTTGATGCCTTTTCCAGGTTTTTTCTTTCTAGCGGGCGGAATATTTAACCGATTTTCGTAAAACTTTGTAAGGACGTGTAAACCGAATAAGGTGAGATTCCTATCGGTTTTCGAGCGAATCGGTTGACTGGAACTAATATTATAGGAAAAAACTGATATTTTTGATGCCTTTTCCAGGTTTTTTTTTCTAGTGGGCGGAATATTAAACCGATTTTCATAAAACTTTGTAAGGTCGTGTAAACCGAATAGAGTGAGATTCCTTTAAGTTTTCGAGAGAATCGGATGACTGGAACTAATTTTTATAGGCAAAAAACTGATATTTTTGATGCCTTTTCGAGGTTTTTTCTTCTATCGGGCGGAAAATTTGACCGATTTTGATAAAACTTTGTAAGGACGTGAAAACCGAATAGAGTGAGATTCCTATCGATTTTCGTGCGAATCAGTTGACTGGAACTAATATTATAGGCAAAAAACTGATATTTTTGATGCCTTTTTCAGGTTTTTTCTTTCTAGCGGGCGGAATAATTAACCGATTTAGGTAAATCTTTGTAAGGACGTGTAAACCGAATAGAGTGAGATTTCTATCGATTTTCGTGCGAATCGGTTGACTGGAACTAATATTATAGGCCAAAAACTGATATTTTTGATGTCTTTTGCAGGTTTTTTCTTTCTAGCGGGCGGAATATTTAACCGATTTTCATAAAACTTTGTAAGGTCGTGTAAACTGAATAGATTGAGATTCCTATCGATTTTAGAGCGAATCGGTTGACCGGAACTAATATTATAGGCAAAAAACTGATATTTTTGATGCCTATTCCAGGTTTTTTTTTCTAGCGCCGCAATATTTGACCGATTTTGATAAAACTTTGTCAGGACGTGTAAACCGAATAAGGTGAGATTCCTATCGGTTTTCGAGCGAATCGGTTGGCTGGAACTAATATTATAGGAAAAAAACTGATATTTTTGATGCCTTTTCCAGGTTTTTTTTTCTAGTGGGCGGAATATTAAACCGATTTTCATAAAACTTTGTAAGGTCGTGTAAACCGAATAGAGTGAGATTCCTATAAGTTTTCGAGAGAATCGGATGACTGGAACTAATTTTTATAGGCAAAAAACAGATATTTTTGATGCCTTTTCGAGGTTTTTTCTTCTATCGGGCGGAAAATTTGACCGATTTTGATAAAACTTTGTAAGGACGTGAAAACCGAATAGAGTGAGATTCCTATCGATTTTCGTGCGAATCAGTTGACTGGAACTAATATTATAGGCAAAAAACTGATATTTTTGATGCCTTTTTCAGGTTTTTTCTTTCTAGCGGGCGGAATAATTAACCGATTTAGGTAAATCTTTGTAAGGACGTGTAAACCGAATAGAGTGAGATTCCTATCGATTTTCGTGCGAATCGGTTGACTGGAACTAATATTATAGGCCAAAAACTGATATTTTTGATGTCTTTTGCAGGTTTTTTCTTTCTAGCGGGCGGAATATTTAACCGATTTTCATAAAACTTTGTAAGGACGTGTAAACCGAATAGAGTGAGACTCCTATCGATTTTCGAGCGAATCGGTTGACTGGAACTAATATTATAGGGCAAAAAAGTGATATTTTTGATGCTATTTCTAGGTTTTTTCTTTCTAGCGGGCGGAATAATTAACCGATTTTGATAAAACTTTGTAAGGACTTGTAAACCGAATAGAGTGAGGTTCCTATCGATTTTTGAGCCAATCGGTTGACTGGAACTAATATTATAACAAAAAAACTGATATTTTTGACGCCTTTTCCAGGTTTTTCTTTTTAGCGGGCGCAATATTTGACCGATTTTGATAAAACTTTGCAAGGACGTGTAAACCGAATAGAGTGAGATTCCTATCGATTTTCGAGCGAATCGGTTGACTGGAACTAGATATATAGGCCAATAACTGATATTTTTGATGTCTTTTCTAGGTTTTTTCTTTCTAGCGGGCGGAATATTAAACCGATTTTGATAAAACTTTGTAAGGACGTGTAAACCGAATAGAGGGAGATTCCTATCGATTTTCGAGCGAATCGGTTGACTGGAACTAGAAATATAGACCAAAAACTGATATTTTTGATGTCTTTTCCAGGTTTTTTTTTCTAGTGGGCGGAATATTAAACCGATTTTCATAAAACTTTGTAAGGTCGTGTAAACCGAATAGAGTGAGATTCCTATCGATTTTCGTGCGAATCGGTTGACTGGAACTAATATTATAGGCAAAAAACTGATATTTTTGATGCCTTTTCCACGTTTTTTCTTTCTAGCGGGCGGAATATTTAACCGATTTTCGTAAAACTTTGTAAGGACGTGTAAACCGAATAGAGTGAGATTCCTATCAATTTTCGAGCGAATCGGTTGACTGGAACAAGAAATATAGGCCAAAAACTGATATTTTTGATGTCTTTTACAGGTTTTTTCTTTCTAGAGGGCGAAATATATGACCGATTTTGATAAAACTTTGTAAGGACGTGTAAACCGAATAGAGTGAGATTCCTACCGATTTTCGAGCGAATTGGTTGACTGGAACTAGAAATATAGGCCAAAAACTGATATTTTTGATGCCATTTCGAGGTTTTTTCTTCTATCGGGCGGAATATTTGACCGATTTTGATAAAACTTTGTAAGGAAGTGAAAACCGAATAGAGTGAGATTCCTATCGATTTTCGTGCGAATCGGTTGACTGGAACTAATATTATAGGCAAAAAACTGATATTTTTGATGCCTTTTCCAGGTTTTTCTTTCTAGCGCCGCAATATTTGTCCGATTTTGATAAAACTTTGTGAGGACGTGTGAACCGAATAGAGTGAGATTCCTATCGATTTTCGAGCGAATCGGTTGACTGGAAATAGATATATAGGCCAAAACTGATATTTTTGATGTCTTTTTCAGGTTTTTTCTTTCTAGCAGGCAGAATATTTAGCCGATTTTGATAAATCTTTGTAAGGACGTGTAATCCGAATAGAGTGAGATTCCTATCGATTTTCGAGCGAATCGGTTGACTGGAACTAATAATATAGGCAAAAAACTGATATTTTTAATGCCATTTGTAGGTTTTTTCTTTCTAGCGGGCGGAATAATTAACCGATTTTGATAAAACTTTGTAAGGACGTGTAAACCGAATAGAGTGTGAGTCTTATCGATTTTTGAGCCAATCGGTTGACTGGAACTAATATTATAGGAAAAAAACTGATATTTTTGATGTCTTTTCCAGGTTTTTTCTTTCTAGCGGGTGGAATATTTAACCGATTTTCATAAAACTTTGTAAGGACGTGTAAACCGAATAGAGTGAGACTCCTATCGATTTTCGAGCGAATCGGTTGACTGGAAGTAATATTATAGGGCAAAAAACTGATATTTTTGATGCCATTTCTAGGTTTTTTCTTTCTAGCGGGCGGAATAATTAACCGATTTTGATAAAACTTTGTAAGGACTTGTAAACCGAATAGAGTGAGGTTCCTATCGATTTTTGAGCCAATCGGTTGACTGGAACTAATATTTTAAGAAAAAAACTGATATTTTTGATGTCTTTTCCAGGTTTTTTCTTTCTAGCGGGCGGAATATTAAACCGATTTTGATAAAACTTTGTAAGGACGTGTAAACCGAATAGAGGGAGATTCCTATCGATTTTCGAGCGAATCGGTTGACTGGAACTAGAAATATAGACCAAAAACTGATATTTTTGAAGTCTTTATCAGGTTTTTTTTTCTAGTGGGCGGAATATTAAACCGATTTTCATAAAACTTTGTAAGGTCGTGTAAACCGAATAGAGTGAGATTCCTATCGATTTTCGTGCAAATCGGTTGACTGGAACTAATATTATAAGCAAAAAACTGATATTTTTTATGCCTTTTCCACGTTTTTTCTTTCTAGCGGGCGGAATATTTAACCGATTTTCGTAAAACTTTGTAAGGACGTGTAAACCGAATAGAGTGAGATTCCTATCAATTTTCGAACGAATCGGTTGACTGGAACTAGAAATATAGGCCTAAAACTGATATTTTTGATGTCTTTTGCAGGTTTTTTCTTTCTAGAGGGCGAAATATATGACCGATTATGTTAAAACTTTGTAAGGACGTGTAAACCGAATAGGGTAAGATTCATATCGATTTTCGAGCCAATCGGTTGACTGGAACTAATATTATAGGCAAAAAAATGATATTTTTAATGCCATTTCGAGGTTTTTTCTTCTATCGGGCGGAATATTTGACCGATTTTGATAAAACTTTGTAAGGATGTAAAAACCGAATAGAGTGAGATTCCTATCGATTTTCGTGCGAATCGGTTGACTGGAAATAGATATATAGGCCAAAAACTGATATTTTTGATAACTTTTTCAGGTTTTTTCTTTCTAGCAGGCGGAATATTTAACCGATTTTGATAAATCTTTGTAAGGACGTGTAATCCGAATAGAGTGAGATTCCTATTGATTTTCGAGCGAATCGGTTGACTGGAACTAGAAATATAGACCAAAAACTGATATTTTTGATGTCTTTTCCAGGTTTTTTTTTCTAGTGGGCGGAATATTAAACCGATTTTCATAAAACTTTGTAAGGTCGTGTAAACCGAATAGAGTGAGATTCCTATCGATTTTCGTGCGAATCGGTTGACTGGAACTAATATTATAGGCAAAAAACTGATATTTTTGATGCCTTTTCCACGTTTTTTCTTTCTAGCGGGCGGAATATTTAACCGATTTTCGTAAAACTTTGTAAGGACGTGTAAACCGAATAGAGTGAGATTCCTGTTTATTTTCGAGCGAATCGGTTGACTGGAACTAGAAATATAGGCCAAAAACTGATATTTTTGATGTCTTTTGCAGGTTTTTTCTTTCTAGAAGGCGAAATATATGACCGATTATGTTAAAACTTTGTAAGGACGTGTAAACCGAATAGAGTGAGATTCCTATCGATTTTCGAGCGAATCGGTTGACTGGAAATAGATATATAGGCCAAAAACTGATATTTTTGATGTCTTTTCCAGGTTTTTTCTTTCTAGCCGGCGGAATATTAAACGATTTTCATAAAACTTTGTAAGGACGTGTAAACCGAATAGAGTGAGATTCCTATCGATTTTCGAGCGAATTGGTTGACTGGAACTAGAAATATAGGCCAAAAACTGATATTTTTGATGCCATTTCGAGGTTTTTTCTTCTATCGGGCGGAATATTTGACCGATTTTTATAAAACTTTGTAAGGATGTAAAAACCGAATAGAGTGAGATTCCTATCGATTTTCGAGCGAATCGGTTGACTGGAACTAATAATAAAGGCCAAAAACTGATATTTTTGATGTCTTTTCCAGGTTTTTTCTTTCTAGCAGGCGGAATATTTAACCGATTTTGATAAATCTTTGTAAGGACGTGTAATCCGAATAGAGTGAGATTCCTATCGATTTTCGAGCGAATCGGTTGACTGGAACTAATAATAAAGGCCAAAAACTGATATTTTTGATGTCTTTTCCAGGTTTTTTTTTCTAGTGGGCGGAATATTAAACCGATTTTCATAAAACTTTGTAAGGTCATGTAATCCGAATAGAGTAAGATTCCTATCGATTTTAGAGCGAATCGGTTGACTGGAACTAGATATATAGGCAAAAAACTGATATTTTTGATGCCTTTTCCAGGTTTTTTCTTTCTAGCGGGCGGAATATTTAACCGATTTTCGTAAAACTTTGTAAGGACGTGTAAACCGAATAAGGTGAGATTCCTATCGGTTTTCGAGCGAATCGGTTGACTGGAACTAATATTATAGGAAAAAACTGATATTTTTGATGCCTTTTCCAGGTTTTTTTTTCTAGTGGGCGGAATATTAAACCGATTTTCATAAAACTTTGTAAGGTCGTGTAAACCGAATAGAGTGAGATTCCTTTAAGTTTTCGAGAGAATCGGATGACTGGAACTAATTTTTATAGGCAAAAAACTGATATTTTTGATGCCTTTTCGAGGTTTTTTCTTCTATCGGGCGGAAAATTTGACCGATTTTGATAAAACTTTGTAAGGACGTGAAAACCGAATAGAGTGAGATTCCTATCGATTTTCGTGCGAATCAGTTGACTGGAACTAATATTATAGGCAAAAAACTGATATTTTTGATGCCTTTTTCAGGTTTTTTCTTTCTAGCGGGCGGAATAATTAACCGATTTAGGTAAATCTTTGTAAGGACGTGTAAACCGAATAGAGTGAGATTTCTATCGATTTTCGTGCGAATCGGTTGACTGGAACTAATATTATAGGCCAAAAACTGATATTTTTGATGTCTTTTGCAGGTTTTTTCTTTCTAGCGGGCGGAATATTTAACCGATTTTCATAAAACTTTGTAAGGTCGTGTAAACTGAATAGATTGAGATTCCTATCGATTTTAGAGCGAATCGGTTGACTGGAACTAATATTATAGGCCAAAAACTGATATTTTTGATGTCTTTTGCAGGTTTTTTCTTTCTAGCGGGCGGAATATTTAACCGATTTTCATAAAACTTTGTAAGGACGTGTAAACCGAATAGAGTGAGACTCCTATCGATTTTCGAGCGAATCGGTTGACTGGAACTAATATTATAGGGCAAAAAAGTGATATTTTTGATGCTATTTCTAGGTTTTTTCTTTCTAGCGGGCGGAATAATTAACCGATTTTGATAAAACTTTGTAAGGACTTGTAAACCGAATAGAGTGAGGTTCCTATCGATTTTTGAGCCAATCGGTTGACTGGAACTAATATTATAACAAAAAAACTGATATTTTTGACGCCTTTTCCAGGTTTTTCTTTTTAGCGGGCGCAATATTTGACCGATTTTGATAAAACTTTGCAAGGACGTGTAAACCGAATAGAGTGAGATTCCTATCGATTTTCGAGCGAATCGGTTGACTGGAACTAGATATATAGGCCAATAACTGATATTTTTGATGTCTTTTCTAGGTTTTTTCTTTCTAGCGGGCGGAATATTAAACCGATTTTGATAAAACTTTGTAAGGACGTGTAAACCGAATAGAGGGAGATTCCTATCGATTTTCGAGCGAATCGGTTGACTGGAACTAGAAATATAGACCAAAAACTGATATTTTTGATGTCTTTTCCAGGTTTTTTTTTCTAGTGGGCGGAATATTAAACCGATTTTGATAAAACTTTGTAAGGTCGTGTAAACCGAATAGAGTGAGATTCCTATCGATTTTCGTGCGAATCGGTTGACTGGAACTAATATTATAGGCAAAAAACTGATATTTTTGATGCCTTTTCCACGTTTTTTCTTTCTAGCGGGCGGAATATTTAACCGATTTTCGTAAAACTTTGTAAGGACGTGTAAACCGAATAGAGTGAGATTCCTATCAATTTTCGAGCGAATCGGTTGACTGGAACAAGAAATATAGGCCAAAAACTGATATTTTTGATGTCTTTTACAGGTTTTTTCTTTCTAGAGGGCGAAATATATGACCGATTTTGATAAAACTTTGTAAGGACGTGTAAACCGAATAGAGTGAGATTCCTATCGATTTTCGAGCGAATTGGTTGACTGGAACTAGAAATATAGGCCAAAAACTGATATTTTTGATGCCATTTCGAGGTTTTTTCTTCTATCGGGCGGAATATTTGACCGATTTTGATAAAACTTTGTAAGGAAGTGAAAACCGAATAGAGTGAGATTCCTATCGATTTTCGTGCGAATCGGTTGACTGGAACTAATATTATAGGCAAAAAACTGATATTTTTGATGCCTTTTCCAGGTTTTTCTTTCTAGCGCCGCAATATTTGTCCGATTTTGATAAAACTTTGTGAGGACGTGTGAACCGAATAGAGTGAGATTCCTATCGATTTTCGAGCGAATCGGTTGACTGGAAATAGATATATAGGCCAAAACTGATATTTTTGATGTCTTTTTCAGGTTTTTTCTTTCTAGCAGGCAGAATATTTAGCCGATTTTGATAAATCTTTGTAAGGAAGTGTAATCCGAATAGAGTGAGATTCCTATCGATTTTCGAGCGAATCGGTTGACTGGAACTAATAATATAGGCAAAAAACTGATATTTTTAATGCCATTTGTAGGTTTTTTCTTTCTAGCGGGCGGAATAATTAACCGATTTTGATAAAACTTTGTAAGGACGTGTAAACCGAATAGAGTGTGAGTCTTATCGATTTTTGAGCCAATCGGTTGACTGGAACTAATATTATAGGAAAAAAACTGATATTTTTGATGTCTTTTCCAGGTTTTTTCTTTCTAGCGGGTGGAATATTTAACCGATTTTCATAAAACTTTGTAAGGACGTGTAAACCGAATAGAGTGAGACTCCTATCGATTTTCGAGCGAATCGGTTGACTGGAAGTAATATTATAGGGCAAAAAACTGATATTTTTGATGCCATTTCTAGGTTTTTTCTTTCTAGCGGGCGGAATAATTAACCGATTTTGATAAAACTTTGTAAGGACTTGTAAACCGAATAGAGTGAGGTTCCTATCGATTTTTGAGCCAATCGGTTGACTGGAACTAATATTTTAAGAAAAAAACTGATATTTTTGATGTCTTTTCCAGGTTTTTTCTTTCTAGCGGGCGGAATATTAAACCGATTTTGATAAAACTTTGTAAGGACGTGTAAACCGAATAGAGGGAGATTCCTATCGATTTTCGAGCGAATCGGTTGACTGGAACTAGAAATATAGACCAAAAACTGATATTTTTGAAGTCTTTATCAGGTTTTTTTTTCTAGTGGGCGGAATATTAAACCGATTTTCATAAAACTTTGTAAGGTCGTGTAAACCGAATAGAGTGAGATTCCTATCGATTTTCGTGCAAATCGGTTGACTGGAACTAATATTATAAGCAAAAAACTGATATTTTTTATGCCTTTTCCACGTTTTTTCTTTCTAGCGGGCGGAATATTTAACCGATTTTCGTAAAACTTTGTAAGGACGTGTAAACCGAATAGAGTGAGATTCCTATCAATTTTCGAACGAATCGGTTGACTGGAACTAGAAATATAGGCCTAAAACTGATATTTTTGATGTCTTTTGCAGGTTTTTTCTTTCTAGAGGGCGAAATATATGACCGATTATGTTAAAACTTTGTAAGGACGTGTAAACCGAATAGGGTAAGATTCATATCGATTTTCGAGCCAATCGGTTGACTGGAACTAATATTATAGGCAAAAAAATGATATTTTTAATGCCATTTCGAGGTTTTTTCTTCTATCGGGCGGAATATTTGACCGATTTTGATAAAACTTTGTAAGGATGTAAAAACCGAATAGAGTGAGATTCCTATCGATTTTCGTGCGAATCGGTTGACTGGAAATAGATATATAGGCCAAAAACTGATATTTTTGATAACTTTTTCAGGTTTTTTCTTTCTAGCAGGCGGAATATTTAACCGATTTTGATAAATCTTTGTAAGGACGTGTAATCCGAATAGAGTGAGATTCCTATTGATTTTCGAGCGAATCGGTTGACTGGAACTAGAAATATAGACCAAAAACTGATATTTTTGATGTCTTTTCCAGGTTTTTTTTTCTAGTGGGCGGAATATTAAACCGATTTTCATAAAACTTTGTAAGGTCGTGTAAACCGAATAGAGTGAGATTCCTATCGCTTTTCGTGCGAATCGGTTGACTGGAACTAATATTATAGGCAAAAAACTGATATTTTTGATGTCTTTTACAGGTTTTTTCTTTCTAGAGGGCGAAATATATGACCGATTTTGATAAAACTTTGTAAGGACGTGTAAACCGAATAGAGTGAGATTCCTATCGATTTTCGAGCGAATTGGTTGACTGGAACTAGAAATATAGGCCAAAAACTGATATTTTTGATGCCATTTCGAGGTTTATTCTTCTATCGGGCGGAATATTTGACCGATTTTGATAAAACTTTGTAAGGACGTGAAAACTGAATAGAGTGAGATTCCTATCGATTTTCGTGCGAATCGGTTGACTGGAACTAATATTATAGGCAAAAAACTGATATTTTTGATGCCTTTTCCAGGTTTTTCTTTCTACCGCCGCAATATTTGTCCGATTTTGATAAAACTTTGTGAGGACGTGTGAACCGAATAGAGTGAGATTCCTATCGATTTTCGAGCGAATCGGTTGACTGGAAATAGATATATAGGCCAAAACTGATATTTTTGATGTCTTTTTCAGGTTTTTTCTTTCTAGCAGGCAGAATATTTAGCCGATTTTGATAAATCTTTGTAAGGACGTGTAATCCGATTAGAGTGAGATTCCTATCGATTTTCGAGCGAATCGGTTGACTGGAACTAATAATATAGGCAAAAAACTGATATTTTTAATGCCATTTGTAGGTTTTTTCTTTCTAGCGGGCGGAATAATTAACCGATTTTGATAAAACTTTGTAAGGACGTGTAAACCGAATAGAGTGTGAGTCTGATCGATTTTTGAGCCAATCGGTTGACTGGAACTAATATTATAGGAAAAAAACTGATATTTTTGATGTCTTTTCCAGGTTTTTTCTTTCTAGCGGGTGGAATATTAAACCGATTTTGATAAAACTTTGTAAGGACGTGTAAACCGAATAGGGGGAGATTCCTATCGATTTTCGAGCGAATCGGTTGACTGGAACTAGAAATAAAGACCAAAAACTGATATTTTTGAAGTCTTTTCCAGGTTTTTTATTCTAGTGGGCGGTATATTAAACCGATTTTCATAAAACATTGTAAGGTCGTGTAAACCGAATAGAGTGAGATTCCTATCGATTTTCGAGCGAATCGGTTGACTGGAACTAGATATATAGGCAAAAAACTGATATTTTTGATGCCTTTTCCAGGTTTTTTCTTTCTAGCGGGCGGAATATTTAACCGATTTTCGTAAAACTTTGTAAGGACGTGTAAACCGAATAAGGTGAGATTCCTATCGGTTTTCGAGCGAATCGGTTGACTGGAACTAATATTATAGGAAAAAAACTGATATTTTTGATGCCTTTTCCAGGTTTTTTTTTCTAGTGGGCGGAATATTAAACCGATTTTCATAAAACTTTGTAAGGTCGTGTAAACCGAATAGAGTGAGATTCCTTTAAGTTTTCGAGAGAATCGGATGACTGGAACTAATTTTTATAGGCAAAAAACTGATATTTTTGATGCCTTTTCGAGGTTTTTTCTTCTATCGGGCGGAAAATTTGACCGATTTTGATAAAACTTTGTAAGGACGTGTAAACCGAATAGAGGGAGATTCCTATCGATTTTCGAGCGAATCGGTTGACTGGAACTAGAAATATAGACCAAAAACTGATATTTTTGAAGTCTTTATCAGGTTTTTTTTTCTAGTGGGCGGAATATTAAACCGATTTTCATAAAACTTTGTAAGGTCGTGTAAACCGAATAGAGTGAGATTCCTATCGATTTTCGTGCAAATCGGTTGACTGGAACTAATATTATAAGCAAAAAACTGATATTTTTTATGCCTTTTCCACGTTTTTTCTTTCTAGCGGGCGGAATATTTAACCGATTTTCGTAAAACTTTGTAAGGACGTGTAAACCGAATAGAGTGAGATTCCTATCAATTTTCGAACGAATCGGTTGACTGGAACTAGAAATATAGGCCTAAAACTGATATTTTTGATGTCTTTTGCAGGTTTTTTCTTTCTAGAGGGCGAAATATATGACCGATTATGTTAAAACTTTGTAAGGACGTGTAAACCGAATAGGGTAAGATTCATATCGATTTTCGAGCCAATCGGTTGACTGGAACTAATATTATAGGCAAAAAACTGATATTTTTAATGCCATTTCGAGGTTTTTTCTTCTATCGGGCGGAATATTTGACCGATTTTGATAAAACTTTGTAAGGATGTAAAAACCGAATAGAGTGAGATTCCTATCGATTTTCGTGCGAATCGGTTGACTGGAAATAGATATATAGGCCAAAAACTGATATTTTTGATAACTTTTTCAGGTTTTTTCTTTCTAGCAGGCGGAATATTTAACCGATTTTGATAAATCTTTGTAAGGACGTGTAATCCGAATAGAGTGAGATTCCTATTGATTTTCGAGCGAATCGGTTGACTGGAACTAGAAATATAGACCAAAAACTGATATTTTTGATGTCTTTTCCAGGTTTTTTTTTCTAGTGGGCGGAATATTAAACCGATTTTCATAAAACTTTGTAAGGTCGTGTAAACCGAATAGAGTGAGATTCCTATCGATTTTCGTGCGAATCGGTTGACTGGAACTAATATTATAGGCAAAAAACTGATATTTTTGATGTCTTTTACAGGTTTTTTCTTTCTAGAGGGCGAAATATATGACCGATTTTGATAAAACTTTGTAAGGACGTGTAAACCGAATAGAGTGAGATTCCTATCGATTTTCGAGCGAATTGGTTGACTGGAACTAGAAATATAGGCCAAAAATGATATTTTTGATGCCATTTCGAGGTTTTTTCTTCTATCGGGCGGAATATTTGACCGATTTTGATAAAACTTTGTAAGGACGTGAAAACTGAATAGAGTGAGATTCCTATCGATTTTCGTGCGAATCGGTTGACTGGAACTAATATTATAGGCAAAGAACTGATATTTTTGATGCCTTTTCCAGGTTTTTCTTTCTACCGCCGCAATATTTGTCCGATTTTGATAAAACTGTGTGAGGACGTGTGAACCGAATAGAGTGAGATTCCTATCGATTTTCGAGCGAATCGGTTGACTGGAAATAGATATATAGGCCAAAACTGATATTTTTGATGTCTTTTTCAGGTTTTTTCTTTCTAGCAGGCAGAATATTTAGCCGATTTTGATAAATCTTTGTAAGGACGTGTAATCCGATTAGAGTGAGATTCCTATCGATTTTCGAGCGAATCGGTTGACTGGAACTAATAATATAGGCAAAAAACTGATATTTTTAATGCCATTTGTAGGTTTTTTCTTTCTAGCGGGCGGAATAATTAACCGATTTTGATAAAACTTTGTAAGGACGTGTAAACCGAATAGAGTGTGAGTCTGATCGATTTTTGAGCCAATCGGTTGACTGGAACTAATATTATAGGAAAAAAACTGATATTTTTGATGTCTTTTCCAGGTTTTTTCTTTCTAGCGGGTGGAATATTAAACCGATTTTGATAAAACTTTGTAAGGACGTGTAAACCGAATAGGGGGAGATTCCTATCGATTTTCGAGCGAATCGGTTGACTGGAACTAGAAATAAAGACCAAAAACTGATATTTTTGAAGTCTTTTCCAGGTTTTTTATTCTAGTGGGCGGTATATTAAACCGATTTTCATAAAACTTTGTAAGGTCGTGTAAACCGAATAGAGTGAGATTCCTATCGATTTTCGAGCGAATCGGTTGACTGGAACTAGATATATAGGCAAAAAACTGATATTTTTGATGCCTTTTCCAGGTTTTTTCTTTCTAGCGGGCGGAATATTTAACCGATTTTCGTAAAACTTTGTAAGGACGTGTAAACCGAATAAGGTGAGATTCCTATCGGTTTTCGAGCGAATCGGTTGACTGGAACTAATATTATAGGAAAAAAACTGATATTTTTGATGCCTTTTCCAGGTTTTTTTTTCTAGTGGGCGGAATATTAAACCGATTTTCATAAAACTTTGTAAGGTCGTGTAAACCGAATAGAGTGAGATTCCTTTAAGTTTTCGAGAGAATCGGATGACTGGAACTAATTTTTATAGGCAAAAAACTGATATTTTTGATGCCTTTTCGAGGTTTTTTCTTCTATCGGGCGGAAAATTTGACCGATTTTGATAAAACTTTGTAAGGACGTGAAAACCGAATAGAGTGAGATTCCTATCGATTTTCGTGCGAATCAGTTGACTGGAACTAATATTATAGGCAAAAAACTGATATTTTTGATGCCTTTTTCAGGTTTTTTCTTTCTAGCGGGCGGAATAATTAACCGATTTAGGTAAATCTTTGTAAGGACGTGTAAACCGAATAGAGTGAGATTCCTATCGATTTTCGTGCGAATCGGTTGACTGGAACTAATATTATAGGCCAAAAACTGATATTTTTGATGTCTTTTGCAGGTTTTTTCTTTCTAGCGGGCGGAATATTTAACCGATTTTCATAAAACATTGTAAGGACGTGTAAACCGAATAGAGTGAGATTCCTATCGATTTTCGTGCGAATCGGTTGACCGGAACTAATATTATAGGCAAAAAACTGATATTTTTGATGCCTATTCCAGGTTTTTCTTTCTAGCGCCGCAATATTTGACCGATTTTGATAAAACTTTGTCAGGACGTGTGAACCGAATAGAGTGAGATTCCTATCGATTTTCGAGCGAATCGGTTGACTGGAAATAGATATATAGGCCAAAACTTATATTTTTGATGTCTTTTTCAGGTTTTTTCTTTCTAGCAGGCGGAATATTTAACCGATTTTGATAAATCTTTGTAAGGACGTGTAATCCGAATAGAGTGAGATTCCTATCGATTTTCGAGCGAATCGGTTGACTGGAACTAATAATATAGGCCAAAAACTGATATTTTTGATGTCTTTTCCAGGTTTTTTTTTCTAGTGGGCGGAATATTAAACCGATTATCATAAAACTTTGTAAGGTCATGTAATCCGAATAGAGTAAGATTCCTATCGATTTTAGAGCGAATCGGTTGACTGGAACTAGATATATAGGCAAAAAACTGATATTTTTGATGCCTTTTCCAGGTTTTTTCTTTCCAGCGGGCGGAATATTTAACCGATTTTCGTAAAACTTTGTAAGGACGTGTAAACCGAATAAGGTGAGATTCCTATCGGTTTTCGAGCGAATCGGTTGACTGGAACTAATATTATAGGAAAAAAACTGATATTTTTGATGCCTTTTCCAGGTTTTTTTTTCTAGTGGGCGGAATATTAAACCGATTTTCATAAAACTTTGTAAGGTCGTGTAAACCGAATAGAGTGAGATTCCTATAAGTTTTCGAGAGAATCGGTTGACTGGAACTAATTTTTATAGGCAAAAAACTGATATTTTTGATGCCTTTTCGAGGTTTTTTCTTCTATCGGGCGGAAAATTTGACCGATTTTGATAAAACTTTGTAAGGACGTGAAAACCGAATAGAGTGTGATTCTTATCGATTTTTGAGCCAATCGGTTGACTGGAACTTATATTATAGGAAAAAAACTAATATTTTTGATGCCTTTTCCAGGTTTTTCTTTCTAGCGGGCGCAATATTTGACCGATTTTGATAAAACTTTGTAAGGACGTGTAAACCGAATAGAGTGAGATTCCTATCGATTTTCGAGCGAATCGGTTGATTGGAACTAGAAATATAGGCCAAAAACTGATATTTTTGATGTCTTTTCCAGGTTTTTTTTTCTAGTGGGCGGAATATTAAACCGATTTTCATAAAACTTTGTAAGGTCATGTAATCCGAATAGAGTACGATTCCTATCGATTTTAGAGCGAATCGGTTGACTGGAACTAGATATATAGGCAAAAAACTGATATTTTTGATGCCTTTTCCAGGTTTTTTCTTTCTAGCGGGCGGAATATTTAACCGATTTTCGTAAAACTTTGTAAGGTCGTGTAAACCGAATAGAGTGAGATTTCTATAAGTTTTCGAGAGAATCGGTTGACTGGAACTAATTTTTATAGGCAAAAAACTGATATTTTTGATGCCTTTTCGAGGTTTTTTCTTCTATCGGGCGGAAAATTTGACCGATTTTGATAAAACTTTGTAAGGACGTGAAAACCGAATAGAGTGTGATTCTTATCGATTTTTGAGCCAATCGGTTGACTGGAACTTATATTATAGGAAAAAAACTAATATTTTTGATGCCTTTTCCAGGTTTTTCTTTCTAGCGGGCGCAATATTTGACCGATTTTGATAAAACTTTGTAAGGACGTGTAAACCGAATAGAGTGAGACTCCTATCGATTTTCGAGCGAATCGGTTGACTGGAAGTAATATTATAGGGCAAAAAACTGATATTTTTGATGCCATTTCTAGGTTTTTTCTTTCTAGCGGGCGGAATAATTAACCGATTTTGATAAAACTTTGTAAGGACTTGTAAACCGAATAGAGTGAGGTTCCTATCGATTTTTGAGCCAATCGGTTGACTGGAACTAATATTTTAAGAAAAAAACTGATATTTTTGATGTCTTTTCCAGGTTTTTTCTTTCTAGCGGGCGGAATATTAAACCGATTTTGATAAAACTTTGTAAGGACGTGTAAACCGAATAGAGGGAGATTCCTATCGATTTTCGAGCGAATCGGTTGACTGGAACTAGAAATATAGACCAAAAACTGATATTTTTGAAGTCTTTGTCAGGTTTTTTTTTCTAGTGGGCGGAATATTAAACCGATTTTCATAAAACTTTGTAAGGTCGTGTAAACCGAATAGAGTGAGATTCCTATCGATTTTCGTGCAAATCGGTTGACTGGAACTAATATTATAAGCAAAAAACTGATATTTTTTATGCCTTTTCCACGTTTTTTCTTTCTAGCGGGCGGAATATTTAACCGATTTTCGTAAAACTTTGTAAGGACGTGTAAACCGAATAGAGTGAGATTCCTATCAATTTTCGAACGAATCGGTTGACTGGAACTAGAAATATATGCCTAAAACTGATATTTTTGATGTCTTTTGCAGGTTTTTTCTTTCTAGAGGGCGAAATATATGACCGATTATGTTAAAACTTTGTAAGGACGTGTAAACCGAATAGGGTAAGATTCATATCGATTTTCGAGCCAATCGGTTGACTGGAACTAATATTATAGGCAAAAAACTGATATTTTTAATGCCATTTCGAGGTTTTTTCTTCTATCGGGCGGAATATTTGACCGATTTTGATAAAACTTTGTAAGGATGTAAAAACCGAATAGAGTGAGATTCCTATCGATTTTCGTGCGAATCGGTTGACTGGAAATAGATATATAGGCCAAAAACTGA
The DNA here is from genome assembly GCF_047948215.1 of Lycorma delicatula. Classification (NCBI taxonomy): domain Eukaryota; kingdom Metazoa; phylum Arthropoda; class Insecta; order Hemiptera; family Fulgoridae; genus Lycorma; species Lycorma delicatula. The sequence continues at coordinate 288,887,898 of NC_134455.1, forward strand.
TATTTTTGATAACTTTTTCAGGTTTTTTCTTTCTAGCAGGCGGAATATTTAACCGATTTTGATAAATCTTTGTAAGGACGTGTAATCCGAATAGAGTGAGATTCCTATTGATTTTCGAGCGAATCGGTTGACTGGAACTAGAAATATAGACCAAAAACTGATATTTTTGATGTCTTTTCCAGGTTTTTTTTTCTAGTGGGCGGAATATTAAACCGATTTTCATAAAACTTTGTAAGGTCGTGTAAACCGAATAGAGTGAGATTCCTATCGATTTTCGTGCGAATCGGTTGACCGGAACTAATATTATAGGCAAAAAACTGATATTTTTGATGCCTATTCCAGGTTTTTCTTTCTAGCGCCGCAATATTTGACCGATTTTGATAAAACTTTGTCAGGACGTGTGAACCGAATAGAGTGAGATTCCTATCGATTTTCGAGCGAATCGGTTGACTGGAAATAGATATATAGGCCAAAACTTATATTTTTGATGTCTTTTTCAGGTTTTTTCTTTCTAGCAGGCGGAATATTTAACCGATTTTCGTAAAACTTTGTAAGGTCGTGTAAACCGAATAGAGTGAGATTCCTATCGATTTTCGAGCGAATCGGTTGACTGGAACTAATAATATAGGCCAAAAACTGATATTTTTGATGTCTTTTCCAGGTTTTTTTTTCTAGTGGGCGGAATATTAAACCGATTATCATAAAACTTTGTAAGGTCATGTAATCCGAATAGAGTAAGATTCCTATCGATTTTAGAGCGAATCGGTTGACTGGAACTAGATATATAGGCAAAAAACTGATATTTTTGATGCCTTTTCCAGGTTTTTTCTTTCCAGCGGGCGGAATATTTAACCGATTTTCGTAAAACTTTGTAAGGACGTGTAAACCGAATAAGGTGAGATTCCTATCGGTTTTCGAGCGAATCGGTTGACTGGAACTAATATTATAGGAAAAAACTGATATTTTTGATGCCTTTTCCAGGTTTTTTTTTCTAGTGGGCGGAATATTAAACCGATTTTCATAAAACTTTGTAAGGTCGTGTAAACCGAATAGAGTGAGATTCCTATAAGTTTTCGAGAGAATCGGTTGACTGGAACTAATTTTTATAGGCAAAAAACTGATATTTTTGATGCCTTTTCGAGGTTTTTTCTTCTATCGGGCGGAAAATTTGACCGATTTTGATAAAACTTTGTAAGGACGTGAAAACCGAATAGAGTGTGATTCTTATCGATTTTTGAGCCAATCGGTTGACTGGAACTTATATTATAGGAAAAAAACTAATATTTTTGATGCCTTTTCCAGGTTTTTCTTTCTAGCGGGCGCAATATTTGACCGATTTTGATAAAACTTTGTAAGGACGTGTAAACCGAATAGAGTGAGATTCCTATCGATTTTCGAGCGAATCGGTTGATTGGAACTAGAAATATAGGCCAAAAACTGATATTTTTGATGTCTTTTCCAGGTTTTTTTTTCTAGTGGGCGGAATATTAAACCGATTTTCATAAAACTTTGTAAGGTCATGTAATCCGAATAGAGTACGATTCCTATCGATTTTAGAGCGAATCGGTTGACTGGAACTAGATATATAGGCAAAAAACTGATATTTTTGATGCCTTTTCCAGGTTTTTTCTTTCTAGCGGGCGGAATATTTAACCGATTTTCGTAAAACTTTGTAAGGTCGTGTAAACCGAATAGAGTGAGATTTCTATAAGTTTTCGAGAGAATCGGTTGACTGGAACTAATTTTTATAGGCAAAAAACTGATATTTTTGATGCCTTTTCGAGGTTTTTTCTTCTATCGGGCGGAAAATTTGACCGATTTTGATAAAACTTTGTAAGGACGTGAAAACCGAATAGAGTGTGATTCTTATCGATTTTTGAGCCAATCGGTTGACTGGAACTTATATTATAGGAAAAAAACTAATATTTTTGATGCCTTTTCCAGGTTTTTCTTTCTAGCGGGCGCAATATTTGACCGATTTTGATAAAACTTTGTAAGGACGTGTAAACCGAATAGAGTGAGACTCCTATCGATTTTCGAGCGAATCGGTTGACTGGAAGTAATATTATAGGGCAAAAAACTGATATTTTTGATGCCATTTCTAGGTTTTTTCTTTCTAGCGGGCGGAATAATTAACCGATTTTGATAAAACTTTGTAAGGACTTGTAAACCGAATAGAGTGAGGTTCCTATCGATTTTTGAGCCAATCGGTTGACTGGAACTAATATTTTAAGAAAAAAACTGATATTTTTGATGTCTTTTCCAGGTTTTTTCTTTCTAGCGGGCGGAATATTAAACCGATTTTGATAAAACTTTGTAAGGACGTGTAAACCGAATAGAGGGAGATTCCTATCGATTTTCGAGCGAATCGGTTGACTGGAACTAGAAATATAGACCAAAAACTGATATTTTTGAAGTCTTTATCAGGTTTTTTTTTCTAGTGGGCGGAATATTAAACCGATTTTCATAAAACTTTGTAAGGTCGTGTAAACCGAATAGAGTGAGATTCCTATCGATTTTCGTGCAAATCGGTTGACTGGAACTAATATTATAAGCAAAAAACTGATATTTTTTATGCCTTTTCCACGTTTTTTCTTTCTAGCGGGCGGAATATTTAACCGATTTTCGTAAAACTTTGTAAGGACGTGTAAACCGAATAGAGTGAGATTCCTATCAATTTTCGAACGAATCGGTTGACTGGAACTAGAAATATAGGCCTAAAACTGATATTTTTGATGTCTTTTGCAGGTTTTTTCTTTCTAGAGGGCGAAATATATGACCGATTATGTTAAAACTTTGTAAGGACGTGTAAACCGAATAGGGTAAGATTCATATCGATTTTCGAGCCAATCGGTTGACTGGAACTAATATTATAGGCAAAAAACTGATATTTTTAATGCCATTTCGAGGTTTTTTCTTCTATCGGGCGGAATATTTGACCGATTTTGATAAAACTTTGTAAGGATGTAAAAACCGAATAGAGTGAGATTCCTATCGATTTTCGTGCGAATCGGTTGACTGGAAATAGATATATAGGCCAAAAACTGATATTTTTGATAACTTTTTCAGGTTTTTTCTTTCTAGAGGGCGAAATATATGACCGATTTTGATAAAACTTTGTAAGGACGTGTAAACCGAATAGAGTGAGATTCCTATCGATTTTCGAGCGAATTGGTTGACTGGAACTAGAAATATAGGCCAAAAACTGATATTTTTGATGCCATTTCGAGGTTTTTTCTTCTATCGGGCGGAATATTTGACCGATTTTGATAAAACTTTGTAAGGACGTGAAAACTGAATAGAGTGAGATTCCTATCGATTTTCGTGCGAATCGGTTGACTGGAACTAATATTATAGGCAAAAAACTGATATTTTTGATGCCTTTTCCAGGTTTTTCTTTCTACCGCCGCAATATTTGTCCGATTTTGATAAAACTTTGTGAGGACGTGTGAACCGAATAGAGTGAGATTCCTATCGATTTTCGAGCAAATCGGTTGACTGGAAATAGATATATAGGCCAAAACTTATATTTTTGATGTCTTTTTCAGGTTTTTTCTTTCTAGCAGGCGGAATATTTAACCGATTTTGATAAATCTTTGTAAGGACGTGTAATCCGAATAGAGTGAGATTCCTATCGATTTTCGTGCGAATCGGTTGACTGGAACTAATATTATAGGCAAAAAACTGATATTTTTGATGCCTTTTTCAGGTTTTTTCTTTCTAGCGGGCGGAATAATTAACCGATTTAGGTAAATCTTTGTAAGGACGTGTAAACCGAATAGAGTGAGATTCCTATCGATTTTCGTGCGAATCGGTTGACTGGAACTAATATTATAGGCCAAAAACTGATATTTTTGATGTCTTTTGCAGGTTTTTTCTTTCTAGCGGGCGGAATATTTAACCGATTTTCATAAAACATTGTAAGGACGTGTAAACCGAATAGAGTGAGATTCCTATCGATTTTCGTGCGAATCGGTTGACCGGAACTAATATTATAGGCAAAAAACTGATATTTTTGATGCCTATTCCAGGTTTTTCTTTCTAGCGCCGCAATATTTGACCGATTTTGATAAAACTTTGTCAGGACGTGTGAACCGAATAGAGTGAGATTCCTATCGATTTTCGAGCGAATCGGTTGACTGGAAATAGATATATAGGCCAAAACTTATATTTTTGATGTCTTTTTCAGGTTTTTTCTTTCTAGCAGGCGGAATATTTAACCGATTTTGATAAATCTTTGTAAGGACGTGTAATCCGAATAGAGTGAGATTCCTATCGATTTTCGAGCGAATCGGTTGACTGGAACTAATAATATAGGCCAAAAACTGATATTTTTGATGTCTTTTCCAGGTTTTTTTTTCTAGTGGGCGGAATATTAAACCGATTATCATAAAACTTTGTAAGGTCATGTAATCCGAATAGAGTAAGATTCCTATCGATTTTAGAGCGAATCGGTTGACTGGAACTAGATATATAGGCAAAAAACTGATATTTTTGATGCCTTTTCCAGGTTTTTTCTTTCCAGCGGGCGGAATATTTAACCGATTTTCGTAAAACTTTGTAAGGACGTGTAAACCGAATAAGGTGAGATTCCTATCGGTTTTCGAGCGAATCGGTTGACTGGAACTAATATTATAGGAAAAAAACTGATATTTTTGATGCCTTTTCCAGGTTTTTTTTTCTAGTGGGCGGAATATTAAACCGATTTTCATAAAACTTTGTAAGGTCGTGTAAACCGAATAGAGTGAGATTCCTATAAGTTTTCGAGAGAATCGGTTGACTGGAACTAATTTTTATAGGCAAAAAACTGATATTTTTGATGCCTTTTCGAGGTTTTTTCTTCTATCGGGCGGAAAATTTGACCGATTTTGATAAAACTTTGTAAGGACGTGAAAACCGAGTAGAGTGTGATTCTTATCGATTTTTGAGCCAATCGGTTGACTGGAACTTATATTATAGGAAAAAAACTAATATTTTTGATGCCTTTTCCAGGTTTTTCTTTCTAGCGGGCGCAATATTTGACCGATTTTGATAAAACTTTGTAAGGACGTGTAAACCGAATAGAGTGAGATTCCTATCGATTTTCGAGCGAATCGGTTGATTGGAACTAGAAATATAGGCCAAAAACTGATATTTTTGATGTCTTTTCCAGGTTTTTTTTTCTAGTGGGCGGAATATTAAACCGATTTTCATAAAACTTTGTAAGGTCATGTAATCCGAATAGAGTACGATTCCTATCGATTTTAGAGCGAATCGGTTGACTGGAACTAGATATATAGGCAAAAAACTGATATTTTTGATGCCTTTTCCAGGTTTTTTCTTTCTAGCGGGCGGAATATTTAACCGATTTTCGTAAAACTTTGTAAGGTCGTGTAAACCGAATAGAGTGAGATTTCTATAAGTTTTCGAGAGAATCGGTTGACTGGAACTAATTTTTATAGGCAAAAAACTGATATTTTTGATGCCTTTTCGAGGTTTTTTCTTCTATCGGGCGGAAAATTTGACCGATTTTAATAAAACTTTGTAAGGACGTGAAAACCGAATAGAGTGTGATTCTTATCGATTTTTGAGCCAATCGGTTGACTGGAACTTATATTATAGGAAAAAAACTAATATTTTTGATGCCTTTTCCAGGTTTTTCTTTCTAGCGGGCGCAATATTTGACCGATTTTGATAAAACTTTGTAAGGACGTGTAAACCGAATAGAGTGAGACTCCTATCGATTTTCGAGCGAATCGGTTGACTGGAAGTAATATTATAGGGCAAAAAACTGATATTTTTGATGCCATTTCTAGGTTTTTTCTTTCTAGCGGGCGGAATAATTAACCGATTTTGATAAAACTTTGTAAGGACTTGTAAACCGAATAGAGTGAGGTTCCTATCGATTTTTGAGCCAATCGGTTGACTGGAACTAATATTTTAAGAAAAAAACTGATATTTTTGATGTCTTTTCCAGGTTTTTTCTTTCTAGCGGGCGGAATATTAAACCGATTTTGATAAAACTTTGTAAGGACGTGTAAACCGAATAGAGGGAGATTCCTATCGATTTTCGAGCGAATCGGTTGACTGGAACTAGAAATATAGACCAAAAACTGATATTTTTGAAGTCTTTATCAGGTTTTTTTTTCTAGTGGGCGGAATATTAAACCGATTTTCATAAAACTTTGTAAGGTCGTGTAAACCGAATAGAGTGAGATTCCTATCGATTTTCGTGCAAATCGGTTGACTGGAACTAATATTATAAGCAAAAAACTGATATTTTTTATGCCTTTTCCACGTTTTTTCTTTCTAGCGGGCGGAATATTTAACCGATTTTCGTAAAACTTTGTAAGGACGTGTAAACCGAATAGAGTGAGATTCCTATCAATTTTCGAACGAATCGGTTGACTGGAACTAGAAATATAGGCCTAAAACTGATATTTTTGATGTCTTTTGCAGGTTTTTTCTTTCTAGAGGGCGAAATATATGACCGATTATGTTAAAACTTTGTAAGGACGTGTAAACCGAATAGGGTAAGATTCATATCGATTTTCGAGCCAATCGGTTGACTGGAACTAATATTATAGGCAAAAAACTGATATTTTTAATGCCATTTCGAGGTTTTTTCTTCTATCGGGCGGAATATTTGACCGATTTTGATAAAACTTTGTAAGGATGTAAAAACCGAATAGAGTGAGATTCCTATCGATTTTCGTGCGAATCGGTTGACTGGAAATAGATATATAGGCCAAAAACTGATATTTTTGATAACTTTTTCAGGTTTTTTCTTTCTAGCAGGCGGAATATTTAACCGATTTTGATAAATCTTTGTAAGGACGTGTAATCCGAATAGAGTGAGATTCCTATTGATTTTCGAGCGAATCGGTTGACTGGAACTAGAAATATAGACCAAAAACTGATATTTTTGATGTCTTTTCCAGGTTTTTTTTTCTAGTGGGCGGAATATTAAACCGATTTTCATAAAACTTTGTAAGGTCGTGTAAACCGAATAGAGTGAGATTCCTATCGATTTTCGTGCGAATCGGTTGACTGGAACTAATATTATAGGCAAAAAACTGATATTTTTGATGTCTTTTACAGGTTTTTTCTTTCTAGAGGGCGAAATATATGACCGATTTTGATAAAACTTTGTAAGGACGTGTAAACCGAATAGAGTGAGATTCCTATCGATTTTCGAGCGAATTGGTTGACTGGAACTAGAAATATAGGCCAAAAACTGATATTTTTGATGCCATTTCGAGGTTTTTTCTTCTATCGGGCGGAATATTTGACCGATTTTGATAAAACTTTGTAAGGACGTGAAAACTGAATAGAGTGAGATTTCTATCGATTTTCGTGCGAATCGGTTGACTGGAACTAATATTATAGGCAAAAAACTGATATTTTTGATGCCTTTTCCAGGTTTTTCTTTCTACCGCCGCAATATTTGTCCGATTTTGATAAAACTTTGTGAGGACGTGTGAACCGAATAGAGTGAGATTCCTATCGATTTTCGAGCGAATCGGTTGACTGGAAATAGATATATAGGCCAAAACTGATATTTTTGATGTCTTTTTCAGGTTTTTTCTTTCTAGCAGGCAGAATATTTAGCCGATTTTGATAAATCTTTGTAAGGACGTGTAATCCGATTAGAGTGAGATTCCTATCGATTTTCGAGCGAATCGGTTGACTGGAACTAATAATATAGGCAAAAAACTGATATTTTTAATGCCATTTGTAGGTTTTTTCTTTCTAGCGGGCGGAATAATTAACCGATTTTGATAAAACTTTGTAAGGACGTGTAAACCGAATAGAGTGTGAGTCTGATCGATTTTTGAGCCAATCGGTTGACTGGAACTAATATTATAGGAAAAAAACTGATATTTTTGATGTCTTTTCCAGGTTTTTTCTTTCTAGCGGGTGGAATATTAAACCGATTTTGATAAAACTTTGTAAGGACGTGTAAACCGAATAGGGGGAGATTCCTATCGATTTTCGAGCGAATCGGTTGACTGGAACTAGAAATAAAGACCAAAAACTGATATTTTTGAAGTCTTTTCCAGGTTTTTTATTCTAGTGGGCGGTATATTAAACCGATTTTCATAAAACTTTGTAAGGTCGTGTAAACCGAATAGAGTGAGGTTCCTATCGATTTTCGAGCGAATCGGTTGACTGGAACTAGATATATAGGCAAAAAACTGATATTTTTGATGCCTTTTCCAGGTTTTTTCTTTCTAGCGGGCGGAATATTTAACCGATTTTCGTAAAACTTTGTAAGGACGTGTAAACCGAATAAGGTGAGATTCCTATCGGTTTTCGAGCGAATCGGTTGACTGGAACTAATATTATAGGAAAAAAACTGATATTTTTGATGCCTTTTCCAGGTTTTTTTTTCTAGTGGGCGGAATATTAAACCGATTTTCATAAAACTTTGTAAGGTCGTGTAAACCGAATAGAGTGAGATTCCTTTAAGTTTTCGAGAGAATCGGATGACTGGAACTAATTTTTATAGGCAAAAAACTGATATTTTTGATGCCTTTTCGAGGTTTTTTCTTCTATCGGGCGGAAAATTTGACCGATTTTGATAAAACTTTGTAAGGACGTGAAAACCGAATAGAGTGAGATTCCTATCGATTTTCGTGCGAATCAGTTGACTGGAACTAATATTATAGGCAAAAAACTGATATTTTTGATGCCTTTTTCAGGTTTTTTCTTTCTAGCGGGCGGAATAATTAACCGATTTAGGTAAATCTTTGTAAGGACGTGTAAACCGAATAGAGTGAGATTCCTATCGATTTTCGTGCGAATCGGTTGACTGGAACTAATATTATAGGCCAAAAACTGATATTTTTGATGTCTTTTGCAGGTTTTTTCTTTCTAGCGGGCGGAATATTTAACCGATTTTCATAAAACATTGTAAGGACGTGTAAACCGAATAGAGTGAGATTCCTATCGATTTTCGTGCGAATCGGTTGACCGGAACTAATATTATAGGCAAAAAACTGATATTTTTGATGCCTATTCCAGGTTTTTCTTTCTAGCGCCGCAATATTTGACCGATTTTGATAAAACTTTGTCAGGACGTGTGAACCGAATAGAGTGAGATTCCTATCGATTTTCGAGCGAATCGGTTGACTGGAAATAGATATATAGGCCAAAACTTATATTTTTGATGTCTTTTTCAGGTTTTTTCTTTCTAGCAGGCGGAATATTTAACCGATTTTGATAAATCTTTGTAAGGACGTGTAATCCGAATAGAGTGAGATTCCTATCGATTTTCGAGCGAATCGGTTGACTGGAACTAATAATATAGGCCAAAACTTATATTTTTGATGTCTTTTCCAGGTTTTTTTTTCTAGTGGGCGGAATATTAAACCGATTTTCATAAAACTTTGTAAGGTCATGTAATCCGAATAGAGTAAGATTCCTATCGATTTTAGAGCGAATCGGTTGACTGGAACTAGATATATAGGCAAAAAACTGATATTTTTGATGCCTTTTCCAGGTTTTTTCTTTCCAGCGGGCGGAATATTTAACCGATTTTCGTAAAACTTTGTAAGGACGTGTAAACCGAATAAGGTGAGATTCCTATCGGTTTTCAAGCGAATCGGTTGACTGGAACTAATATTATAGGAAAAAAACTGATATTTTTGATGCCTTTTCCAGGTTTTTTTTTCTAGTGGGCGGAATATTAAACCGATTTTCATAAAACTTTGTAAGGTCGTGTAAACCGAATAGAGTGAGATTCCTATCGATTTTCGAGCGAATCGGTTGATTGGAACTAGAAATATAGGCCAAAAACTGATATTTTTGATGTCTTTTCCAGGTTTTTTTTTCTAGTGGGCGGAATATTAAACCGATTTTCATAAAACTTTGTAAGGTCATGTAATCCGAATAGAGTACGATTCCTATCGATTTTAGAGCGAATCGGTTGACTGGAACTAGATATATAGGCAAAAAACTGATATTTTTGATGCCTTTTCCAGGTTTTTTCTTTCTAGCGGGCGGAATATTTAACCGATTTTCGTAAAACTTTGTAAGGTCGTGTAAACCGAATAGAGTGAGATTTCTATAAGTTTTCGAGAGAATCGGTTGACTGGAACTAATTTTTATAGGCAAAAAACTGATATTTTTGATGCCTTTTCGAGGTTTTTTCTTCTATCGGGCGGAAAATTTGACCGATTTTGATAAAACTTTGTAAGGACGTGAAAACCGAATAGAGTGTGATTCTTATCGATTTTTGAGCCAATCGGTTGACTGGAACTTATATTATAGGAAAAAAACTAATATTTTTGATGCCTTTTCCAGGTTTTTCTTTCTAGCGGGCGCAATATTTGACCGATTTTGATAAAACTTTGTAAGGACGTGTAAACCGAATAGAGTGAGATTCCTATCGATTTTCGAGCGAATCGGTTGACTGGAACTAGAAATATAGGCCAAAAACTGATATTTTTGATGTCTTTTCCAGGTTTTTTTTTCTAGTGGGCGGAATATTAAACCGATTTTCATAAAACTTTGTAAGGTCATGTAATCCGAATAGAGTACGATTCCTATCGATTTTACAGCGAATCGGTTGACTGGAACTAGATATATAGGCAAAAAACTGATATTTTTGATGCCTTTTCCAGGTTTTTTCTTTCTAGCGGGCGGAATATTTAACCGATTTTCGTAAAACTTTGTAAGGACGTGTAAACCGAATAAGGTGATATTCCTATCGGTTTTCGAGCGAATCGGTTGACTGGAACTAATATTATAGGAAAAAAACTGATATTTTTGATGCCTTTTCCAGGTTTTTTTTTCTAGTGGGCGGAATATTAAACCGATTTTCATAAAACTTTGTAAGGTCGTGTAAACCGAATAGAGTGAGATTCCTATAAGTTTTCGAGAGAATCGGATGACTGGAACTAATTTTTATAGGCAAAAAACTGATATTTTTGATGCCTTTTCGAGGTTTTTTCTTCTATCGGGCGGAAAATTTGACCGATTTTGATAAAACTTTGTAAGGACGTGAAAATCGAATAGAGTGAGATTCCTATCGATTTTCGTGCGAATCGGTTGACTGGAAATAGATATATAGGCCAAAAACTGATATTTTTGATGTCTTTTTCAGGTTTTTTTTTCTAGCAGGCGGAATATTTAACCGATTTTGATAAATCTTTGTAAGGACGTGTAATCCGAAAAGAGTGAGATTCCTATCGATTTTCGAGCGAATCGGTTGACTGGAACTATTAATAAAGGCCAAAAACTGATATTTTTGATGTCTTTTCCAGGTTTTTTTTTCTAGTGGGCGGAATATTAAACCGATTTTCATAAAACTTTGTAAGGTCATGTAATCCGAATAGAGTAAGATTCCTATCGATTTTAGAGCGAATTGGTTGACTGGAACTAGATATATAGGAAAAAACTGATATTTTTGATGCCTTTTCCAGGTTTTTTCTTTCTAGCGGGCGGAATATTTAACCGATTTTCGTAAAACATTGTAAGGACGTGTAAACCGAATAAGGTGAGATTCCTATCGGTTTTCGAGCGAATCGGTTGACTGGAACTAATATTATAGGAAAAAAACTGATATTTTTGATGCCTTTTCCAGGTTTTTTTTTCTAGTGGGCGGAATATTAAACCGATTTTCATAAAACTTTGTAAGGTCGTGTAAACCGAATAGAGTGAGATTCCTTTAAGTTTTCGAGAGAATCGGATGACTGGAACTAATTTTTATAGGCAAAAAACTGATATTTTTGATGCCTTTTCGAGGTTTTTTCTTCTATCGGGCGGAAAATATGACCGATTTTGATAAAACATTGTAAGGACGTGAAAACCGAATAGAGTGAGATTCCTATCGATTTTCGTGCGAATCAGTTGACTGGAACTAATATTATAGGCAAAAAACTGATATTTTTGATGCCTTTTTCAGGTTTTTTCTTTCTAGCGGGCGGAATAATTAACCGATTTAGGTAAATCTTTGTAAGGACGTGTAAACCGAATAGAGTGAGATTCCTATCGATTTTCGTGCGAATCGGTTGACTGGAACTAATATTATAGGCCAAAAACTGATATTTTTGATGTCTTTTGCAGGTTTTTTCTTTCTAGCGGGCGGAATATTTAACCGATTTTCATAAAACTTTGTAAGGTCGTGTAAACTGAATAGATTGAGATTCCTATCGATTTTAGAGCGAATCGGTTGACCGGAACTAATATTATAGGCAAAAAACTGATATTTTTGATGCCTATTCCAGGTTTTTCTTTCTAGCGCCGCAATATTTGACCGATTTTGATAAAACTTTGTCAGGACGTGTAAACCGAATAAGGTGAGATTCCTATCGGTTTTCGAGCGAATCGGTTGGCTGGAACTAATATTATAGGAAAAAAACTGATATTTTTTATGCCTTTTCCAGGTTTTTTTTTCTAGTGGGCGGAATATTAAACCGATTTTCATAAAACTTTGTAAGGTCGTGTAAACCGAATAGAGTGAGATTCCTATAAGTTTTCGAGAGAATCGGATGACTGGAACTAATTTTTATAGGCAAAAAACTGATATTTTTGATGCGTTTTCCAGGTTTTTTCTTTCTAGCGGGCGGAATATTTAACCGATTTTCATAAAACTTTGTAAGGACGTGTAAACCGAATAAAGTGAAATTCCTAATGCTTTTCGATCGAATCGGTTGACTGGAAATAGATATATAGCCAAAAACTGATATTTTTGATGCCTTTTCCAGGTTTTTTCTTTCTAACGGGCGGAATAATTAACCGATTTTGATAAAACATTGTAAGGACGTGTAAACCGAAAAGAGTGAGGTTCCTATCGATTTTCGAGCCAATCGGTTGACTGGAACTAATATTATAGGCAAAAAACTGATATTTTTGATGCCTCTTCCATGTTTTTTCTTTCTAGCGGGCGGAATATTTAACCGATTTTCATAAAACTTTGTAAGGACGTGTAAACCGAATAGGGTGAGATTCTTATCGATTTTCGAGCCATTCGGTTGACTGGAACTAATATTTTAAGCAAAAAACTGATATTTTTGATGCCTTTTCCAGGTTTTTTTTTCTAGCGGGCGCAATATTTGACCGATTTTTATAAAACTTTGTAAGGACGTGTAAACCGAATAGAGTGAGACTCCTATCGATTTTTGAGCCAATCGGTTGACTGGAACTAATATTATAGGCAAAAAACTGATATTTTTGATGCCTCTTCCATGTTTTTTCTTTCTAGCGGGCGGAATATTTAACCGATTTTCATAAAACTTTGTAAGGACGTGTAAACCGAATAGGGTGAGATTCTTATCGATTTTCGAGCCATTCGGTTGACTGGAACTAATATTTTAAGCAAAAAACTGATATTTTTGATGCCTTTTCCAGGTTTTTTCTTTCTAGCGGGCGGAATATTTAACCGATTTTCGTAAAACTTTGTAAGGACGTGTAAACCGAATAAGGTGATATTCCTATCGGTTTTCGAGCGAATCGGTTGACTGGAACTAATATTATAGGAAAAAAACTGATATTTTTGATGCCTTTTCCAGGTTTTTTTTTCTAGTGGGCGGAATATTAAACCGATTTTCATAAAACTTTGTAAGGTCGTGTAAACCGAATAGAGTGAGATTCCTATAAGTTTTCGAGAGAATCGGATGACTGGAACTAATTTTTATAGGCAAAAAACTGATATTTTTGATGCCTTTTCGAGGTTTTTTCTTCTATCGGGCGGAAAATTTGACCGATTTTGATAAAACTTTGTAAGGACGTGAAAATCGAATAGAGTGAGATTCCTATCGATTTTCGTGCGAATCGGTTGACTGGAAATAGATATATAGGCCAAAAACTGATATTTTTGATGTCTTTTTCAGGTTTTTTTTTCTAGCAGGCGGAATATTTAACCGATTTTGATAAATCTTTGTAAGGACGTGTAATCCGAAAAGAGTGAGATTCCTATCGATTTTCGAGCGAATCGGTTGACTGGAACTAATAATAAAGGCCAAAAACTGATATTTTTGATGTCTTTTCCAGGTTTTTTTTTCTAGTGGGCGGAATATTAAACCGATTTTCATAAAACTTTGTAAGGTCATGTAATCCGAATAGAGTAAGATTCCTATCGATTTTAGAGCGAATTGGTTGACTGGAACTAGATATATAGGAAAAAACTGATATTTTTGATGCCTTTTCCAGGTTTTTTCTTTCTAGCGGGCGGAATATTTAACCGATTTTCGTAAAACATTGTAAGGACGTGTAAACCGAATAAGGTGAGATTCCTATCGGTTTTCGAGCGAATCGGTTGACTGGAACTAATATTATAGGAAAAAAACTGATATTTTTGATGCCTTTTCCAGGTTTTTTTTTCTAGTGGGCGGAATATTAAACCGATTTTCATAAAACTTTGTAAGGTCGTGTAAACCGAATAGAGTGAGATTCCTTTAAGTTTTCGAGAGAATCGGATGACTGGAACTAATTTTTATAGGCAAAAAACTGATATTTTTGATGCCTTTTCGAGGTTTTTTCTTCTATCGGGCGGAAAATATGACCGATTTTGATAAAACATTGTAAGGACGTGAAAACCGAATAGAGTGAGATTCCTATCGATTTTCGTGCGAATCAGTTGACTGGAACTAATATTATAGGCAAAAAACTGATATTTTTGATGCCTTTTTCAGGTTTTTTCTTTCTAGCGGGCGGAATAATTAACCGATTTAGGTAAATCTTTGTAAGGACGTGTAAACCGAATAGAGTGAGATTCCTATCGATTTTCGTGCGAATCGGTTGACTGGAACTAATATTAAAGGCCAAAAACTGATATTTTTGATGTCTTTTGCAGGTTTTTTCTTTCTAGCGGGCGGAATATTTAACCGATTTTCATAAAACTTTGTAAGGTCGTGTAAACTGAATAGATTGAGATTCCTATCGATTTTAGAGCGAATCGGTTGACCGGAACTAATATTATAGGCAAAAAACTGATATTTTTGATGCCTATTCCAGGTTTTTCTTTCTAGCGCCGCAATATTTGACCGATTTTGATAAAACTTTGTCAGGACGTGTAAACCGAATAAGGTGAGATTCCTATCGGTTTTCGAGCGAATCGGTTGGCTGGAACTAATATTATAGGAAAAAAACTGATATTTTTGATGCCTTTTCCAGGTTTTTTTTTCTAGTGGGCGGAATATTAAACCGATTTTCATAAAACTTTGTAAGGTCGTGTAAACCGAATAGAGTGAGATTCCTATAAGTTTTCGAGAGAATCGGATGACTGGAACTAATTTTTATAGGCAAAAAACTGATATTTTTGATGCGTTTTCCAGGTTTTTTCTTTCTAGCGGGCGGAATATTTAACCGATTTTCATAAAACTTTGTAAGGACGTGTAAACCGAATAAAGTGAAATTCCTAATGCTTTTCGATCGAATCGGTTGACTGGAAATAGATATATAGGCCAAAAACTGATATTTTTGATGCCTTTTCCAGGTTTTTTCTTTCTAACGGGCGGAATAATTAACCGATTTTGATAAAACATTGTAAGGACGTGTAAACCGAAAAGAGTGAGGTTCCTATCGATTTTCGAGCCAATCGGTTGACTGAAACTAATATTATAGGCAAAAAACTGATATTTTTGATGCCTCTTCCATGTTTTTTCTTTCTAGCGGGCGGAATATTTAACCGATTTTCATAAAACTTTGTAAGGACGTGTAAACCGAATAGGGTGAGATTCTTATCGATTTTCGAGCCATTCGGTTGACTGGAACTAATATTTTAAGCAAAAAACTGATATTTTTGATGCCTTTTCCAGGTTTTTTTTTCTAGCGGGCGCAATATTTGACCGATTTTTATAAAACTTTGTAAGGACGTGTAAACCGAATAGAGTGAGACTCCTATCGATTTTTGAGCCAATCGGTTGACTGGAACTAATATTATAGGCAAAAAACTGATATTTTTGATGCCTCTTCCATGTTTTTTCTTTCTAGCGGGCGGAATATTTAACCGATTTTCATAAAACTTTGTAAGGACGTGTAAACCGAATAGGGTGAGATTCTTATCGATTTTCGAGCCAATCGGTTGACTGGAACTAATATTATAAGCAAAAAACTGATATTTTTGATGCCTTTTCCAGGTTTTTTCTTTCTAGCGGGCGCAATATTTGACCGATTTTTATAAAACTTTGTAAGGACGTGTAAACCGAATAGAGTGAGATTCCTATCGATTTTCGAGCGAATCGGTTGACTGGATCTAGATATATAGGCCAAAAACTGATATTTTTGATGTCTTTTCCTGGTTTTTTCTTTCTTGCGGGCGGAATATTAAACCGATTTTCATAAAATTTTGTAAGGACCTGTAAACCGAATAGCGTGAGATTCCTATCGATTTTCGAGCGAATCGGTTGTCTGGAACTAGAAATATAGGCCAAAAAGTGATATTTTTGATGTCTTTTCCAGGTTTTTTTTACTAGTGGGCGGAATATTAAACCGATTTTCATAAAACTTTGTAAGGTCGTGTAAACTGAATAGAGTGAGATTCCTATCGATTTTCGTGCGAATCGGTTGACTGGAACTAATATTATAGGCATAAAACTGATATTTTTGATGCCTTTTCCAGGTTTTTTCTTTCTAGCGGGCGGAATAATTAACCGATTTTCATAAAACTTTGTAAGGACGTGTAAACCGAATAGAGTGAGATTCCTATCGATTTTCAAGCGAATCGGTTGACTGGAACTAGAAATATAGGCCAAAAACTTATATTTTTGATGTCTTTTCCAGGTTTTCTTTTCTAGCGGGCGCAATATTTGACCGATTTTTATAAAACTTTGTAAGGACGTGTAAACCGAATAGAGTGAGACTCCTATCGATTTTTGAGCCAATCGGTTGACTGGAACTAATATTATAGGCAAAAAACTGATATTTTTGATGCCTCTTCCATGTTTTTTCTTTCTAGCGGGCGGAATATTTAACTGATTTTCATAAAACTTTGTAAGGACGTGTAAACCGAATAGGGTGAGATTCTTATCGATTTTCGAGCCAATCGGTTGACTGGAACTAATATTATAAGCAAAAAACTGATATTTTTGATGCCTTTTCCAGGTTTTTTCTTTCTAGCGGGCGCAATATTTGACCGATTTTTATAAAACTTTGTAAGGACGTGTAAACCGAATAGAGTGAGATTCCTATCGATTTTCGAGCGAATCGGTTGACTGGATCTAGATATATAGGCCAAAAACTGATATTTTTGATGTCTTTTCCAGGTTTTTTCTTTCTTGCGGGCGGAATATTAAACCGATTTTCATAAAATTTTGTAAGGACCTGTAAACCGAATAGTGTGAGATTCCTATCGATTTTCGAGCGAATCGGTTGTCTGGAACTAGAAATATAGGCCAAAAAGTGATATTTTTGATTACTTTTCCAGGTTTTTTTTACTAGTGGGCGGAATATTAAACCGATTTTCATAAAACTTTGTAAGGTCGTGTAAACTGAATAGAGTGAGATTCCTATCGATTTTCGTGCGAATCGGTTGACTGGAACTAATATTATAGGCATAAAACTGTTATTTTTGATGCCTTTTCCAGGTTTTTTCTTTCTAGCGGGCGGAATAATTAACCGATTTTCATAAAACTTTGTAAGGACGTGTAAACCGAATAGAGTGAGATTCCTATCGATTTTCAAGCGAATCGGTTGACTGGAACTAGAAATATAGGCCAAAAACTTATATTTTTGATGTCTTTTCCAGGTTTTCTTTTCTAGCGGGCGCAATATTTGACCGATTTTTATAAAACTTTGTAAGGACGTGTAAACCGAATAGAGTGAGATTCCTGTCGATTTTCGAGCGAATCGGTTGACTGGAACTAATATTATAGGCAAAAAACTGATATTTTTGATGCCTTTTCCAGGTTTTTTCTTTCTAGCGGGCGGAATATTTAACCGATTTTCATAAAACTTTGTAAGGACGTGTAAACCGAATAGGGTGAGATTCCTATCGATTTTCGAGCGAATCGGTTGACTGGAACTAGAAATATAGGCAAAAAACTGATATTTTTGATGTCTTTTCCAGGTTTTTGTTTCTAGTGGGCGGAATATTAAACCGATTTTCATAAAACTTTGTAAGGTCGTGTAAACCGAATAGAGTGAGATTCCTATAAGTTTTCGCGAGAATCGGTTGACTGGAACTAATTTTTATAGGCAAAAAACTGATATTTTTGATGCCTTTTCGTGGTTTTTTCTTCTATCGGGCGGAAAATTTGACCGATTTTGATAAAACTTTGTAAGGACGTGAAAACCGAATAGAGTGAGATTCCTATCGATTTTCGTGCGAATCGGTTGACTGGAACTAATATTATAGGCAAAAAACTGATATTTTTGATGCTTTTTCCAGGTTTTTTCTTTCTAGCGGGCGGAATAATTAACCGATTTTGGTAAATCTTTGTAAGGACGTGTAAACTGAATAGAGTGAGATTCCTATCGATTTTCGAGCGAGTCGGTTGACTGGAACTAGATATATAGGCCAAAAACTGATATTTTTGATGTCTTTTGCAGGTTTTTTCTTTCTAGCGGGCGGAATATTTAACCGATTTTCATAAAACTTTGTAAGGTCGTGTAAACTGATTAGATTGCGATTCCTATCGATTTTAGAGCGAATCGGTTGACTAGAACTAATATTATAGGAAAAAAACTGATATTTTTGATGCCTTTTCCAGTTTTTTCTTTCTAGCGGGCGCAATATTTGACCGATTTTGATAAAACTATGTAAGGACGTGTAAACCGAATAGAGTGAGATTCCTATCGATTTTCGAGCGAATCGGTTGACTGGAAATAGATATATAGGCCAAAAACTGATATTTTTGATGTCTTTTCCAGGTTTTTTCTTTCTAGCGGGCGGAATATTTAACCGATTTTCATAAAACTTTGTAAGGACGTGTAAACCGAATAGAGTGAGATTCCTATCGATTTTCGAGCGAATTGGTTGACTGGAACTAGAAATATAGGCCAAAAACTGATATTTTTGATGCCATTTCGAGGTTTTTTCTTCTATCGGGCGGAATATTTGACCGATTTTGATAAAACTTTGTAAGGAAGTGAAAACCGAATAGAGTGAGATTCCTATCGATTTTCGTGCGAATCGGTTGACTGGAACTAATATTATAGGCAAAAAACTGATATTTTTGATGCCTTTTCCAGGTTTTTCTTTCTAGCGCCGCAATATTTGTCCGATTTTGATAAAACTTTGTGAGGACGTGTGAACCGAATACAGTGAGATTCCTATCGATTTTCGAGCGAATCGGTTGACTGGATCTAGATATATAGGCCAAAAACTGATATTTTTGATGTCTTTTCCAGGTTTTTTCTTTCTTGCGGGCGGAATATTAAACCGATTTTCATAAAATTTTGTAAGGACCTGTAAACCGAATAGAGTGAGATTCCTATCGATTTTCGAGCGAATCGGTTGTCTGGAACTAGAAATATAGGCCAAAAAGTGATATTTTTGATGTCTTTTCCAGGTTTTTTTTACTAGTGGGCGGAATATTAAACCGATTTTCATAAAACTTTGTAAGGTCGTGTAAACTGAATAGAGTGAGATTCCTATCGATTTTCGTGCGAATCGGTTGACTGGAACTAATATTATAGGCATAAAACTGATATTTTTGATGCCTTTTCCAGGTTTTTTCTTTCTAGCGGGCGGAATAATTAACCGATTTTCATAAAACTTTGTAAGGACGTGTAAACCGAATAGAGTGAGATTCCTATCGATTTTCAAGCGAATCGGTTGACTGGAACTAGAAATATAGGCCAAAAACTTATATTTTTGATGTCTTTTCCAGGTTTTCTTTTCTAGCGGGCGCAATATTTGACCGATTTTTATAAAACTTTGTAAGGACGTGTAAACCGAATAGAGTGAGATTCCTGTCGATTTTCGAGCGCATCGGTTGACTGGAACTAATATTATAGGCAAAAAACTGATATTTTTGATGCCTTTTCCAGGTTTTTTCTTTCTAGCGGGCGGAAAATTTGACCGATTTTGATAAAACTTTGTAAGGACGTGAAAACCGAATAGAGTGAGATTCCTATCGATTTTCGTGCGAATTGGTTGACTGGAACTAATATTATAGGCAAAAAACTGATATTTTTGATGCTTTTTCCAGGTTTTTTCTTTCTAGCGGGCGGAATAATTAACCGATTTTGGTAAATCTTTGTAAGGACGTGTAAACTGAATAGAGTGAGATTCCTATCGATTTTCGAGCGAGTCGGTTGACTGGAACTAGATATATAGGCCAAAAACTGATATTTTTGATGTCTTTTCCAGGTTTTCTTTTCTAGCGGGCGCAATATTTGACCGATTTTTATAAAACTTTGTAAGGACGTGTAAACCGAATAGAGTGAGACTCCTATCGATTTTTGAGCCAATCAGTTGACTGGAACTAATATTATAGGCAAAAAACTGATATTTTTGATGCCTCTTCCATGTTTTTTCTTTCTAGCGGGCGGAATATTTAACCGATTTTCATAAAACTTTGTAAGGACGTGTAAACCGAATAGGGTGAGATTCTTATCGATTTTCGAGCCAATCGGTTGACTGGAACTAATATTATAAGCAAAAAACTGATATTTTTGATGCCTTTTCCAGGTTTTTTCTTTCTAGCGGGCGCAATATTTGACCGATTTTTATAAAACTTTGTAAGGACGTGTAAACCGAATAGAGTGAGATTCCTATCGATTTTCGAGCGAATCGGTTGAATGGATCTAGATATATAGGCCAAAGACTGATATTTTTGATGTCTTTTCCAGGTTTTTTCTTTCTTGCGGGCGGAATATTAAACCGATTTTCATAAAATTTTGTAAGGACCTGTAAACCGAATAGTGTGAGATTCCTATCGATTTTCGAGCGAATCGGTTGTCTGGAACTAATATTATAGGCATAAAACTGATATTTTTGATGTCTTTTCCAGGTTTTTTTTACTAGTGGGCGGAATATTAAACCGATTTTCATAAAACTTTGTAAGGTCGTGTAAACTGAATAGAGTGAGATTCCTATCGATTTTCGTGCGAATCGGTTGACTGGAACTAATATTATAGGCATAAAACTGATATTTTTGATGCCTTTTCCAGGTTTTTTCTTTCTAGCGGGCGGAATAATTAACCGATTTTCATAAAACTTTGTAAGGACGTGTAAACCGAATAGAGTGAGATTCCTATCGATTTTCAAGCGAATCGGTTGACTGGAACTAGAAATATAGGCCAAAAACTTATATTTTTGATGTCTTTTCCAGGTTTTCTTTTCTAGCGGGCGCAATATTTGACCGATTTTTATAAAACTTTGTAAGGACGTGTAAACCGAATAGAGTGAGATTCCTGTCGATTTTCGAGCGAATCGGTTGACTGGAACTAATATTATAGGCAAAAAACTGATATTTTTGATGCCTTTTCCAGGTTTTTTCTTTCTAGCGGGCGGAATATTTAACCGATTTTCATAAAACTTTGTAAGGACGTGTAAACCGAATAGGGTGAGATTCTTATCGATTTTCGAGCCAATCGGTTGACTGGAACTAATATTATAGGCCAAAAACTGATATTTTTGATGTCTCTTCTAGGTTTTTTCTTTCTAGCGGTCGGAATATTAAACCGATTTTCATAAAACTTTGTAAGGACGTGTAAACCGAATAGAGTAAGATTCCTATCGATTTTCGAGCGAATCGGTTGACTGGAACTAGAAATATAGGCAAAAAACTGATATTTTTGATGTCTTTTCCAGGTTTTTGTTTCTAGTGGGCGGAATATTAAACCGATTTTCATAAAACTTTGTAAGGTCGTGTAAACCGAATAGAGTGAGATTCCTATAAGTTTTCGCGAGAATCGGTTGACTGGAACTAATTTTTATAGGCAAAAAACTGATATTTTTGATGCCTTTTCGTGGTTTTTTCTTCTATCGGGCGGAAAATTTGACCGATTTTGATAAAACTTTGTAAGGACGTGAAAACCGAATAGAGTGAGATTCCTATCGATTTTCGTGCGAATCGGTTGACTGGAACTAATATTATAGGCAAAAAACTGATATTTTTGATGCTTTTTCCAGGTTTTTTCTTTCTAGCGGGCGGAATAATTAACCGATTTTGGTAAATCTTTGTAAGGACGTGTAAACTGAATAGAGTGAGATTCCTATCGATTTTCGAGCGAGTCGGTTGACTGGAACTAGATATATAGGCCAAAAACTGATATTTTTGATGTCTTTTGCAGGTTTTTTCTTTCTAGCGGGCGGAATATTTAACCGATTTTCATAAAACTTTGTAAGGTCGTGTAAACTGATTAGATTGCGATTCCTATCGATTTTAGAGCGAATCGGTTGACTAGAACTAATATTATAGGAAAAAAACTGATATTTTTGATGCCTTTTCCAGTTTTTTCTTTCTAGCGGGCGCAATATTTGACCGATTTTGATAAAACTATGTAAGGACGTGTAAACCGAATAGAGTGAGATTCCTATCGATTTTCGAGCGAATCGGTTGACTGGAAATAGATATATAGGCCAAAAACTGATATTTTTGATGCCATTTCGAGGTTTTTTCTTCTATCGGGCGGAATATTTGACCGATTTTGATAAAACTTTGTAAGGAAGTGAAAACCGAATAGAGTGAGATTCCTATCGATTTTCGAGCGAATCGGTTGACTGGATCTAGATATATAGGCCAAAAACTGATATTTTTGATGTCTTTTCCAGGTTTTTTCTTTCTTGCGGGCGGAATATTAAACCGATTTTCATAAAATTTTGTAAGGACCTGTAAACCGAATAGAGTGAGATTCCTATCGATTTTCGAGCGAATCGGTTGTCTGGAACTAGAAATATAGGCCAAAAAGTGATATTTTTGATGTCTTTTCCAGGTTTTCTTTTCTAGCGGGCGCAATATTTGACCGATTTTTATAAAACTTTGTAAGGACGTGTAAACCGAATAGAGTGAGATTCCTGTCGATTTTCGAGCGAATCGGTTGACTGGAACTAATATTATAGGCAAAAAACTGATATTTTTGATGCCTTTTCCAGGTTTTTTCTTTCTAGCGGGCGGAAAATTTGACCGATTTTGATAAAACTTTGTAAGGACGTGAAAACCGAATAGAGTGAGATTCCTATCGATTTTCGTGCGAATCGGTTGACTGGAACTAATATTATAGGCAAAAAACTGATATTTTTGATGCCTTTTCCAGGTTTTTTCTTTCTAGCGGGCGCAATATTTGACCGATTTTTATAAAACTTTGTAAGGACGTGTAAACCGAATAGAGTGAGATTCCTATCGATTTTCGAGCGAATCGGTTGAATGGATCTAGATATATAGGCCAAAGACTGATATTTTTGATGTCTTTTCCAGGTTTTTTCTTTCTTGCGGGCGGAATATTAAACCGATTTTCATAAAATTTTGTAAGGACCTGTAAACCGAATAGTGTGAGATTCCTATCGATTTTCGAGCGAATCGGTTGTCTGGAACTAGAAATATAGGCCAAAAAGTGATATTTTTGATGTCTTTTCCAGGTTTTTTTTACTAGTGGGCGGAATATTAAACCGATTTTCATAAAACTTTGTAAGGTCGTGTAAACTGAATAGAGTGAGATTCCTATCGATTTTCGTGCGAATCGGTTGACTGGAACTAATATTATAGGCATAAAACTGATATTTTTGATGCCTTTTCCAGGTTTTTTCTTTCTAGCGGGCGGAATAATTAACCGATTTTCATAAAACTTTGTAAGGACGTGTAAACCGAATAGAGTGAGATTCCTATCGATTTTCAAGCGAATCGGTTGACTGGAACTAGAAATATAGGCCAAAAACTTATATTTTTGATGTCTTTTCCAGGTTTTCTTTTCTAGCGGGCGCAATATTTGACCGATTTTTATAAAACTTTGTAAGGACGTGTAAACCGAATAGAGTGAGATTCCTGTCGATTTTCGAGCGAATCGGTTGACTGGAACTAATATTATAGGCAAAAAACTGATATTTTTGATGCCTTTTCCAGGTTTTTTCTTTCTAGCGGGCGGAATATTTAACCGATTTTCATAAAACTTTGTAAGGACGTGTAAACCGAATAGGGTGAGATTCTTATCGATTTTCGAGCCAATCGGTTGACTGGAACTAATATTATAGGCCAAAAACTGATATTTTTGATGTCTCTTCTAGGTTTTTTCTTTCTAGCGGTCGGAATATTAAACCGATTTTCATAAAACTTTGTAAGGGCGTGTAAACCGAATAGAGTAAGATTCCTATCGATTTTCGAGCGAATCGGTTGACTGGAACTAGAAATATAGGCAAAAAACTGATATTTTTGATGTCTTTTCCAGGTTTTTGTTTCTAGTGGGCGGAATATTAAACCGATTTTCATAAAACTTTGTAAGGTCGTGTAAACCGAATAGAGTGAGATTCCTATAAGTTTTCGCGAGAATCGGTTGACTGGAACTAATTTTTATAGGCAAAAAACTGATATTTTTGATGCCTTTTCGTGGTTTTTTCTTCTATCGGGCGGAAAATTTGACCGATTTTGATAAAACTTTGTAAGGACGTGAAAACCGAATAGAGTGAGATTCCTATCGATTTTCGTGCGAATCGGTTGACTGGAACTAATATTATAGGCAAAAAACTGATATTTTTGATGCTTTTTCCAGGTTTTTTCTTTCTAGCGGGCGGAATAATTAACCGATTTTGGTAAATCTTTGTAAGGACGTGTAAACTGAATAGAGTGAGATTCCTATCGATTTTCGAGCGAGTCGGTTGACTGGAACTAGATATATAGGCCAAAAACTGATATTTTTGATGTCTTTTGCAGGTTTTTTCTTTCTAGCGGGCGGAATATTTAACCGATTTTCATAAAACTTTGTAAGGTCGTGTAAACTGATTAGATTGCGATTCCTATCGATTTTAGAGCGAATCGGTTGACTAGAACTAATATTATAGGAAAAAAACTGATATTTTTGATGCCTTTTCCAGTTTTTTCTTTCTAGCGGGCGCAATATTTGACCGATTTTGATAAAACTATGTAAGGACGTGTAAACCGAATAGAGTGAGATTCCTATCGATTTTCGAGCGAATCGGTTGACTGGAAATAGATATATAGGCCAAAAACTGATATTTTTGATGCCATTTCGAGGTTTTTTCTTCTATCGGGCGGAATATTTGACCGATTTTGATAAAACTTTGTAAGGAAGTGAAAACCGAATAGAGTGAGATTCCTATCGATTTTCGAGCGAATCGGTTGACTGGATCTAGATATATAGGCCAAAAACTGATATTTTTGATGTCTTTTCCAGGTTTTTTCTTTCTTGCGGGCGGAATATTAAACCGATTTTCATAAAATTTTGTAAGGACCTGTAAACCGAATAGAGTGAGATTCCTATCGATTTTCGAGCGAATCGGTTGTCTGGAACTAGAAATATAGGCCAAAAAGTGATATTTTTGATGTCTTTTCCAGGTTTTCTTTTCTAGCGGGCGCAATATTTGACCGATTTTTATAAAACTTTGTAAGGACGTGTAAACCGAATAGAGTGAGATTCCTGTCGATTTTCGAGCGAATCGGTTGACTGGAACTAATATTATAGGCAAAAAACTGATATTTTTGATGCCTTTTCCAGGTTTTTTCTTTCTAGCGGGCGGAAAATTTGACCGATTTTGATAAAACTTTGTAAGGACGTGAAAACCGAATAGAGTGAGATTCCTATCGATTTTCGTGCGAATCGGTTGACTGGAACTAATATTATAGGCAAAAAACTGATATTTTTGATGCTTTTTCCAGGTTTTTTCTTTCTAGCGGGCGGAATAATAGACCGATTTTGGTAAATCTTTGTAAGGACGTGTAAACTGAATAGAGTGAGATTCCTATCGATTTTCGAGCGAGTCAGTTGACTGGAAATAGATATATAGGCCAAAAACTGATATTTTTGATGTCTTTTCCAGGTTTTTTCTTTCTAGCGGGCGGAATATTTAACCGATTTTCATAAAACTTTGTAAGGACGTGTAAACCGAATAGAGTGAGACTCCTATCGATTTTCGAGCGAATTGGTTGACTGGAACTACAAATATAGGCCAAAAACTGATATTTTTGATGCCATTTCGAGGTTTTTTCTTCTATCGGGCGGAATATTTGACCGATTTTGATAAAACTTTGTAAGGAAGTGAAAACCGAATAGAGTGAGATTCCTATCGATTTTCGTGCGAATCGGTTGACTGGAACTAATATTATAGGCAAAAAACTGATATTTTTGATGCCTTTTCCAGGTTTTTCTTTCTAGCGCCGCAATATTTGTCCGATTTTGATAAAACTTTGTGAGGACGTGTGAACCGAATAGAGTGAGATTCCTATCGATTTTCGAGCGAATCGGTTGACTGGAAATAGATATATAGGCCAAAACTGATATTTTTGATGTCTTTTTCAGGTTTTTTCTTTCTAGCAGGCGGAATATTTGACCGATTTTGATAAAACTTTGTAAGGAAGTGAAAACCGAATAGAGTGAGATTCCTATCGATTTTCGTGCGAATCGGTTGACTGGAACTAATATTATAGGCAAAAAACTGATATTTTTGATGCCTTTTCCAGGTTTTTCTTTCTAGCGCCGCAATATTTGTCCGATTTTGATAAAACTTTGTGAGGACGTGTGAACCGAATAGAGTGAGATTCCTATCGATTTTCGAGCGAATCGGTTGACTGGAACTAATAATATAGGCAAAAAACTGATATTTTTAATGCCATTTGTAGGTTTTTTCTTTCTAGCGGGCGGAATAATTAACCGATTTTGATAAAACTTTGTAAGGACGTGTAAACCGAATAGAGTGTGAGTCTTATCGATTTTTGAGCCAATCGGTTGACTGGAACTAATATTATAGGAAAAAAACTGATATTTTTGATGTCTTTTCCAGGTTTTTTCTTTCTAGCGGGTGGAATATTTAACCGATTTTCATAAAACTTTGTAAGGACGTGTAAACCGAATAGAGTGAGACTCCTATCGATTTTCGAGCGAATCGGTTGACTGGAAGTAATATTATAGGGCAAAAAACTGATATTTTTGATGCCATTTCTAGGTTTTTTCTTTCTAGCGGGCGGAATAATTAACCGATTTTGATAAAACTTTGTAAGGACTTGTAAACCGAATAGAGTGAGGTTCCTATCGATTTTTGAGCCAATCGGTTGACTGGAACTAATATTTTAAGAAAAAAACTGATATTTTTGATGTCTTTTCCAGGTTTTTTCTTTCTAGCGGGCGGAATATTAAACCGATTTTGATAAAACTTTGTAAGGACGTGTAAACCGAATAGAGGGAGATTCCTATCGATTTTCGAGCGAATCGGTTGACTGGAACTAGAAATATAGACCAAAAACTGATATTTTTGAAGTCTTTATCAGGTTTTTTTTTCTAGTGGGCGGAATATTAAACCGATTTTCATAAAACTTTGTAAGGTCGTGTAAACCGAATAGAGTGAGATTCCTATCGATTTTCGTGCAAATCGGTTGACTGGAACTAATATTATAAGCAAAAAACTGATATTTTTTATGCCTTTTCCACGTTTTTTTTTTCTAGCGGGCGGAATATTTAACCGATTTTCGTAAAACTTTGTAAGGACGTGTAAACCGAATAGAGTGAGATTCCTATCAATTTTCGATCGAATCGGTTGACTGGAACTAGAAATATAGGCCAAAAACTGATATTTTTGATGTCTTTTGCAGGTTTTTTCTTTCTAGAGGGCGAAATATATGACCGATTATGTTAAAACTTTGTAAGGACGTGTAAACCGAATAGGGTAAGATTCATATCGATTTTCGAGCCAATCGGTTGACTGGAACTAATATTATAGGCAAAAAACGGATATTTTTAATGCCATTTCGAGGTTTTTTCTATTATCGGGCGGAATATTTGACCGATTTTGATAAAACTTTGTAAGGATGTAAAAACCGAATAGAGTGAGATTCCTATCGATTTTCGTGCGAATCGGTTGACTGGAAATAGATATATAGGCCAAAAACTGATATTTTTGATAACTTTTTCAGGTTTTTTCTTTCTAGCAGGCGGAATATTTAACCGATTTTGATAAATCTTTGTAAGGACGTGTAATCCGAATAGAGTGAGATTCCTATTGATTTTCGAGCGAATCGGTTGACTGGAACTAATATTATAGGCCAAAAACTGATATTTTTGATGTCTTTTGCAGGTTTTTTCTTTCTAGCGGGCGGAATATTTAACCGATTTTCATAAAACATTGTAAGGACGTGTAAACCGAATAGAGTGAGATTCCTATCGATTTTCGTGCGAATCGGTTGACCGGAACTAATATTATAGGCAAAAAACTGATATTTTTGATGCCTATTCCAGGTTTTTCTTTCTAGCGCCGCAATATTTGACCGATTTTGATAAAACTTTGTCAGGACGTGTGAACCGAATAGAGTGAGATTCCTATCGATTTTCGAGCGAATCGGTTGACTGGAAATAGATATATAGGCCAAAACTTATATTTTTGATGTCTTTTTCAGGTTTTTTCTTTCTAGCAGGCGGAATATTTAACCGATTTTGATAAATCTTTGTAAGGACGTGTAATCCGAATAGAGTGAGATTCCTATCGATTTTCGAGCGAATCGGTTGACTGGAACTAATAATATAGGCCAAAAACTGATATTTTTGATGTCTTTTCCAGGTTTTTTTTTCTAGTGGGCGGAATATTAAACCGATTATCATAAAACTTTGTAAGGTCATGTAATCCGAATAGAGTAAGATTCCTATCGATTTTAGAGCGAATCGGTTGACTGGAACTAGATATATAGGCAAAAAACTGATATTTTTGATGCCTTTTCCAGGTTTTTTCTTTCCAGCGGGCGGAATATTTAACCGATTTTCGTAAAACTTTGTAAGGACGTGTAAACCGAATAAGGTGAGATTCCTATCGGTTTTCGAGCGAATCGGTTGACTAGAACTAATATTATAGGAAAAAAACTGATATTTTTGATGCCTTTTCCAGGTTTTTTTTTCTAGTGGGCGGAATATTAAACCGATTTTCATAAAACTTTGTAAGGTCGTGTAAACCGAATAGAGTGAGATTCCTATAAGTTTTCGAGAGAATCGGTTGACTGGAACTAATTTTTATAGGCAAAAAACTGATATTTTTGATGCCTTTTCGAGGTTTTTTCTTCTATCGGGCGGAAAATTTGACCGATTTTGATAAAACTTTGTAAGGACGTGAAAACCGAATAGAGTGTGATTCTTATCGATTTTTGAGCCAATCGGTTGACTGGAACTTATATTATAGGAAAAAAACTAATATTTTTGATGCCTTTTCCAGGTTTTTCTTTCTAGCGGGCGCAATATTTGACCGATTTTGATAAAACTTTGTAAGGACGTGTAAACCGAATAGAGTGAGATTCCTATCGATTTTCGAGCGAATCGGTTGATTGGAACTAGAAATATAGGCCAAAAACTGATATTTTTGATGTCTTTTCCAGGTTTTTTTTTCTAGTGGGCGGAATATTAAACCGATTTTCATAAAACTTTGTAAGGTCATGTAATCCGAATAGAGTACGATTCCTATCGATTTTAGAGCGAATCGGTTGACTGGAACTAGATATATAGGCAAAAAACTGATATTTTTGATGCCTTTTCCAGGTTTTTTCTTTCTAGCGGGCGGAATATTTAACCGATTTTCGTAAAACTTTGTAAGGTCGTGTAAACCGAATAGAGTGAGATTTCTATAAGTTTTCGAGAGAATCGGTTGACTGGAACTAATTTTTATAGGCAAAAAACTGATATTTTTGATGCCTTTTCGAGGTTTTTTCTTCTATCGGGCGGAAAATTTGACCGATTTTGATAAAACTTTGTAAGGACGTGAAAACCGAATAGAGTGTGATTCTTATCGATTTTTGAGCCAATCGGTTGACTGGAACTTATATTATAGGAAAAAAACTAATATTTTTGATGCCTTTTCCAGGTTTTTCTTTCTAGCGGGCGCAATATTTGACCGATTTTGATAAAACTTTGTAAGGACGTGTAAACCGAATAGAGTGAGACTCCTATCGATTTTCGAGCGAATCGGTTGACTGGAAGTAATATTATAGGGCAAAAAACTGATATTTTTGATGCCATTTCTAGGTTTTTTCTTTCTAGCGGGCGGAATAATTAACCGATTTTGATAAAACTTTGTAAGGACTTGTAAACCGAATAGAGTGAGGTTCCTATCGATTTTTGAGCCAATCGGTTGACTGGAACTAATATTTTAAGAAAAAAACTGATATTTTTGATGTCTTTTCCAGGTTTTTTCTTTCTAGCGGGCGGAATATTAAACCGATTTTGATAAAACTTTGTAAGGACGTGTAAACCGAATAGAGGGAGATTCCTATCGATTTTCGAGCGAATCGGTTGACTGGAACTAGAAATATAGACCAAAAACTGATATTTTTGAAGTCTTTATCAGGTTTTTTTTTCTAGTGGGCGGAATATTAAACCGATTTTCATAAAACTTTGTAAGGTCGTGTAAACCGAATAGAGTGAGATTCCTATCGATTTTCGTGCAAATCGGTTGACTGGAACTAATATTATAAGCAAAAAACTGATATTTTTTATGCCTTTTCCACGTTTTTTCTTTCTAGCGGGCGGAATATTTAACCGATTTTCGTAAAACTTTGTAAGGACGTGTAAACCGAATAGAGTGAGATTCCTATCAATTTTCGAACGAATCGGTTGACTGGAACTAGAAATATAGGCCTAAAACTGATATTTTTGATGTCTTTTGCAGGTTTTTTCTTTCTAGAGGGCGAAATATATGACCGATTATATTAAAACTTTGTAAGGACGTGTAAACCGAATAGGGTAAGATTCATATCGATTTTCGAGCCAATCGGTTGACTGGAACTAATATTATAGGCAAAAAACTGATATTTTTAATGCCATTTCGAGGTTTTTTCTTCTATCGGGCGGAATATTTGACCGATTTTGATAAAACTTTGTAAGGATGTAAAAACCGAATAGAGTGAGATTCCTATCGATTTTCGTGCGAATCGGTTGACTGGAAATAGATATATAGGCCAAAAACTGATATTTTTGATAACTTTTTCAGGTTTTTTCTTTCTAGCAGGCGGAATATTTAACCGATTTTGATAAATCTTTGTAAGGACGTGTAATCCGAATAGAGTGAGATTCCTATTGATTTTCGAGCGAATCGGTTGACTGGAACTAGAAATATAGACCAAAAACTGATATTTTTGATGTCTTTTCCAGGTTTTTTTTTCTAGTGGGCGGAATATTAAACCGATTTTCATAAAACTTTGTAAGGTCGTGTAAACCGAATAGAGTGAGATTCCTATCGATTTTCGTGCGAATCGGTTGACTGGAACTAATATTATAGGCAAAAAACTGATATTTTTGATGTCTTTTACAGGTTTTTTCTTTCTAGAGGGCGAAATATATGACCGATTTTGATAAAACTTTGTAAGGACGTGTAAACCGAATAGAGTGAGATTCCTATCGATTTTCGAGCGAATTGGTTGACTGGAACTAGAAATATAGGCCAAAAACTGATATTTTTGATGCCATTTCGAGGTTTTTTCTTCTATCGGGCGGAATATTTGACCGATTTTGATAAAACTTTGTAAGGACGTGAAAACTGAATAGAGTGAGATTCCTATCGATTTTCGTGCGAATCGGTTGACTGGAACTAATATTATAGGCAAAAAACTGATATTTTTGATGCCTTTTCCAGGTTTTTCTTTCTACCGCCGCAATATTTGTCCGATTTTGATAAAACTTTGTGAGGACGTGTGAACCGAATAGAGTGAGATTCCTATCGATTTTCGAGCGAATCGGTTGACTGGAAATAGATATATAGGCCAAAACTGATATTTTTGATGTCTTTTTCAGGTTTTTTCTTTCTAGCAGGCAGAATATTTAGCCGATTTTGATAAATCATTGTAAGGACGTGTAATCCGATTAGAGTGAGATTCCTATCGATTTTCGAGCGAATCGGTTGACTGGAACTAATAATATAGGCAAAAAACTGATATTTTTAATGCCATTTGTAGGTTTTTTCTTTCTAGCGGGCGGAATAATTAACCGATTTTGATAAAACTTTGTAAGGACGTGTAAACCGAATAGAGTGTGAGTCTCATCGATTTTTGAGCCAATCGGTTGACTGGAACTAATATTATAGGAAAAAAACTGATATTTTTGATGTCTTTTCCAGGTTTTTTCTTTCTAGCGGGTGGAATATTAAACCGATTTTGATAAAACTTTGTAAGGACGTGTAAACCGAATAGGGGGAGATTCCTATCGATTTTCGAGCGAATCGGTTGACTGGAACTAGAAATAAAGACCAAAAACTGATATTTTTGAAGTCTTTTCCAGGTTTTTTATTCTAGTGGGCGGTATATTAAACCGATTTTCATAAAACTTTGTAAGGTCGTGTAAACCGAATAGAGTGAGATTCCTATCGATTTTCGAGCGAATCGGTTGACTGGAACTAGATATATAGGCAAAAAACTGATATTTTTGATGCCTTTTCCAGGTTTTTTCTTTCTAGCGGGCGGAATATTTAACCGATTTTCGTAAAACTTTGTAAGGACGTGTAAACCGAATAAGGTGAGATTCCTATCGGTTTTCGAGCGAATCGGTTGACTGGAACTAATATTATAGGAAAAAAACTGATATTTTTGATGCCTTTTCCAGGTTTTTTTTTCTAGTGGGCGGAATATTAAACCGATTTTCATAAAACTTTGTAAGGTCGTGTAAACCGAATAGAGTGAGATTCCTTTAAGTTTTCGAGAGAATCGGATGACTGGAACTAATTTTTATAGGCAAAAAACTGATATTTTTGATGCCTTTTCGAGGTTTTTTCTTCTATCGGGCGGAAAATTTGACCGATTTTGATAAAACTTTGTAAGGACGTGAAAACCGAATAGAGTGAGATTCCTATCGATTTTCGTGCGAATCAGTTGACTGGAACTAATATTATAGGCAAAAAACTGATATTTTTGATGCCTTTTTCAGGTTTTTTCTTTCTAGCGGGCGGAATAATTAACCGATTTAGGTAAATCTTTGTAAGGACGTGTAAACCGAATAGAGTGAGATTCCTATCGATTTTCGTGCGAATCGGTTGACTGGAACTAATATTATAGGCCAAAAACTGATATTTTTGATGTCTTTTGCAGGTTTTTTCTTTCTAGCGGGCGGAATATTTAACCGATTTTCATAAAACATTGTAAGGACGTGTAAACCGAATAGAGTGAGATTCCTATCGATTTTCGTGCGAATCGGTTGACCGGAACTAATATTATAGGCAAAAAACTGATATTTTTGATGCCTATTCCAGGTTTTTCTTTCTAGCGCCGCAATATTTGACCGATTTTGATAAAACTTTGTCAGGACGTGTGAACCGAATAGAGTGAGATTCCTATCGATTTTCGAGCGAATCGGTTGACTGGAAATAGATATATAGGCCAAAACTTATATTTTTGATGTCTTTTTCAGGTTTTTTCTTTCTAGCAGGCGGAATATTTAACCGATTTTGATAAATCTTTGTAAGGACGTGTAATCCGAATAGAGTGAGATTCCTATCGATTTTCGAGCGAATCGGTAGACTGGAACTAATAATATAGGCCAAAAACTGATATTTTTGATGTCTTTTCCAGGTTTTTTTTTCTAGTTGGCGGAATATTAAACCGATTTTCATAAAACTTTGTAAGGTCATGTAATCCGAATAGAGTAAGATTCCTATCGATTTTAGAGCGAATCGGTTGACTGGAACTAGATATATAGGCAAAAAACTGATATTTTTGATGCCTTTTCCAGGTTTTTTCTTTCCAGCGGGCGGAATATTTAACCGATTTTCGTAAAACTTTGTAAGGACGTGTAAACCGAATAAGGTGAGATTCCTATCGGTTTTCGAGCGAATCGGTTGACTGGAACTAATATTATAGGAAAAAAACTGATATTTTTGATGCCTTTTCCAGGTTTTTTTTTCTAGTGGGCGGAATATTAAACCGATTTTCATAAAACTTTGTAAGGTCGTGTAAACCGAATAGAGTGAGATTCCTATAAGTTTTCGAGAGAATCGGTTGACTGGAACTAATTTTTATAGGCAAAAAACTGATATTTTTGATGCCTTTTCGAGGTTTTTTCTTCTATCGGGCGGAAAATTTGACCGATTTTGATAAAACTTTGTAAGGACGTGAAAACCGAATAGAGTGTGATTCTTATCGATTTTTGAGCCAATCGGTTGACTGGAACTTATATTATAGGAAAAAAACTAATATTTTTGATGCCTTTTCCAGGTTTTTCTTTCTAGCGGGCGCAATATTTGACCGATTTTGATAAAACTTTGTAAGGACGTGTAAACCGAATAGAGTGAGATTCCTATCGATTTTCGAGCGAATCGGTTGATTGGAACTAGAAATATAGGCCAAAAACTGATATTTTTGATGTCTTTTCCAGGTTTTTTTTTCTAGTGGGCGGAATATTAAACCGATTTTCATAAAACTTTGTAAGGTCATGTAATCCGAATAGAGTACGATTCCTATCGATTTTAGAGCGAATCGGTTGACTGGAACTAGATATATAGGCAAAAAACTGATATTTTTGATGCCTTTTCCAGGTTTTTTCTTTCTAGCGGGCGGAATATTTAACCGATTTTCGTAAAACTTTGTAAGGTCGTGTAAACCGAATAGAGTGAGATTTCTATAAGTTTTCGAGAGAATCGGTTGCCTGGAACTAATTTTTATAGGCAAAAAACTGATATTTTTGATGCCTTTTCGAGGTTTTTTCTTCTATCGGGCGGAAAATTTGACCGATTTTGATAAAACTTTGTAAGGACGTGAAAACCGAATAGAGTGTGATTCTTATCGATTTTTGAGCCAATCGGTTGACTGGAACTTATATTATAGGAAAAAAACTAATATTTTTGATGCCTTTTCCAGGTTTTTCTTTCTAGCGGGCGCAATATTTGACCGATTTTGATAAATCTTTGTAAGGACGTGTAATCCGAAAAGAGTGAGATTCCTATCGATTTTCGAGCGAATCGGTTGACTGGAACTAATAATAAAGGCCAAAAACTGATATTTTTGATGTCTTTTCCAGGTTTTTTTTTCTAGTGGGCGGAATATTAAACCGATTTTCATAAAACTTTGTAAGGTCATGTAATCCGAATAGAGTAAGATTCCTATCGATTTTAGAGCGAATTGGTTGACTGGAACTAGATATATAGGAAAAAACTGATATTTTTGATGCCTTTTCCAGGTTTTTTCTTTCTAGCGGGCGGAATATTTAACCGATTTTCGTAAAACATTGTAAGGACGTGTAAACCGAATAAGGTGAGATTCCTATCGGTTTTCGAGCGAATCGGTTGACTGGAACTAATATTATAGGAAAAAAACTGATATTTTTGATGCCTTTTCCAGGTTTTTTTTTCTAGTGGGCGGAATATTAAACCGATTTTCATAAAACTTTGTAAGGTCGTGTAAACCGAATAGAGTGAGATTCCTTTAAGTTTTCGAGAGAATCGGATGACTGGAACTAATTTTTATAGGCAAAAAACTGATATTTTTGATGCCTTTTCGAGGTTTTTTCTTCTATCGGGCGGAAAATATGACCGATTTTGATAAAACATTGTAAGGACGTGAAAACCGAATAGAGTGAGATTCCTATCGATTTTCGTGCGAATCAGTTGACTGGAACTAATATTATAGGCAAAAAACTGATATTTTTGATGCCTTTTTCAGGTTTTTTCTTTCTAGCGGGCGGAATAATTAACCGATTTAGGTAAATCTT
This sequence comes from Lycorma delicatula, assembly GCF_047948215.1. Lineage (NCBI taxonomy): Eukaryota > Metazoa > Arthropoda > Insecta > Hemiptera > Fulgoridae > Lycorma > Lycorma delicatula. The sequence goes on from NC_134455.1 coordinate 288,923,595, forward strand.
TGTAAGGACGTGTAAACCGAATAGAGTGAGATTCCTATCGATTTTCGTGCGAATCGGTTGACTGGAACTAATATTATAGGCCAAAAACTGATATTTTTGATGTCTTTTGCAGGTTTTTTCTTTCTAGCGGGCGGAATATTTAACCGATTTTCATAAAACTTTGTAAGGTCGTGTAAACTGAATAGATTGAGATTCCTATCGATTTTAGAGCGAATCGGTTGACCGGAACTAATATTATAGGCAAAAAACTGATATTTTTGATGCCTATTCCAGGTTTTTCTTTCTAGCGCCGCAATATTTGACCGATTTTGATAAAACTTTGTCAGGACGTGTAAACCGAATAAGGTGAGATTCCTATCGGTTTTCGAGCGAATCGGTTGGCTGGAACTAATATTATAGGAAAAAAACTGATATTTTTGATGCCTTTTCCAGGTTTTTTTTTCTAGTGGGCGGAATATTAAACCGATTTTCATAAAACTTTGTAAGGTCGTGTAAACCGAATAGAGTGAGATTCCTATAAGTTTTCGAGAGAATCGGATGACTGGAACTAATTTTTATAGGCAAAAAACTGATATTTTTGATGCGTTTTCCAGGTTTTTTCTTTCTAGCGGGCGGAATATTTAACCGATTTTCATAAAACTTTGTAAGGACGTGTAAACCGAATAAAGTGAAATTCCTAATGCTTTTCGATCGAATCGGTTGACTGGAAATAGATATATAGGCCAAAAACTGATATTTTTGAAGCCTTTTCCAGGTTTTTTCTTTCTAACGGGCGGAATAATTAACCGATTTTGATAAAACATTGTAAGGACGTGTAAACCGAAAAGAGTGAGGTTCCTATCGATTTTCGAGCCAATCGGTTGACTGGAACTAATATTATAGGCAAAAAACTGATATTTTTGATGCCTCTTCCATGTTTTTTCTTTCTAGCGGGCGGAATATTTAACCGATTTTCATAAAACTTTGTAAGGACGTGTAAACCGAATAGGGTGAGATTCTTATCGATTTTCGAGCCATTCGGTTGACTGGAACTAATATTTTTAGCAAAAAACTGATATTTTTGATGCCTTTTCCAGGTTTTTTTTTCTAGCGGGCGCAATATTTGACCGATTTTTATAAAACTTTGTAAGGACGTGTAAACCGAATAGAGTGAGACTCCTATCGATTTTTGAGCCAATCGGTTGACTGGAACTAATATTATAGGCAAAAAACTGATATTTTTGATGCCTCTTCCATGTTTTTTCTTTCTAGCGGGCGGAATATTTAACCGATTTTCATAAAACTTTGTAAGGACGTGTAAACCGAATAGGGTGAGATTCTTATCGATTTTCGAGCCAATCGGTTGACTGGAACTAATATTATAAGCAAAAAACTGATATTTTTGATGCCTTTTCCAGGTTTTTTCTTTCTAGCGGGCGCAATATTTGACCGATTTTTATAAAACTTTGTAAGGACGTGTAAACCGAATAGAGTGAGATTCCTATCGATTTTCGAGCGAATCGGTTGACTGGATCTAGATATATAGGCCAAAAACTGATATTTTTGATGTCTTTTCCTGGTTTTTTCTTTCTTGCGGGCGGAATATTAAACCGATTTTCATAAAATTTTGTAAGGACCTGTAAACCGAATAGCGTGAGATTCCTATCGATTTTCGAGCGAATCGGTTGTCTGGAACTAGAAATATAGGCCAAAAAGTGATATTTTTGATGTCTTTTCCAGGTTTTTTTTACTAGTGGGCGGAATATTAAACCGATTTTCATAAAACTTTGTAAGGTCGTGTAAACTGAATAGAGTGAGATTCCTATCGATTTTCGTGCGAATCGGTTGACTGGAACTAATATTATAGGCATAAAACTGATATTTTTGATGCCTTTTCCAGGTTTTTTCTTTCTAGCGGGCGGAATAATTAACCGATTTTCATAAAACTTTGTAAGGACGTGTAAACCGAATAGAGTGAGATTCCTATCGATTTTCAAGCGAATCGGTTGACTGGAACTAGAAATATAGGCCAAAAACTTATATTTTTGATGTCTTTTCCAGGTTTTCTTTTCTAGCGGGCGCAATATTTGACCGATTTTTATAAAACTTTGTAAGGACGTGTAAACCGAATAGAGTGAGACTCCTATCGATTTTTGAGCCAATCGGTTGACTGGAACTAATATTATAGGCAAAAAACTGATATTTTTGATGCCTCTTCCATGTTTTTTCTTTCTAGCGGGCGGAATATTTAACCGATTTTCATAAAACTTTGTAAGGACGTGTAAACCGAATAGGGTGAGATTCTTATCGATTTTCGAGCCAATCGGTTGACTGGAACTAATATTATAAGCAAAAAACTGATATTTTTGATGCCTTTTCCAGGTTTTTTCTTTCTAGCGGGCGCAATATTTGACCGATTTTTATAAAACTTTGTAAGGACGTGTAAACCGAATAGAGTGAGATTCCTATCGATTTTCGAGCGAATCGGTTGACTGGATCTAGATATATAGGCCAAAAACTGATATTTTTGATGTCTTTTCCAGGTTTTTTCTTTCTTGCGGGCGGAATATTAAACCGATTTTCATAAAATTTTGTAAGGACCTGTAAACCGAATAGTGTGAGATTCCTATCGATTTTCGAGCGAATCGGTTGTCTGGAACTAGAAATATAGGCCAAAAAGTGATATTTTTGATTACTTTTCCAGGTTTTTTTTACTAGTGGGCGGAATATTAAACCGATTTTCATAAAACTTTGTAAGGTCGTGTAAACTGAATAGAGTGAGATTCCTATCGATTTTCGTGCGAATCGGTTGACTGGAACTAATATTATAGGCATAAAACTGTTATTTTTGATGCCTTTTCCAGGTTTTTTCTTTCTAGCGGGCGGAATAATTAACCGATTTTCATAAAACTTTGTAAGGACGTGTAAACCGAATAGAGTGAGATTCCTATCGATTTTCAAGCGAATCGGTTGACTGGAACTAGAAATATAGGCCAAAAACTTATATTTTTGATGTCTTTTCCAGGTTTTCTTTTCTAGCGGGCGCAATATTTGACCGATTTTTATAAAACTTTGTAAGGACGTGTAAACCGAATAGAGTGAGATTCCTGTCGATTTTCGAGCGAATCGGTTGACTGAAACTAATATTATAGGCAAAAAACTGATATTTTTGATGCCTTTTCCAGGTTTTTTCTTTCTAGCGGGCGGAATATTTAACCGATTTTCATAAAACTTTGTAAGGACGTGTAAACCGAATAGGGTGAGATTCCTATCGATTTTCGAGCGAATCGGTTGACTGGAACTAGAAATATAGGCAAAAAACTGATATTTTTGATGTCTTTTCCAGGTTTTTGTTTCTAGTGGGCGGAATATTAAACCGATTTTCATAAAACTTTGTAAGGTCGTGTAAACCGAATAGAGTGAGATTCCTATAAGTTTTCGCGAGAATCGGTTGACTGGAACTAATTTTTATAGGCAAAAAACTGATATTTTTGATGCCTTTTCGTGGTTTTTTCTTCTATCGGGCGGAAAATTTGACCGATTTTGATAAAACTTTGTAAGGACGTGAAAACCGAATAGAGTGAGATTCCTATCGATTTTCGTGCGAATCGGTTGACTGGAACTAATATTATAGGCAAAAAACTGATATTTTTGATGCTTTTTCCAGGTTTTTTCTTTCTAGCGGGCGGAATAATTAACCGATTTTGGTAAATCTTTGTAAGGACGTGTAAACTGAATAGAGTGAGATTCCTATCGATTTTCGAGCGAGTCGGTTGAATGGAACTAGATATATAGGCCAAAAACTGATATTTTTGATGTCTTTTGCAGGTTTTTTCTTTCTAGCGGGCGGAATATTTAACCGATTTTCATAAAACTTTGTAAGGTCGTGTAAACTGATTAGATTGCGATTCCTATCGATTTTAGAGCGAATCGGTTGACTAGAACTAATATTATAGGAAAAAAACTGATATTTTTGATGCCTTTTCCAGTTTTTTCTTTCTAGCGGGCGCAATATTTGACCGATTTTGATAAAACTATGTAAGGACGTGTAAACCGAATAGAGTGAGATTCCTATCGATTTTCGAGCGAATCGGTTGACTGGAAATAGATATATAGGCCAAAAACTGATATTTTTGATGTCTTTTCCAGGTTTTTTCTTTCTAGCGGGCGGAATATTTAACCGATTTTCATAAAACTTTGTAAGGACGTGTAAACCGAATAGAGTGAGATTCCTATCGATTTTCGAGCGAATTGGTTGACTGGAACTAGAAATATAGGCCAAAAACTGATATTTTTGATGCCATTTCGAGGTTTTTTCTTCTATCGGGCGGAATATTTGACCGATTTTGATAAAACTTTGTAAGGAAGTGAAAACCGAATAGAGTGAGATTCCTATCGATTTTCGTGCGAATCGGTTGACTGGAACTAATATTATAGGCAAAAAACTGATATTTTTGATGCCTTTTCCAGGTTTTTCTTTCTAGCGCCGCAATATTTGTCCGATTTTGATAAAACTTTGTGAGGACGTGTGAACCGAATAGAGTGAGATTCCTATCGATTTTCGAGCGAATCGGTTGACTGGATCTAGATATATAGGCCAAAAACTGATATTTTTGATGTCTTTTCCAGGTTTTTTCTTTCTTGCGGGCGGAATATTAAACCGATTTTCATAAAATTTTGTAAGGACCTGTAAACCGAATAGAGTGAGATTCCTATCGATTTTCGAGCGAATCGGTTGTCTGGAACTAGAAATATAGGCCAAAAAGTGATATTTTTGATGTCTTTTCCAGGTTTTTTTTACTAGTGGGCGGAATATTTAACCGATTTTCATAAAACTTTGTAAGGACGTGTAAACCGAATAGGGTGAGATTCTTATCGATTTTCGAGCCAATCGGTTGACTGGAACTAATATTATAAGCAAAAAACTGATATTTTTGATGCCTTTTCCAGGTTTTTTCTTTCTAGCGGGCGCAATATTTGACCGATTTTTATAAAACTTTGTAAGGACGTGTAAACCGAATAGAGTGAGATTCCTATCGATTTTCGAGCGAATCGGTTGAATGGATCTAGATATATAGGCCAAAGACTGATATTTTTGATGTCTTTTCCAGGTTTTTTCTTTCTTGCGGGCGGAATATTAAACCGATTTTCATAAAATTTTGTAAGGACCTGTAAACCGAATAGTGTGAGATTCCTATCGATTTTCGAGCGAATCGGTTGTCTGGAACTAGAAATATAGGCCAAAAAGTGATATTTTTGATGTCTTTTCCAGGTTTTTTTTACTAGTGGGCGGAATATTAAACCGATTTTCATAAAACTTTGTAAGGTCGTGTAAACTGAATAGAGTGAGATTCCTATCGATTTTCGTGCGAATCGGTTGACTGGAACTAATATTATAGGCATAAAACTGATATTTTTGATGCCTTTTCCAGGTTTTTTCTTTCTAGCGGGCGGAATAATTAACCGATTTTCATAAAACTTTGTAAGGACGTGTAAACCGAATAGAGTGAGATTCCTATCGATTTTCAAGCGAATCGGTTGACTGGAACTAGAAATATAGGCCAAAAACTTATATTTTTGATGTCTTTTCCAGGTTTTCTTTTCTAGCGGGCGCAATATTTGACCGATTTTTATAAAACTTTGTAAGGACGTGTAAACCGAATAGAGTGAGATTCCTGTCGATTTTCGAGCGAATCGGTTGACTGGAACTAATATTATAGGCAAAAAACTGATATTTTTGATGCCTTTTCCAGGTTTTTTCTTTCTAGCGGGCGGAATATTTAACCGATTTTCATAAAACTTTGTAAGGACGTGTAAACCGAATAGGGTGAGATTCTTATCGATTTTCGAGCCAATCGGTTGACTGGAACTAATATTATAGGCCAAAAACTGATATTTTTGATGTCTCTTCTAGGTTTTTTCTTTCTAGCGGTCGGAATATTAAACCGATTTTCATAAAACTTTGTAAGGACGTGTAAACCGAATAGAGTAAGATTCCTATCGATTTTCGAGCGAATGGGTTGACTGGAAGTAGAAATATAGGCAAAAAACTGATATTTTTGATGTCTTTTCCAGGTTTTTGTTTCTAGTGGGCGGAATATTAAACCGATTTTCATAAAACTTTGTAAGGTCGTGTAAACCGAATAGAGTGAGATTCCTATAAGTTTTCGCGAGAATCGGTTGACTGGAACTAATTTTTATAGGCAAAAAACTGATATTTTTGATGCCTTTTCGTGGTTTTTTCTTCTATCGGGCGGAAAATTTGACCGATTTTGATAAAACTTTGTAAGGACGTGAAAACCGAATAGAGTGAGATTCCTATCGATTTTCGTGCGAATCGGTTGACTGGAACTAATATTATAGGCAAAAAACTGATATTTTTGATGCTTTTTCCAGGTTTTTTCTTTCTAGCGGGCGGAATAATTAACCGATTTTGGTAAATCTTTGTAAGGACGTGTAAACTGAATAGAGTGAGATTCCTATCGATTTTCGAGCGAGTCGGTTGACTGGAACTAGATATATAGGCCAAAAACTGATATTTTTGATGTCTTTTGCAGGTTTTTTCTTTCTAGCGGGCGGAATATTTAACCGATTTTCATAAAACTTTGTAAGGTCGTGTAAACTGATTAGATTGCGATTCCTATCGATTTTAGAGCGAATCGGTTGACTAGAACTAATATTATAGGAAAAAAACTGATATTTTTGATGCCTTTTCCAGTTTTTTCTTTCTAGCGGGCGCAATATTTGACCGATTTTGATAAAACTATGTAAGGACGTGTAAACCGAATAGAGTGAGATTCCTATCGATTTTCGAGCGAATCGGTTGACTGGAAATAGATATATAGGCCAAAAACTGATATTTTTGATGTCTTTTCCAGGTTTTTTCTTTCTAGCGGGCGGAATATTTAACCGATTTTCATAAAACTTTGTAAGGACGTGTAAACCGAATAGAGTGAGATTCCTATCGATTTTCGAGCGAATTGGTTGACTGGAACTAGAAATATAGGCCAAAAACTGATATTTTTGATGCCATTTCGAGGTTTTTTCTTCTATCGGGCGGAATATTTGACCGATTTTGATAAAACTTTGTAAGGAAGTGAAAACCGAATAGAGTGAGATTCCTATCGATTTTCGAGCGAATCGGTTGACTGGATCTAGATATATAGGCCAAAAACTGATATTTTTGATGTCTTTTCCAGGTTTTTTCTTTCTTGCGGGCGGAATATTAAACCGATTTTCATAAAATTTTGTAAGGACCTGTAAACCGAATAGAGTGAGATTCCTATCGATTTTCGAGCGAATCGGTTGTCTGGAACTAGAAATATAGGCCAAAAAGTGATATTTTTGATGTCTTTTCCAGGTTTTTTTTACTAGTGGGCGGAATATTAAACCGATTTTCATAAAACTTTGTAAGGTCGTGTAAACTGAATAGAGTGAGATTCCTATCGATTTTCGTGCGAATCGGTTGACTGGAACTAATATTATAGGCATAAAACTGATGTTTTTGATGCCTTTTCCAGGTTTTTTCTTTCTAGCGGGCGGAATAATTAACCGATTTTCATAAAACTTTGTAAGGACGTGTAAACCGAATAGAGTGAGATTCCTATCGATTTTCAAGCGAATCGGTTGACTGGAACTAGAAATATAGGCCAAAAACTTATATTTTTGATGTCTTTTCCAGGTTTTTCTTTCTAGCGCCGCAATATTTGTCCGATTTTGATAAAACTTTGTGAGGACGTGTGAACCGAATAGAGTGAGATTCCTATCGATTTTCGAGCGAATCGGTTGACTGGATCTAGATATATAGGCAAAAAACTGATATTTTTGATGCCTTTTCGAGGTTTTTTCTTTCTAGCGGGCGGAAAATTTGACCGATTTTGATAAAACTTTGTAAGGACGTGAAAACCGAATAGAGTGAGATTCCTATCGATTTTCGTGCGAATCGGTTGACTGGAACTAATATTATAGGCAAAAAACTGATATTTTTGATGCTTTTTCCAGGTTTTTTCTTTCTAGCGGGCGGAATAATTAACCGATTTTGGTAAATCTTTGTAAGGACGTGTAAACTGAATAGAGTGAGATTCCTATCGATTTTCGAGCGAGTCGGTTGACTGGAACTAGATATATAGGCCAAAAACTGATATTTTTGATGTCTTTTGCAGGTTTTTTCTTTCTAGCGGGCGGAATATTTAACCGATTTTCATAAAACTTTGTAAGGTCGTGTAAACTGATTAGATTGCGATTCCTATCGATTTTAGAGCGAATCGGTTGACTAGAACTAGTATTATAGGAAAAAAACTGATATTTTTGATGCCTTTTCCAGTTTTTTCTTTCTAGCGGGCGCAATATTTGACCGATTTTGATAAAACTATGTAAGGACGTGTAAACCGAATAGAGTGAGATTCCTATCGATTTTCGAGCGAATCGGTTGACTGGAAATAGATATATAGGCCAAAAACTGATATTTTTGATGTCTTTTCCAGGTTTTTTCTTTCTAGCGGGCGGAATATTTAACCGATTTTCATAAAACTTTGTAAGGACGTGTAAACCGAATAGAGTGAGACTCCTATCGATTTTCGAGCGAATCGGTTGACTGGAACTAATATTATAGGGCAAAAAAGTGATATTTTTGATGCTATTTCTAGGTTTTTTCTTTCTAGCGGGCGGAATAATTAACCGATTTTGATAAAACTTTGTAAGGACTTGTAAACCGAATAGAGTGAGGTTCCTATCGATTTTTGAGCCAATCGGTTGACTGGAACTAATATTATAACAAAAAAACTGATATTTTTGACGCCTTTTCCAGGTTTTTCTTTTTAGCGGGCGCAATATTTGACCGATTTTGATAAAACTTTGTGAGGACGTGTAAACCGAATAGGGTGAGATTCTTATCGATTTTCGAGCCAATCGGTTGACTGGAACTAATATTATAGGCCAAAAACTGATATTTTTGATGTCTCTTCTAGGTTTTTTCTTTCTAGCGGTCGGAATATTAAACCGATTTTCATAAAACTTTGTAAGGACGTGTAAACCGAATAGAGTAAGATTCCTATCGATTTTCGAGCGAATCGGTTGACTGGAACTAGAAATATAGGCAAAAAACTGATATTTTTGATGTCTTTTCCAGGTTTTTGTTTCTAGTGGGCGGAATATTAAACCGATTTTCATAAAACTTTGTAAGGTCGTGTAAACCGAATAGAGTGAGATTCCTATAAGTTTTCGCGAGAATCGGTTGACTGGAACTAATTTTTATAGGCAAAAAACTGATATTTTTGATGCCTTTTCGTGGTTTTTTCTTCTATCGGGCGGAAAATTTGACCGATTTTGATAAAACTTTGTAAGGACGTGAAAACCGAATAGAGTGAGATTCCTATCGATTTTCGTGCGAATCGGTTGACTGGAACTAATATTATAGGCAAAAAACTGATATTTTTGATGCTTTTTCCAGGTTTTTTCTTTCTAGCGGGCGGAATATTTAACCGATTTTGGTAAATCTTTGTAAGGACGTGTAAACTGAATAGAGTGAGATTCCTATCGATTTTCGAGCGAGTCGGTTGACTGGAACTAGATATATAGGCCAAAAACTGATATTTTTGATGTCTTTTGCAGGTTTTTTCTTTCTAGCGGGCGGAATATTTAACCGATTTTCATAAAACTTTGTAAGGACGTGTAAACCGAATAGAGTGAGATTCCTATCGATTTTCGAGCGAATTGGTTGACTGGAACTAGAAATATAGGCCAAAAACTGATATTTTTGATGCCATTTCGAGGTTTTTTCTTCTATCGGGCGGAATATTTGACCGATTTTGATAAAACTTTGTAAGGAAGTGAAAACCGAATAGAGTGAGATTCCTATCGATTTTCGAGCGAATCGGTTGACTGGATCTAGATATATAGGCCAAAAACTGATATTTTTGATGTCTTTTCCAGGTTTTTTCTTTCTTGCGGGCGGAATATTAAACCGATTTTCATAAAATTTTGTAAGGACCTGTAAACCGAATAGAGTGAGATTCCTATCGATTTTCGAGCGAATCGGTTGTCTGGAACTAGAAATATAGGCCAAAAAGTGATATTTTTGATGTCTTTTCCAGGTTTTTTTTACTAGTGGGCGGAATATTAAACCGATTTTCATAAAACTTTGTAAGGTCGTGTAAACTGAATAGAGTGAGATTCCTATCGATTTTCGTGCGAATCGGTTGACTGGAACTAATATTATAGGCATAAAACTGATGTTTTTGATGCCTTTTCCAGGTTTTTTCTTTCTAGCGGGCGGAATAATTAACCGATTTTCATAAAACTTTGTAAGGACGTGTAAACCGAATAGAGTGAGATTCCTATCGATTTTCAAGCGAATCGGTTGACTGGAACTAGAAATATAGGCCAAAAACTTATATTTTTGATGTCTTTTCCAGGTTTTTCTTTCTAGCGCCGCAATATTTGTCCGATTTTGATAAAACTTTGTGAGGACGTGTGAACCGAATAGAGTGAGATTCCTATCGATTTTCGAGCGAATCGGTTGACTGGATCTAGATATATAGGCAAAAAACTGATATTTTTGATGCCTTTTCGAGGTTTTTTCTTTCTAGCGGGCGGAAAATTTGACCGATTTTGATAAAACTTTGTAAGGACGTGAAAACCGAATAGAGTGAGATTCCTATCGATTTTCGTGCGAATCGGTTGACTGGAACTAATATTATAGGCAAAAAACTGATATTTTTGATGCTTTTTCCAGGTTTTTTCTTTCTAGCGGGCGGAATAATTAACCGATTTTGGTAAATCTTTGTAAGGACGTGTAAACTGAATAGAGTGAGATTCCTATCGATTTTCGAGCGAGTCGGTTGACTGGAACTAGATATATAGGCCAAAAACTGATATTTTTGATGTCTTTTGCAGGTTTTTTCTTTCTAGCGGGCGGAATATTTAACCGATTTTCATAAAACTTTGTAAGGTCGTGTAAACTGATTAGATTGCGATTCCTATCGATTTTAGAGCGAATCGGTTGACTAGAACTAGTATTATAGGAAAAAAACTGATATTTTTGATGCCTTTTCCAGTTTTTTCTTTCTAGCGGGCGCAATATTTGACCGATTTTGATAAAACTATGTAAGGACGTGTAAACCGAATAGAGTGAGATTCCTATCGATTTTCGAGCGAATCGGTTGACTGGAAATAGATATATAGGCCAAAAACTGATATTTTTGATGTCTTTTCCAGGTTTTTTCTTTCTAGCGGGCGGAATATTTAACCGATTTTCATAAAACTTTGTAAGGACGTGTAAACCGAATAGAGTGAGATTCCTATCGATTTTCGAGCGAATTGGTTGACTGGAACTAGAAATATAGGCCAAAAACTGATATTTTTGATGCCATTTCGAGGTTTTTTCTTCTATCGGGCGGAATATTTGACCGATTTTGATAAAACTTTGTAAGGAAGTGAAAACCGAATAGAGTGAGATTCCTATCGATTTTCGTGCGAATCGGTTGACTGGAACTAATATTATAGGCAAAAAACTGATATTTTTGATGCCTTTTCCAGGTTTTTCTTTCTAGCGCCGCAATATTTGTCCGATTTTGATAAAACTTTGTGAGGACGTGTGAACCGAATAGAGTGAGATTCCTATCGATTTTCGAGCGAATCGGTTGACTGGATCTAGATATATAGGCCAAAAACTGATATTTTTGATGTCTTTTCCAGGTTTTTTCTTTCTTGCGGGCGGAATATTAAACCGATTTTCATAAAATTTTGTAAGGACCTGTAAACCGAATAGAGTGAGATTCCTATCGATTTTCGAGCGAATCGGTTGTCTGGAACTAGAAATATAGGCCAAAAAGTGATATTTTTGATGTCTTTTCCAGGTTTTTTTTACTAGTGGGCGGAATATTTAACCGATTTTCATAAAACTTTGTAAGGACGTGTAAACCGAATAGGGTGAGATTCTTATCGATTTTCGAGCCAATCGGTTGACTGGAACTAATATTATAAGCAAAAAACTGATATTTTTGATGCCTTTTCCAGGTTTTTTCTTTCTAGCGGGCGCAATATTTGACCGATTTTTATAAAACTTTGTAAGGACGTGTAAACCGAATAGAGTGAGATTCCTATCGATTTTCGAGCGAATCGGTTGAATGGATCTAGATATATAGGCCAAAGACTGATATTTTTGATGTCTTTTCCAGGTTTTTTCTTTCTTGCGGGCGGAATATTAAACCGATTTTCATAAAATTTTGTAAGGACCTGTAAACCGAATAGTGTGAGATTCCTATCGATTTTCGAGCGAATCGGTTGTCTGGAACTAGAAATATAGGCCAAAAAGTGATATTTTTGATGTCTTTTCCAGGTTTTTTTTACTAGTGGGCGGAATATTAAACCGATTTTCATAAAACTTTGTAAGGTCGTGTAAACTGAATAGAGTGAGATTCCTATCGATTTTCGAGCGAATCGGTTGACTGGAACTAGAAATATAGGCCAAAAACTTATATTTTTGATGTCTTTTCCAGGTTTTCTTTTCTAGCGGGCGCAATATTTGACCGATTTTTATAAAACTTTGTAAGGACGTGTAAACCGAATAGAGTGAGATTCCTGTCGATTTTCGAGCGAATCGGTTGACTGGAACTAATATTATAGGCAAAAAACTGATATTTTTGATGCCTTTTCCAGGTTTTTTCTTTCTAGCGGGCGGAATATTTAACCGATTTTCATAAAACTTTGTAAGGACGTGTAAACCGAATAGGGTGAGATTCTTATCGATTTTCGAGCCAATCGGTTGACTGGAACTAATATTATAGGCCAAAAACTGATATTTTTGATGTCTCTTCTAGGTTTTTTCTTTCTAGCGGTCGGAATATTAAACCGATTTTCATAAAACTTTGTAAGGACGTGTAAACCGAATAGAGTAAGATTCCTATCGATTTTCGAGCGAATGGGTTGACTGGAAGTAGAAATATAGGCAAAAAACTGATATTTTTGATGTCTTTTCCAGGTTTTTGTTTCTAGTGGGCGGAATATTAAACCGATTTTCATAAAACTTTGTAAGGTCGTGTAAACCGAATAGAGTGAGATTCCTATAAGTTTTCGCGAGAATCGGTTGACTGGAACTAATTTTTATAGGCAAAAAACTGATATTTTTGATGCCTTTTCGTGGTTTTTTCTTCTATCGGGCGGAAAATTTGACCGATTTTGATAAAACTTTGTAAGGACGTGAAAACCGAATAGAGTGAGATTCCTATCGATTTTCGTGCGAATCGGTTGACTGGAACTAATATTATAGGCAAAAAACTGATATTTTTGATGCTTTTTCCAGGTTTTTTCTTTCTAGCGGGCGGAATAATTAACCGATTTTGGTAAATCTTTGTAAGGACGTGTAAACTGAATAGAGTGAGATTCCTATCGATTTTCGAGCGAGTCGGTTGACTGGAACTAGATATATAGGCCAAAAACTGATATTTTTGATGTCTTTTGCAGGTTTTTTCTTTCTAGCGGGCGGAATATTTAACCGATTTTCATAAAACTTTGTAAGGTCGTGTAAACTGATTAGATTGCGATTCCTATCGATTTTAGAGCGAATCGGTTGACTAGAACTAATATTATAGGAAAAAAACTGATATTTTTGATGCCTTTTCCAGTTTTTTCTTTCTAGCGGGCGCAATATTTGACCGATTTTGATAAAACTATGTAAGGACGTGTAAACCGAATAGAGTGAGATTCCTATCGATTTTCGAGCGAATCGGTTGACTGGAAATAGATATATAGGCCAAAAACTGATATTTTTGATGTCTTTTCCAGGTTTTTTCTTTCTAGCGGGCGGAATATTTAACCGATTTTCATAAAACTTTGTAAGGACGTGTAAACCGAATAGAGTGAGATTCCTATCGATTTTCGAGCGAATTGGTTGACTGGAACTAGAAATATAGGCCAAAAACTGATATTTTTGATGCCATTTCGAGGTTTTTTCTTCTATCGGGCGGAATATTTGACCGATTTTGATAAAACTTTGTAAGGAAGTGAAAACCGAATAGAGTGAGATTCCTATCGATTTTCGAGCGAATCGGTTGACTGGATCTAGATATATAGGCCAAAAACTGATATTTTTGATGTCTTTTCCAGGTTTTTTCTTTCTTGCGGGCGGAATATTAAACCGATTTTCATAAAATTTTGTAAGGACCTGTAAACCGAATAGAGTGAGATTCCTATCGATTTTCGAGCGAATCGGTTGTCTGGAACTAGAAATATAGGCCAAAAAGTGATATTTTTGATGTCTTTTCCAGGTTTTTTTTACTAGTGGGCGGAATATTAAACCGATTTTCATAAAACTTTGTAAGGTCGTGTAAACTGAATAGAGTGAGATTCCTATCGATTTTCGTGCGAATCGGTTGACTAGAACTAATATTATAGGAAAAAAACTGATATTTTTGATGCCTTTTCCAGTTTTTTCTTTCTAGCGGGCGCAATATTTGACCGATTTTGATAAAACTATGTAAGGACGTGTAAACCGAATAGAGTGAGATTCCTATCGATTTTCGAGCGAATCGGTTGACTGGAAATAGATATATAGGCCAAAAACTGATATTTTTGATGTCTTTTCCAGGTTTTTTCTTTCTAGCGGGCGGAATATTTAACCGATTTTCATAAAACTTTGTAAGGACGTGTAAACCGAATAGAGTGAGATTCCTATCGATTTTCGAGCGAATTGGTTGACTGGAACTAGAAATATAGGCCAAAAACTGATATTTTTGATGCCATTTCGAGGTTTTTTCTTCTATCGGGCGGAATATTTGACCGATTTTGATAAAACTTTGTAAGGAAGTGAAAACCGAATAGAGTGAGATTCCTATCGATTTTCGTGCGAATCGGTTGACTGGAACTAATATTATAGGCAAAAAACTGATATTTTTGATGCCTTTTCCAGGTTTTTCTTTCTAGCGCCGCAATATTTGTCCGATTTTGATAAAACTTTGTGAGGACGTGTGAACCGAATAGAGTGAGATTCCTATCGATTTTCGAGCGAATCGGTTGACTGGATCTAGATATATAGGCCAAAAACTGATATTTTTGATGTCTTTTCCAGGTTTTTTCTTTCTTGCGGGCGGAATATTAAACCGATTTTCATAAAATTTTGTAAGGACCTGTAAACCGAATAGAGTGAGATTCCTATCGATTTTCGAGCGAATCGGTTGTCTGGAACTAGAAATATAGGCCAAAAAGTGATATTTTTGATGTCTTTTCCAGGTTTTTTTTACTAGTGGGCGGAATATTTAACCGATTTTCATAAAACTTTGTAAGGACGTGTAAACCGAATAGGGTGAGATTCTTATCGATTTTCGAGCCAATCGGTTGACTGGAACTAATATTATAAGCAAAAAACTGATATTTTTGATGCCTTTTCCAGGTTTTTTCTTTCTAGCGGGCGCAATATTTGACCGATTTTTATAAAACTTTGTAAGGACGTGTAAACCGAATAGAGTGAGATTCCTATCGATTTTCGAGCGAATCGGTTGAATGGATCTAGATATATAGGCCAAAGACTGATATTTTTGATGTCTTTTCCAGGTTTTTTCTTTCTTGCGGGCGGAATATTAAACCGATTTTCATAAAATTTTGTAAGGACCTGTAAACCGAATAGTGTGAGATTCCTATCGATTTTCGAGCGAATCGGTTGTCTGGAACTAGAAATATAGGCCAAAAAGTGATATTTTTGATGTCTTTTCCAGGTTTTTTTTACTAGTGGGCGGAATATTAAACCGATTTTCATAAAACTTTGTAAGGTCGTGTAAACTGAATAGAGTGAGATTCCTATCGATTTTCGAGCGAATCGGTTGACTGGAACTAGAAATATAGGCCAAAAACTTATATTTTTGATGTCTTTTCCAGGTTTTCTTTTCTAGCGGGCGCAATATTTGACCGATTTTTATAAAACTTTGTAAGGACGTGTAAACCGAATAGAGTGAGATTCCTGTCGATTTTCGAGCGAATCGGTTGACTGGAACTAATATTATAGGCAAAAAACTGATATTTTTGATGCCTTTTCCAGGTTTTTTCTTTCTAGCGGGCGGAATATTTAACCGATTTTCATAAAACTTTGTAAGGACGTGTAAACCGAATAGGGTGAGATTCTTATCGATTTTCGAGCCAATCGGTTGACTGGAACTAATATTATAGGCCAAAAACTGATATTTTTGATGTCTCTTCTAGGTTTTTTCTTTCTAGCGGTCGGAATATTAAACCGATTTTCATAAAACTTTGTAAGGACGTGTAAACCGAATAGAGTAAGATTCCTATCGATTTTCGAGCGAATGGGTTGACTGGAAGTAGAAATATAGGCAAAAAACTGATATTTTTGATGTCTTTTCCAGGTTTTTGTTTCTAGTGGGCGGAATATTAAACCGATTTTCATAAAACTTTGTAAGGTCGTGTAAACCGAATAGAGTGAGATTCCTATAAGTTTTCGCGAGAATCGGTTGACTGGAACTAATTTTTATAGGCAAAAAACTGATATTTTTGATGCCTTTTCGTGGTTTTTTCTTCTATCGGGCGGAAAATTTGACCGATTTTGATAAAACTTTGTAAGGACGTGAAAACCGAATAGAGTGAGATTCCTATCGATTTTCGTGCGAATCGGTTGACTGGAACTAATATTATAGGCAAAAAACTGATATTTTTGATGCTTTTTCCAGGTTTTTTCTTTCTAGCGGGCGGAATAATTAACCGATTTTGGTAAATCTTTGTAAGGACGTGTAAACTGAATAGAGTGAGATTCCTATCGATTTTCGAGCGAGTCGGTTGACTGGAAATAGATATATAGGCCAAAAACTGATATTTTTGATGTCTTTTCCAGGTTTTTTCTTTCTAGCGGGCGGAATATTTAACCGATTTTCATAAAACTTTGTAAGGACGTGTAAACCGAATAGAGTGAGATTCCTATCGATTTTCGAGCGAATTGGTTGACTGGAACTAGAAATATAGGCCAAAAACTGATATTTTTGATGCCATTTCGAGGTTTTTTCTTCTATCGGGCGGAATATTTGACCGATTTTGATAAAACTTTGTAAGGAAGTGAAAACCGAATAGAGTGAGATTCCTATCGATTTTCGTGCGAATCGGTTGACTGGAACTAATATTATAGGCAAAAAACTGATATTTTTGATGCCTTTTCCAGGTTTTTCTTTCTAGCGCCGCAATATTTGTCCGATTTTGATAAAACTTTGTGAGGACGTGTGAACCGAATAGAGTGAGATTCCTATCGATTTTCGAGCGAATCGGTTGACTGGATCTAGATATATAGGCCAAAAACTGATATTTTTGATGTCTTTTCCAGGTTTTTTCTTTCTTGCGGGCGGAATATTAAACCGATTTTCATAAAATTTTGTAAGGACCTGTAAACCGAATAGAGTGAGATTCCTATCGATTTTCGAGCGAATCGGTTGTCTGGAACTAGAAATATAGGCCAAAAAGTGATATTTTTGATGTCTTTTCCAGGTTTTTTTTACTAGTGGGCGGAATATTTAACCGATTTTCATAAAACTTTGTAAGGACGTGTAAACCGAATAGGGTGAGATTCTTATCGATTTTCGAGCCAATCGGTTGACTGGAACTAATATTATAAGCAAAAAACTGATATTTTTGATGCCTTTTCCAGGTTTTTTCTTTCTAGCGGGCGCAATATTTGACCGATTTTTATAAAACTTTGTAAGGACGTGTAAACCGAATAGAGTGAGATTCCTATCGATTTTCGAGCGAATCGGTTGAATGGATCTAGATATATAGGCCAAAGACTGATATTTTTGATGTCTTTTCCAGGTTTTTTCTTTCTTGCGGGCGGAATATTAAACCGATTTTCATAAAATTTTGTAAGGACCTGTAAACCGAATAGTGTGAGATTCCTATCGATTTTCGAGCGAATCGGTTGTCTGGAACTAGAAATATAGGCCAAAAAGTGATATTTTTGATGTCTTTTCCAGGTTTTTTTTACTAGTGGGCGGAATATTAAACCGATTTTCATAAAACTTTGTAAGGTCGTGTAAACTGAATAGAGTGAGATTCCTATCGATTTTCGAGCGAATCGGTTGACTGGAACTAGAAATATAGGCCAAAAACTTATATTTTTGATGTCTTTTCCAGGTTTTCTTTTCTAGCGGGCGCAATATTTGACCGATTTTTATAAAACTTTGTAAGGACGTGTAAACCGAATAGAGTGAGATTCCTGTCGATTTTCGAGCGAATCGGTTGACTGGAACTAATATTATAGGCAAAAAACTGATATTTTTGATGCCTTTTCCAGGTTTTTTCTTTCTAGCGGGCGGAATATTTAACCGATTTTCATAAAACTTTGTAAGGACGTGTAAACCGAATAGGGTGAGATTCTTATCGATTTTCGAGCCAATCGGTTGACTGGAACTAATATTATAGGCCAAAAACTGATATTTTTGATGTCTCTTCTAGGTTTTTTCTTTCTAGCGGTCGGAATATTAAACCGATTTTCATAAAACTTTGTAAGGACGTGTAAACCGAATAGAGTAAGATTCCTATCGATTTTCGAGCGAATGGGTTGACTGGAAGTAGAAATATAGGCAAAAAACTGATATTTTTGATGTCTTTTCCAGGTTTTTGTTTCTAGTGGGCGGAATATTAAACCGATTTTCATAAAACTTTGTAAGGTCGTGTAAACCGAATAGAGTGAGATTCCTATAAGTTTTCGCGAGAATCGGTTGACTGGAACTAATTTTTATAGGCAAAAAACTGATATTTTTGATGCCTTTTCGTGGTTTTTTCTTCTATCGGGCGGAAAATTTGACCGATTTTGATAAAACTTTGTAAGGACGTGAAAACCGAATAGAGTGAGATTCCTATCGATTTTCGTGCGAATCGGTTGACTGGAACTAATATTATAGGCAAAAAACTGATATTTTTGATGCTTTTTCCAGGTTTTTTCTTTCTAGCGGGCGGAATAATTAACCGATTTTGGTAAATCTTTGTAAGGACGTGTAAACTGAATAGAGTGAGATTCCTATCGATTTTCGAGCGAGTCGGTTGACTGGAACTAGATATATAGGCCAAAAACTGATATTTTTGATGTCTTTTGCAGGTTTTTTCTTTCTAGCGGGCGGAATATTTAACCGATTTTCATAAAACTTTGTAAGGTCGTGTAAACTGATTAGATTGCGATTCCTATCGATTTTAGAGCGAATCGGTTGACTAGAACTAATATTATAGGAAAAAAACTGATATTTTTGATGCCTTTTCCAGTTTTTTCTTTCTAGCGGGCGCAATATTTGACCGATTTTGATAAAACTATGTAAGGACGTGTAAACCGAATAGAGTGAGATTCCTATCGATTTTCGAGCGAATCGGTTGACTGGAAATAGATATATAGGCCAAAAACTGATATTTTTGATGTCTTTTCCAGGTTTTTTCTTTCTAGCGGGCGGAATATTTAACCGATTTTCATAAAACTTTGTAAGGACGTGTAAACCGAATAGAGTGAGATTCCTATCGATTTTCGAGCGAATTGGTTGACTGGAACTAGAAATATAGGCCAAAAACTGATATTTTTGATGCCATTTCGAGGTTTTTTCTTCTATCGGGCGGAATATTTGACCGATTTTGATAAAACTTTGTAAGGAAGTGAAAACCGAATAGAGTGAGATTCCTATCGATTTTCGAGCGAATCGGTTGACTGGATCTAGATATATAGGCCAAAAACTGATATTTTTGATGTCTTTTCCAGGTTTTTTCTTTCTTGCGGGCGGAATATTAAACCGATTTTCATAAAATTTTGTAAGGACCTGTAAACCGAATAGAGTGAGATTCCTATCGATTTTCGAGCGAATCGGTTGTCTGGAACTAGAAATATAGGCCAAAAAGTGATATTTTTGATGTCTTTTCCAGGTTTTTTTTACTAGTGGGCGGAATATTAAACCGATTTTCATAAAACTTTGTAAGGTCGTGTAAACTGAATAGAGTGAGATTCCTATCGATTTTCGTGCGAATCGGTTGACTAGAACTAATATTATAGGAAAAAAACTGATATTTTTGATGCCTTTTCCAGTTTTTTCTTTCTAGCGGGCGCAATATTTGACCGATTTTGATAAAACTATGTAAGGACGTGTAAACCGAATAGAGTGAGATTCCTATCGATTTTCGAGCGAATCGGTTGACTGGAAATAGATATATAGGCCAAAAACTGATATTTTTGATGTCTTTTCCAGGTTTTTTCTTTCTAGCGGGCGGAATATTTAACCGATTTTCATAAAACTTTGTAAGGACGTGTAAACCGAATAGAGTGAGATTCCTATCGATTTTCGAGCGAATTGGTTGACTGGAACTAGAAATATAGGCCAAAAACTGATATTTTTGATGCCATTTCGAGGTTTTTTCTTCTATCGGGCGGAATATTTGACCGATTTTGATAAAACTTTGTAAGGAAGTGAAAACCGAATAGAGTGAGATTCCTATCGATTTTCGTGCGAATCGGTTGACTGGAACTAATATTATAGGCAAAAAACTGATATTTTTGATGCCTTTTCCAGGTTTTTCTTTCTAGCGCCGCAATATTTGTCCGATTTTGATAAAACTTTGTGAGGACGTGTGAACCGAATAGAGTGAGATTCCTATCGATTTTCGAGCGAATCGGTTGACTGGATCTAGATATATAGGCCAAAAACTGATATTTTTGATGTCTTTTCCAGGTTTTTTCTTTCTTGCGGGCGGAATATTAAACCGATTTTCATAAAATTTTGTAAGGACCTGTAAACCGAATAGAGTGAGATTCCTATCGATTTTCGAGCGAATCGGTTGTCTGGAACTAGAAATATAGGCCAAAAAGTGATATTTTTGATGTCTTTTCCAGGTTTTTTTTACTAGTGGGCGGAATATTTAACCGATTTTCATAAAACTTTGTAAGGACGTGTAAACCGAATAGGGTGAGATTCTTATCGATTTTCGAGCCAATCGGTTGACTGGAACTAATATTATAAGCAAAAAACTGATATTTTTGATGCCTTTTCCAGGTTTTTTCTTTCTAGCGGGCGCAATATTTGACCGATTTTTATAAAACTTTGTAAGGACGTGTAAACCGAATAGAGTGAGATTCCTATCGATTTTCGAGCGAATCGGTTGAATGGATCTAGATATATAGGCCAAAGACTGATATTTTTGATGTCTTTTCCAGGTTTTTTCTTTCTTGCGGGCGGAATATTAAACCGATTTTCATAAAATTTTGTAAGGACCTGTAAACCGAATAGTGTGAGATTCCTATCGATTTTCGAGCGAATCGGTTGTCTGGAACTAGAAATATAGGCCAAAAAGTGATATTTTTGATGTCTTTTCCAGGTTTTTTTTACTAGTGGGCGGAATATTAAACCGATTTTCATAAAACTTTGTAAGGTCGTGTAAACTGAATAGAGTGAGATTCCTATCGATTTTCGAGCGAATCGGTTGACTGGAACTAGAAATATAGGCCAAAAACTTATATTTTTGATGTCTTTTCCAGGTTTTCTTTTCTAGCGGGCGCAATATTTGACCGATTTTTATAAAACTTTGTAAGGACGTGTAAACCGAATAGAGTGAGATTCCTGTCGATTTTCGAGCGAATCGGTTGACTGGAACTAATATTATAGGCAAAAAACTGATATTTTTGATGCCTTTTCCAGGTTTTTTCTTTCTAGCGGGCGGAATATTTAACCGATTTTCATAAAACTTTGTAAGGACGTGTAAACCGAATAGGGTGAGATTCTTATCGATTTTCGAGCCAATCGGTTGACTGGAACTAATATTATAGGCCAAAAACTGATATTTTTGATGTCTCTTCTAGGTTTTTTCTTTCTAGCGGTCGGAATATTAAACCGATTTTCATAAAACTTTGTAAGGACGTGTAAACCGAATAGAGTAAGATTCCTATCGATTTTCGAGCGAATGGGTTGACTGGAAGTAGAAATATAGGCAAAAAACTGATATTTTTGATGTCTTTTCCAGGTTTTTGTTTCTAGTGGGCGGAATATTAAACCGATTTTCATAAAACTTTGTAAGGTCGTGTAAACCGAATAGAGTGAGATTCCTATAAGTTTTCGCGAGAATCGGTTGACTGGAACTAATTTTTATAGGCAAAAAACTGATATTTTTGATGCCTTTTCGTGGTTTTTTCTTCTATCGGGCGGAAAATTTGACCGATTTTGATAAAACTTTGTAAGGACGTGAAAACCGAATAGAGTGAGATTCCTATCGATTTTCGTGCGAATCGGTTGACTGGAACTAATATTATAGGCAAAAAACTGATATTTTTGATGCTTTTTCCAGGTTTTTTCTTTCTAGCGGGCGGAATAATTAACCGATTTTGGTAAATCTTTGTAAGGACGTGTAAACTGAATAGAGTGAGATTCCTATCGATTTTCGAGCGAGTCGGTTGACTGGAACTAGATATATAGGCCAAAAACTGATATTTTTGATGTCTTTTGCAGGTTTTTTCTTTCTAGCGGGCGGAATATTTAACCGATTTTCATAAAACTTTGTAAGGTCGTGTAAACTGATTAGATTGCGATTCCTATCGATTTTAGAGCGAATCGGTTGACTAGAACTAATATTATAGGAAAAAAACTGATATTTTTGATGCCTTTTCCAGTTTTTTCTTTCTAGCGGGCGCAATATTTGACCGATTTTGATAAAACTATGTAAGGACGTGTAAACCGAATAGAGTGAGATTCCTATCGATTTTCGAGCGAATCGGTTGACTGGAAATAGATATATAGGCCAAAAACTGATATTTTTGATGTCTTTTCCAGGTTTTTTCTTTCTAGCGGGCGGAATATTTAACCGATTTTCATAAAACTTTGTAAGGACGTGTAAACCGAATAGAGTGAGATTCCTATCGATTTTCGAGCGAATTGGTTGACTGGAACTAGAAATATAGGCCAAAAACTGATATTTTTGATGCCATTTCGAGGTTTTTTCTTCTATCGGGCGGAATATTTGACCGATTTTGATAAAACTTTGTAAGGAAGTGAAAACCGAATAGAGTGAGATTCCTATCGATTTTCGAGCGAATCGGTTGACTGGATCTAGATATATAGGCCAAAAACTGATATTTTTGATGTCTTTTCCAGGTTTTTTCTTTCTTGCGGGCGGAATATTAAACCGATTTTCATAAAATTTTGTAAGGTCGTGTAAACTGATTAGATTGCGATTCCTATCGATTTTAGAGCGAATCGGTTGACTGGAACTAGATATATAGGCCAAAAACTGATATTTTTGATGTCTTTTGCAGGTTTTTTCTTTCTAGCGGGCGGAATATTTAACCGATTTTCATAAAACTTTGTAAGGTCGTGTAAACTGATTAGATTGCGATTCCTATCGATTTTAGAGCGAATCGGTTGACTAGAACTAGTATTATAGGAAAAAAACTGATATTTTTGATGCCTTTTCCAGTTTTTTCTTTCTAGCGGGCGCAATATTTGACCGATTTTGATAAAACTATGTAAGGACGTGTAAACCGAATAGAGTGAGATTCCTATCGATTTTCGAGCGAATCGGTTGACTGGAAATAGATATATAGGCCAAAAACTGATATTTTTGATGTCTTTTCCAGGTTTTTTCTTTCTAGCGGGCGGAATATTTAACCGATTTTCATAAAACTTTGTAAGGACGTGTAAACCGAATAGAGTGAGATTCCTATCGATTTTCGAGCGAATTGGTTGACTGGAACTAGAAATATAGGCCAAAAACTGATATTTTTGATGCCATTTCGAGGTTTTTTCTTCTATCGGGCGGAATATTTGACCGATTTTGATAAAACTTTGTAAGGAAGTGAAAACCGAATAGAGTGAGATTCCTATCGATTTTCGTGCGAATCGGTTGACTGGAACTAATATTATAGGCAAAAAACTGATATTTTTGATGCCTTTTCCAGGTTTTTCTTTCTAGCGCCGCAATATTTGTCCGATTTTGATAAAACTTTGTGAGGACGTGTGAACCGAATAGAGTGAGATTCCTATCGATTTTCGAGCGAATCGGTTGACTGGATCTAGATATATAGGCCAAAAACTGATATTTTTGATGTCTTTTCCAGGTTTTTTCTTTCTTGCGGGCGGAATATTAAACCGATTTTCATAAAATTTTGTAAGGACCTGTAAACCGAATAGAGTGAGATTCCTATCGATTTTCGAGCGAATCGGTTGTCTGGAACTAGAAATATAGGCCAAAAAGTGATATTTTTGATGTCTTTTCCAGGTTTTTTTTACTAGTGGGCGGAATATTTAACCGATTTTCATAAAACTTTGTAAGGACGTGTAAACCGAATAGGGTGAGATTCTTATCGATTTTCGAGCCAATCGGTTGACTGGAACTAATATTATAAGCAAAAAACTGATATTTTTGATGCCTTTTCCAGGTTTTTTCTTTCTAGCGGGCGCAATATTTGACCGATTTTTATAAAACTTTGTAAGGACGTGTAAACCGAATAGAGTGAGATTCCTATCGATTTTCGAGCGAATCGGTTGAATGGATCTAGATATATAGGCCAAAGACTGATATTTTTGATGTCTTTTCCAGGTTTTTTCTTTCTTGCGGGCGGAATATTAAACCGATTTTCATAAAATTTTGTAAGGACCTGTAAACCGAATAGTGTGAGATTCCTATCGATTTTCGAGCGAATCGGTTGTCTGGAACTAGAAATATAGGCCAAAAAGTGATATTTTTGATGTCTTTTCCAGGTTTTTTTTACTAGTGGGCGGAATATTAAACCGATTTTCATAAAACTTTGTAAGGTCGTGTAAACTGAATAGAGTGAGATTCCTATCGATTTTCGAGCGAATCGGTTGACTGGAACTAGAAATATAGGCCAAAAACTTATATTTTTGATGTCTTTTCCAGGTTTTCTTTTCTAGCGGGCGCAATATTTGACCGATTTTTATAAAACTTTGTAAGGACGTGTAAACCGAATAGAGTGAGATTCCTGTCGATTTTCGAGCGAATCGGTTGACTGGAACTAATATTATAGGCAAAAAACTGATATTTTTGATGCCTTTTCCAGGTTTTTTCTTTCTAGCGGGCGGAATATTTAACCGATTTTCATAAAACTTTGTAAGGACGTGTAAACCGAATAGGGTGAGATTCTTATCGATTTTCGAGCCAATCGGTTGACTGGAACTAATATTATAGGCCAAAAACTGATATTTTTGATGTCTCTTCTAGGTTTTTTCTTTCTAGCGGTCGGAATATTAAACCGATTTTCATAAAACTTTGTAAGGACGTGTAAACCGAATAGAGTAAGATTCCTATCGATTTTCGAGCGAATGGGTTGACTGGAAGTAGAAATATAGGCAAAAAACTGATATTTTTGATGTCTTTTCCAGGTTTTTGTTTCTAGTGGGCGGAATATTAAACCGATTTTCATAAAACTTTGTAAGGTCGTGTAAACCGAATAGAGTGAGATTCCTATAAGTTTTCGCGAGAATCGGTTGACTGGAACTAATTTTTATAGGCAAAAAACTGATATTTTTGATGCCTTTTCGTGGTTTTTTCTTCTATCGGGCGGAAAATTTGACCGATTTTGATAAAACTTTGTAAGGACGTGAAAACCGAATAGAGTGAGATTCCTATCGATTTTCGTGCGAATCGGTTGACTGGAACTAATATTATAGGCAAAAAACTGATATTTTTGATGCTTTTTCCAGGTTTTTTCTTTCTAGCGGGCGGAATAATTAACCGATTTTGGTAAATCTTTGTAAGGACGTGTAAACTGAATAGAGTGAGATTCCTATCGATTTTCGAGCGAGTCGGTTGACTGGAACTAGATATATAGGCCAAAAACTGATATTTTTGATGTCTTTTGCAGGTTTTTTCTTTCTAGCGGGCGGAATATTTAACCGATTTTCATAAAACTTTGTAAGGTCGTGTAAACTGATTAGATTGCGATTCCTATCGATTTTAGAGCGAATCGGTTGACTAGAACTAATATTATAGGAAAAAAACTGATATTTTTGATGCCTTTTCCAGTTTTTTCTTTCTAGCGGGCGCAATATTTGACCGATTTTGATAAAACTATGTAAGGACGTGTAAACCGAATAGAGTGAGATTCCTATCGATTTTCGAGCGAATCGGTTGACTGGAAATAGATATATAGGCCAAAAACTGATATTTTTGATGTCTTTTCCAGGTTTTTGTTTCTAGTGGGCGGAATATTAAACCGATTTTCATAAAACTTTGTAAGGTCGTGTAAACCGAATAGAGTGAGATTCCTATAAGTTTTCGCGAGAATCGGTTGACTGGAACTAATTTTTATAGGCAAAAAACTGATATTTTTGATGCCTTTTCGTGGTTTTTTCTTCTATCGGGCGGAAAATTTGACCGATTTTGATAAAACTTTGTAAGGACGTGAAAACCGAATAGAGTGAGATTCCTATCGATTTTCGTGCGAATCGGTTGACTGGAACTAATATTATAGGCAAAAAACTGATATTTTTGATGCTTTTTCCAGGTTTTTTCTTTCTAGCGGGCGGAATATTTAACCGATTTTGGTAAATCTTTGTAAGGACGTGTAAACTGAATAGAGTGAGATTCCTATCGATTTTCGAGCGAGTCGGTTGACTGGAACTAGATATATAGGCCAAAAACTGATATTTTTGATGTCTTTTGCAGGTTTTTTCTTTCTAGCGGGCGGAATATTTAACCGATTTTCATAAAACTTTGTAAGGTCGTGTAAACTGATTAGATTGCGATTCCTATCGATTTTAGAGCGAATCGGTTGACTAGAACTAATATTATAGGAAAAAAACTGATATTTTTGATGCCTTTTCCAGTTTTTTCTTTCTAGCGGGCGCAATATTTGACCGATTTTGATAAAACTATGTAAGGACGTGTAAACCGAATAGAGTGAGATTCCTATCGATTTTCGAGCGAATCGGTTGACTGGAAATAGATATATAGGCCAAAAACTGATATTTTTGATGCCATTTCGAGGTTTTTTCTTCTATCGGGCGGAATATTTGACCGATTTTGATAAAACTTTGTAAGGAAGTGAAAACCGAATAGCGTGAGATTCCTATCGATTTTCGAGCGAATCGGTTGACTGGATCTAGATATATAGGCCAAAAACTGATATTTTTGATGTCTTTTCCAGGTTTTTTCTTTCTTGCGGGCGGAATATTAAACCGATTTTCATAAAATTTTGTAAGGACCTGTAAACCGAATAGAGTGAGATTCCTATCGATTTTCGAGCGAATCGGTTGTCTGGAACTAGAAATATAGGCCAAAAAGTGATATTTTTGATGTCTTTTCCAGGTTTTCTTTTCTAGCGGGCGCAATATTTGACCGATTTTTATAAAACTTTGTAAGGACGTGTAAACCGAATAGAGTGAGATTCCTGTCGATTTTCGAGCGAATCGGTTGACTGGAACTAATATTATAGGCAAAAAACTGATATTTTTGATGCCTTTTCCAGGTTTTTTCTTTCTAGCGGGCGGAAAATTTGACCGATTTTGATAAAACTTTGTAAGGACGTGAAAACCGAATAGAGTGAGATTCCTATCGATTTTCGTGCGAATCGGTTGACTGGAACTAATATTATAGGCAAAAAACTGATATTTTTGATGCTTTTTCCAGGTTTTTTCTTTCTAGCGGGCGGAATAATAGACCGATTTTGGTAAATCTTTGTAAGGACGTGTAAACTGAATAGAGTGAGATTCCTATCGATTTTCGAGCGAGTCGGTTGACTGGAAATAGATATATAGGCCAAAAACTGATATTTTTGATGTCTTTTCCAGGTTTTTTCTTTCTAGCGGGCGGAATATTTAACCGATTTTCATAAAACTTTGTAAGGACGTGTAAACCGAATAGAGTGAGACTCCTATCGATTTTCGAGCGAATTGGTTGACTGGAACTAGAAATATAGGCCAAAAACTGATATTTTTGATGCCATTTCGAGGTTTTTTCTTCTATCGGGCGGAATATTTGACCGATTTTGATAAAACTTTGTAAGGAAGTGAAAACCGAATAGAGTGAGATTCCTATCGATTTTCGTGCGAATCGGTTGACTGGAACTAATATTATAGGCAAAAAACTGATATTTTTGATGCCTTTTCCAGGTTTTTCTTTCTAGCGCCGCAATATTTGTCCGATTTTGATAAAACTTTGTGAGGACGTGTGAACCGAATAGAGTGAGATTCCTATCGATTTTCGAGCGAATCGGTTGACTGGAAATAGATATATAGGCCAAAACTGATATTTTTGATGTCTTTTTCAGGTTTTTTCTTTCTAGCAGGCAGAATATTTAGCCGATTTTGATAAATCTTTGTAAGGACGTGTAATCCGAATAGAGTGAGATTCCTATCGATTTTCGAGCGAATCGGTTGACTGGAACTAATAATATAGGCAAAAAACTGATATTTTTAATGCCATTTGTAGGTTTTTTCTTTCTAGCGGGCGGAATAATTAACCGATTTTGATAAAACTTTGTAAGGACGTGTAAACCGAATAGAGTGTGAGTCTTATCGATTTTTGAGCCAATCGGTTGACTGGAACTAATATTATAGGAAAAAAACTGATATTTTTGATGTCTTTTCCAGGTTTTTTCTTTCTAGCGGGTGGAATATTTAACCGATTTTCATAAAACTTTGTAAGGACGTGTAAACCGAATAGAGTGAGACTCCTATCGATTTTCGAGCGAATCGGTTGACTGGAAGTAATATTATAGGGCAAAAAACTGATATTTTTGATGCCATTTCTAGGTTTTTTCTTTCTAGCGGGCGGAATAATTAACCGATTTTGATAAAACTTTGTAAGGACTTGTAAACCGAATAGAGTGAGGTTCCTATCGATTTTTGAGCCAATCGGTTGACTGGAACTAATATTTTAAGAAAAAAACTTATATTTTTGATGTCTTTTCCAGGTTTTTTCTTTCTAGCGGGCGGAATATTAAACCGATTTTGATAAAACTTTGTAAGGACGTGTAAACCGAATAGAGGGAGATTCCTATCGATTTTCGAGCGAATCGGTTGACTGGAACTAGAAATATAGACCAAAAACTGATATTTTTGAAGTCTTTATCAGGTTTTTTTTTCTAGTGGGCGGAATATTAAACCGATTTTCATAAAACTTTGTAAGGTCGTGTAAACCGAATAGAGTGAGATTCCTATCGATTTTCGTGCAAATCGGTTGACTGGAACTAATATTATAAGCAAAAAACTGATATTTTTTATGCCTTTTCCACGTTTTTTTTTTCTAGCGGGCGGAATATTTAACCGATTTTCGTAAAACTTTGTAAGGACGTGTAAACCGAATAGAGTGAGATTCCTATCAATTTTCGAGCGAATCGGTTGACTGGAACTAGAAATATAGGCCAAAAACTGATATTTTTGATGTCTTTTGCAGGTTTTTTCTTTCTAGAGGGCGAAATATATGACCGATTATGTTAAAACTTTGTAAGGACGTGTAAACCGAATAGGGTAAGATTCATATCGATTTTCGAGCCAATCGGTTGACTGGAACTAATATTATAGGCAAAAAACTGATATTTTTAATGCCATTTCGAGGTTTTTTCTTCTATCGGGCGGAATATTTGACCGATTTTGATAAAACTTTGTAAGGATGTAAAAACCGAATAGAGTGAGATTCCTATCGATTTTCGTGCGAATCGGTTGACTGGAAATAGATATATAGGCCAAAAACTGATATTTTTGATAACTTTTTCAGGTTTTTTCTTTCTAGCAGGCGGAATATTTAACCGATTTTGATAAATCTTTGTAAGGACGTGTAATCCGAATAGAGTGAGATTCCTATTGATTTTCGAGCGAATCGGTTGACTGGAACTAGAAATATAGACCAAAAACTGATATTTTTGATGTCTTTTCCAGGTTTTTTTTTCTAGTGGGCGGAATATTAAACCGATTTCCATAAAACTTTGTAAGGTCGTGTAAACCGAATAGAGTGAGATTCCTATAAGTTTTCGAGAGAATCGGATGACTGGAACTAATTTTTATAGGCAAAAAACAGATATTTTTGATGCCTTTTCGAGGTTTTTTCTTCTATCGGGCGGAAAATTTGACCGATTTTGATAAAACTTTGTAAGGACGTGAAAACCGAATAGAGTGAGATTCCTATCGATTTTCGTGCGAATCAGTTGACTGGAACTAATATTATAGGCAAAAAACTGATATTTTTGATGCCTTTTTCAGGTTTTTTCTTTCTAGCGGGCGGAATAATTAACCGATTTAGGTAAATCTTTGTAAGGACGTGTAAACCGAATAGAGTGAGATTCCTATCGATTTTCGTGCGAATCGGTTGACTGGAACTAATATTATAGGCCAAAAACTGATATTTTTGATGTCTTTTGCAGGTTTTTTCTTTCTAGCGGGCGGAATAATTAACCGATTTAGGTAAATCTTTGTAAGGACGTGTAAACCGAATAGAGTGAGATTCCTATCGATTTTCGTGCGAATCGGTTGACTGGAACTAATATTATAGGCCAAAAACTGATATTTTTGATGTCTTTTGCAGGTTTTTTCTTTCTAGCGGGCGGAATATTTAACCGATTTTCATAAAACATTGTAAGGACGTGTAAACCGAATAGAGTGAGATTCCTATCGATTTTCGTGCGAATCGGTTGACCGGAACTAATATTATAGGCAAAAAACTGATATTTTTGATGCCTATTCCAGGTTTTTCTTTCTAGCGCCGCAATATTTGACCGATTTTGATAAAACTTTGTCAGGACGTGTGAACCGAATAGAGTGAGATTCCTATCGATTTTCGAGCGAATCGGTTGACTGGAAATAGATATATAGGCCAAAACTTATATTTTTGATGTCTTTTTCAGGTTTTTTCTTTCTAGCAGGCGGAATATTTAACCGATTTTGATAAATCTTTGTAAGGACGTGTAATCCGAATAGAGTGAGATTCCTATCGATTTTCGAGCGAATCGGTTGACTGGAACTAATAATATAGGCCAAAAACTGATATTTTTGATGTCTTTTCCAGGTTTTTTTTTCTAGTGGGCGGAATATTAAACCGATTTTCATAAAACTTTGTAAGGTCATGTAATCCGAATAGAGTAAGATTCCTATCGATTTTAGAGCGA
Source organism: Lycorma delicatula (assembly GCF_047948215.1). NCBI lineage: Eukaryota > Metazoa > Arthropoda > Insecta > Hemiptera > Fulgoridae > Lycorma > Lycorma delicatula. The sequence goes on from NC_134455.1 coordinate 288,954,631, forward strand.
ATCGGTTGACTGGAACTAGATATATAGGCAAAAAACTGATATTTTTGATGCCTTTTCCAGGTTTTTTCTTTCCAGCGGGCGGAATATTTAACCGATTTTCGTAAAACTTTGTAAGGACGTGTAAACCGAATAAGGTGAGATTCCTATCGGTTTTCGAGCGAATCGGTTGACTGGAACTAATATTATAGGAAAAAAACTGATATTTTTGATGCCTTTTCCAGGTTTTTTTTCTAGTGGGCGGAATATTAAACCGATTTTCATAAAACTTTGTAAGGTCGTGTAAACCGAATAGAGTGAGATTCCTATAAGTTTTCGAGAGAATCGGTTGACTGGAACTAATTTTTATAGGCAAAAAACTGATATTTTTGATGCCTTTTCGAGGTTTTTTCTTCTATCGGGGGGAAAATTTGACCGATTTTGATAAAACTTTGTAAGGACGTGAAAACCGAATAGAGTGTGATTCTTATCGATTTTCGTGCGAATCAGTTGACTGGAACTAATATTATAGGCAAAAAACTGATATTTTTGATGCCTTTTTCAGGTTTTTTCTTTCTAGCGGGCGGAATAATTAACCGATTTAGGTAAATCTTTGTAAGGACGTGTAAACCGAATAGAGTGAGATTCCTATCGATTTTCGTGCGAATCGGTTGACTGGAACTAATATTATAGGCCAAAAACTGATATTTTTGATGTCTTTTGCAGGTTTTTTCTTTCTAGCGGGCGGAATAATTAACCGATTTAGGTAAATCTTTGTAAGGACGTGTAAACCGAATAGAGTGAGATTCCTATCGATTTTCGTGCGAATCGGTTGACTGGAACTAATATTATAGGCCAAAAACTGATATTTTTGATGTCTTTTGCAGGTTTTTTCTTTCTAGCGGGCGGAATATTTAACCGATTTTCATAAAACATTGTAAGGACGTGTAAACCGAATAGAGTGAGATTCCTATCGATTTTCGTGCGAATCGGTTGACCGGAACTAATATTATAGGCAAAAAACTGATATTTTTGATGCCTATTCCAGGTTTTTCTTTCTAGCGCCGCAATATTTGACCGATTTTGATAAAACTTTGTCAGGACGTGTGAACCGAATAGAGTGAGATTCCTATCGATTTTCGAGCGAATCGGTTGACTGGAAATAGATATATAGGCCAAAACTTATATTTTTGATGTCTTTTTCAGGTTTTTTCTTTCTAGCAGGCGGAATATTTAACCGATTTTGATAAATCTTTGTAAGGACGTGTAATCCGAATAGAGTGAGATTCCTATCGATTTTCGAGCGAATCGGTTGACTGGAACTAATAATATAGGCCAAAAACTGATATTTTTGATGTCTTTTCCAGGTTTTTTTTTCTAGTGGGCGGAATATTAAACCGATTTTCATAAAACTTTGTAAGGTCATGTAATCCGAATAGAGTAAGATTCCTATCGATTTTAGAGCGAATCGGTTGACTGGAACTAGATATATAGGCAAAAAACTGATATTTTTAATGCCTTTTCCAGGTTTTTTCTTTTCAGCGGGCGGAATATTTAACCGATTTTCGTAAAACTTTGTAAGGACGTGTAAACCGAATAAGGTGAGATTCCTATCGGTTTTCGAGCGAATCGGTTGACTGGAACTAATATTATAGGAAAAAAACTGATATTTTTGATGCCTTTTCCAGGTTTTTTTTTCTAGTGGGCGGAATATTAAACCGATTTTCATAAAACTTTGTAAGGTCGTGTAAACCGAATAGAGTGAGATTCCTATAAGTTTTCGAGAGAATCGGTTGACTGGAACTAGTTTTTATAGGAAAAAAACTAATATTTTTGATGCCTTTTCCAGGTTTTTCTTTCTAGCGGGCGCAATATTTGACCGATTTTGATAAAACTTTGTAAGGACGTGTAAACCGAATAGAGTGAGATTCCTATCGATTTTCGTGCGAATCGGTTGACTGGAACTAATATTATAGGCCAAAAACTGATATTTTTGATGTCTTTTGCAGGTTTTTTCTTTCTAGCGGGCGGAATATTTAACCGATTTTCATAAAACATTGTAAGGACGTGTAAACCGAATAGAGTGAGATTCCTATCGATTTTCGTGCGAATCGGTTGACCGGAACTAATATTATAGGCAAAAAACTGATATTTTTGATGCCTATTCCAGGTTTTTCTTTCTAGCGCCGCAATATTTGACCGATTTTGATAAAACTTTGTCAGGACGTGTGAACCGAATAGAGTGAGATTCCTATCGATTTTCGAGCGAATCGGTTGACTGGAAATAGATATATAGGCCAAAACTTATATTTTTGATGTCTTTTTCAGGTTTTTTCTTTCTAGCAGGCGGAATATTTAACCGATTTTGATAAATCTTTGTAAGGACGTGTAATCCGAATAGAGTGAGATTCCTATCGATTTTCGAGCGAATCGGTTGACTGGAACTAATAATATAGGCCAAAAACTGATATTTTTGATGTCTTTTCCAGGTTTTTTTTTCTAGTGGGCGGAATATTAAACCGATTTTCATAAAACTTTGTAAGGTCATGTAATCCGAATAGAGTAAGATTCCTATCGATTTTAGAGCGAATCGGTTGACTGGAACTAGATATATAGGCAAAAAACTGATATTTTTAATGCCTTTTCCAGGTTTTTTCTTTTCAGCGGGCGGAATATTTAACCGATTTTCGTAAAACTTTGTAAGGACGTGTAAACCGAATAAGGTGAGATTCCTATCGGTTTTCGAGCGAATCGGTTGACTGGAACTAATATTATAGGAAAAAAACTGATATTTTTGATGCCTTTTCCAGGTTTTTTTTTCTAGTGGGCGGAATATTAAACCGATTTTCATAAAACTTTGTAAGGTCGTGTAAACCGAATAGAGTGAGATTCCTATAAGTTTTCGAGAGAATCGGTTGACTGGAACTAGTTTTTATAGGCAAAAAACTGATATTTTTGATGCCTTTTCGAGGTTTTTTCTTCTATCGGGCGGAAAATTTGACCGATTTTGATAAAACTTTGTAAGGACGTGAAAACCGAATAGAGTGTGATTCTTATCGATTTTTGAGCCAATCGGTTGACTGGAACTTATATTATAGGAAAAAAACTAATATTTTTGATGCCTTTTCCAGGTTTTTCTTTCTAGCGGGCGCAATATTTGACCGATTTTGATAAAACTTTGTAAGGACGTGTAAACCGAATAGAGTGAGATTCCTATCGATTTTCGAGCGAATCGGTTGATTGGAACTAGAAATATAGGCCAAAAACTGATATTTTTGATGTCTTTTCCAGGTTTTTTTTTCTAGTGGGCGGAATATTAAACCGATTTTCATAAAACTTTGTAAGGTCATGTAATCCGAATAGAGTACGATTCCTATCGATTTTAGAGCGAATCGGTTGACTGGAACTAGATATATAGGCAAAAAACTGATATTTTTGATGCCTTTTCCAGGTTTTTTCTTTCTAGCGGGCGGAATATTTAACCGATTTTCGTAAAACTTTGTAAGGTCGTGTAAACCGAATAGAGTGAGATTTCTATAAGTTTTCGAGAGAATCGGTTGACTGGAACTAATTTTTATAGGCAAAAAACTGATATTTTTGATGCCTTTTCGAGGTTTTTTCTTCTATCGGGCGGAAAATTTGACCGATTTTGATAAAACTTTGTAAGGACGTGAAAACCGAATAGAGTGTGATTCTTATCGATTTTTGAGCCAATCGGTTGACTGGAACTTATATTATAGGAAAAAAACTAATATTTTTGATGCTTTTTCCAGGTAATTTCTTTCTAGCGGGCGGAATAATTAACCGATTTTGGTAAATCTTTGTAAGGACGTGTAAACTGAATAGAGTGAGATTCCTATCGATTTTCGAGCGAGTCGGTTGACTGGAACTAGATATATAGGCCAAAAACTGATATTTTTGATGTCTTTTGCAGGTTTTTTCTTTCTAGCGGGCGGAATATTTAACCGATTTTCATAAAACTTTGTAAGGTCGTGTAAACTGATTAGATTGCGATTCCTATCGATTTTAGAGCGAATCGGTTGACTAGAACTAGTATTATAGGAAAAAAACTGATATTTTTGATGCCTTTTCCAGTTTTTTCTTTCTAGCGGGCGCAATATTTGACCGATTTTGATAAAACTATGTAAGGACGTGTAAACCGAATAGAGTGAGATTCCTATCGATTTTCGAGCGAATCGGTTGACTGGAAATAGATATATAGGCCAAAAACTGATATTTTTGATGTCTTTTCCAGGTTTTTTCTTTCTAGCGGGCGGAATATTTAACCGATTTTCATAAAACTTTGTAAGGACGTGTAAACCGAATAGAGTGAGACTCCTATCGATTTTCGAGCGAATCGGTTGACTGGAACTAATATTAAAGGGGAAAAAAGTGATATTTTTGATGCTATTTCTAGGTTTTTTCTTTCTAGCGGGCGGAATAATTAACCGATTTTGATAAAACTTTGTAAGGACTTGTAAACCGAATAGAGTGAGGTTCCTATCGATTTTTGAGCCAATCGGTTGACTGGAACTAATATTATAACAAAAAAACTGATATTTTTGACGCCTTTTCCAGGTTTTTCTTTTTAGCGGGCGCAATATTTGACCGATTTTGATAAAACTTTGCAAGGACGTGTAAACCGAATAGAGTGAGATTCCTATCGATTTTCGAGCGAATCGGTTGACTGGAACTAGATATATAGGCCAATAACTGATATTTTTGATGTCTTTTCCAGGTTTTTTCTTTCTAGCGGGCGGAATATTAAACCGATTTTGATAAATCTTTGTAAGGACGTGTAATCCGAATAGAGTGAGATTCCTATCGATTTTCGAGCGAATCGGTTGACTGGAACTAATAATATAGGCCAAAAACTGATATTTTTGATGTCTTTTCCAGGTTTTTTTTTCTAGTGGGCGGAATATTAAACCGATTTTCATAAAACTTTGTAAGGTCATGTAATCCGAATAGAGTAAGATTCCTATCGATTTTAGAGCGAATCGGTTGACTGGAACTAGATATATAGGCAAAAAACTGATATTTTTAATGCCTTTTCCAGGTTTTTTCTTTTCAGCGGGCGGAATATTTAACCGATTTTCGTAAAACTTTGTAAGGACGTGTAAACCGAATAAGGTGAGATTCCTATCGGTTTTCGAGCGAATCGGTTGACTGGAACTAATATTATAGGAAAAAAACTGATATTTTTGATGCCTTTTCCAGGTTTTTTTTTCTAGTGGGCGGAATATTAAACCGATTTTCATAAAACTTTGTAAGGTCGTGTAAACCGAATAGAGTGAGATTCCTATAAGTTTTCGAGAGAATCGGTTGACTGGAACTAGTTTTTATAGGAAAAAAACTAATATTTTTGATGCCTTTTCCAGGTTTTTCTTTCTAGCGGGCGCAATATTTGACCGATTTTGATAAAACTTTGTAAGGACGTGTAAACCGAATAGAGTGAGATTCCTATCGATTTTCGTGCGAATCGGTTGACTGGAACTAATATTATAGGCCAAAAACTGATATTTTTGATGTCTTTTGCAGGTTTTTTCTTTCTAGCGGGCGGAATAATTAACCGATTTAGGTAAATCTTTGTAAGGACGTGTAAACCGAATAGAGTGAGATTCCTATCGATTTTCGTGCGAATCGGTTGACTGGAACTAATATTATAGGCCAAAAACTGATATTTTTGATGTCTTTTGCAGGTTTTTTCTTTCTAGCGGGCGGAATATTTAACCGATTTTCATAAAACATTGTAAGGACGTGTAAACCGAATAGAGTGAGATTCCTATCGATTTTCGTGCGAATCGGTTGACCGGAACTAATATTATAGGCAAAAAACTGATATTTTTGATGCCTATTCCAGGTTTTTCTTTCTAGCGCCGCAATATTTGACCGATTTTGATAAAACTTTGTCAGGACGTGTGAACCGAATAGAGTGAGATTCCTATCGATTTTCGAGCGAATCGGTTGACTGGAAATAGATATATAGGCCAAAACTTATATTTTTGATGTCTTTTTCAGGTTTTTTCTTTCTAGCAGGCGGAATATTTAACCGATTTTGATAAATCTTTGTAAGGACGTGTAATCCGAATAGAGTGAGATTCCTATCGATTTTCGAGCGAATCGGTTGACTGGAACTAATAATATAGGCCAAAAACTGATATTTTTGATGTCTTTTCCAGGTTTTTTTTTCTAGTGGGCGGAATATTAAACCGATTTTCATAAAACTTTGTAAGGTCATGTAATCCGAATAGAGTAAGATTCCTATCGATTTTAGAGCGAATCGGTTGACTGGAACTAGATATATAGGCAAAAAACTGATATTTTTAATGCCTTTTCCAGGTTTTTTCTTTTCAGCGGGCGGAATATTTAACCGATTTTCGTAAAACTTTGTAAGGACGTGTAAACCGAATAAGGTGAGATTCCTATCGGTTTTCGAGCGAATCGGTTGACTGGAACTAATATTATAGGAAAAAAACTGATATTTTTGATGCCTTTTCCAGGTTTTTTTTTCTAGTGGGCGGAATATTAAACCGATTTTCATAAAACTTTGTAAGGTCGTGTAAACCGAATAGAGTGAGATTCCTATAAGTTTTCGAGAGAATCGGTTGACTGGAACTAGTTTTTATAGGCAAAAAACTGATATTTTTGATGCCTTTTCGAGGTTTTTTCTTCTATCGGGCGGAAAATTTGACCGATTTTGATAAAACTTTGTAAGGACGTGAAAACCGAATAGAGTGTGATTCTTATCGATTTTTGAGCCAATCGGTTGACTGGAACTTATATTATAGGAAAAAAACTAATATTTTTGATGCCTTTTCCAGGTTTTTCTTTCTAGCGGGCGCAATATTTGACCGATTTTGATAAAACTTTGTAAGGACGTGTAAACCGAATAGAGTGAGATTCCTATCGATTTTCGAGCGAATCGGTTGATTGGAACTAGAAATATAGGCCAAAAACTGATATTTTTGATGTCTTTTCCAGGTTTTTTTTTCTAGTGGGCGGAATATTAAACCGATTTTCATAAAACTTTGTAAGGTCATGTAATCCGAATAGAGTACGATTCCTATCGATTTTAGAGCGAATCGGTTGACTGGAACTAGATATATAGGCAAAAAACTGATATTTTTGATGCCTTTTCCAGGTTTTTTCTTTCTAGCGGGCGGAATATTTAACCGATTTTCGTAAAACTTTGTAAGGTCGTGTAAACCGAATAGAGTGAGATTTCTATAAGTTTTCGAGAGAATCGGTTGACTGGAACTAATTTTTATAGGCAAAAAACTGATATTTTTGATGCCTTTTCGAGGTTTTTTCTTCTATCGGGCGGAAAATTTGACCGATTTTGATAAAACTTTGTAAGGACGTGAAAACCGAATAGAGTGTGATTCTTATCGATTTTTGAGCCAATCGGTTGACTGGAACTTATATTATAGGAAAAAAACTAATATTTTTGATGCCTTTTCCAGGTTTTTCTTTCTAGCGGGCGCAATATTTGACCGATTTTGATAAAACTTTGTAAGGACGTGTAAACCGAATAGAGTGAGATTCCTATCGATTTTCGAGCGAATCGGTTGACTGGAACTAGAAATATAGGCCAAAAACTGATATTTTTGATGTCTTTTCCAGGTTTTTTTTTCTAGTGGGCGGAATATTAAACCGATTTTCATAAAACTTTGTAAGGTCATGTAATCCGAATAGAGTACGATTCCTATCGATTTTACAGCGAATCGGTTGACTGGAACTAGATATATAGGCAAAAAACTGATATTTTTGATGCCTTTTCCAGGTTTTTTCTTTCTAGCGGGCGGAATATTTAACCGATTTTCGTAAAACTTTGTAAGGACGTGTAAACCGAATAAGGTGATATTCCTATCGGTTTTCGAGCGAATCGGTTGACTGGAACTAATATTATAGGAAAAAAACTGATATTTTTGATGCCTTTTCCAGGTTTTTTTTTCTAGTGGGCGGAATATTAAACCGATTTTCATAAAACTTTGTAAGGTCGTGTAAACCGAATAGAGTGAGATTCCTATAAGTTTTCGAGAGAATCGGATGATTGGAACTAATTTTTATAGGCAAAAAACTGATATTTTTGATGCCTTTTCGAGGTTTTTTCTTCTATCGGGCGGAAAATTTGACCGATTTTGATAAAACTTTGTAAGGACGTGAAAATCGAATAGAGTGAGATTCCTATCGATTTTCGTGCGAATCGGTTGACTGGAAATAGATATATAGGCCAAAAACTGATATTTTTGATGTCTTTTTCAGGTTTTTTCTTTCTAGCAGGCGGAATATTTAACCGATTTTGATAAAACTTTGTAAGGACGTGAAAATCGAATAGAGTGAGATTCCTATCGATTTTCGAGCGAATCGTTTGACTGGAACTAATAATAAAGGCCAAAAACTGATATTTTTGATGTCTTTTCCAGGTTTTTTTTTCTAGTGGGCGGAATATTAAACCGATTTTCATAAAACTTTGTAAGGTCATGTAATCCGAATAGAGTAAGATTCCTATCGATTTTAGAGCGAATCGGTTGACTGGAACTAGATATATAGGAAAAAACTGATATTTTTGATGCCTTTTCCAGGTTTTTTCTTTCTAGCGGGCGGAATATTTAACTGATTTTCGTAAAACTTTGTAAGGACGTGTAAACCGAATAAGGTGAGATTCCTATCGGTTTTCGAGCGAATCGGTTGACTGGAACTAATATTATAGGAAAAAAACTGATATTTTTGATGCCTTTTCCAGGTTTTTTTTTCTAGTGGGCGGAATATTAAACCGATTTTCATAAAACTTTGTAAGGTCGTGTAAACCGAATAGAGTGAGATTCCTTTAAGTTTTCGAGAGAATCGGATGACTGGAACTAATTTTTATAGGCAAAAAACTGATATTTTTGATGCCTTTTCGAGGTTTTTTCTTCTATCGGGCGGAAAATTTGACCGATTTTGATAAAACTTTGTCAGGACGTGTAAACCGAATAGGGTGAGATTCTTATCGATTTTCGAGCCATTCGGTTGACTGGAACTAATATTTTAAGCAAAAAACTGATATTTTTGATGCCTTTTCCAGGTTTTTTTTTCTAGCGGGCGCAATATTTGACCGATTTTTATAAAACTTTGTAAGGACGTGTAAACCGAATAGAGTGAGACTCCTATCGATTTTTGAGCCAATCGGTTGACTGGAACTAATATTATAGGCAAAAAACTGATATTTTTGATGCCTCTTCCATGTTTTTTCTTTCTAGCGGGCGGAATATTTAACCGATTTTCATAAAACTTTGTAAGGACGTGTAAACCGAATAGGGTGAGATTCTTATCGATTTTCGAGCCAATCGGTTGACTGGAACTAATATTATAAGCAAAAAACTGATATTTTTGATGCCTTTTCCAGGTTTTTTCTTTCTAGCGGGCGCAATATTTGACCGATTTTTATAAAACTTTGTAAGGACGTGTAAACCGAATAGAGTGAGATTCCTATCGATTTTCGAGCGAATCGGTTGACTGGATCTAGATATATAGGCCAAAAACTGATATTTTTGATGTCTTTTCCAGGTTTTTTCTTTCTTGCGGGCGGAATATTAAACCGATTTTCATAAAATTTTGTAAGGACCTGTAAACCGAATAGCGTGAGATTCCAATCGATTTTCGAGCGAATCGGTTGTCTGGAACTAGAAATATAGGCCAAAAAGTGATATTTTTGATGTCTTTTCCAGGTTTTTTTTACTAGTGGGCGGAATATTAAACCGATTTTCATAAAACTTTGTAAGGTCGTGTAAACTGAATAGAGTGAGATTCCTATCGATTTTCGTGCGAATCGGTTGACTGGAACTAATATTATAGGCATAAAACTGATATTTTTGATGCCTTTTCCAGGTTTTTTCTTTCTAGCGGGCGGAATAATTAACCGATTTTCATAAAACTTTGTAAGGACGTGTAAACCGAATAGAGTGAGATTCCTATCGATTTTCAAGCGAATCGGTTGACTGGAACTAGAAATATAGGCCAAAAACTTATATTTTTGATGTCTTTTCCAGGTTTTCTTTTCTAGCGGGCGCAATATTTGACCGATTTTTATAAAACTTTGTAAGGACGTGTAAACCGAATAGAGTGAGACTCCTATCGATTTTTGAGCCAATCGGTTGACTGGAACTAATATTATAGGCAAAAAACTGATATTTTTGATGCCTCTTCCATGTTTTTTCTTTCTAGCGGGCGGAATATTTAACCGATTTTCATAAAACTTTGTAAGGACGTGTAAACCGAATAGGGTGAGATTCTTATCGATTTTCGAGCGAATCGGTTGTCTGGAACTAGAAATATAGGCCAAAAAGTGATATTTTTGATGTCTTTTCAGGTTTTTTTTACTAGTGGGCGGAATATTAAACCGATTTTCATAAAACTTTGTAAGGTCGTGTAAACTGAATAGAGTGAGATTCCTATCGATTTTCGTGCGAATCGGTTGACTGGAACTAATATTATAGGCATAAAACTGATATTTTTGATGCCTTTTCCAGGTTTTTTCTTTCTAGCGGGCGGAATAATTAACCGATTTTCATAAAACTTTGTAAGGACGTGTAAACCGAATAGAGTGAGATTCCTATCGATTTTCAAGCGAATCGGTTGACTGGAACTAGAAATATAGGCCAAAAACTTATATTTTTGATGTCTTTTCCAGGTTTTCTTTTCTAGCGGGCGCAATATTTGACCGATTTTTATAAAACTTTGTAAGGACGTGTAAACCGAATAGAGTGAGACTCCTATCGATTTTTGAGCCAATCGGTTGACTGGAACTAATATTATAGGCAAAAAACTGATATTTTTGATGCCTCTTCCATGTTTTTTCTTTCTAGCGGGCGGAATATTTAACCGATTTTCATAAAACTTTGTAAGGACGTGTAAACCGAATAGAGTGAGATTCCTATCGATTTTCGAGCGAATCGGTTGACTGGATCTAGATATATAGGCCAAAAACTGATATTTTTGATGTCTTTTCCAGGTTTTTTCTTTCTTGCGGGCGGAATATTAAACCGATTTTCATAAAATTTTGTAAGGACCTGTAAACCGAATAGTGTGAGATTCTTATCGATTTTCGAGCGAATCGGTTGTCTGGAACTAGAAATATAGGCCAAAAAGTGATATTTTTGATGTCTTTTCCAGGTTTTTTTTACTAGTGGGCGGAATATTAAACCGATTTTCATAAAACTTTGTAAGGTCGTGTAAACTGAATAGAGTGAGATTCCTATCGATTTTCGTGCGAATCGGTTGACTGGAACTAATATTATAGGCATAAAACTGATATTTTTGTGCCTTTTCCAGGTTTTTTCTTTCTAGCGGGCGGAATAATTAACCGATTTTCATAAAACTTTGTAAGGACGTGTAAACCGAATAGAGTGAGATTCCTATCGATTTTCAAGCGAATCGGTTGACTGGAACTAGAAATATAGGCCAAAAACTTATATTTTTGATGTCTTTTCCAGGTTTTCTTTTCTAGCGGGCGCAATATTTGACCGATTTTTATAAAACTTTGTAAGGACGTGTAAACCGAATAGAGTGAGATTCCTGTCGATTTTCGAGCGAATCGGTTGACTGGAACTAATATTATAGGCAAAAAACTGATATTTTTGATGCCTTTTCCAGGTTTTTTCTTTCTAGCGGGTGGAATATTTAACCGATTTTCATAAAACTTTGTAAGGACGTGTAAACCGAATAGGGTGAGATTCTTATCGATTTTCGAGCCAATCGGTTGACTGGAACTAATATTATAGGCCAAAAACTGATATTTTTGATGTCTCTTCCAGGTTTTTTCTTTCTAGCGGTCGGAATATTAAACCGATTTTCATAAAATTTTGTAAGGACGTGTAAACCGAATAGAGTAAGATTCCTATCGATTTTCGAGCGAATCGGTTGACTGGAACTAGAAATATAGGCAAAAAACTGATATTTTTGATGTCTTTTCCAGGTTTTTGTTTCTAGTGGGCGGAATATTAAACCGATTTTCATAAAACTTTGTAAGGTCGTGTAAACCGAATAGAGTGAGATTCCTATAAGTTTTCGCGAGAATCGGTTGACTGGAACTAATTTTTATAGGCAAAAAACTGATATTTTTGATGCCTTTTCGTGGTTTTTTCTTCTATCGGGCGGAAAATTTGACCGATTTTGATAAAACTTTGTAAGGACGTGAAAACCGAATAGAGTGAGATTCCTATCGATTTTCGTGCGAATCGGTTGACTGGAACTAATATTATAGGCAAAAAACTGATATTTTTGATGCTTTTTCCAGGTTTTTTCTTTCTAGCGGGCGGAATAATTAACCGATTTTGGTAAATCTTTGTAAGGACGTGTAAACTGAATAGAGTGAGATTCCTATCGATTTTCGAGCGAGTCGGTTGACTGGAACTAGATATATAGGCCAAAAACTGATATTTTTGATGTCTTTTGCAGGTTTTTTCTTTCTAGCGGGCGGAATATTTAACCGATTTTCATAAAACTTTGTAAGGTCGTGTAAACTGATTAGATTGCGATTCCTATCGATTTTAGAGCGAATCGGTTGACTAGAACTAATATTATAGGAAAAAAACTGATATTTTTGATGCCTTTTCCAGTTTTTTCTTTCTAGCGGGCGCAATATTTGACCGATTTTGATAAAACTATGTAAGGACGTGTAAACCGAATAGAGTGAGATTCCTATCGATTTTCGAGCGAATTGGTTGACTGGAAATAGATATATAGGCCAAAAACTGATATTTTTGATGTCTTTTCCAGGTTTTTTCTTTCTAGCGGGCGGAATATTTAACCGATTTTCATAAAACTTTGTAAGGACGTGTAAACCGAATAGAGTGAGATTCCTATCGATTTTCGAGCGAATTGGTTGACTGGAACTAGAAATATAGGCCAAAAACTGATATTTTTGATGCCATTTCGAGGTTTTTTCTTCTATCGGGCGGAATATTTGACCGATTTTGATAAAACTTTGTAAGGAAGTGAAAACCGAATAGAGTGAGATTCCTATCGATTTTCGAGCGAATCGGTTGACTGGATCTAGATATATAGGCCAAAAACTGATATTTTTGATGTCTTTTCCAGGTTTTTTCTTTCTTGCGGGCGGAATATTAAACCGATTTTCATAAAATTTTGTAAGGACCTGTAAACCGAATAGAGTGAGATTCCTATCGATTTTCGAGCGAATCGGTTGTCTGGAACTAGAAATATAGGCCAAAAAGTGATATTTTTGATGTCTTTTCCAGGTTTTTTTTACTAGTGGGCGGAATATTAAACCGATTTTCATAAAACTTTGTAAGGTCGTGTAAACTGAATAGAGTGAGATTCCTATCGATTTTCGTGCGAATCGGTTGACTGGAACTAATATTATAGGCATAAAACTGATGTTTTTGATGCCTTTTCCAGGTTTTTTCTTTCTAGCGGGCGGAATAATTAACCGATTTTCATAAAACTTTGTAAGGACGTGTAAACCGAATAGAGTGAGATTCCTATCGATTTTCAAGCGAATCGGTTGACTGGAACTAGAAATATAGGCCAAAAACTTATATTTTTGATGTCTTTTCCAGGTTTTTCTTTCTAGCGCCGCAATATTTGTCCGATTTTGATAAAACTTTGTGAGGACGTGTGAACCGAATAGAGTGAGATTCCTATCGATTTTCGAGCGAATCGGTTGACTGGATCTAGATATATAGGCCAAAAACTGATATTTTTGATGTCTTTTCCAGGTTTTTTCTTTCTTGCGGGCGGAATATTAAACCGATTTTCATAAAATTTTGTAAGGACCTGTAAACCGAATAGAGTGAGATTCCTATCGATTTTCGAGCGAATCGGTTGTCTGGAACTAGAAATATAGGCCAAAAAGTGATATTTTTGATGTCTTTTCCAGGTTTTCTTTTCTAGCGGGCGCAATATTTGACCGATTTTTATAAAACTTTGTAAGGACGTGTAAACCGAATAGAGTGAGATTCCTGTCGATTTTCGAGCGAATCGGTTGACTGGAACTAATATTATAGGCAAAAAACTGATATTTTTGATGCCTTTTCCAGGTTTTTTCTTTCTAGCGGGCGGAAAATTTGACCGATTTTGATAAAACTTTGTAAGGACGTGAAAACCGAATAGAGTGAGATTCCTATCGATTTTTGTGCGAATCGGTTGACTGGAACTAATATTATAGGCAAAAAACTGATATTTTTGATGCTTTTTCCAGGTTTTTTCTTTCTAGCGGGCGGAATAATTAACCGATTTTGGTAAATCTTTGTAAGGACGTGTAAACTGAATAGAGTGAGATTCCTATCGATTTTCGAGCGAGTCGGTTGACTGGAAATAGATATATAGGCCAAAAACTGATATTTTTGATGTCTTTTCCAGGTTTTTTCTTTCTAGCGGGCGGAATATTTAACCGATTTTCATAAAACTTTGTAAGGACGTGTAAACCGAATAGAGTGAGACTCCTATCGATTTTCGAGCGAATCGGTTGACTGGAACTAATATTATAGGGCAAAAAAGTGATATTTTTGATGCTATTTCTAGGTTTTTTCTTTCTAGCGGGCGGAATAATTAACCGATTTTGATAAAACTTTGTAAGGACTTGTAAACCGAATAGAGTGAGGTTCCTATCGATTTTTGAGCCAATCGGTTGACTGGAACTAATATTATAACAAAAAAACTGATATTTTTGACGCCTTTTCCAGGTTTTTCTTTTTAGCGGGCGCAATATTTGACCGATTTTGATAAAACTTTGCAAGGACGTGTAAACCGAATAGAGTGAGATTCCTATCGATTTTCGAGCGAATCGGTTGACTGGAACTAGATATATAGGCCAATAACTGATATTTTTGATGTCTTTTCCAGGTTTTTTCTTTCTAGCGGGCGGAATATTAAACCGATTTTGATAAAACTTTGTAAGGACGTGTAAACCGAATAGAGGGAGATTCCTATCGATTTTCGAGCGAATCGGTTGACTGGAACTAGAAATATAGACCAAAAACTGATATTTTTGATGTCTTTTCCAGGTTTTTTTTTCTAGTGGGCGGAATATTAAACCGATTTTCATAAAACTTTGTAAGGTCGTGTAAACCGAATAGAGTGAGATTCCTATCGATTTTCGTGCGAATCGGTTGACTGGAACTAATATTATTGGCAAAAAACTGATATTTTTGATGCCTTTTCCACGTTTTTTCTTTCTAGCGGGCGGAATATTTAACCGATTTTCGTAAAACTTTGTAAGGACGTGTAAACCGAATAGAGTGAGATTCCTATCAATTTTCGAGCGAATCGGTTGACTGGAACTAGAAATATAGGCCAAAAACTGATATTTTTGATGTCTTTTACAGGTTTTTTCTTTCTAGAGGGCGAAATATATGACCGATTTTGATAAAACTTTGTAAGGACGTGTAAACCGAATAGAGTGAGATTCCTATCGATTTTCGAGCGAATTGGTTGACTGGAACTAGAAATATAGGCCAAAAACTGATATTTTTGATGCCATTTCGAGGTTTTTTCTTCTATCGGGCGGAATATTTGACCGATTTTGATAAAACTTTGTAAGGAAGTGAAAACCGAATAGAGTGAGATTCCTATCGATTTTCGTGCGAATCGGTTGACTGGAACTAATATTATAGGCAAAAAACTGATATTTTTGATGCCTTTTCCAGGTTTTTCTTTCTAGCGCCGCAATATTTGTCCGATTTTGATAAAACTTTGTGAGGACGTGTGAACCGAATAGAGTGAGATTCCTATCGATTTTCGAGCGAATCGGTTGACTGGAAATAGATATATAGGCCAAAACTGATATTTTTGATGTCTTTTTCAGGTTTTTTCTTTCTAGCAGGCAGAATATTTAGCCGATTTTGATAAATCTTTGTAAGGACGTGTAATCCGAATAGAGTGAGATTCCTATCGATTTTCGAGCGAATCGGTTGACTGGAACTAATAATATAGGCAAAAAACTGATATTTTTAATGCCATTTGTAGGTTTTTTCTTTCTAGCGGGCGGAATAATTAACCGATTTTGATAAAACTTTGTAAGGACTTGTAAACCGAATAGAGTGAGGTTCCTATCGATTTTTGAGCCAATCGGTTGACTGGAACTAATATTTTAAGAAAAAAACTGATATTTTTGATGTCTTTTCCAGGTTTTTTCTTTCTAGCGGGCGGAATATTAAACCGATTTTGATAAAACTTTGTAAGGACGTGTAAACCGAATAGAGGGAGATTCCTATCGATTTTCGAGCGAATCGGTTGACTGGAACTAGAAATATAGACCAAAAACTGATATTTTTGAAGTCTTTATCAGGTTTTTTTTTCTAGTGGGCGGAATATTAAACCGATTTTCATAAAACTTTGTAAGGTCGTGTAAACCGAATAGAGTGAGATTCCTATCGATTTTCGTGCAAATCGGTTGACTGGAACTAATATTATAAGCAAAAAACTGATATTTTTTATGCCTTTTCCACGTTTTTTCTTTCTAGCGGGCGGAATATTTAACCGATTTTCGTAAAACTTTGTAAGGACGTGTAAACCGAATAGAGTGAGATTCCTATCAATTTTCGAGCGAATCGGTTGACTGGAACTAGAAATATAGGCCAAAAACTGATATTTTTGATGTCTTTTGCAGGTTTTTTCTTTCTAGAGGGCGAAATATATGACCGATTATGTTAAAACTTTGTAAGGACGTGTAAACCGAATAGGGTAAGATTCATATCGATTTTCGAGCCAATCGGTTGACTGGAACTAATATTATAGGCAAAAAACTGATATTTTTAATGCCATTTCGAGGTTTTTTCTTCTATCGGGCGGAATATTTGACCGATTTTGATAAAACTTTGTAAGGATGTAAAAACCGAATAGAGTGAGATTCCTATCGATTTTCGTGCGAATCGGTTGACTGGAAATAGATATATAGGCCAAAAACTGATATTTTTGATAACTTTTTCAGGTTTTTTCTTTCTAGAGGGCGAAATATATGACCGATTTTGATAAAACTTTGTAAGGACGTGTAAACCGAATAGAGTGAGATTCCTATCGATTTTCGAGCGAATTGGTTGACTGGAACTAGAAATATAGGCCAAAAACTGATATTTTTGATGCCATTTCGAGGTTTTTTCTTCTATCGGGCGGAATATTTGACCGATTTTGATAAAACTTTGTAAGGACGTGAAAACCGAATAGAGTGAGATTCCTATCGATTTTCGTGCGAATCAGTTGACTGGAACTAATATTATAGGCAAAAAACTGATATTTTTGATGCCTTTTTCAGGTTTTTTCTTTCTAGCGGGCGGAATAATTAACCGATTTAGGTAAATCTTTGTAAGGACGTGTAAACCGAATAGAGTGAGATTCCTATCGATTTTAGAGCGAATCGGTTGACCGGAACTAATATTATAGGCAAAAAACTGATATTTTTGATGCCTATTCCAGGTTTTTCTTTCTAGCGCCGCAATATTTGACCGATTTTGATAAAACTTTGTCAGGACGTGTAAACCGAATAAGGTGAGATTCCTATCGGTTTTCGAGCGAATCGGTTGGCTGGAACTAATATTATAGGAAAAAAACTGATATTTTTGATGCCTTTTCCAGGTTTTTTTTTCTAGTGGGCGGAATATTAAACCGATTTTCATAAAACTTTGTAAGGTCGTGTAAACCGAATAGAGTGAGATTCCTATAAGTTTTCGAGAGAATCGGATGACTGGAACTAATTTTTATAGGCAAAAAACTGATATTTTTGATGCGTTTTCCAGGTTTTTTCTTTCTAGCGGGCGGAATATTTAACCGATTTTCATAAAACTTTGTAAGGACGTGTAAACCGAATAAAGTGAAATTCCTAATGCTTTTCGAGCGAATCGGTTGACTGGAAATAGATATATAGGCCAAAAACTGATATTTTTGATGCCTTTTCCAGGTTTTTTCTTTCTAACGGGCGGAATAATTAACCGATTTTGATAAAACATTGTAAGGACGTGTAAACCGAAAAGAGTGAGGTTCCTATCGATTTTCGAGCCAATCGGTTGACTGGAACTAATATTATAGGCAAAAAACTGATATTTTTGATGCCTCTTCCATGTTTTTTCTTTCTAGCGGGCGGAATATTTAACCGATTTTCATAAAACTTTGTAAGGACGTGTAAACCGAATAGGGTGAGATTCTTATCGATTTTCGAGCCATTCGGTTGAATGGAACTAATATTTTAAGCAAAAAACTGATATTTTTGATGCCTTTTCCAGGTTTTTTTTCTAGCGGGCGCAATATTTGACCGATTTTTATAAAACTTTGTAAGGACGTGTAAACCGAATAGAGTGAGACTCCTATCGATTTTTGAGCCAATCGGTTGACTGGAACTAATATTATAGGCAAAAAACTGATATTTTTGATGCCTCTTCCATGTTTTTTCTTTCTAGCGGGCGGAATATTTAACCGATTTTCATAAAACTTTGTAAGGACGTGTAAACCGAATAGGGTGAGATTCTTATCGATTTTCGAGCCAATCGGTTGACTGGAACTAATATTATAAGCAAAAAACTGATATTTTTGATGCCTTTTCCAGGTTTTTTCTTTCTAGCGGGCGCAATATTTGACCGATTTTTATAAAACTTTGTAAGGACGTGTAAACCGAATAGAGTGAGATTCCTATCGATTTTCGAGCGAATCGGTTGACTGGATCTAGATATATAGGCCAAAAACTGATATTTTTGATGTCTTTTCCAGGTTTTTTCTTTCTTGCGGGCGGAATATTAAACCGATTTTCATAAAATTTTGTAAGGACCTGTAAACCGAATAGCGTGAGATTCCAATCGATTTTCGAGCGAATCGGTTGTCTGGAACTAGAAATATAGGCCAAAAAGTGATATTTTTGATGTCTTTTCCAGGTTTTTTTTACTAGTGGGCGGAATATTAAACCGATTTTCATAAAACTTTGTAAGGTCGTGTAAACTGAATAGAGTGAGATTCCTATCGATTTTCGTGCGAATCGGTTGACTGGAACTAATATTATAGGCATAAAACTGATATTTTTGATGCCTTTTCCAGGTTTTTTCTTTCTAGCGGGCGGAATAATTAACCGATTTTCATAAAACTTTGTAAGGACGTGTAAACCGAATAGAGTGAGATTCCTATCGATTTTCAAGCGAATCGGTTGACTGGAACTAGAAATATAGGCCAAAAACTTATATTTTTGATGTCTTTTCCAGGTTTTCTTTTCTAGCGGGCGCAATATTTGACCGATTTTTATAAAACTTTGTAAGGACGTGTAAACCGAATAGAGTGAGATTCCTATCGATTTTCGTGCGAATCGGTTGACTGGAACTAATATTATAGGCATAAAACTGATATTTTTGATGCCTTTTCCAGGTTTTTTCTTTCTAGCGGGCGGAATAATTAACCGATTTTCATAAAACTTTGTAAGGACGTGTAAACCGAATAGAGTGAGATTCCTATCGATTTTCAAGCGAATCGGTTGACTGGAACTAGAAATATAGGCCAAAAACTTATATTTTTGATGTCTTTTCCAGGTTTTCTTTTCTAGCGGGCGCAATATTTGACCGATTTTTATAAAACTTTGTAAGGACGTGTAAACCGAATAGAGTGAGATTCCTGTCGATTTTCGAGCGAATCGGTTGACTGGAACTAATATTATAGGCAAAAAACTGATATTTTTGATGCCTTTTCCAGGTTTTTTCTTTCTAGCGGGCGGAATATTTAACCGATTTTCATAAAACTTTGTAAGGACGTGTAAACCGAATAGGGTGAGATTCTTATCGATTTTCGAGCCAATCGGTTGACTGGAACTAATATTATAGGCCAAAAACTGATATTTTTGATGTCTCTTCCAGGTTTTTTCTTTCTAGCGGTCGGAATATTAAACCGATTTTCATAAAACTTTGTAAGGACGTGTAAACCGAATAGAGTAAGATTCCTATCGATTTTCGAGCGAATCGGTTGACTGGAACTAGAAATATAGTCAAAAAACTGATATTTTTGATGTCTTTTCCAGGTTTTTGTTTCTAGTGGGCGGAATATTAAACCGATTTTCATAAAACTTTGTAAGGTCGTGTAAACCGAATAGAGTGAGATTCCTATAAGTTTTCGCGAGAATCGGTTGACTGGAACTAATTTTTATAGGCAAAAAACTGATATTTTTGATGCCTTTTCGTGGTTTTTTCTTCTATCGGGCGGAAAATTTGACCGATTTTGATAAAACTTTGTAAGGACGTGAAAACCGAATAGAGTGAGATTCCTATCGATTTTCGTGCGAATCGGTTGACTGGAACTAATATTATAGGCAAAAAACTGATATTTTTGATGCTTTTTCCAGGTTTTTTCTTTCTAGCGGGCGGAATAATTAACCGATTTTGGTAAATCTTTGTAAGGACGTGTAAACTGAATAGAGTGAGATTCCTATCGATTTTCGAGCGAGTTGGTTGACTGGAACTAGATATATAGGCCAAAAACTGATATTTTTGATGTCTTTTGCAGGTTTTTTCTTTCTAGCGGGCGGAATATTTAACCGATTTTCATAAAACTTTGTAAGGTCGTGTAAACTGATTAGATTGCGATTCCTATCGATTTTAGAGCGAATCGGTTGACTAGAACTAATATTATAGGCCAAAAACTGATATTTTTGATGTCTTTTCCAGGTTTTTTCTTTCTAGCGGGCGGAATATTTAACCGATTTTCATAAAACTTTGTAAGGACGTGTAAACCGAATAGAGTGAGATTCCTATCGATTTTCGAGCGAATTGGTTGACTGGAACTAGAAATATAGGCCAAAAACTGATATTTTTGATGCCATTTCGAGGTTTTTTCTTCTATCGGGCGGAATATTTGACCGATTTTGATAAAACTTTGTAAGGAAGTGAAAACCGAATAGAGTGAGATTCCTATCGATTTTCGTGCGAATCGGTTGACTGGAACTAATATTATGGGCAAAAAACTGATATTTTTGATGCCTTTTCCAGGTTTTTCTTTCTAGCGCCGCAATATTTGTCCGATTTTGATAAAACTTTGTGAGGACGTGTGAACCGAATAGAGTGAGATTCCTATCGATTTTCGAGCGAATCGGTTGACTGGATCTAGATATATAGGCCAAAAACTGATATTTTTGATGTCTTTTCCAGGTTTTTTCTTTCTTGCGGGCGGAATATTAAACCGATTTTCATAAAATTTTGTAAGGACCTGTAAACCGAATAGAGTGAGATTCCTATCGATTTTCGAGCGAATCGGTTGTCTGGAACTAGAAATATAGGCCAAAAAGTGATATTTTTGATGTCTTTTCCAGGTTTTCTTTTCTAGCGGGCGCAATATTTGACCGATTTTTATAAAACTTTGTAAGGACGTGTAAACCGAATAGAGTGAGATTCCTGTCGATTTTCGAGCGAATCGGTTGACTGGAACTAATATTATAGGCAAAAAACTGATATTTTTGATGCCTTTTCCAGGTTTTTTCTTTCTAGCGGGCGGAAAATTTGACCGATTTTGATAAAACTTTGTAAGGACGTGAAAACCGAATAGAGTGAGATTCCTATCGATTTTCGTGCGAATCGGTTGACTGGAACTAATATTATAGGCTAAAAACTGATATTTTTGATGCTTTTTCCAGGTTTTTTCTTTCTAGCGGGCGGAATAATTAACCGATTTTGGTAAATCTTTGTAAGGACGTGTAAACTGAATAGAGTGAGATTCCTATCGATTTTCGAGCGAGTCGGTTGACTGGAAATAGATATATAGGCCAAAAACTGATATTTTTGATGTCTTTTCCAGGTTTTTTCTTTCTAGCGGGCGGAATATTTAACCGATTTTCATAAAACTTTGTAAGGACGTGTAAACCGAATAGAGTGAGACTCCTATCGATTTTCGAGCGAATCGGTTGACTGGAACTAATATTATAGGGCAAAAAAGTGATATTTTTGATGCTATTTCTAGGTTTTTTCTTTCTAGCGGGCGGAATAATGAACCGATTTTGATAAAACTTTGTAAGGACTTGTAAACCGAATAGAGTGAGGTTCCTATCGATTTTTGAGCCAATCGGTTGACTGGAACTAATATTATAACAAAAAAACTGATATTTTTGACGCCTTTTCCAGGTTTTTCTTTTTAGCGGGCGCAATATTGGACCGATTTTGATAAAACTTTGCAAGGACGTGTAAACCGAATAGAGTGAGATTCCTATCGATTTTCGAGCGAATCGGTTGACTGGAACTAGATATATAGGCCAATAACTGATATTTTTGATGTCTTTTCCAGGTTTTTTCTTTCTAGCGGGCGGAATATTAAACCGATTTTGATAAAACTTTGTAAGGACGTGTAAACCGAATAGAGGGAGATTCCTATCGATTTTCGAGCGAATCGGTTGACTGGAACTAGAAATATAGACCAAAAACTGATATTTTTGATGTCTTTTCCAGGTTTTTTTTTCTAGTGGGCGGAATATTAAACCGATTTTCATAAAACTTTGTAAGGTCGTGTAAACCGAATAGAGTGAGATTCCTATCGATTTTCGTGCGAATCGGTTGACTGGAACTAATATTATAGGCAAAAAACTGATATTTTTGATGCCTTTTCCACGTTTTTTCTTTCTAGCGGGCGGAATATTTAACCGATTTTCGTAAAACTTTGTAAGGACGTGTAAACCGAATAGAGTGAGATTCCTATCAATTTTCGAGCGAATCGGTTGTTTGGAACTAGAAATATAGGCCAAAAACTGATATTTTTGATGTCTTTTAGAGGTTTTTTCTTTCTAGAGGGCGAAATATAAGACCGATTTTGATAAAACTTTGTAAGGACGTGTAAACCGAATAGAGTGAGATTCCTATCGATTTTCGAGCGAATTGGTTGACTGGAACTAGAAATATAGGCCAAAAACTGATATTTTTGATGTCTTTTCCAGGGTTTTTCTTTCTTGCGGGCGGAATATTAAACCGATTTTCATAAAATTTTGTAAGGACCTGTAAACCGAATAGAGTGAGATTCCTATCGATTTTCGAGCGAATCGGTTGTCTGGAACTAGAAATATAGGCCAAAAAGTGATATTTTTGATGTCTTTTCCAGGTTTTCTTTTCTAGCGGGCGCAATATTTGACCGATTTTTATAAAACTTTGTAAGGACGTGTAAACCGAATAGAGTGAGATTCCTGTCGATTTTCGAGCGAATCGGTTGACTGGAACTAATATTATAGGCAAAAAACTGATATTTTTGATGCCTTTTCCAGGTTTTTTCTTTCTAGCGGGCGGAAAATTTGACCGATTTTGATAAAACTTTGTAAGGACGTGAAAACCGAATAGAGTGAGATTCCTATCGATTTTCGTGCGAATCGGTTGACTGGAACTAATATTATAGGCAAAAAACTGATATTTTTGATGCTTTTTCCAGGTTTTTTCTTTCTAGCGGGCGGAATAATTAACCGATTTTGGTAAATCTTTGTAAGGACGTGTAAACTGAATAGAGTGAGATTCCTATCGATTTTCGAGCGAGTCGGTTGACTGGAACTAGATATATAGGCCAAAAACTGATATTTTTGATGTCTTTTGCAGGTTTTTTCTTTCTAGCGGGCGGAATATTTAACCGATTTTCATAAAACTTTGTAAGGTCGTGTAAACTGATTAGATTGCGATTCCTATCGATTTTAGAGCGAATCGGTTGACTAGAACTAATATTATAGGCCAAAAACTGATATTTTTGATGTCTTTTCCAGGTTTTTTCTTTCTAGCGGGCGGAATATTTAACCGATTTTCATAAAACTTTGTAAGGACGTGTAAACCGAATAGAGTGAGATTCCTATCGATTTTCGAGCGAATCGGTTGACTGGAACTAGAAATATAGACCAAAAACTGATATTTTTGATGTCTTTTCCAGGTTTTTTTTTCTAGTGGGCGGAATATTAAACCGATTTTCATAAAACTTTGTAAGGTCGTGTAAACCGAATAGAGTGAGATTCCTATCGATTTTCGAGCGAATCGGTTGACTGGAACTAGATATATAGGCCAATAACTGATATTTTTGATGTCTTTTCCAGGTTTTTTCTTTCTAGCGGGCGGAATATTAAACCGATTTTGATAAAACTTTGTAAGGACGTGTAAACCGAATAGAGGGAGATTCCTATCGATTTTCGAGCGAATCGGTTGACTGGAACTAGAAATATAGACCAAAAACTGATATTTTTGATGTCTTTTCCAGGTTTTTTTTTCTAGTGGGCGGAATATTAAACCGATTTTCATAAAACTTTGTAAGGTCGTGTAAACCGAATAGAGTGAGATTCCTATCGATTTTCGTGCGAATCGGTTGACTGGAACTAATATTATAGGCAAAAAACTGATATTTTTGATGCCTTTTCCACGTTTTTTCTTTCTAGCGGGCGGAATATTTAACCGATTTTCGTAAAACTTTGTAAGGACGTGTAAACCGAATAGAGTGAGATTCCTATCAATTTTCGAGCGAATCGGTTGACTGGAACTAGAAATATAGGCCAAAAACTGATATTTTTGATGTCTTTTACAGGTTTTTTCTTTCTAGAGGGCGAAATATATGACCGATTTTGATAAAACTTTGTAAGGACGTGTAAACCCAATAGAGTGAGATTCCTATCGATTTTCGAGCGAATTGGTTGACTGGAACTAGAAATATAGGCCAAAAACTGATATTTTTGATGCCATTTCGAGGTTTTTTCTTCTATCGGGCGGAATATTTGACCGATTTTGATAAAACTTTGTAAGGAAGTGAAAACCGAATAGAGTGAGATTCCTATCGATTTTCGTGCGAATCGGTTGACTGGAACTAATATTATAGGCAAAAAACTGATATTTTTGATGCCTTTTCCAGGTTTTTCTTTCTAGCGCCGCAATATTTGTCCGATTTTGATAAAACTTTGTGAGGACGTGTGAACCGAATAGAGTGAGATTCCTATCGATTTTCGAGCGAATCGGTTGACTGGAAATAGATATATAGGCCAAAACTGATATTTTTGATGTCTTTTTCAGGTTTTTTCTTTCTACCAGGCAGAATATTTAGCCGATTTTGATAAATCTTTGTAAGGACGTGTAATCCGAATAGAGTGAGATTCCTATCGATTTTCGAGCGAATCGGTTGACTGGAACTAATAATATAGGCAAAAAACTGATATTTTTAATGCCATTTGTAGGTTTTTTCTTTCTAGCGGGCGGAATAATTAACCGATTTTGATAAAACTTTGTAAGGACGTTTAAACCGAATAGAGTGTGAGTCTTATCGATTTTTGAGCCAATCGGTTGACTGGAACTAATATTATAGGAAAAAAACTGATATTTTTGATGTCTTTTCCAGGTTTTTTCTTTCTAGCGGGTGGAATATTTAACCGATTTTCATAAAACATTGTAAGGACGTGTAAACCGAATAGAGTGAGACTCCTATCGATTTTCGAGCGAATCGGTTGACTGGAAGTAATATTATAGGGCAAAAAACTGATATTTTTGATGCCATTTCTAGGTTTTTTCTTTCTAGCGGGCGGAATAATTAACCGATTTTGATAAAACTTTGTAAGGACTTGTAAACCGAATAGAGTGAGGTTCCTATCAATTTTTGAGCCAATCGGTTGACTGGAACTAATATTTTAAGAAAAAAACTGATATTTTTGATGTCTTTTCCAGGTTTTTTCTTTCTAGCGGGCGGAATATTAAACCGATTTTGATAAAACTTTGTAAGGACGTGTAAACCGAATAGAGGGAGATTCCTATCGATTTTCGAGCGAATCGGTTGACTGGAACTAGAAATATAGACCAAAAACTGATATTTTTGAAGTCTTTATCAGGTTTTTTTTCTAGTGGGCGGAATATTAAACCGATTTTCATAAAACTTTGTAAGGTCGTGTAAACCGAATAGAGTGAGATTCCTATCGATTTTCGTGCAAATCGGTTGACTGGAACTAATATTATAAGCAATAAACTGATATTTTTTATGCCTTTTCCACGTTTTTTCTTTCTAGCGGGCGGAATATTTAACCGATTTTCGTAAAACTTTGTAAGGACGTGTAAACCGAATAGAGTGAGATTCCTATCAATTTTCGAGCGAATCGGTTGACTGGAACTAGAAATATAGGCCAAAAACTGATATTTTTGATGTCTTTTGCAGGTTTTTTCTTTCTAGAGGGCGAAATATATGACCGATTATGTTAAAACTTTGTAAGGACGTGTAAACCGAATAGGGTAAGATTCATATCGATTTTCGAGCCAATCGGTTGACTGGAACTAATATTATAGGCAAAAAACTGATATTTTTAATGTCATTTCGAGGTTTTTTCTTCTATCGGGCGGAATATTTGACCGATTTTGATAAAACTTTGTAAGGATAAAAAAACCGAATAGAGTGCGATTCCTATCGATTTTCGTGCGAATCGGTTGACTGGAAATAGATATATAGGCCAAAAACTGATATTTTTGATAACTTTTTCAGGTTTTTTCTTTCTAGCAGGCGGAATATTTAACCGATTTTGATAAATCTTTGTAAGGACGTGTAATCCGAATAGAGTGAGATTCCTATTGATTTTCGAGCGAATCGGTTGACTGGAACTAGAAATATAGACCAAAAACTGATATTTTTGATGTCTTTTCCAGGTTTTTTTTTCTAGTGGGCTGAATATTAAACCGATTTTCATAAAACTTTGTAAGGTCGTGTAAACCGAATAGAGTGAGATTCCTATCGATTTTCGTGCGAATCGGTTGACTGGAACTAATATTATAGGCAAAAAACTGATATTTTTGATGTCTTTTACAGGTTTTTTCTTTCTAGAGGGCGAAATATATGACCGATTTTGATAAAACTTTGTAAGGACGTGTAAACCGAATAGAGTGAGATTCCTATCGATTTTCGAGCGAATTGGTTGACTGGAACTAGAAATATAGGCCAAAAACTGATATTTTTGATGCCATTTCGAGGTTTTTTCTTCTATCGGGCGGAATATTTGACCGGTTTTGATAAAACTTTGTAAGGACGTGAAAACCGAATAGAGTGAGATTCCTATCGATTTTCGTGCGAATCAGTTGACTGGAACTAATATTATAGGCAAAAAACTGATATTTTTGATGCCTTTTTCAGGTTTTTTCTTTCTAGCGGGCGGAATAATTAACTGATTTAGGTAAATCTTTGTAAGGACGTGTAAACCGAATAGAGTGAGATTCCTATCGATTTTAGGGCGAATCGGTTGACCGGAACTAATATTATAGGCAAAAAACTGATATTTTTGATGCCTATTCCAGGTTTTTCTTTCTAGCGCCGCAATATTTGACCGATTTTGATAAAACTTTGTCAGGACGTGTAAACCGAATAAGGTGAGATTCCTATCGGTTTTCGAGCGAATCGGTTGGCTGGAACTAATATTATAGGAAAAAAACTGATATTTTTGATGCCTTTTCCAGGTTTTTTTTTCTAGTGGGCGGAATATTAAACCGATTTTCATAAAACTTTGTAAGGTCGTGTAAACCGAATAGAGTGAGATTCCTATAAGTTTTCGCGAGAATCGGTTGACTGGAACTAATTTTTATAGGCAAAAAACTGATATTTTTGATGCCTTTTCGTGGTTTTTTCTTCTATCGGGCGGAAAATTTGACCGATTTTGATAAAACTTTGTAAGGACGTGAAAACCGTATAGAGTGAGATTCCTATCGATTTTCGTGCGAATCGGTTGACTGGAACTAATATTATAGGCAAAAAACTGATATTTTTGATGCTTTTTCCAGGTTTTTTCTTTCTAGCGGGCGGAATAATTAACCGATTTTGGTAAATCTTTGTAAGGACGTGTAAACTGAATAGAGTGAGATTCCTATCGATTTTCGAGCGAGTCGGTTGACTGGAACTAGATATATAGGCCAAAAACTGATATTTTTGATGTCTTTTGCAGGTTTTTTCTTTCTAGCGGGCGGAATATTTAACCGATTTTCATAAAACTTTGTAAGGTCGTGTAAACTGATTAGATTGCGATTCCTATCGATTTTAGAGCGAATCGGTTGACTAGAACTAATATTATAGGAAAAAAACTGATATTTTTGATGCCTTTTCCAGTTTTTTCTTTCTAGCGGGCGCAATATTTGACCGATTTTGATAAAACTATGTAAGGACGTGTAAACCGAATAGAGTGAGATTCCTATCGATTTTCGAGCCAATTGGTTGACTGGAAATAGATATATAGGCCAAAAACTGATATTTTTGATGTCTTTTCCAGGTTTTTTCTTTCTAGAGGGCGAAATATATGACCGATTTTGATAAAACTTTGTAAGGACGTGTAAACCGAATAGAGTGAGATTCCTATCGATTTTCGAGCGAATTGGTTGACTGGAACTAGAAATATAGGCCAAAAACTGATATTTTTGATGCCATTTCGAGGTTTTTTCTTCTATCGGGCGGAATATTTGACCGATTTTGATAAAACTTTGTAAGGAAGTGAAAACCGAATAGAGTGAGATTCCTATCGATTTTCGTGCGAATCGGTTGACTGGAACTAATATTATAGGCAAAAAACTGATATTTTTGATGCCTTTTCCAGGTTTTTCTTTCTAGCGCCGCAATATTTGTCCGATTTTGATAAAACTTTGTGAGGACGTGTGAACCGAATAGAGTGAGATTCCTATCGATTTTCGAGCGAATCGGTTGACTGGAACTAATAATATAGGCAAAAAACTGATATTTTTAATGCCATTTGTAGGTTTTTTCTTTCTAGCGGGCGGAATAATTAACCGATTTTGATAAAACTTTGTAAGGACGTGTAAACCGAATAGAGTGTGAGTCTTATCGATTTTTGAGCCAATCGGTTGACTGGAACTAATATTATAGGAAAAAAACTGATATTTTTGATGTCTTTTCCAGGTTTTTTCTTTCTAGCGGGTGGAATATTTAACCGATTTTCATAAAACATTGTAAGGACGTGTAAACCGAATAGAGTGAGACTCCTATCGATTTTCGAGCGAATCGGTTGACTGGAAGTAATATTATAGGGCAAAAAACTGATATTTTTGATGCCATTTCTAGGTTTTTTCTTTCTAGCGGGCGGAATAATTAACCGATTTTGATAAAACTTTGTAAGGACTTGTAAACCGAATAGAGTGAGGTTCCTATCGATTTTTGAGCCAATCGGTTGACTGGAACTAATATTTTAAGAAAAAAACTGATATTTTTGATGTCTTTTCCAGGTTTTTTCTTTCTAGCGGGCGGAATATTAAACCGATTTTGATAAAACTTTGTAAGGACGTGTAAACCGAATAGAGGGAGATTCCTATCGATTTTCGAGCGAATCGGTTGACTGGAACTAGAAATATAGACCAAAAACTGATATTTTTGAAGTCTTTATCAGGTTTTTTTTTCTAGTGGCGGAATATTAAACCGATTTTCATAAAACTTTGTAAGGTCGTGTAAACCGAATAGAGTGAGATTCCTATCGATTTTCGTGCAAATCGGTTGACTGGAACTAATATTATAAGCAATAAACTGATATTTTTTATGCCTTTTCCACGTTTTTTCTTTCTAGCGGGCGGAATATTTAACCGATTTTCGTAAAACTTTGTAAGGACGTGTAAACCGAATAGAGTGAGATTCCTATCAATTTTCGAGCGAATCGGTTGACTGGAACTAGAAATATAGGCCAAAAACTGATATTTTTGATGTCTTTTGCAGGTTTTTTCTTTCTAGAGGGCGAAATATATGACCGATTATGTTAAAACTTTGTAAGGACGTGTAAACCGAATAGGGTAAGATTCATATCGATTTTCGAGCCAATCGGTTGACTGGAACTAATATTATAGGCAAAAAACTGATATTTTTAATGCCATTTCGAGGTTTTTTCTTCTATCGGGCGGAATATTTGACCGATTTTGATAAAACTTTGTAAGGATAAAAAAACCGAATAGAGTGAGATTCCTATCGATTTTCGTGCGAATCGGTTGACTGGAAATAGATATATAGGCCAAAAACTGATATTTTTGAAGTCTTTATCAGGTTTTTTTTTCTAGTGGCGGAATATTAAACCGATTTTCATAAAACTTTGTAAGGTCGTGTAAACCGAATAGAGTGAGATTCCTATCGATTTTCGTGCAAATCGGTTGACTGGAACTAATATTATAAGCAATAAACTGATATTTTTTATGCCTTTTCCACGTTTTTTCTTTCTAGCAGGCGGAATATTTAACCGATTTTCATAAAACTTTGTAAGGACGTGTAAACCGAATAGAGTGAGATTCCTATCGATTTTCGAGCGAATCTGTTGACTGGAACTAGAAATATAGACCAAAAACTGATATTTTTGATGTCTTTTCCAGGTTTTTTTTTCTAGTGGGCGGAATATTAAACCGATTTTCATAAAACTTTGTAAGGTCGTGTAAACCGAATAGAGTGAGATTCCTATCGATTTTCGAGCGAATCGGTTGACTGGAACTAGATATATAGGCCAATAACTGATATTTTTGATGTCTTTTCCAGGTTTTTTCTTTCTAGCGGGCGGAATATTAAACCGATTTTGATAAAACTTTGTAAGGACGTGTAAACCGAATAGAGGGAGATTCCTATCGATTTTCGAGCGAATCGGTTGACTGGAACTAGAAATATAGACCAAAAACTGATATTTTTGATGTCTTTTCCAGGTTTTTTTTTCTAGTGGGCGGAATATTAAACCGATTTTCATAAAACTTTGTAAGGTCGTGTAAACCGAATAGAGTGAGATTCCTATCGATTTTCGTGCGAATCGGTTGACTGGAACTAATATTATAGGCAAAAAACTGATATTTTTGATGCCTTTTCCACGTTTTTTCTTTCTAGCGGGCGGAATATTTAACCGATTTTCGTAAAACTTTGTAAGGACGTGTAAACCGAATAGAGTGAGATTCCTATCAATTTTCGAGCGAATCGGTTGACTGGAACTAGAAATATAGGCCAAAAACTGATATTTTTGATGTCTTTTACAGGTTTTTTCTTTCTAGAGGGCGAAATATATGACCGATTTTGATAAAACTTTGTAAGGACGTGTAAACCGAATAGAGGGAGATTCCTATCGATTTTCGAGCGAATCGGTTGACTGGAACTAGAAATATAGACCAAAAACCGATATTTTTGATGTCTTTTCCAGGTTTTTTTTTCTAGTGGGCGGAATATTAAACCGATTTTCATAAAACTTTGTAAGGTCATGTAATCCGAATAGAGTAAGATTCCTATCGATTTTAGAGCGAATCGGTTGACTGGAACTAGATATATAGGCAAAAAACTGATATTTTTGATGCCTTTTCCAGGTTTTTTCTTTCCAGCGGGCGGAATATTTAACCGATTTTCGTAAAACTTTGTAAGGACGTGTAAACCGAATAAGGTGAGATTCCTATCGGTTTTCGAGCGAATCGGTTGACTGGAACTAATATTATAGGAAAAAAACTGATATTTTTGATGCCTTTTCCAGGTTTTTTTTCTAGTGGGCGGAATATTAAACCGATTTTCATAAAACTTTGTAAGGTCGTGTAAACCGAATAGAGTGAGATTCCTATAAGTTTTCGAGAGAATCGGTTGACTGGAACTAATTTTTATAGGCAAAAAACTGATATTTTTGATGCCTTTTCGAGGTTTTTTCTTCTATCGGGGGGAAAATTTGACCGATTTTGATAAAACTTTGTAAGGACGTGAAAACCGAATAGAGTGTGATTCTTATCGATTTTCGTGCGAATCAGTTGACTGGAACTAATATTATAGGCAAAAAACTGATATTTTTGATGCCTTTTTCAGGTTTTTTCTTTCTAGCGGGCGGAATAATTAACCGATTTAGGTAAATCTTTGTAAGGACGTGTAAACCGAATAGAGTGAGATTCCTATCGATTTTCGTGCGAATCGGTTGACTGGAACTAATATTATAGGCCAAAAACTGATATTTTTGATGTCTTTTGCAGGTTTTTTCTTTCTAGCGGGCGGAATAATTAACCGATTTAGGTAAATCTTTGTAAGGACGTGTAAACCGAATAGAGTGAGATTCCTATCGATTTTCGTGCGAATCGGTTGACTGGAACTAATATTATAGGCCAAAAACTGATATTTTTGATGTCTTTTGCAGGTTTTTTCTTTCTAGCGGGCGGAATATTTAACCGATTTTCATAAAACATTGTAAGGACGTGTAAACCGAATAGAGTGAGATTCCTATCGATTTTCGTGCGAATCGGTTGACCGGAACTAATATTATAGGCAAAAAACTGATATTTTTGATGCCTATTCCAGGTTTTTCTTTTTAGCGCCGCAATATTTGACCGATTTTGATAAAACTTTGTCAGGACGTGTGAACCGAATAGAGTGAGATTCCTATCGATTTTCGAGCGAATCGGTTGACTGGAAATAGATATATAGGCCAAAACTTATATTTTTGATGTCTTTTCCAGGTTTTTTTTTCTAGTGGGCGGAATATTAAACCGATTTTCATAAAACTTTGTAAGGTCATGTAATCCGAATAGAGTAAGATTCCTATCGATTTTAGAGCGAATCGGTTGACTGGAACTAGATATATAGGCAAAAAACTGATATTTTTAATGCCTTTTCCAGGTTTTTTCTTTTCAGCGGGCGGAATATTTAACCGATTTTCGTAAAACTTTGTAAGGACGTGTAAACCGAATAAGGTGAGATTCCTATCGGTTTTCGAGCGAATCGGTTGACTGGAACTAATATTATAGGAAAAAAACTGATATTTTTGATGCCTTTTCCAGGTTTTTTTTTCTAGTGGGCGGAATATTAAACCGATTTTCATAAAACTTTGTAAGGTCGTGTAAACCGAATAGAGTGAGATTCCTATAAGTTTTCGAGAGAATCGGTTGACTGGAACTAGTTTTTATAGGCAAAAAACTGATATTTTTGATGCCTTTTCGAGGTTTTTTCTTCTATCGGGCGGAAAATTTGACCGATTTTGATAAAACTTTGTAAGGACGTGAAAACCGAATAGAGTGTGATTCTTATCGATTTTTGAGCCAATCGGTTGACTGGAACTTATATTATAGGAAAAAAACTAATATTTTTGATGCCTTTTCCAGGTTTTTCTTTCTAGCGGGCGCAATATTTGACCGATTTTGATAAAACTTTGTAAGGACGTGTAAACCGAATAGAGTGAGATTCCTATCGATTTTCGAGCGAATCGGTTGATTGGAACTAGAAATATAGGCCAAAAACTGATATTTTTGATGTCTTTTCCAGGTTTTTTTTTCTAGTGGGCGGAATATTAAACCGATTTTCATAAAACTTTGTAAGGTCATGTAATCCGAATAGAGTACGATTCCTATCGATTTTAGAGCGAATCGGTTGACTGGAACTAGATATATAGGCAAAAAACTGATATTTTTGATGCCTTTTCCAGGTTTTTTCTTTCTAGCGGGCGGAATATTTAACCGATTTTCGTAAAACTTTGTAAGGTCGTGTAAACCGAATAGAGTGAGATTTCTATAAGTTTTCGAGAGAATCGGTTGACTGGAACTAATTTTTATAGGCAAAAAACTGATATTTTTGATGCCTTTTCGAGGTTTTTTCTTCTATCGGGCGGAAAATTTGACCGATTTTGATAAAACTTTGTAAGGACGTGAAAACCGAATAGAGTGTGATTCTTATCGATTTTTGAGCCAATCGGTTGACTGGAACTTATATTATAGGAAAAAAACTAATATTTTTGATGCCTTTTCCAGGTTTTTCTTTCTAGCGGGCGCAATATTTGACCGATTTTGATAAAACTTTGTAAGGACGTGTAAACCGAATAGAGTGAGATTCCTATCGATTTTCGAGCGAATCGGTTGACTGGAACTAGAAATATAGGCCAAAAACTGATATTTTTGATGTCTTTTCCAGGTTTTTTTTTCTAGTGGGCGGAATATTAAACCGATTTTCATAAAACTTTGTAAGGTCATGTAATCCGAATAGAGTACGATTCCTATCGATTTTACAGCGAATCGGTTGACTGGAACTAGATATATAGGCAAAAAACTGATATTTTTGATGCCTTTTCCAGGTTTTTTCTTTCTAGCGGGCGGAATATTTAACCGATTTTCGTAAAACTTTGTAAGGACGTGTAAACCGAATAAGGTGATATTCCTATCGGTTTTCGAGCGAATCGGTTGACTGGAACTAATATTATAGGAAAAAAACTGATATTTTTGATGCCTTTTCCAGGTTTTTTTTTCTAGTGGGCGGAATATTAAACTGATTTTCATAAAACTTTGTAAGGTCGTGTAAACCGAATAGAGTGAGATTCCTATAAGTTTTCGAGAGAATCGGATGACTGGAACTAATTTTTATAGGCAAAAAACTGATATTTTTGATGCCTTTTCGAGGTTTTTTCTTCTATCGGGCGGAAAATTTGACCGATTTTGATAAAACTTTGTAAGGACGTGAAAATCGAATAGAGTGAGATTCCTATCGATTTTCGTGCGAATCGGTTGACTGGAAATAGATATATAGGCCAAAAACTGATATTTTTGATGTCTTTTTCAGGTTTTTTCTTTCTAGCAGGCGGAATATTTAACCGATTTTGATAAAACTTTGTAAGGACGTGAAAATCGAATAGAGTGAGATTCCTATCGATTTTCGAGCGAATCGTTTGACTGGAACTAATAATAAAGGCCAAAAACTGATATTTTTGATGTCTTTTCCAGGTTTTTTTTTCTAGTGGGCGGAATATTAAACCGATTTTCATAAAACTTTGTAAGGTCATGTAATCCGAATAGAGTAAGATTCCTATCGATTTTAGAGCGAATCGGTTGACTGGAACTAGATATATAGGAAAAAACTGATATTTTTGATGCCTTTTCCAGGTTTTTTCTTTCTAGCGGGCGGAATATTTAACTGATTTTCGTAAAACTTTGTAAGGACGTGTAAACCGAATAAGGTGAGATTCCTATCGGTTTTCGAGCGAATCGGTTGACTGGAACTAATATTATAGGAAAAAAACTGATATTTTTGATGCCTTTTCCAGGTTTTTTTTTCTAGTGGGCGGAATATTAAACCGATTTTCATAAAACTTTGTAAGGTCGTGTAAACCGAATAGAGTGAGATTCCTTTAAGTTTTCGAGAGAATCGGATGACTGGAACTAATTTTTATAGGCAAAAAACTGATATTTTTGATGCCTTTTCGAGGTTTTTTCTTCTATCGGGCGGAAAATTTGACCGATTTTGATAAAACTTTGTCAGGACGTGTAAACCGAATAGGGTGAGATTCTTATCGATTTTCGAGCCATTCGGTTGACTGGAACTAATATTTTAAGCAAAAAACTGATATTTTTGATGCCTTTTCCAGGTTTTTTTTTCTAGCGGGCGCAATATTTGACCGATTTTTATAAAACTTTGTAAGGACGTGTAAACCGAATAGAGTGAGACTCCTATCGATTTTTGAGCCAATCGGTTGACTGGAACTAATATTATAGGCAAAAAACTGATATTTTTGATGCCTCTTCCATGTTTTTTCTTTCTAGCGGGCGGAATATTTAACCGATTTTCATAAAACTTTGTAAGGACGTGTAAACCGAATAGGGTGAGATTCTTATCGATTTTCGAGCCAATCGGTTGACTGGAACTAATATTATAAGCAAAAAACTGATATTTTTGATGCCTTTTCCAGGTTTTTTCTTTCTAGCGGGCGCAATATTTGACCGATTTTTATAAAACTTTGTAAGGACGTGTAAACCGAATAGAGTGAGATTCCTATCGATTTTCGAGCGAATCGGTTGACTGGATCTAGATATATAGGCCAAAAACTGATATTTTTGATGTCTTTTCCAGGTTTTTTCTTTCTAGCGGGCGGAATATTTAACCGATTTTCATAAAACTTTGTAAGGACGTGTAAACCGAATAGGGTGAGATTCTTATCGATTTTCGAGCGAATCGGTTGTCTGGAACTAGAAATATAGGCCAAAAAGTGATATTTTTGATGTCTTTTCCAGGTTTTTTTTACTAGTGGGCGGAATATTAAACCGATTTTCATAAAACTTTGTAAGGTCGTGTAAACTGAATAGAGTGAGATTCCTATCGATTTTCGTGCGAATCGGTTGACTGGAACTAATATTATAGGCATAAAACTGATATTTTTGATGCCTTTTCCAGGTTTTTTCTTTCTAGCGGGCGGAATAATTAACCGATTTTCATAAAACTTTGTAAGGACGTGTAAACCGAATAGAGTG
Organism: Lycorma delicatula; assembly: GCF_047948215.1. Taxonomy (NCBI): domain Eukaryota; kingdom Metazoa; phylum Arthropoda; class Insecta; order Hemiptera; family Fulgoridae; genus Lycorma; species Lycorma delicatula. The sequence goes on from NC_134455.1 coordinate 288,990,723, forward strand.
AGATTCCTATCGATTTTCAAGCGAATCGGTTGACTGGAACTAGAAATATAGGCCAAAAACTTATATTTTTGATGTCTTTTCCAGGTTTTCTTTTCTAGCGGGCGCAATATTTGACCGATTTTTATAAAACTTTGTAAGGACGTGTAAACCGAATAGAGTGAGACTCCTATCGATTTTTGAGCCAATCGGTTGACTGGAACTAATATTATAGGCAAAAAACTGATATTTTTGATGCCTCTTCCATGTTTTTTCTTTCTAGCGGGCGGAATATTTAACCGATTTTCATAAAACTTTGTAAGGACGTGTAAACCGAATAGAGTGAGATTCCTATCGATTTTCGAGCGAATCGGTTGACTGGATCTAGATATATAGGCCAAAAACTGATATTTTTGATGTCTTTTCCAGGTTTTTTCTTTCTTGCGGGCGGAATATTAAACCGATTTTCATAAAATTTTGTAAGGACCTGTAAACCGAATAGTGTGAGATTCTTATCGATTTTCGAGCGAATCGGTTGTCTGGAACTAGAAATATAGGCCAAAAAGTGATATTTTTGATGTCTTTTCCAGGTTTTTTTTACTAGTGGGCGGAATATTAAACCGATTTTCATAAAACTTTGTAAGGTCGTGTAAACTGAATAGAGTGAGATTCCTATCGATTTTCGTGCGAATCGGTTGACTGGAACTAATATTATAGGCATAAAACTGATATTTTTGTGCCTTTTCCAGGTTTTTTCTTTCTAGCGGGCGGAATAATTAACCGATTTTCATAAAACTTTGTAAGGACGTGTAAACCGAATAGAGTGAGATTCCTATCGATTTTCAAGCGAATCGGTTGACTGGAACTAGAAATATAGGCCAAAAACTTATATTTTTGATGTCTTTTCCAGGTTTTCTTTTCTAGCGGGCGCAATATTTGACCGATTTTTATAAAACTTTGTAAGGACGTGTAAACCGAATAGAGTGAGATTCCTGTCGATTTTCGAGCGAATCGGTTGACTGGAACTAATATTATAGGCAAAAAACTGATATTTTTGATGCCTTTTCCAGGTTTTTTCTTTCTAGCGGGCGGAATATTTAACCGATTTTCATAAAACTTTGTAAGGACGTGTAAACCGAATAGGGTGAGATTCTTATCGATTTTCGAGCCAATCGGTTGACTGGAACTAATATTATAGGCCAAAAACTGATATTTTTGATGTCTCTTCCAGGTTTTTTCTTTCTAGCGGTCGGAATATTAAACCGATTTTCATAAAACTTTGTAAGGACGTGTAAACCGAATAGAGTAAGATTCCTATCGATTTTCGAGCGAATCGGTTGACTGGAACTAGAAATATAGGCAAAAAACTGATATTTTTGATGTCTTTTCCAGGTTTTTGTTTCTAGTGGGCGGAATATTAAACCGATTTTCATAAAACTTTGTAAGGTCGTGTAAACCGAATAGAGTGAGATTCCTATAAGTTTTCGCGAGAATCGGTTGACTGGAACTAATTTTTATAGGCAAAAAACTGATATTTTTGATGCCTTTTCGTGGTTTTTTCTTCTATCGGGCGGAAAATTTGACCGATTTTGATAAAACTTTGTAAGGACGTGAAAACCGAATAGAGTGAGATTCCTATCGATTTTCGTGCGAATCGGTTGACTGGAACTAATATTATAGGCAAAAAACTGATATTTTTGATGCTTTTTCCAGGTTTTTTCTTTCTAGCGGGCGGAATAATTAACCGATTTTGGTAAATCTTTGTAAGGACGTGTAAACTGAATAGAGTGAGATTCCTATCGATTTTCGAGCGAGTCGGTTGACTGGAACTAGATATATAGGCCAAAAACTGATATTTTTGATGTCTTTTGCAGGTTTTTTCTTTCTAGCGGGCGGAATATTTAACCGATTTTCATAAAACTTTGTAAGGTCGTGTAAACTGATTAGATTGCGATTCCTATCGATTTTAGAGCGAATCGGTTGACTAGAACTAATATTATAGGAAAAAAACTGATATTTTTGATGCCTTTTCCAGTTTTTTCTTTCTAGCGGGCGCAATATTTGACCGATTTTGATAAAACTATGTAAGGACGTGTAAACCGAATAGAGTGAGATTCCTATCGATTTTCGAGCGAATTGGTTGACTGGAAATAGATATATAGGCCAAAAACTGATATTTTTGATGTCTTTTCCAGGTTTTTTCTTTCTAGCGGGCGGAATATTTAACCGATTTTCATAAAACTTTGTAAGGACGTGTAAACCGAATAGAGTGAGATTCCTATCGATTTTCGAGCGAATTGGTTGACTGGAACTAGAAATATAGGCCAAAAACTGATATTTTTGATGCCATTTCGAGGTTTTTTCTTCTATCGGGCGGAATATTTGACCGATTTTGATAAAACTTTGTAAGGAAGTGAAAACCGAATAGAGTGAGATTCCTATCGATTTTCAAGCGAATCGGTTGACTGGATCTAGATATATAGGCCAAAAACTGATATTTTTGATGTCTTTTCCAGGTTTTTTCTTTCTTGCGGGCGGAATATTAAACCGATTTTCATAAAATTTTGTAAGGACCTGTAAACCGAATAGAGTGAGATTCCTATCGATTTTCGAGCGAATCGGTTGTCTGGAACTAGAAATATAGGCCAAAAAGTGATATTTTTGATGTCTTTTCCAGGTTTTTTTTACTAGTGGGCGGAATATTAAACCGATTTTCATAAAACTTTGTAAGGTCGTGTAAACTGAATAGAGTGAGATTCCTATCGATTTTCGTGCGAATCGGTTGACTGGAACTAATATTATAGGCATAAAACTGATGTTTTTGATGCCTTTTCCAGGTTTTTTCTTTCTAGCGGGCGGAATAATTAACCGATTTTCATAAAACTTTGTAAGGACGTGTAAACCGAATAGAGTGAGATTCCTATCGATTTTCAAGCGAATCGGTTGACTGGAACTAGAAATATAGGCCAAAAACTTATATTTTTTATGTCTTTTCCAGGTTTTTCTTTCTAGCGCCGCAATATTTGTCCGATTTTGATAAAACTTTGTGAGGACGTGTGAACCGAATAGAGTGAGATTCCTATCGATTTTCGAGCGAATCGGTTGACTGGATCTAGATATATAGGCCAAAAACTGATATTTTTGATGTCTTTTCCAGGTTTTTTCTTTCTTGCGGGCGGAATATTAAACCGATTTTCATAAAATTTTGTAAGGACCTGTAAACCGAATAGAGTGAGATTCCTATCGATTTTCGAGCGAATCGGTTGTCTGGAACTAGAAATATAGGCCAAAAAGTGATATTTTTGATGTCTTTTCCAGGTTTTCTTTTCTAGCGGGCGCAATATTTGACCGATTTTTATAAAACTTTGTAAGGACGTGTAAACCGAATAGAGTGAGATTCCTGTCGATTTTCGAGCGAATCGGTTGACTGGAACTAATATTATAGGCAAAAAACTGATATTTTTGATGCCTTTTCCAGGTTTTTTCTTTCTAGCGGGCGGAAAATTTGACCGATTTTGATAAAACTTTGTAAGGACGTGAAAACCGAATAGAGTGAGATTCCTATCGATTTTTGTGCGAATCGGTTGACTGGAACTAATATTATAGGCAAAAAACTGATATTTTTGATGCTTTTTCCAGGTTTTTTCTTTCTAGCGGGCGGAATAATTAACCGATTTTGGTAAATCTTTGTAAGGACGTGTAAACTGAATAGAGTGAGATTCCTATCGATTTTCGAGCGAGTCGGTTGACTGGAAATAGATATATAGGCCAAAAACTGATATTTTTGATGTCTTTTCCAGGTTTTTTCTTTCTAGCGGGCGGAATATTTAACCGATTTTCATAAAACTTTGTAAGGACGTGTAAACCGAATAGAGTGAGACTCCTATCGATTTTCGAGCGAATCGGTTGACTGGAACTAATATTATAGGGCAAAAAAGTGATATTTTTGATGCTATTTCTAGGTTTTTTCTTTCTAGCGGGCGGAATAATTAACCGATTTTGATAAAACTTTGTAAGGACTTGTAAACCGAATAGAGTGAGGTTCCTATCGATTTTTGAGCCAATCGGTTGACTGGAACTAATATTATAACAAAAAAACTGATATTTTTGACGCCTTTTCCAGGTTTTTCTTTTTAGCGGGCGCAATATTTGACCGATTTTGATAAAACTTTGCAAGGACGTGTAAACCGAATAGAGTGAGATTCCTATCGATTTTCGAGCGAATCGGTTGACTGGAACTAGATATATAGGCCAATAACTGATATTTTTGATGTCTTTTCCAGGTTTTTTCTTTCTAGCGGGCGGAATATTAAACCGATTTTGATAAAACTTTGTAAGGACGTGTAAACCGAATAGAGGGAGATTCCTATCGATTTTCGAGCGAATCGGTTGACTGGAACTAGAAATATAGACCAAAAACTGATATTTTTGATGTCTTTTCCAGGTTTTTTTTTCTAGTGGGCGGAATATTAAACCGATTTTCATAAAACTTTGTAAGGTCGTGTAAACCGAATAGAGTGAGATTCCTATCGATTTTCGTGCGAATCGGTTGACTGGAACTAATATTATAGGCAAAAAACTGATATTTTTGATGCCTTTTCCACGTTTTTTCTTTCTAGCGGGCGGAATATTTAACCGATTTTCGTAAAACTTTGTAAGGACGTGTAAACCGAATAGAGTGAGATTCCTATCAATTTTCGAGCGAATCGGTTGACTGGAACTAGAAATATAGGCCAAAAACTGATATTTTTGATGTCTTTTACAGGTTTTTTCTTTCTAGAGGGCGAAATATATGACCGATTTTGATAAAACTTTGTAAGGACGTGTAAACCGAATAGAGTGAGATTCCTATCGATTTTCGAGCGAATTGGTTGACTGGAACTAGAAATATAGGCCAAAAACTGATATTTTTGATGCCATTTCGAGGTTTTTTCTTCTATCGGGCGGAATATTTGACCGATTTTGATAAAACTTTGTAAGGAAGTGAAAACCGAATAGAGTGAGATTCCTATCGATTTTCGTGCGAATCGGTTGACTGGAACTAATATTATAGGCAAAAAACTGATATTTTTGATGCCTTTTCCAGGTTTTTCTTTCTAGCGCCGCAATATTTGTCCGATTTTGATAAAACTTTGTGAGGACGTGTGAACCGAATAGAGTGAGATTCCTATCGATTTTCGAGCGAATCGGTTGACTGGAAATAGATATATAGGCCAAAACTGATATTTTTGATGTCTTTTTCAGGTTTTTTCTTTCTAGCAGGCAGAATATTTAGCCGATTTTGATAAATCTTTGTAAGGACGTGTAATCCGAATAGAGTGAGATTCCTATCGATTTTCGAGCGAATCGGTTGACTGGAACTAATAATATAGGCAAAAAACTGATATTTTTAATGCCATTTGTAGGTTTTTTCTTTCTAGCGGGCGGAATAATTAACCGATTTTGATAAAACTTTGTAAGGACTTGTAAACCGAATAGAGTGAGGTTCCTATCGATTTTTGAGCCAATCGGTTGACTGGAACTAATATTTTAAGAAAAAAACTGATATTTTTGATGTCTTTTCCAGGTTTTTTCTTTCTAGCGGGCGGAATATTAAACCGATTTTGATAAAACTTTGTAAGGACGTGTAAACCGAATAGAGGGAGATTCCTATCGATTTTCGTGCAAATCGGTTGACTGGAACTAATATTATAAGCAAAAAACTGATATTTTTTATGCCTTTTCCACGTTTTTTCTTTCTAGCGGGCGGAATATTTAACCGATTTTCGTAAAACTTTGTAAGGACGTGTAAACCGAATAGAGTGAGATTCCTATCAATTTTCGAGCGAATCGGTTGACTGGAACTAGAAATATAGGCCAAAAACTGATATTTTTGATGTCTTTTGCAGGTTTTTTCTTTCTAGAGGGCGAAATATATGACCGATTATGTTAAAACTTTGTAAGGACGTGTAAACCGAATAGGGTAAGATTCATATCGATTTTCGAGCCAATCGGTTGACTGGAACTAATATTATAGGCAAAAAACTGATATTTTTAATGCCATTTCGAGGTTTTTTCTTCTATCGGGCGGAATATTTGACCGATTTTGATAAAACTTTGTAAGGATGTAAAAACCGAATAGAGTGAGATTCCTATCGATTTTCGTGCGAATCGGTTGACTGGAAATAGATATATAGGCCAAAAACTGATATTTTTGATAACTTTTTCAGGTTTTTTCTTTCTAGAGGGCGAAATATATGACCGATTTTGATAAAACTTTGTAAGGACGTGTAAACCGAATAGAGTGAGATTCCTATCGATTTTCGAGCGAATTGGTTGACTGGAACTAGAAATATAGGCCAAAAACTGATATTTTTGATGCCATTTCGAGGTTTTTTCTTCTATCGGGCGGAATATTTGACCGATTTTGATAAAACTTTGTAAGGACGTGAAAACCGAATAGAGTGAGATTCCTATCGATTTTCGTGCGAATCAGTTGACTGGAACTAATATTATAGGCAAAAAACTGATATTTTTGATGCCTTTTTCAGGTTTTTTCTTTCTAGCGGGCGGAATAATTAACCGATTTAGGTAAATCTTTGTAAGGACGTGTAAACCGAATAGAGTGAGATTCCTATCGATTTTAGAGCGAATCGGTTGACCGGAACTAATATTATAGGCAAAAAACTGATATTTTTGATGCCTATTCCAGGTTTTTCTTTCTAGCGCCGCAATATTTGACCGATTTTGATAAAACTTTGTCAGGACGTGTAAACCGAATAAGGTGAGATTCCTATCGGTTTTCGAGCGAATCGGTTGGCTGGAACTAATATTATAGGAAAAAAACTGATATTTTTGATGCCTTTTCCAGGTTTTTTTTTCTAGTGGGCGGAATATTAAACCGATTTTCATAAAACTTTGTAAGGTCGTGTAAACCGAATAGAGTGAGATTCCTATAAGTTTTCGAGAGAATCGGATGACTGGAACTAATTTTTATAGGCAAAAAACTGATATTTTTGATGCGTTTTCCAGGTTTTTTCTTTCTAGCGGGCGGAATATTTAACCGATTTTCATAAAACTTTGTAAGGACGTGTAAACCGAATAAAGTGAAATTCCTAATGCTTTTCGAGCGAATCGGTTGACTGGAAATAGATATATAGGCCAAAAACTGATATTTTTGATGCCTTTTCCAGGTTTTTTCTTTCTAACGGGCGGAATAATTAACCGATTTTGATAAAACATTGTAAGGACGTGTAAACCGAAAAGAGTGAGGTTCCTATCGATTTTCGAGCCAATCGGTTGACTGGAACTAATATTATAGGCAAAAAACTGATATTTTTGATGCCTCTTCCATGTTTTTTCTTTCTAGCGGGCGGAATATTTAACCGATTTTCATAAAACTTTGTAAGGACGTGTAAACCGAATAGGGTGAGATTCTTATCGATTTTCGAGCCATTCGGTTGAATGGAACTAATATTTTAAGCAAAAAACTGATATTTTTGATGCCTTTTCCAGGTTTTTTTTCTAGCGGGCGCAATATTTGACCGATTTTTATAAAACTTTGTAAGGACGTGTAAACCGAATAGAGTGAGACTCCTATCGATTTTTGAGCCAATCGGTTGACTGGAACTAATATTATAGGCAAAAAACTGATATTTTTGATGCCTCTTCCATGTTTTTTCTTTCTAGCGGGCGGAATATTTAACCGATTTTCATAAAACTTTGTAAGGACGTGTAAACCGAATAGGGTGAGATTCTTATCGATTTTCGAGCCAATCGGTTGACTGGAACTAATATTATAAGCAAAAAACTGATATTTTTGATGCCTTTTCCAGGTTTTTTCTTTCTAGCGGGCGCAATATTTGACCGATTTTTATAAAACTTTGTAAGGACGTGTAAACCGAATAGAGTGAGATTCCTATCGATTTTCGAGCGAATCGGTTGACTGGATCTAGATATATAGGCCAAAAACTGATATTTTTGATGTCTTTTCCAGGTTTTTTCTTTCTTGCGGGCGGAATATTAAACCGATTTTCATGAAATTTTTTTAAGGACCTGTAAACCGAATAGCGTGAGATTCCAATCGATTTTCGAGCGAATCGGTTGTCTGGAACTAGAAATATAGGCCAAAAAGTGATATTTTTGATGTCTTTTCCAGGTTTTTTTTACTAGTGGGCGGAATATTAAACCGATTTTCATAAAACTTTGTAAGGTCGTGTAAACTGAATAGAGTGAGATTCCTATCGATTTTCGTGCGAATCGGTTGACTGGAACTAATATTATAGGCATAAAACTGATATTTTTGATGCCTTTTCCAGGTTTTTTCTTTCTAGCGGGCGGAATAATTAACCGATTTTCATAAAACTTTGTAAGGACGTGTAAACCGAATAGAGTGAGATTCCTATCGATTTTCAAGCGAATCGGTTGACTGGAACTAGAAATATAGGCCAAAAACTTATATTTTTGATGTCTTTTCCAGGTTTTCTTTTCTAGCGGGCGCAATATTTGACCGATTTTTATAAAACTTTGTAAGGACGTGTAAACCGAATAGAGTGAGATTCCTATCGATTTTCGTGCGAATCGGTTGACTGGAACTAATATTATAGGCATAAAACTGATATTTTTGATGCCTTTTCCAGGTTTTTTCTTTCTAGCGGGCGGAATAATTAACCGATTTTCATAAAACTTTGTAAGGACGTGTAAACCGAATAGAGTGAGATTCCTATCGATTTTCAAGCGAATCGGTTGACTGGAACTAGAAATATAGGCCAAAAACTTATATTTTTGATGTCTTTTCCAGGTTTTCTTTTCTAGCGGGCGCAATATTTGACCGATTTTTATAAAACTTTGTAAGGACGTGTAAACCGAATAGAGTGAGATTCCTGTCGATTTTCGAGCGAATCGGTTGACTGGAACTAATATTATAGGCAAAAAACTGATATTTTTGATGCCTTTTCCAGGTTTTTTCTTTCTAGCGGGCGGAATATTTAACCGATTTTCATAAAACTTTGTAAGGACGTGTAAACCGAATAGGGTGAGATTCTTATCGATTTTCGAGCCAATCGGTTGACTGGAACTAATATTATAGGCCAAAAACTGATATTTTTGATGTCTCTTCCAGGTTTTTTCTTTCTAGCGGTCGGAATATTAAACCGATTTTCATAAAACTTTGTAAGGACGTGTAAACCGAATAGAGTAAGATTCCTATCGATTTTCGAGCGAATCGGTTGACTGGAACTAGAAATATAGGCAAAAAACTGATATTTTTGATGTCTTTTCCAGGTTTTTGTTTCTAGTGGGCGGAATATTAAACCGATTTTCATAAAACTTTGTAAGGTCGTGTAAACCGAATAGAGTGAGATTCCTATAAGTTTTCGCGAGAATCGGTTGACTGGAACTAATTTTTATAGGCAAAAAACTGATATTTTTGATGCCTTTTCGTGGTTTTTTCTTCTATCGGGCGGAATATTTAACCGATTTTCATAAAACTTTGTAAGGTCGTGTAAACTGATTAGATTGCGATTCCTATCGATTTTAGAGCGAATCGGTTGACTAGAACTAATATTATAGGCCAAAAACTGATATTTTTGATGCTTTTTCCAGGTTTTTTCTTTCTAGCGGGCGGAATAATTAACCGATTTTGGTAAATCTTTGTAAGGACGTGTAAACTGAATAGAGTGAGATTCCTATCGATTTTCGAGCGAGTCGGTTGACTGGAACTAGATATATAGGCCAAAAACTGATATTTTTGATGTCTTTTGCAGGTTTTTTCTTTCTAGCGGGCGGAATATTTAACCGATTTTCATAAAACTTTGTAAGGTCGTGTAAACTGATTAGATTGCGATTCCTATCGATTTTAGAGCGAATCGGTTGACTAGAACTAATATTATAGGCCAAAAACTGATATTTTTGATGTCTTTTCCAGGTTTTTTCTTTCTAGCGGGCGGAATATTTAACCGATTTTCATAAAACTTTGTAAGGACGTGTAAACCGAATAGAGTGAGATTCCTATCGATTTTCGAGCGAATTGGTTGACTGGAACTAGAAATATAGGCCAAAAACTGATATTTTTGATGCCATTTCGAGGTTTTTTCTTCTATCGGGCGGAATATTTGACCGATTTTGATAAAACTTTGTAAGGAAGTGAAAACCGAATAGAGTGAGATTCCTATCGATTTTCGTGCGAATCGGTTGACTGGAACTAATATTATAGGCAAAAAACTGATATTTTTGATGCCTTTTCCAGGTTTTTCTTTCTAGCGCCGCAATATTTGTCCGATTTTGATAAAACTTTGTGAGGACGTGTGAACCGAATAGAGTGAGATTCCTATCGATTTTCGAGCGAATCGGTTGACTGGATCTAGATATATAGGCCAAAAACTGATATTTTTGATGTCTTTTCCAGGTTTTTTCTTTCTTGCGGGCGGAATATTAAACCGATTTTCATAAAATTTTGTAAGGACCTGTAAACCGAATAGAGTGAGATTCCTATCGATTTTCGAGCGAATCGGTTGTCTGGAACTAGAAATATAGGCCAAAAAGTGATATTTTTGATGTCTTTTCCAGGTTTTCTTTTCTAGCGGGCGCAATATTTGACCGATTTTTATAAAACTTTGTAAGGACGTGTAAACCGAATAGAGTGAGATTCCTGTCGATTTTCGAGCGAATCGGTTGACTGGAACTAATATTATAGGCAAAAAACTGATATTTTTGATGCCTTTTCCAGGTTTTTTCTTTCTAGCGGGCGGAAAATTTGACCGATTTTGATAAAACTTTGTAAGGACGTGAAAACCGAATAGAGTGAGATTCCTATCGATTTTCGTGCGAATCGGTTGACTGGAACTAATATTATAGGCAAAAAACTGATATTTTTGATGCTTTTTCCAGGTTTTTTCTTTCTAGCGGGCGGAATAATTAACCGATTTTGGTAAATCTTTGTAAGGACGTGTAAACTGAATAGAGTGAGATTCCTATCGATTTTCGAGCGAGTCGGTTGACTGGAAATAGATATATAGGCCAAAAACTGATATTTTTGATGTCTTTTCCAGGTTTTTTCTTTCTAGCGGGCGGAATATTTAACCGATTTTCATAAAACTTTGTAAGGACGTGTAAACCGAATAGAGTGAGACTCCTATCGATTTTCGAGCGAATCGGTTGACTGGAACTAAAATTATAGGGCAAAAAAGTGATATTTTTGATGCTATTTCTAGGTTTTTTCTTTCTAGCGGGCGGAATAATTAACCGATTTTGATAAAACTTTGTAAGGACTTGTAAACCGAATAGAGTGAGGTTCCTATCGATTTTTGAGCCAATCGGTTGACTGGAACTAATATTATAACAAAAAAACTGATATTTTTGACGCCTTTTCCAGGTTTTTCTTTTTAGCGGGCGCAATATTTGACCGATTTTGATAAAACTTTGCAAGGACGTGTAAACCGAATAGAGTGAGATTCCTATCGATTTTCGAGCGAATCGGTTGACTGGAACTAGATATATAGGCCAATAACTGATATTTTTGATGTCTTTTCCAGGTTTTTTCTTTCTAGCGGGCGGAATATTAAACCGATTTTGATAAAACTTTGTAAGGACGTGTAAACCGAATAGAGGGAGATTCCTATCGATTTTCGAGCGAATCGGTTGACTGGAACTAGAAATATAGACCAAAAACTGATATTTTTGATGTCTTTTCCAGGTTTTTTTTTCTAGTGGGCGGAATATTAAACCGATTTTCATAAAACTTTGTAAGGTCGTGTAAACCGAATAGAGTGAGATTCCTATCGATTTTCGTGCGAATCGGTTGACTGGAACTAATATTATAGGCAAAAAACTGATATTTTTGATGCCTTTTCCACGTTTTTTCTTTCTAGCGGGCGGAATATTTATCCGATTTTCGTAAAACTTTGTAAGGACGTGTAAACCGAATAGAGTGAGATTCCTATCAATTTTCGAGCGAATCGGTTGACTGGAACTAGAAATATAGGCCAAAAACTGATATTTTTGATGTCTTTTAGAGGTTTTTTCTTTCTAGAGGGCGAAATATATGACCGATTTTGATAAAACTTTGTAAGGACGTGTAAACCGAATAGAGTGAGATTCCTATCGATTTTCGAGCGAATTGGTTGACTGGAACTAGAAATATTGGCCAAAAACTGATATTTTTGATGTCTTTTCCAGGTTTTTTCTTTCTTGCGGGCGGAATATTAAACCGATTTTCATAAAATTTTGTAAGGACCTGTAAACCGAATAGAGTGAGATTCCTATCGATTTTCGAGCGAATCGGTTGTCTGGAACTAGAAATATAGGCCAAAAAGTGATATTTTTGATGTCTTTTCCAGGTTTTCTTTTCTAGCGGGCGCAATATTTGACCGATTTTTATAAAACTTTGTAAGGACGTGTAAACCGAATAGAGTGAGATTCCTGTCGATTTTCGAGCGAATCGGTTGACTGGAACTAATATTATAGGCAAAAAACTGATATTTTTGATGCCTTTTCCAGGTTTTTTCTTTCTAGCGGGCGGAAAATTTGACCGATTTTGATAAAACTTTGTAAGGACGTGAAAACCGAATAGAGTGAGATTCCTATCGATTTTCGTGCGAATCGGTTGACTGGAACTAATATTATAGGCAAAAAACTGATATTTTTGATGCTTTTTCCAGGTTTTTTCTTTCTAGCGGGCGGAATAATTAACCGATTTTGGTAAATCTTTGTAAGGACGTGTAAACTGAATAGAGTGAGATTCCTATCGATTTTCGAGCGAGTCGGTTGACTGGAACTAGATATATAGGCCAAAAACTGATATTTTTGATGTCTTTTGCAGGTTTTTTCTTTCTAGCGGGCGGAATATTTAACCGATTTTCATAAAACTTTGTAAGGTCGTGTAAACTGATTAGATTGCGATTCCTATCGATTTTAGAGCGAATCGGTTGACTAGAACTAATATTATAGGCCAAAAACTGATATTTTTGATGTCTTTTCCAGGTTTTTTCTTTCTAGCGGGCGGAATATTTAACCGATTTTCATAAAACTTTGTAAGGACGTGTAAACCGAATAGAGTGAGATTCCTATCGATTTTCGAGCGAATCGGTTGACTGGAACTAGAAATATAGACCAAAAACTGATATTTTTGATGTCTTTTCCAGGTTTTTTTTTCTAGTGGGCGGAATATTAAACCGATTTTCATAAAACTTTGTAAGGTCGTGTAAACCGAATAGAGTGAGATTCCTATCGATTTTCGAGCGAATCGGTTGACTGGAACTAGATATATAGGCCAATAACTGATATTTTTGATGTCTTTTCCAGGTTTTTTCTTTCTAGCGGGCGGAATATTAAACCGATTTTGATAAAACTTTGTAAGGACGTGTAAACCGAATAGAGGGAGATTCCTATCGATTTTCGAGCGAATCGGTTGACTGGAACTAGAAATATAGACCAAAAACTGATATTTTTGATGTCTTTTCCAGGTTTTTTTTTCTAGTGGGCGGAATATTAAACCGATTTTCATAAAACTTTGTAAGGTCGTGTAAACCGAATAGAGTGAGATTCCTATCGATTTTCGTGCGAATCGGTTGACTGGAACTAATATTATAGGCAAAAAACTGATATTTTTGATGCCTTTTCCACGTTTTTTCTTTCTAGCGGGCGGAATATTTAACCGATTTTCGTAAAACTTTGTAAGGACGTGTAAACCGAATAGAGTGAGATTCCTATCAATTTTCGAGCGAATCGGTTGACTGGAACTAGAAATATAGGCCAAAAACTGATATTTTTGATGTCTTTTACAGGTTTTTTCTTTCTAGAGGGCGAAATATATGACCGATTTTGATAAAACTTTGTAAGGACGTGTAAACCGAATAGAGTGAGATTCCTATCGATTTTCGAGCGAATTGGTTGACTGGAACTAGAAATATAGGCCAAAAACTGATATTTTTGATGCCATTTCGAGGTTTTTTCTTCTATCGGGCGGAATATTTGACCGATTTTGATAAAACTTTGTAAGGAAGTGAAAACCGAATAGAGTGAGATTCCTATCGATTTTCGTGCGAATCGGTTGACTGGAACTAATATTATAGGCAAAAAACTGATATTTTTGATGCCTTTTCCAGGTTTTTCTTTCTAGCGCCGCAATATTTGTCCGATTTTGATAAAACTTTGTGAGGACGTGTGAACCGAATAGAGTGAGATTCCTATCGATTTTCGAGCGAATCGGTTGACTGGAAATAGATATATAGGCCAAAACTGATATTTTTGATGTCTTTTTCAGGTTTTTTCTTTCTACCAGGCAGAATATTTAGCCGATTTTGATAAATCTTTGTAAGGACGTGTAATCCGAATAGAGTGAGATTCCTATCGATTTTCGAGCGAATCGGTTGACTGGAACTAATAATATAGGCAAAAAACTGATATTTTTAATGCCATTTGTAGGTTTTTTCTTTCTAGCGGGCGGAATAATTAACCGATTTTGATAAAACTTTGTAAGGACGTGTAAACCGAATAGAGTGTGAGTCTTATCGATTTTTGAGCCAATCGGTTGACTGGAACTAATATTATAGGAAAAAAACTGATATTTTTGATGTCTTTTCCAGGTTTTTTCTTTCTAGCGGGTGGAATATTTAACCGATTTTCATAAAACATTGTAAGGACGTGTAAACCGAATAGAGTGAGACTCCTATCGATTTTCGAGCGAATCGGTTGACTGGAAGTAATATTATAGGGCAAAAAACTGATATTTTTGATGCCATTTCTAGGTTTTTTCTTTCTAGCGGGCGGAATAATTAACCGATTTTGATAAAACTTTGTAAGGACTTGTAAACCGAATAGAGTGAGGTTCCTATCAATTTTTGAGCCAATCGGTTGACTGGAACTAATATTTTAAGAAAAAAACTGATATTTTTGATGTCTTTTCCAGGTTTTTTCTTTCTAGCGGGCGGAATATTAAACCGATTTTGATAAAACTTTGTAAGGACGTGTAAACCGAATAGAGGGAGATTCCTATCGATTTTCGAGCGAATCGGTTGACTGGAACTAGAAATATAGACCAAAAACTGATATTTTTGAAGTCTTTATCAGGTTTTTTTTTCTAGTGGGCGGAATATTAAACCGATTTTCATAAAACTTTGTAAGGTCGTGTAAACCGAATAGAGTGAGATTCCTATCGATTTTCGTGCAAATCGGTTGACTGGAACTAATATTATAAGCAATAAACTGATATTTTTTATGCCTTTTCCACGTTTTTTCTTTCTAGCGGGCGGAATATTTAACCGATTTTCGTAAAACTTTGTAAGGACGTGTAAACCGAATAGAGTGAGATTCCTATCAATTTTCGAGCGAATCGGTTGACTGGAACTAGAAATATAGGCCAAAAACTGATATTTTTGATGTCTTTTGCAGGTTTTTTCTTTCTAGAGGGCGAAATATATGACCGATTATGTTAAAACTTTGTAAGGACGTGTAAACCGAATAGGGTAAGATTCTAATCGATTTTCGAGCCAATCGGTTGACTGGAACTAATATTATAGAGCAAAAAACTGATATTTTTAATGTCATTTCGAGGTTTTTTCTTCTATCGGGCGGAATATTTGACCGATTTTGATAAAACTTTGTAAGGATAAAAAAACCGAATAGAGTGCGATTCCTATCGATTTTCGTGCGAATCGGTTGACTGGAAATAGATATATAGGCCAAAAACTGATATTTTTGATAACTTTTTCAGGTTTTTTCTTTCTAGCAGGCGGAATATTTAACCGATTTTGATAAATCTTTGTAAGGACGTGTAATCCGAATAGAGTGAGATTCCTATTGATTTTCCAGCGAATCGGTTGACTGGAACTAGAAATATAGACCAAAAACTGATATTTTTGATGTCTTTTCCAGGTTTTTTTTTCTAGTGGGCTGAATATTAAACCGATTTTCATAAAACTTTGTAAGGTCGTGTAAACCGAATAGAGTGAGATTCCTATCGATTTTCGTGCGAATCGGTTGACTGGAACTAATATTATAGGCAAAAAACTGATATTTTTGATGTCTTTTACAGGTTTTTTCTTTCTAGAGGGCGAAATATATGACCGATTTTGATAAAACTTTGTAAGGACGTGTAAACCGAATAGAGTGAGATTCCTATCGATTTTCGAGCGAATTGGTTGACTGGAACTAGAAATATAGGCCAAAAACTGATATTTTTGATGCCATTTCGAGGTTTTTTCTTCTATCGGGCGGAATATTTGACCGATTTTGATAAAACTTTGTAAGGACGTGAAAACCGAATAGAGTGAGATTCCTATCGATTTTCGTGCGAATCAGTTGACTGGAACTAATATTATAGGCAAAAAACTGATATTTTTGATGCCTTTTTCAGGTTTTTTCTTTCTAGCGGGCGGAATAATTAACTGATTTAGGTAAATCTTTGTAAGGACGTGTAAACCGAATAGAGTGAGATTCCTATCGATTTTAGGGCGAATCGGTTGACCGGAACTAATATTATAGGCAAAAAACTGATATTTTTGATGCCTATTCCAGGTTTTTCTTTCTAGCGCCGCAATATTTGACCGATTTTGTTAAAACTTTGTCAGGACGTGTAAACCGAATAAGGTGAGATTCCTATCGGTTTTCGAGCGAATCGGTTGGCTGGAACTAATATTATAGGAAAAAAACTGATATTTTTGATGCCTTTTCCAGGGTTTTTTTTCTAGTGGGCGGAATATTAAACCGATTTTCATAAAACTTTGTAAGGTCGTGTAAACCGAATAGAGTGAGATTCCTATAAGTTTTCGCGAGAATCGGTTGACTGGAACTAATTTTTATAGGCAAAAAACTGATATTTTTGATGCCTTTTCGTGGTTTTTTCTTCTATCGGGCGGAAAATTTGACCGATTTTGATAAAACTTTGTAAGGACGTGAAAACCGTATAGAGTGAGATTCCTATCGATTTTCGTGCGAATCGGTTGACTGGAACTAATATTATAGGCAAAAAACTGATATTTTTGATGCTTTTTCCAGGTTTTTTCTTTCTAGCGGGCGGAATAATTAACCGATTTTGGTAAATCTTTGTAAGGACGTGTAAACTGAATAGAGTGAGATTCCTATCGATTTTCGAGCGAGTCGGTTGACTGGAACTAGATATATAGGCCAAAAACTGATATTTTTGATGTCTTTTGCAGGTTTTTTCTTTCTAGCGGGCGGAATATTTAACCGATTTTCATAAAACTTTGTAAGGTCGTGTAAACTGATTAGATTGCGATTCCTATCGATTTTAGAGCGAATCGGTTGACTAGAACTAATATTATAGGAAAAAAACTGATATTTTTGATGCCTTTTCCAGTTTTTTCTTTCTAGCGGGCGCAATATTTGACCGATTTTGATAAAACTATGTAAGGACGTGTAAACCGAATAGAGTGAGATTCCTATCGATTTTCGAGCCAATTGGTTGACTGGAAATAGATATATAGGCCAAAAACTGATATTTTTGATGTCTTTTCCAGGTTTTTTCTTTCTAGAGGGCGAAATATATGACCGATTTTGATAAAACTTTGTAAGGACGTGTAAACCGAATAGAGTGAGATTCCTATCGATTTTCGAGCGAATTGGTTGACTGGAACTAGAAATATAGGCCAAAAACTGATATTTTTGATGCCATTTCGAGGTTTTTTCTTCTATCGGGCGGAATATTTGACCGATTTTGATAAAACTTTGTAAGGAAGTGAAAACCGAATAGAGTGAGATTCCTATCGATTTTCGTGCGAATCGGTTGACTGGAACTAATATTATAGGCAAAAAACTGATATTTTTGATGCCTTTTCCAGGTTTTTCTTTCTAGCGCCGCAATATTTGTCCGATTTTGATAAAACTTTGTGAGGACGTGTGAACCGAATAGAGTGAGATTCCTATCGATTTTCGAGCGAATCGGTTGACTGGAAATAGATATATAGGCCAAAACTGATATTTTTGATGTCTTTTTCAGGTTTTTTCTTTCTACCAGGCAGAATATTTAGCCGATTTTGATAAATCTTTGTAAGGACGTGTAATCCGAATAGAGTGAGATTCCTATCGATTTTCGAGCGAATCGGTTGACTGGAACTAATAATATAGGCAAAAAACTGATATTTTTAATGCCATTTGTAGGTTTTTTCTTTCTAGCGGGCGGAATAATTAACCGATTTTGATAAAACTTTGTAAGGACGTGTAAACCGAATAGAGTGTGAGTCTTATCGATTTTTGAGCCAATCGGTTGACTGGAACTAATATTATAGGAAAAAAACTGATATTTTTGATGTCTTTTCCAGGTTTTTTCTTTCTAGCGGGTGGAATATTTAACCGATTTTCATAAAACATTGTAAGGACGTGTAAACCGAATAGAGTGAGACTCCTATCGATTTTCGAGCGAATCGGTTGACTGGAAGTAATATTATAGGGCAAAAAACTGATATTTTTAATGCCATTTCTAGGTTTTTTCTTTCTAGCGGGCGGAATAATTAACCGATTTTGATAAAACTTTGTAAGGACTTGTAAACCGAATAGAGTGAGGTTCCTATCGATTTTTGAGCCAATCGGTTGACTGGAACTAATATTTTAAGAAAAAAACTGATATTTTTGATGTCTTTTCCAGGTTTTTTCTTTCTAGCGGGCGGAATATTAAACCGATTTTGATAAAACTTTGTAAGGACGTGTAAACCGAATAGAGGGAGATTCCTATCGATTTTCGAGCGAATCGGTTGACTGGAACTAGAAATATAGACCAAAAACTGATATTTTTGAAGTCTTTATCAGGTTTTTTTTTCTAGTGGCGGAATATTAAACCGATTTTCATAAAACTTTGTAAGGTCGTGTAAACCGAATAGAGTGAGATTCCTATCGATTTTCGTGCAAATCGGTTGACTGGAACTAATATTATAAGCAATAAACTGATATTTTTTATGCCTTTTCCACGTTTTTTCTTTCTAGCGGGCGGAATATTTAACCGATTTTCGTAAAACTTTGTAAGGACGTGTAAACCGAATAGAGTGAGATTCCTATCAATTTTCGAGCGAATCGGTTGACTGGAACTAGAAATATAGGCCAAAAACTGATATTTTTGATGTCTTTTGCAGGTTTTTTCTTTCTAGAGGGCGAAATATATGACCGATTATGTTAAAACTTTGTAAGGACGTGTAAACCGAATAGGGTAAGATTCATATCGATTTTCGAGCCAATCGGTTGACTGGAACTAATATTATAGGCAAAAAACTGATATTTTTAATGCCATTTCGAGGTTTTTTCTTCTATCGGGCGGAATATTTGACCGATTTTGATAAAACTTTGTAAGGATAAAAAAACCGAATAGAGTGAGATTCCTATCGATTTTCGTGCGAATCGGTTGACTGGAAATAGATATATAGGCCAAAAACTGATATTTTTGATAACTTTTTCAGGTTTTTTCTTTCTAGCAGGCGGAATATTTAACCGATTTTGATAAATCTTTGTAAGGACGTGTAATCCGAATAGAGTGAGATTCCTATAAGTTTTCGAGAGAATCGGATGACTGGAACTAATTTTTATAGGCAAAAAACTGATATTTTTGATGCCTTTTCGAGGTTTTTTCTTCTATCGGGCGGAAAATTTGACCGATTTTGATAAAACTTTGTAAGGACGTGAAAACCGAATAGAGTGAGATTCCTATCGATTTTCGTGCGAATCGGTTGACTGGAACTAATATTATAGGCAAAAAACTGATATTTTTGATGTCTTTTACAGGTTTTTTCTTTCTAGAGGGCGAAATATATGACCGATTTTGATAAAACTTTGTAAGGACGTGTAAACCGAATAGAGTGAGATTCCTATCGATTTTCGAGCGAATTGGTTGACTGGAACTAGAAATATAGGCCAAAAACTGATATTTTTGATGCCATTTCGAGGTTTTTTCTTCTATCGGGCGGAATATTTGACCGATTTTGATAAAACTTTGTAAGGACGTGAAAACCGAATAGAGTGAGATTCCTATCGATTTTCGTGCGAATCAGTTGACTGGAACTAATATTATAGGCAAAAAACTGATATTTTTGATGCCTTTTTCAGGTTTTTTCTTTCTAGCGGGCGGAATAATTAACTGATTTAGGTAAATCTTTGTAAGGACGTGTAAACCGAATAGAGTGAGATTCCTATCGATTTTAGAGCGAATCGGTTGACCGGAACTAATATTATAGGCAAAAAACTGATATTTTTGATGCCTATTCCAGGTTTTTCTTTCTAGCGCCGCAATATTTGACCGATTTTGATAAAACTTTGTCAGGACGTGTAAACCGAATAAGGTGAGATTCCTATCGGTTTTCGAGCGAATCGGTTGGCTGGAACTAATATTATAGGAAAAAAACTGATATTTTTGATGCCTTTTCCAGGTTTTTTTTTCTAGTGGGCGGAATATTAAACCGATTTTCATAAAACTTTGTAAGGTCGTGTAAACCGAATAGAGTGAGATTCCTATAAGTTTTCGCGAGAATCGGTTGACTGGAACTAATTTTTATAGGCAAAAAACTGATATTTTTGATGCCTTTTCGTGGTTTTTTCTTCTATCGGGCGGAAAATTTGACCGATTTTGATAAAACTTTGTAAGGACGTGAAAACCGAATAGAGTGAGATTCCTATCGATTTTCGTGCGAATCGGTTGACTGGAACTAATATTATAGGCAAAAAACTGATATTTTTGATGCTTTTTCCAGGTTTTTTCTTTCTAGCGGGCGGAATAATTAACCGATTTTGGTAAATCTTTGTAAGGACGTGTAAACTGAATAGAGTGAGATTCCTATCGATTTTCGAGCGAGTCGGTTGACTGGAACTAGATATATAGGCCAAAAACTGATATTTTTGATGTCTTTTGCAGGTTTTTTCTTTCTAGCGGGCGGAATATTTAACCGATTTTCATAAAACTTTGTAAGGTCGTGTAAACTGATTAGATTGCGATTCCTATCGATTTTAGAGCGAATCGGTTGACTAGAACTAATATTATAGGAAAAAAACTGATATTTTTGATGCCTTTTCCAGTTTTTTCTTTCTAGCGGGCGCAATATTTGACCGATTTTGATAAAACTATGTAAGGACGTGTAAACCGAATAGAGTGAGATTCCTATCGATTTTCGAGCCAATTGGTTGACTGGAAATAGATATATAGGCCAAAAACTGATATTTTTGATGTCTTTTCCAGGTTTTTTCTTTCTAGCGGGCGGAATATTTAACCGATTTTCATAAAACTTTGTAAGGACGTGTAAACCGAATAGAGTGAGATTCCTATCGATTTTCGAGCGAATTGGTTGACTGGAACTAGAAATATAGGCCAAAAACTGATATTTTTGATGCCATTTCGAGGTTTTTTCTTCTATCGGGCGGAATATTTGACCGATTTTGATAAAACGTTGTAAGGAAGTGAAAACCGAATAGAGTGAGATTCCTATCGATTTTCGTGCGAATCGGTTGACTGGAACTAATATTATAGGCAAAAAACTGATATTTTTGATGCCTTTTCCAGGTTTTTCTTTCTAGCGCCGCAATATTTGTCCGATTTTGATAAAACTTTGTGAGGACGTGTGAACCGAATAGAGTGAGATTCCTATCGATTTTCGAGCGAATCGGTTGACTGGATCTAGATATATAGGCCAAAAACTGATATTTTTGATGTCTTTTCCTGGTTTTTTCTTTCTTGCGGGCGGAATATTAAACCGATTTTCATAAAATTTTTTAAGGACCTGTAAACCGAATAGAGTGAGATTCCTATCGATTTTCGAGCGAATCGGTTGTCTGGAACTAGAAATATAGGCCAAAAAGTGATATTTTTTATGTCTTTTCCAGGTTTTCTTTTCTAGCGGGCGCAATATTTGACCGATTTTTATAAAACTTTGTAAGGACGTGTAAACCGAATAGAGTGAGATTCCTGTCGATTTTCGAGCGAATCGGTTGACTGGAACTAATATTATAGGCCAAAAACTGATATTTTTGATGTCTTTTCCAGGTTTTTTCTTTCTAGCGGGCGGAATATTTAACCGATTTTCATAAAACTTTGTAAGGACGTGTAAACCGAATAGAGTGAGACTCCTATCGATTTTCGAGCGAATCGGTTGACTGGAACTAATATTATAGGGCAAAAAAGTGATATTTTTGATGCTATTTCTAGGTTTTTTCTTTCTAGCGGGCGGAATAATTAACCGATTTTGATAAAACTTTGTAAGGACTTGTAAACCGAATAGAGTGAGGTTCCTATCGATTTTTGAGCCAATCGGTTGACTGGAACTAATATTTTAAGAAAAAAACTGATATTTTTGATGTCTTTTCCAGGTTTTTTCTTTCTAGCGGGCGGAATATTAAACCGATTTTGATAAAACTTTGTAAGGACGTGTAAACCGAATAGAGGGAGATTCCTATCGATTTTCGAGCGAATCGGTTGACTGGAACTAGAAATATAGACCAAATACTGATATTTTTGAAGTCTTTATCAGGTTTTTTTTTCTAGTGGGCGGAATATTAAACCGATTTTCATAAAACTTTGTAAGGTCGTGTAAACCGAATAGAGTGAGATTCCTATCGATTTTCGTGCAAATCGGTTGACTGGAACTAATATTATAAGCAATAAACTGATATTTTTTATGCCTTTTCCACGTTTTTTCTTTCTAGCGGGCGGAATATTTAACCGATTTTCGTAAAACTTTGTAAGGACGTGTAAACCGAATAGAGTGAGATTCCTATCAATTTTCGAGCGAATCGGTTGACTGGAACTAGAAATATAGGCCAAAAACTGATATTTTTGATGTCTTTTGCAGGTTTTTTCTTTCTAGAGGGCGAAATATATGACCGATTATGTTAAAACTTTGTAAGGACGTGTAAACCGAATAGGGTAAGATTCATATCGATTTTCGAGCCAATCGGTTGACTGGAACTAATATTATAGGCAAAAAACTGATATTTTTAATGCCATTTCGAGGTTTTTTCTTCTATCGGGCGGAATATTTGACCGATTTTGATAAAACTTTGTAAGGATAAAAAAACCGAATAGAGTGAGATTCCTATCGATTTTCGTGCGAATCGGTTGACTGGAAATAGATATATAGGCCAAAAACTGATATTTTTGATAACTTTTTCAGGTTTTTTCTTTCTAGCAGGCGGAATATTTAACCGATTTTGATAAATCTTTGTAAGGACGTGTAATCCGAATAGAGTGAGATTCCTATTGATTTTCGAGCGAATCGGTTGACTGGAACTAGAAATATAGACCAAAAACTGATATTTTTGATGTCTTTTCCAGGTTTTTTTTTCTAGTGGGCTGAATATTAAACCGATTTTCATAAAACTTTGTAAGGTCGTGTAAACCGAATAGAGTGAGATTCCTATCGATTTTCGTGCGAATCGGTTGACTGGAACTAATATTATAGGCAAAAAACTGATATTTTTGATGTCTTTTACAGGTTTTTTCTTTCTAGAGGGCGAAATATATGACCGATTTTGATAAAACTTTGTAAGGACGTGTAAACCGAATAGAGTGAGATTCCTATCGATTTTCGTGCGAATCGGTTGACTGGAACTAATATTATAGGCAAAAAACTGATATTTTTGATGTCTTTTTCAGGTTTTTTCTTTCTAGCGGGCGGAATAATTAACTGATTTAGGTAAATCTTTGTAAGGACGTGTAAACCGAATAGAGTGAGATTCCTATCGATTTTAGAGCGAATCGGTTGACCGGAACTAATATTATAGGCAAAAAACTGATATTTTTGATGCCTATTCCAGGTTTTTCTTTCTAGCGCCGCAATATTTGACCGATTTTGATAAAACTTTGTCAGGACGTGTAAACCGAATAAGGTGAGATTCCTATCGGTTTTCGAGCGAATCGGTTGGCTGGAACTAATATTATAGGAAAAAAACTGATATTTTTGATGCCTTTTCCAGGTTTTTTTTTCTAGTGGGCGGAATATTAAACCGATTTTCATAAAACTTTGTAAGGTCGTGTAAACCGAATAGAGTGAGATTCCTATCGATTTTCGAGCGAATCGGTTGGCTGGAACTAATATTATAGGAAAAAAACTGATATTTTTGATGCCTTTTCCAGGTTTTTTTTTCTAGTGGGCGGAATATTAAACCGATTTTCATAAAACTTTGTAAGGTCGTGTAAACCGAATAGAGTGAGATTCCTATCGATTTTCGAGCGAATCGGTTGTCTGGAACTAGAAATATAGGCCAAAAAGTGATATTTTTGATGTCTTTTCCAGGTTTTTTTTACTAGTGGGCGGAATATTAAACCGATTTTCATAAAACTTTGTAAGGTCGTGTAAACTGAATAGAGTGAGATTCCTATCGATTTTCGTGCGAATCGGTTGACTGGAACTAATATTATAGGCATAAAACTGATATTTTTGATGCCTTTTCCAGGTTTTTTCTTTCTAGCGGGCGGAATAATTAACCGATTTTCATAAAACTTTGTAAGGACGTGTAAACCGAATAGAGTGAGATTCCTATCGATTTTCAAGCGAATCGGTTGACTGGAACTAGAAATATAGGCCAAAAACTTATATTTTTGATGTCTTTTCCAGGTTTTCTTTTCTAGCGGGCGCAATATTTGACCGATTTTTATAAAACTTTGTAAGACGTGTAAACCGAATAGAGTGAGATTCCTATCGATTTTCGTGCGAATCGGTTGACTGGAACTAATATTATAGGCATAAAACTGATATTTTTGATGCCTTTTCCAGGTTTTTTCTTTCTAGCGGGCGGAATAATTAACCGATTTTCATAAAACTTTGTAAGGACGTGTAAACCGAATAGAGTGAGATTCCTATCGATTTTCAAGCGAATCGGTTGACTGGAACTAGAAATATAGGCCAAAAACTTATATTTTTGATGTCTTTTCCAGGTTTTCTTTTCTAGCGGGCGCAATATTTGACCGATTTTTATAAAACTTTGTAAGGACGTGTAAACCGAATAGAGTGAGATTCCTGTCGATTTTCGAGCGAATCGGTTGACTGGAACTAATATTATAGGCAAAAAACTGATATTTTTGATGCCTTTTCCAGGTTTTTTCTTTCTAGCGGGCGGAATATTTAACCGATTTTCATAAAACTTTGTAAGGACGTGTAAACCGAATAGGGTGAGATTCTTATCGATTTTCGAGCCAATCGGTTGACTGGAACTAATATTATAGGCCAAAAACTGATATTTTTGATGTCTCTTCCAGGTTTTTTCTTTCTAGCGGTCGGAATATTAAACCGATTTTCATAAAACTTTGTAAGGACGTGTAAACCGAATAGAGTAAGATTCCTATCGATTTTCGAGCGAATCGGTTGACTGGAACTAGAAATATAGGCAAAAAACTGATATTTTTGATGTCTTTTCCAGGTTTTTGTTTCTAGTGGGCGGAATATTAAACCGATTTTCATAAAACTTTGTAAGGTCGTGTAAACCGAATAGAGTGAGATTCCTATAAGTTTTCGCGAGAATCGGTTGACTGGAACTAATTTTTATAGGCAAAAAACTGATATTTTTGATGCCTTTTCGTGGTTTTTTCTTCTATCGGGCGGAAAATTTGACCGATTTTGATAAAACTTTGTAAGGACGTGAAAACCGAATAGAGTGAGATTCCTATCGATTTTCGTGCGAATCGGTTGACTGGAACTAATATTATAGGCAAAAAACTGATATTTTTGATGCTTTTTCCAGGTTTTTTCTTTCTAGCGGGCGGAATAATTAACCGATTTTGGTAAATCTTTGTAAGGACGTGTAAACTGAATAGAGTGAGATTCCTATCGATTTTCGAGCGAGTCGGTTGACTGGAACTAGATATATAGGCCAAAAACTGATATTTTTGATGTCTTTTGCAGGTTTTTTCTTTCTAGCGGGCGGAATATTTAACCGATTTTCATAAAACTTTGTAAGGTCGTGTAAACTGATTAGATTGCGATTCCTATCGATTTTAGAGCGAATCGGTTGACTAGAACTAATATTATAGGCCAAAAACTGATATTTTTGATGTCTTTTCCAGGTTTTTTCTTTCTAGCGGGCGGAATATTTAACCGATTTTCATAAAACTTTGTAAGGACGTGTAAACCGAATAGAGTGAGATTCCTATCGATTTTCGAGCGAATTGGTTGACTGGAACTAGAAATATAGGCCAAAAACTGATATTTTTGATGCCATTTCGAGGTTTTTTCTTCTATCGGGCGGAATATTTGACCGATTTTGATAAAACTTTGTAAGGAAGTGAAAACCGAATAGAGTGAGATTCCTATCGATTTTCGTGCGAATCGGTTGACTGGAACTAATATTATAGGCAAAAAACTGATATTTTTGATGCCTTTTCCAGGTTTTTCTTTCTAGCGCCGCAATATTTGTCCGATTTTGATAAAACTTTGTGAGGACGTGTGAACCGAATAGAGTGAGATTCCTATCGATTTTCGAGCGAATCGGTTGACTGGATCTAGATATATAGGCCAAAAACTGATATTTTTGATGTCTTTTCCAGGTTTTTTCTTTCTTGCGGGCGGAATATTAAACCGATTTTCATAAAATTTTGTAAGGACCTGTAAACCGAATAGAGTGAGATTCCTATCGATTTTCGAGCGAATCGGTTGTCTGGAACTAGAAATATAGGCCAAAAAGTGATATTTTTGATGTCTTTTCCAGGTTTTCTTTTCTAGCGGGCGCAATATTTGACCGATTTTTATAAAACTTTGTAAGTACGTGTAAACCGAATAGAGTGAGATTCCTGTCGATTTTCGAGCGAATCGGTTGACTGGAACTAATATTATAGGCAAAAAACTGATATTTTTGATGCCTTTTCCAGGTTTTTTCTTTCTAGCGGGCGGAAAATTTGACCGATTTTGATAAAACTTTGTAAGGACGTGAAAACCGAATAGAGTGAGATTCCTATCGATTTTCGTGCGAATCGGTTGACTGGAACTAATATTATAGGCAAAAAACTGATATTTTTGATGCTTTTTCCAGGTTTTTTCTTTCTAGCGGGCGGAATAATTAACCGATTTTGGTAAATCTTTGTAAGGACGTGTAAACTGAATAGAGTGAGATTCCTATCGATTTTCGAGCGAGTCGGTTGACTGGAAATAGATATATAGGCCAAAAACTGATATTTTTGATGTCTTTTCCAGGTTTTTTCTTTCTAGCGGGC
The DNA here is from genome assembly GCF_047948215.1 of Lycorma delicatula. Taxonomy (NCBI): domain Eukaryota; kingdom Metazoa; phylum Arthropoda; class Insecta; order Hemiptera; family Fulgoridae; genus Lycorma; species Lycorma delicatula. Next base: position 289,017,802 of record NC_134455.1, read on the forward strand.
GGAATATTTAACCGATTTTCATAAAACTTTGTAAGGACGTGTAAACCGAATAGAGTGAGACTCCTATCGATTTTCGAGCGAATCGGTTGACTGGAACTAAAATTATAGGGCAAAAAAGTGATATTTTTGATGCTATTTCTAGGTTTTTTCTTTCTAGCGGGCGGAATAATTAACCGATTTTGATAAAACTTTGTAAGGACTTGTAAACCGAATAGAGTGAGGTTCCTATCGATTTTTGAGCCAATCGGTTGACTGGAACTAATATTATAACAAAAAAACTGATATTTTTGACGCCTTTTCCAGGTTTTTCTTTTTAGCGGGCGCAATATTTGACCGATTTTGATAAAACTTTGCAAGGACGTGTAAACCGAATAGAGTGAGATTCCTATCGATTTTCGAGCGAATCGGTTGACTGGAACTAGATATATAGGCCAATAACTGATATTTTTGATGTCTTTTCCAGGTTTTTTCTTTCTAGCGGGCGGAATATTAAACCGATTTTGATAAAACTTTGTAAGGACGTGTAAACCGAATAGAGGGAGATTCCTATCGATTTTCGAGCGAATCGGTTGACTGGAACTAGAAATATAGACCAAAAACTGATATTTTTGATGTCTTTTCCAGGTTTTTTTTTCTAGTGGGCGGAATATTAAACCGATTTTCATAAAACTTTGTAAGGTCGTGTAAACCGAATAGAGTGAGATTCCTATCGATTTTCGTGCGAATCGGTTGACTGGAACTAATATTATAGGCAAAAAACTGATATTTTTGATGCCTTTTCCACGTTTTTTCTTTCTAGCGGGCGGAATATTTAACCGATTTTCGTAAAACTTTGTAAGGACGTGTAAACCGAATAGAGTGAGATTCCTATCAATTTTCGAGCGAATCGGTTGACTGGAACTAGAAATATAGGCCAAAAACTGATATTTTTGATGTCTTTTAGAGGTTTTTTCTTTCTAGAGGGCGAAATATATGACCGATTTTGATAAAACTTTGTAAGGACGTGTAAACCGAATAGAGTGAGATTCCTATCGATTTTCGAGCGAATTGGTTGACTGGAACTAGAAATATTGGCCAAAAACTGATATTTTTGATGTCTTTTCCAGGTTTTTTCTTTCTTGCGGGCGGAATATTAAACCGATTTTCATAAAATTTTGTAAGGACCTGTAAACCGAATAGAGTGAGATTCCTATCGATTTTCGAGCGAATCGGTTGTCTGGAACTAGAAATATAGGCCAAAAAGTGATATTTTTGATGTCTTTTCCAGGTTTTCTTTTCTAGCGGGCGCAATATTTGACCGATTTTTATAAAACTTTGTAAGGACGTGTAAACCGAATAGAGTGAGATTCCTGTCGATTTTCGAGCGAATCGGTTGACTGGAACTAATATTATAGGCAAAAAACTGATATTTTTGATGCCTTTTCCAGGTTTTTTCTTTCTAGCGGGCGGAAAATTTGACCGATTTTGATAAAACTTTGTAAGGACGTGAAAACCGAATAGAGTGAGATTCCTATCGATTTTCGTGCGAATCGGTTGACTGGAACTAATATTATAGGCAAAAAACTGATATTTTTGATGCTTTTTCCAGGTTTTTTCTTTCTAGCGGGCGGAATAATTAACCGATTTTGGTAAATCTTTGTAAGGACGTGTAAACTGAATAGAGTGAGATTCCTATCGATTTTCGAGCGAGTCGGTTGACTGGAACTAGATATATAGGCCAAAAACTGATATTTTTGATGTCTTTTGCAGGTTTTTTCTTTCTAGCGGGCGGAATATTTAACCGATTTTCATAAAACTTTGTAAGGTCGTGTAAACTGATTAGATTGCGATTCCTATCGATTTTAGAGCGAATCGGTTGACTAGAACTAATATTATAGGCCAAAAACTGATATTTTTGATGTCTTTTCCAGGTTTTTTCTTTCTAGCGGGCGGAATATTTAACCGATTTTCATAAAACTTTGTAAGGACGTGTAAACCGAATAGAGTGAGATTCCTATCGATTTTCGAGCGAATCGGTTGACTGGAACTAGAAATATAGACCAAAAACTGATATTTTTGATGTCTTTTCCAGGTTTTTTTTTCTAGTGGGCGGAATATTAAACCGATTTTCATAAAACTTTGTAAGGTCGTGTAAACCGAATAGAGTGAGATTCCTATCGATTTTCGAGCGAATCGGTTGACTGGAACTAGATATATAGGCCAATAACTGATATTTTTGATGTCTTTTCCAGGTTTTTTCTTTCTAGCGGGCGGAATATTAAACCGATTTTGATAAAACTTTGTAAGGACGTGTAAACCGAATAGAGGGAGATTCCTATCGATTTTCGAGCGAATCGGTTGACTGGAACTAGAAATATAGACCAAAAACTGATATTTTTGATGTCTTTTCCAGGTTTTTTTTTCTAGTGGGCGGAATATTAAACCGATTTTCATAAAACTTTGTAAGGTCGTGTAAACCGAATAGAGTGAGATTCCTATCGATTTTCGTGCGAATCGGTTGACTGGAACTAATATTATAGGCAAAAAACTGATATTTTTGATGCCTTTTCCACGTTTTTTCTTTCTAGCGGGCGGAATATTTAACCGATTTTCGTAAAACTTTGTAAGGACGTGTAAACCGAATAGAGTGAGATTCCTATCAATTTTCGAGCGAATCGGTTGACTGGAACTAGAAATATAGGCCAAAAACTGATATTTTTGATGTCTTTTACAGGTTTTTTCTTTCTAGAGGGCGAAATATATGACCGATTTTGATAAAACTTTGTAAGGACGTGTAAACCGAATAGAGTGAGATTCCTATCGATTTTCGAGCGAATTGGTTGACTGGAACTAGAAATATAGGCCAAAAACTGATATTTTTGATGCCATTTCGAGGTTTTTTCTTCTATCGGGCGGAATATTTGACCGATTTTGATAAAACTTTGTAAGGAAGTGAAAACCGAATAGAGTGAGATTCCTATCGATTTTCGTGCGAATCGGTTGACTGGAACTAATATTATAGGCAAAAAACTGATATTTTTGATGCCTTTTCCAGGTTTTTCTTTCTAGCGCCGCAATATTTGTCCGATTTTGATAAAACTTTGTGAGGACGTGTGAACCGAATAGAGTGAGATTCCTATCGATTTTCGAGCGAATCGGTTGACTGGAAATAGATATATAGGCCAAAACTGATATTTTTGATGTCTTTTTCAGGTTTTTTCTTTCTACCAGGCAGAATATTTAGCCGATTTTGATAAATCTTTGTAAGGACGTGTAATCCGAATAGAGTGAGATTCCTATCGATTTTCGAGCGAATCGGTTGACTGGAACTAATAATATAGGCAAAAAACTGATATTTTTAATGCCATTTGTAGGTTTTTTCTTTCTAGCGGGCGGAATAATTAACCGATTTTGATAAAACTTTGTAAGGACGTGTAAACCGAATAGAGTGTGAGTCTTATCGATTTTTGAGCCAATCGGTTGACTGGAACTAATATTATAGGAAAAAAACTGATATTTTTGATGTCTTTTCCAGGTTTTTTCTTTCTAGCGGGTGGAATATTTAACCGATTTTCATAAAACATTGTAAGGACGTGTAAACCGAATAGAGTGAGACTCCTATCGATTTTCGAGCGAATCGGTTGACTGGAAGTAATATTATAGGGCAAAAAACTGATATTTTTGATGCCATTTCTAGGTTTTTTCTTTCTAGCGGGCGGAATAATTAACCGATTTTGATAAAACTTTGTAAGGACTTGTAAACCGAATAGAGTGAGGTTCCTATCAATTTTTGAGCCAATCGGTTGACTGGAACTAATATTTTAAGAAAAAAACTGATATTTTTGATGTCTTTTCCAGGTTTTTTCTTTCTAGCGGGCGGAATATTAAACCGATTTTGATAAAACTTTGTAAGGACGTGTAAACCGAATAGAGGGAGATTCCTATCGATTTTCGAGCGAATCGGTTGACTGGAACTAGAAATATAGACCAAAAACTGATATTTTTGAAGTCTTTATCAGGTTTTTTTTTCTAGTGGGCGGAATATTAAACCGATTTTCATAAAACTTTGTAAGGTCGTGTAAACCGAATAGAGTGAGATTCCTATCGATTTTCGTGCAAATCGGTTGACTGGAACTAATATTATAAGCAATAAACTGATATTTTTTATGCCTTTTCCACGTTTTTTCTTTCTAGCGGGCGGAATATTTAACCGATTTTCGTAAAACTTTGTAAGGACGTGTAAACCGAATAGAGTGAGATTCCTATCAATTTTCGAGCGAATCGGTTGACTGGAACTAGAAATATAGGCCAAAAACTGATATTTTTGATGTCTTTTGCAGGTTTTTTCTTTCTAGAGGGCGAAATATATGACCGATTATGTTAAAACTTTGTAAGGACGTGTAAACCGAATAGGGTAAGATTCATATCGATTTTCGAGCCAATCGGTTGACTGGAACTAATATTATAGAGCAAAAAACTGATATTTTTAATGTCATTTCGAGGTTTTTTCTTCTATCGGGCGGAATATTTGACCGATTTTGATAAAACTTTGTAAGGATAAAAAAACCGAATAGAGTGCGATTCCTATCGATTTTCGTGCGAATCGGTTGACTGGAAATAGATATATAGGCCAAAAACTGATATTTTTGATAACTTTTTCAGGTTTTTTCTTTCTAGCAGGCGGAATATTTAACCGATTTTGATAAATCTTTGTAAGGACGTGTAATCCGAATAGAGTGAGATTCCTATTGATTTTCCAGCGAATCGGTTGACTGGAACTAGAAATATAGACCAAAAACTGATATTTTTGATGTCTTTTCCAGGTTTTTTTTTCTAGTGGGCTGAATATTAAACCGATTTTCATAAAACTTTGTAAGGTCGTGTAAACCGAATAGAGTGAGATTCCTATCGATTTTCGTGCGAATCGGTTGACTGGAACTAATATTATAGGCAAAAAACTGATATTTTTGATGTCTTTTACAGGTTTTTTCTTTCTAGAGGGCGAAATATATGACCGATTTTGATAAAACTTTGTAAGGACGTGTAAACCGAATAGAGTGAGATTCCTATCGATTTTCGAGCGAATTGGTTGACTGGAACTAGAAATATAGGCCAAAAACTGATATTTTTGATGCCATTTCGAGGTTTTTTCTTCTATCGGGCGGAATATTTGACCGATTTTGATAAAACTTTGTAAGGACGTGAAAACCGAATAGAGTGAGATTCCTATCGATTTTCGTGCGAATCAGTTGACTGGAACTAATATTATAGGCAAAAAACTGATATTTTTGATGCCTTTTTCAGGTTTTTTCTTTCTAGCGGGCGGAATAATTAACTGATTTAGGTAAATCTTTGTAAGGACGTGTAAACCGAATAGAGTGAGATTCCTATCGATTTTAGGGCGAATCGGTTGACCGGAACTAATATTATAGGCAAAAAACTGATATTTTTGATGCCTATTCCAGGTTTTTCTTTCTAGCGCCGCAATATTTGACCGATTTTGTTAAAACTTTGTCAGGACGTGTAAACCGAATAAGGTGAGATTCCTATCGGTTTTCGAGCGAATCGGTTGGCTGGAACTAATATTATAGGAAAAAAACTGATATTTTTGATGCCTTTTCCAGGGTTTTTTTTCTAGTGGGCGGAATATTAAACCGATTTTCATAAAACTTTGTAAGGTCGTGTAAACCGAATAGAGTGAGATTCCTATAAGTTTTCGCGAGAATCGGTTGACTGGAACTAATTTTTATAGGCAAAAAACTGATATTTTTGATGCCTTTTCGTGGTTTTTTCTTCTATCGGGCGGAAAATTTGACCGATTTTGATAAAACTTTGTAAGGACGTGAAAACCGTATAGAGTGAGATTCCTATCGATTTTCGTGCGAATCGGTTGACTGGAACTAATATTATAGGCAAAAAACTGATATTTTTGATGCTTTTTCCAGGTTTTTTCTTTCTAGCGGGCGGAATAATTAACCGATTTTGGTAAATCTTTGTAAGGACGTGTAAACTGAATAGAGTGAGATTCCTATCGATTTTCGAGCGAGTCGGTTGACTGGAACTAGATATATAGGCCAAAAACTGATATTTTTGATGTCTTTTGCAGGTTTTTTCTTTCTAGCGGGCGGAATATTTAACCGATTTTCATAAAACTTTGTAAGGTCGTGTAAACTGATTAGATTGCGATTCCTATCGATTTTAGAGCGAATCGGTTGACTAGAACTAATATTATAGGAAAAAAACTGATATTTTTGATGCCTTTTCCAGTTTTTTCTTTCTAGCGGGCGCAATATTTGACCGATTTTGATAAAACTATGTAAGGACGTGTAAACCGAATAGAGTGAGATTCCTATCGATTTTCGAGCCAATTGGTTGACTGGAAATAGATATATAGGCCAAAAACTGATATTTTTGATGTCTTTTCCAGGTTTTTTCTTTCTAGAGGGCGAAATATATGACCGATTTTGATAAAACTTTGTAAGGACGTGTAAACCGAATAGAGTGAGATTCCTATCGATTTTCGAGCGAATTGGTTGACTGGAACTAGAAATATAGGCCAAAAACTGATATTTTTGATGCCATTTCGAGGTTTTTTCTTCTATCGGGCGGAATATTTGACCGATTTTGATAAAACTTTGTAAGGAAGTGAAAACCGAATAGAGTGAGATTCCTATCGATTTTCGTGCGAATCGGTTGACTGGAACTAATATTATAGGCAAAAAACTGATATTTTTGATGCCTTTTCCAGGTTTTTCTTTCTAGCGCCGCAATATTTGTCCGATTTTGATAAAACTTTGTGAGGACGTGTGAACCGAATAGAGTGAGATTCCTATCGATTTTCGAGCGAATCGGTTGACTGGAAATAGATATATAGGCCAAAACTGATATTTTTGATGTCTTTTTCAGGTTTTTTCTTTCTACCAGGCAGAATATTTAGCCGATTTTGATAAATCTTTGTAAGGACGTGTAATCCGAATAGAGTGAGATTCCTATCGATTTTCGAGCGAATCGGTTGACTGGAACTAATAATATAGGCAAAAAACTGATATTTTTAATGCCATTTGTAGGTTTTTTCTTTCTAGCGGGCGGAATAATTAACCGATTTTGATAAAACTTTGTAAGGACGTGTAAACCGAATAGAGTGTGAGTCTTATCGATTTTTGAGCCAATCGGTTGACTGGAACTAATATTATAGGAAAAAAACTGATATTTTTGATGTCTTTTCCAGGTTTTTTCTTTCTAGCGGGTGGAATATTTAACCGATTTTCATAAAACATTGTAAGGACGTGTAAACCGAATAGAGTGAGACTCCTATCGATTTTCGAGCGAATCGGTTGACTGGAAGTAATATTATAGGGCAAAAAACTGATATTTTTAATGCCATTTCTAGGTTTTTTCTTTCTAGCGGGCGGAATAATTAACCGATTTTGATAAAACTTTGTAAGGACTTGTAAACCGAATAGAGTGAGGTTCCTATCGATTTTTGAGCCAATCGGTTGACTGGAACTAATATTTTAAGAAAAAAACTGATATTTTTGATGTCTTTTCCAGGTTTTTTCTTTCTAGCGGGCGGAATATTAAACCGATTTTGATAAAACTTTGTAAGGACGTGTAAACCGAATAGAGGGAGATTCCTATCGATTTTCGAGCGAATCGGTTGACTGGAACTAGAAATATAGACCAAAAACTGATATTTTTGAAGTCTTTATCAGGTTTTTTTTTCTAGTGGCGGAATATTAAACCGATTTTCATAAAACTTTGTAAGGTCGTGTAAACCGAATAGAGTGAGATTCCTATCGATTTTCGTGCAAATCGGTTGACTGGAACTAATATTATAAGCAATAAACTGATATTTTTTATGCCTTTTCCACGTTTTTTCTTTCTAGCGGGCGGAATATTTAACCGATTTTCGTAAAACTTTGTAAGGACGTGTAAACCGAATAGAGTGAGATTCCTATCAATTTTCGAGCGAATCGGTTGACTGGAACTAGAAATATAGGCCAAAAACTGATATTTTTGATGTCTTTTGCAGGTTTTTTCTTTCTAGAGGGCGAAATATATGACCGATTATGTTAAAACTTTGTAAGGACGTGTAAACCGAATAGGGTAAGATTCATATCGATTTTCGAGCCAATCGGTTGACTGGAACTAATATTATAGGCAAAAAACTGATATTTTTAATGCCATTTCGAGGTTTTTTCTTCTATCGGGCGGAATATTTGACCGATTTTGATAAAACTTTGTAAGGATAAAAAAACCGAATAGAGTGAGATTCCTATCGATTTTCGTGCGAATCGGTTGACTGGAAATAGATATATAGGCCAAAAACTGATATTTTTGATAACTTTTTCAGGTTTTTTCTTTCTAGCAGGCGGAATATTTAACCGATTTTGATAAATCTTTGTAAGGACGTGTAATCCGAATAGAGTGAGATTCCTATAAGTTTTCGAGAGAATCGGATGACTGGAACTAATTTTTATAGGCAAAAAACTGATATTTTTGATGCCTTTTCGAGGTTTTTTCTTCTATCGGGCGGAAAATTTGACCGATTTTGATAAAACTTTGTAAGGACGTGAAAACCGAATAGAGTGAGATTCCTATCGATTTTCGTGCGAATCGGTTGACTGGAACTAATATTATAGGCAAAAAACTGATATTTTTGATGTCTTTTACAGGTTTTTTCTTTCTAGAGGGCGAAATATATGACCGATTTTGATAAAACTTTGTAAGGACGTGTAAACCGAATAGAGTGAGATTCCTATCGATTTTCGAGCGAATTGGTTGACTGGAACTAGAAATATAGGCCAAAAACTGATATTTTTGATGCCATTTCGAGGTTTTTTCTTCTATCGGGCGGAATATTTGACCGATTTTGATAAAACTTTGTAAGGACGTGAAAACCGAATAGAGTGAGATTCCTATCGATTTTCGTGCGAATCAGTTGACTGGAACTAATATTATAGGCAAAAAACTGATATTTTTGATGCCTTTTTCAGGTTTTTTCTTTCTAGCGGGCGGAATAATTAACTGATTTAGGTAAATCTTTGTAAGGACGTGTAAACCGAATAGAGTGAGATTCCTATCGATTTTAGAGCGAATCGGTTGACCGGAACTAATATTATAGGCAAAAAACTGATATTTTTGATGCCTATTCCAGGTTTTTCTTTCTAGCGCCGCAATATTTGACCGATTTTGATAAAACTTTGTCAGGACGTGTAAACCGAATAAGGTGAGATTCCTATCGGTTTTCGAGCGAATCGGTTGGCTGGAACTAATATTATAGGAAAAAAACTGATATTTTTGATGCCTTTTCCAGGTTTTTTTTTCTAGTGGGCGGAATATTAAACCGATTTTCATAAAACTTTGTAAGGTCGTGTAAACCGAATAGAGTGAGATTCCTATAAGTTTTCGCGAGAATCGGTTGACTGGAACTAATTTTTATAGGCAAAAAACTGATATTTTTGATGCCTTTTCGTGGTTTTTTCTTCTATCGGGCGGAAAATTTGACCGATTTTGATAAAACTTTGTAAGGACGTGAAAACCGAATAGAGTGAGATTCCTATCGATTTTCGTGCGAATCGGTTGACTGGAACTAATATTATAGGCAAAAAACTGATATTTTTGATGCTTTTTCCAGGTTTTTTCTTTCTAGCGGGCGGAATAATTAACCGATTTTGGTAAATCTTTGTAAGGACGTGTAAACTGAATAGAGTGAGATTCCTATCGATTTTCGAGCGAGTCGGTTGACTGGAACTAGATATATAGGCCAAAAACTGATATTTTTGATGTCTTTTGCAGGTTTTTTCTTTCTAGCGGGCGGAATATTTAACCGATTTTCATAAAACTTTGTAAGGTCGTGTAAACTGATTAGATTGCGATTCCTATCGATTTTAGAGCGAATCGGTTGACTAGAACTAATATTATAGGAAAAAAACTGATATTTTTGATGCCTTTTCCAGTTTTTTCTTTCTAGCGGGCGCAATATTTGACCGATTTTGATAAAACTATGTAAGGACGTGTAAACCGAATAGAGTGAGATTCCTATCGATTTTCGAGCCAATTGGTTGACTGGAAATAGATATATAGGCCAAAAACTGATATTTTTGATGTCTTTTCCAGGTTTTTTCTTTCTAGCGGGCGGAATATTTAACCGATTTTCATAAAACTTTGTAAGGACGTGTAAACCGAATAGAGTGAGATTCCTATCGATTTTCGAGCGAATTGGTTGACTGGAACTAGAAATATAGGCCAAAAACTGATATTTTTGATGCCATTTCGAGGTTTTTTCTTCTATCGGGCGGAATATTTGACCGATTTTGATAAAACGTTGTAAGGAAGTGAAAACCGAATAGAGTGAGATTCCTATCGATTTTCGTGCGAATCGGTTGACTGGAACTAATATTATAGGCAAAAAACTGATATTTTTGATGCCTTTTCCAGGTTTTTCTTTCTAGCGCCGCAATATTTGTCCGATTTTGATAAAACTTTGTGAGGACGTGTGAACCGAATAGAGTGAGATTCCTATCGATTTTCGAGCGAATCGGTTGACTGGATCTAGATATATAGGCCAAAAACTGATATTTTTGATGTCTTTTCCTGGTTTTTTCTTTCTTGCGGGCGGAATATTAAACCGATTTTCATAAAATTTTTTAAGGACCTGTAAACCGAATAGAGTGAGATTCCTATCGATTTTCGAGCGAATCGGTTGTCTGGAACTAGAAATATAGGCCAAAAAGTGATATTTTTTATGTCTTTTCCAGGTTTTCTTTTCTAGCGGGCGCAATATTTGACCGATTTTTATAAAACTTTGTAAGGACGTGTAAACCGAATAGAGTGAGATTCCTGTCGATTTTCGAGCGAATCGGTTGACTGGAACTAATATTATAGGCAAAAAACTGATATTTTTGATGCCTTTTCCAGGTTTTTTCTTTCTAGCGGGCGGAAAATTTGACCGATTTTGATAAAACTTTGTAAGGACGTGAAAACCGAATAGAGTGAGATTCCTATCGATTTTCGTGCGAATCGGTTGACTGGAACTAATATTATAGGCAAAAAACTGATATTTTTGATGCTTTTTCCAGGTTTTTTCTTTCTAGCGGGCGGAATAATTAACCGATTTTGGTAAATCTTTGTAAGGACGTGTAAACTGAATAGAGTGAGATTCCTATCGATTTTCGAGCGAGTCGGTTGACTGGAAATAGATATATAGGCCAAAAACTGATATTTTTGATGTCTTTTCCAGGTTTTTTCTTTCTAGCGGGCGGAATATTTAACCGATTTTCATAAAACTTTGTAAGGACGTGTAAACCGAATAGAGTGAGACTCCTATCGATTTTCGAGCGAATCGGTTGACTGGAACTAATATTATAGGGCAAAAAAGTGATATTTTTGATGCTATTTCTAGGTTTTTTCTTTCTAGCGGGCGGAATAATTAACCGATTTTGATAAAACTTTGTAAGGACTTGTAAACCGAATAGAGTGAGGTTCCTATCGATTTTTGAGCCAATCGGTTGACTGGAACTAATATTTTAAGAAAAAAACTGATATTTTTGATGTCTTTTCCAGGTTTTTTCTTTCTAGCGGGCGGAATATTAAACCGATTTTGATAAAACTTTGTAAGGACGTGTAAACCGAATAGAGGGAGATTCCTATCGATTTTCGAGCGAATCGGTTGACTGGAACTAGAAATATAGACCAAATACTGATATTTTTGAAGTCTTTATCAGGTTTTTTTTTCTAGTGGGCGGAATATTAAACCGATTTTCATAAAACTTTGTAAGGTCGTGTAAACCGAATAGAGTGAGATTCCTATCGATTTTCGTGCAAATCGGTTGACTGGAACTAATATTATAAGCAATAAACTGATATTTTTTATGCCTTTTCCACGTTTTTTCTTTCTAGCGGGCGGAATATTTAACCGATTTTCGTAAAACTTTGTAAGGACGTGTAAACCGAATAGAGTGAGATTCCTATCAATTTTCGAGCGAATCGGTTGACTGGAACTAGAAATATAGGCCAAAAACTGATATTTTTGATGTCTTTTGCAGGTTTTTTCTTTCTAGAGGGCGAAATATATGACCGATTATGTTAAAACTTTGTAAGGACGTGTAAACCGAATAGGGTAAGATTCATATCGATTTTCGAGCCAATCGGTTGACTGGAACTAATATTATAGGCAAAAAACTGATATTTTTAATGCCATTTCGAGGTTTTTTCTTCTATCGGGCGGAATATTTGACCGATTTTGATAAAACTTTGTAAGGATAAAAAAACCGAATAGAGTGAGATTCCTATCGATTTTCGTGCGAATCGGTTGACTGGAAATAGATATATAGGCCAAAAACTGATATTTTTGATAACTTTTTCAGGTTTTTTCTTTCTAGCAGGCGGAATATTTAACCGATTTTGATAAATCTTTGTAAGGACGTGTAATCCGAATAGAGTGAGATTCCTATTGATTTTCGAGCGAATCGGTTGACTGGAACTAGAAATATAGACCAAAAACTGATATTTTTGATGTCTTTTCCAGGTTTTTTTTTCTAGTGGGCTGAATATTAAACCGATTTTCATAAAACTTTGTAAGGTCGTGTAAACCGAATAGAGTGAGATTCCTATCGATTTTCGTGCGAATCGGTTGACTGGAACTAATATTATAGGCAAAAAACTGATATTTTTGATGTCTTTTACAGGTTTTTTCTTTCTAGAGGGCGAAATATATGACCGATTTTGATAAAACTTTGTAAGGACGTGTAAACCGAATAGAGTGAGATTCCTATCGATTTTCGTGCGAATCGGTTGACTGGAACTAATATTATAGGCAAAAAACTGATATTTTTGATGTCTTTTTCAGGTTTTTTCTTTCTAGCGGGCGGAATAATTAACTGATTTAGGTAAATCTTTGTAAGGACGTGTAAACCGAATAGAGTGAGATTCCTATCGATTTTAGAGCGAATCGGTTGACCGGAACTAATATTATAGGCAAAAAACTGATATTTTTGATGCCTATTCCAGGTTTTTCTTTCTAGCGCCGCAATATTTGACCGATTTTGATAAAACTTTGTCAGGACGTGTAAACCGAATAAGGTGAGATTCCTATCGGTTTTCGAGCGAATCGGTTGGCTGGAACTAATATTATAGGAAAAAAACTGATATTTTTGATGCCTTTTCCAGGTTTTTTTTTCTAGTGGGCGGAATATTAAACCGATTTTCATAAAACTTTGTAAGGTCGTGTAAACCGAATAGAGTGAGATTCCTATCGATTTTCGAGCGAATCGGTTGGCTGGAACTAATATTATAGGAAAAAAACTGATATTTTTGATGCCTTTTCCAGGTTTTTTTTTCTAGTGGGCGGAATATTAAACCGATTTTCATAAAACTTTGTAAGGTCGTGTAAACCGAATAGAGTGAGATTCCTATCGATTTTCGTGCAAATCGGTTGACTGGAACTAATATTATAAGCAATAAACTGATATTTTTTATGCCTTTTCCACGTTTTTTCTTTCTAGCGGGCGGAATATTTAACCGATTTTCGTAAAACTTTGTAAGGACGTGTAAACCGAATAGAGTGAGATTCCTATCAATTTTCGAGCGAATCGGTTGACTGGAACTAGAAATATAGGCCAAAAACTGATATTTTTGATGTCTTTTGCAGGTTTTTTCTTTCTAGAGGGCGAAATATATGACCGATTATGTTAAAACTTTGTAAGGACGTGTAAACCGAATAGGGTAAGATTCATATCGATTTTCGAGCCAATCGGTTGACTGGAACTAATATTATAGGCAAAAAACTGATATTTTTAATGCCATTTCGAGGTTTTTTCTTCTATCGGGCGGAATATTTGACCGATTTTGATAAAACTTTGTAAGGATAAAAAAACCGAATAGAGTGAGATTCCTATCGATTTTCGTGCGAATCGGTTGACTGGAAATAGATATATAGGCCAAAAACTGATATTTTTGATAACTTTTTCAGGTTTTTTCTTTCTAGCAGGCGGAATATTTAACCGATTTTGATAAATCTTTGTAAGGACGTGTAATCCGAATAGAGTGAGATTCCTATTGATTTTCGAGCGAATCGGTTGACTGGAACTAGAAATATAGACCAAAAACTGATATTTTTGATGTCTTTTCCAGGTTTTTTTTTCTAGTGGGCTGAATATTAAACCGATTTTCATAAAACTTTGTAAGGTCGTGTAAACCGAATAGAGTGAGATTCCTATCGATTTTCGAGCGAATCGGTTGACTGGAAATAGATATATAGGCAAAAAACTGATATTTTTGATGTCTTTTACAGGTTTTTTCTTTCTAGAGGGCGAAATATATGACCGATTTTGATAAAACTTTGTAAGGACGTGTAAACCGAATAGAGTGAGATTCCTATCGATTTTCGTGCGAATCGGTTGACTGGAACTAATATTATAGGCAAAAAACTGATATTTTTGATGTCTTTTTCAGGTTTTTTCTTTCTAGCGGGCGGAATAATTAACTGATTTAGGTAAATCTTTGTAAGGACGTGTAAACCGAATAGAGTGAGATTCCTATCGATTTTAGAGCGAATCGGTTGACCGGAACTAATATTATAGGCAAAAAACTGATATTTTTGATGCCTATTCCAGGTTTTTCTTTCTAGCGCCGCAATATTTGACCGATTTTGATAAAACTTTGTCAGGACGTGTAAACCGAATAAGGTGAGATTCCTATCGGTTTTCGAGCGAATCGGTTGGCTGGAACTAATATTATAGGAAAAAAACTGATATTTTTGATGCCTTTTCCAGGTTTTTTTTTCTAGTGGGCGGAATATTAAACCGATTTTCATAAAACTTTGTAAGGTCGTGTAAACCGAATAGAGTGAGATTCCTATAAGTTTTCGCGAGAATCGGTTGACTGGAACTAATTTTTATAGGCAAAAAACTGATATTTTTGATGCCTTTTCGTGGTTTTTTCTTCTATCGGGCGGAAAAATTTGACCGATTTTGATAAAACTTTGTAAGGACGTGAAAACCGAATAGAGTGAGATTCCTATCGATTTTCGTGCGAATCGGTTGACTGGAACTAATATTATAGGCAAAAAACTGATATTTTTGATGCTTTTTCCAGGTTTTTTCTTTCTAGCGGGCGGAATAATTAACCGATTTTGGTAAATCTTTGTAAGGACGTGTAAACTGAATAGAGTGAGATTCCTATCGATTTTCGAGCGAGTCGGTTGACTGGAACTAGATATATAGGCCAAAAACTGATATTTTTGATGTCTTTTGCAGGTTTTTTCTTTCTAGCGGGCGGAATATTTAACCGATTTTCATAAAACTTTGTAAGGTCGTGTAAACTGATTAGATTGCGATTCCTATCGATTTTAGAGCGAATCGGTTGACTAGAACTAATATTATAGGAAAAAAACTGATATTTTTGATGCCTTTTCCAGTTTTTTCTTTCTAGCGGGCGCAATATTTGACCGATTTTGATAAAACTATGTAAGGACGTGTAAACCGAATAGAGTGAGATTCCTATCGATTTTCGAGCCAATTGGTTGACTGGAAATAGATATATAGGCCAAAAACTGATATTTTTGATGTCTTTTCCAGGTTTTTTCTTTCTAGCGGGCGGAATATTTAACCGATTTTCATAAAACTTTGTAAGGACGTGTAAACCGAATAGAGTGAGATTCCTATCGATTTTCGAGCGAATTGGTTGACTGGAACTAGAAATATAGGCCAAAAACTGATATTTTTGATGCCATTTCGAGGTTTTTTCTTCTATCGGGCGGAATATTTGACCGATTTTGATAAAACTTTGTAAGGAAGTGAAAACCGAATAGAGTGAGATTCCTATCGATTTTCGTGCGAATCGGTTGACTGGAACTAATATTATAGGCAAAAAACTGATATTTTTGATGCCTTTTCCAGGTTTTTCTTTCTAGCGCCGCAATATTTGTCCGATTTTGATAAAACTTTGTGAGGACGTGTGAACCGAATAGAGTGAGATTCCTATCGATTTTCGAGCGAATCGGTTGACTGGAACTAATATTATAGGGCAAAAAAGTGATATTTTTGAAGCTATTTCTAGGTTTTTTCTTTCTAGCGGGCGGAATAATTAACCGATTTTGATAAAACTTTGTAAGGACTTGTAAACCGAATAGAGTGAGGTTCCTATCGATTTTTGAGCCAATCGGTTTACTAGAACTAATATTATAACAAAAAAACTGATATTTTTGACGCCTTTTCCAGGTTTTTCTTTTTAGCGGGCGCAATATTTGACCGATTTTGATAAAACTTTGCAAGGACGTGTAAACCGAATAGAGTGAGATTCCTATCGATTTTCGAGCGAATCGGTTGACTGGAACTAGATATATAGGCCAATAACTGATATTTTTGATGTCTTTTCCAGGTTTTTTCTTTCTAGCGGGCGGAATAATTAACCGATTTTCATAAAACTTTTTAAGGACGTGTAAACCGAATAGAGTGAGATTCCTATCGATTTTCAAGCGAATCGGTTGACTGGAACTAGAAATATAGGCCAAAAACTTATATTTTTGATGTCTTTTCCAGGTTTTCTTTTCTAGCGGGCGCAATATTTGACCGATTTTTATAAAACTTTGTAAGGACGTGTAAACCGAATAGAGTGAGATTCCTGTCGATTTTCGAGCGAATCGGTTGACTGGAACTAATATTATAGGCAAAAAACTGATATTTTTGATGCCTTTTCGTGGTTTTTTCTTCTATCGGGCGGAAAATTTGACCGATTTTGATAAAACTTTGTAAGGACGTGAAAACCGAATAGAGTGAGATTCCTATCGATTTTCGTGCGAATCGGTTGACTGGAACTAATATTATAGGCAAAAAACTGATATTTTTGATGCTTTTTCCAGGTTTTTTCTTTCTAGCGGGCGGAATAATTAACCGATTTTGGTAAATCTTTGTAAGGACGTGTAAACTGAATAGAGTGAGATTCCTATCGATTTACGAGCGAGTCGGTTGACTGGAACTAGATATATAGGCCAAAAACTGATATTTTTGATGTCTTTTGCAGGTTTTTTCTTTCTAGCGGGCGGAATATTTAACCGATTTTCATAAAACTTTGTAAGGTCGTGTAAACTGATTAGATTGCGATTCCTATCGATTTTAGAGCGAATCGGTTGACTAGAACTAATATTATAGGAAAAAAACTTATATTTTTGATGTCTTTTCCAGGTTTTCTTTTCTAGCGGGCGCAATATTTGACCGATTTTTATAAAACTTTGTAAGGACGTGTAAACCGAATAGAGTGAGACTCCTATCGATTTTTGAGCCAATCGGTTGACTGGAACTAATATTATAGGCAAAAAACTGATATTTTTGATGCCTCTTCCATGTTTTTTCTTTCTAGCGGGCGGAATATTTAACCGATTTTCATAAAACTTTGTAAGGACGTGTAAACCGAATAGGGTGAGATTCTTATCGATTTTCGAGCCAATCGGTTGACTGGAACTAATATTATAAGCAAAAAACTGATATTTTTGATGCCTTTTCCAGGTTTTTTCTTTCTAGCGGGCGCAATATTTGACCGATTTTTATAAAACTTTGTAAGGACGTGTAAACCGAATAGAGTTAGATTCCTATCGATTTTCGAGCGAATCGGTTGACTGGATCTAGATATATAGGCCAAAAACTGATATTTTTGATGTCTTTTCCAGGTTTTTTCTTTCTTGCGGGCGGAATATTAAACCGATTTTCATAAAATTTTGTAAGGACCTGTAAACCGAATAGTGTGAGATTCCTATCGATTTTCGAGCGAATCGGTTGTCTGGAACTAGAAATATAGGCCAAAAAGTGATATTTTTGATGTCTTTTCCAGGTTTTTTTTACTAGTGGGCGGAATATTAAACCGATTTTCATAAAACTTTGTAAGGTCGTGTAAACTGAATAGAGTGAGATTCCTATCGATTTTCGTGCGAATCGGTTGACTGGAACTAATATTATAGGCATAAAACTGATATTTTTGATGCCTTTTCCAGGTTTTTTCTTTCTAGCGGGCGGAATAATTAACCGATTTTCATAAAACTTTTTAAGGACGTGTAAACCGAATAGAGTGAGATTCCTATCGATTTTCAAGCGAATCGGTTGACTGGAACTAGAAATATAGGCCAAAAACTTATATTTTTGATGTCTTTTCCAGGTTTTCTTTTCTAGCGGGCGCAATATTTGACCGATTTTTATAAAACTTTGTAAGGACGTGTAAACCGAATAGAGTGAGATTCCTGTCGATTTTCGAGCGAATCGGTTGACTGGAACTAATATTATAGGCAAAAAACTGATATTTTTGATGCCTTTTCGTGGTTTTTTCTTCTATCGGGCGGAAAATTTGACCGATTTTGATAAAACTTTGTAAGGACGTGAAAACCGAATAGAGTGAGATTCCTATCGATTTTCGTGCGAATCGGTTGACTGGAACTAATATTATAGGCAAAAAACTGATATTTTTGATGCTTTTTCCAGGTTTTTTCTTTCTAGCGGGCGGAATAATTAACCGATTTTGGTAAATCTTTGTAAGGACGTGTAAACTGAATAGAGTGAGATTCCTATCGATTTTCGAGCGAGTCGGTTGACTGGAACTAGATATATAGGCCAAAAACTGATATTTTTGATGTCTTTTGCAGGTTTTTTCTTTCTAGCGGGCGGAATATTTAACCGATTTTCATAAAACTTTGTAAGGTCGTGTAAACTGATTAGATTGCGATTCCTATCGATTTTAGAGCGAATCGGTTGACTAGAACTAATATTATAGGAAAAAAACTGATATTTTTGATGCCTTTTCCAGTTTTTTCTTTCTAGCGGGCGCAATATTTGACCGATTTTGATAAAACTATGTAAGGACGTGTAAACCGAATAGAGTGAGATTCCTATCGATTTTCGAGCGAATCGGTTGACTGGAAATAGATATATAGGCCAAAAACTGATATTTTTGATGTCTTTTCCAGGTTTTTTCTTTCTAGCGGGCGGAATATTTAACCGATTTTCATAAAACTTTGTAAGGACGTGTAAACCGAATAGAGTGAGATTCCTATCGATTTTCGAGCGAATTGGTTGACTGGAACTAGAAATATAGGCCAAAAACTGATATTTTTGATGCCATTTCGAGGTTTTTTCTTCTATCGGGCGGAATATTTGACCGATTTTGATAAAACTTTGTAAGGAAGTGAAAACCGAATAGAGTGAGATTCCTATCGATTTTCGTGCGAATCGGTTGACTGGAACTAATATTATAGGCAAAAAACTGATATTTTTGATGCCTTTTCCAGGTTTTTCTTTCTAGCGCCGCAATATTTGTCCGATTTTGATAAAACTTTGTGAGGACGTGTGAACCGAATAGAGTGAGATTCCTATCGATTTTCGAGCGAATCGGTTGACTGGATCTAGATATATAGGCCAAAAACTGATATTTTTGATGTCTTTTCCAGGTTTTTTCTTTCTTGCGGGCGGAATATTAAACCGATTTTCATAAAATTTTGTAAGGACCTGTAAACCGAATAGAGTGAGATTCCTATCGATTTTCGAGCGAATCGGTTGTCTGGAACTAGAAATATAGGCCAAAAAGTGATATTTTTGATGTCTTTTCCAGGTTTTCTTTTCTAGCGGGCGCAATATTTGACCGATTTTTATAAAACTTTGTAAGGACGTGTAAACCGAATAGAGTGAGATTCCTGTCTGTTTTCGAGCGAATCGGTTGACTGGAACTAATATTATAGGCAAAAAACTGATATTTTTGATGCCTTTTCCAGGTTTTTTCTTTCTAGCGGGCGGAAAATTTGACCGATTTTGATAAAACTTTGTAAGGACGTGAAAACCGAATAGAGTGAGATTCCTATCGATTTTCGTGCGAATCGGTTGACTGGAACTAATATTATAGGCAAAAAACTGATATTTTTGATGCTTTTTCCAGGTTTTTTCTTTCTAGCGGGCGGAATAATTAACCGATTTTGGTAAATCTTTGTAAGGACGTGTAAACTGAATAGAGTGAGATTCCTATCGATTTTCGAGCGAGTCGGTTGACTGGAAATAGATATATAGGCCAAAAACTGATATTTTTGATGTCTTTTCCAGGTTTTTTCTTTCTAGCGGGCGGAATATTTAACCGATTTTCATAAAACTTTGTAAGGACGTGTAAACCGAATAGAGTGAGACTCCTATCGATTTTCGAGCGAATCGGTTGACTGGAACTAATATTATAGGGCAAAAAAGTGATATTTTTGATGCTATTTCTAGGTTTTTTCTTTCTAGCGGGCGGAATAATTAACCGATTTTGATAAAACTTTGTAAGGACTTGTAAACCGAATAGAGTGAGGTTCCTATCGATTTTTGAGCCAATCGGTTTACTGGAACTAATATTATAACAAAAAAACTGATATTTTTGACGCCTTTTCCAGGTTTTTCTTTTTAGCGGGCGCAATATTTGACCGATTTTGATAAAACTTTGCAAGGACGTGTAAACCGAATAGAGTGAGATTCCTATCGATTTTCGAGCGAATCGGTTGACTGGAACTAGATATATAGGCCAATAACTGATATTTTTGATGTCTTTTCCAGGTTTTTTCTTTCTAGCGGGCGGAATATTAAACCGATTTTGATATAACTTTGTAAGGACGTGTAAACCGAATAGAGGGAGATTCCTATCGATTTTCGAGCGAATCGGTTGACTGGAACTAGAAATATAGACCAAAAACTGATATTTTTGATGTCTTTTCCAGGTTTTTTTTTCTAGTGGGCGGAATATTAAACCGATTTTCATAAAACTTTGTAAGGTCGTGTAAACCGAATAGAGTGTGATTCCTATCGATTTTCGAGCGAATTGGTTGACTGGAACTAGAAATATAGGCCAAAAACTGATATTTTTGATGCCATTTCGAGGTTTTTTCTTCTATCGGGCGGAATATTTGACCGATTTTGATAAAACTTTGTAAGGAAGTGAAAACCGAATAGAGTGAGATTCCTATCGATTTTCGTGCGAATCGGTTGACTGGAACTAATATTATAGGCAAAAAACTGATATTTTTGATGCCTTTTCCAGGTTTTTCTTTCTAGCGCCGCAATATTTGTCCGATTTTGATAAAACTTTGTGAGGACGTGTGAACCGAATAGAGTGAGATTCCTATCGATTTTCGAGCGAATCGGTTGACTGGATCTAGATATATAGGCCAAAAACTGATATTTTTGATGTCTTTTCCAGGTTTTTTCTTTCTTGCGGGCGGAATATTAAACCGATTTTCATAAAGTTTGTAAGGACCTGTAAACCGAATAGAGTGAGATTCCTATCGATTTTCGAGCGAATCGGTTGTCTGGAACTAGAAATATAGGCCAAAAAGTGATATTTTTGATGTCTTTTCCAGGTTTTCTTTTCTAGCGGGCGCAATATTTGACCGATTTTTATAAAACTTTGTAAGGACGTGTAAACCGAATAGAGTGAGATTCCTGTCGATTTTCGAGCGAATCGGTTGACTGGAACTAATATTATAGGCAAAAAACTGATATTTTTGATGCCTTTTCCAGGTTTTTTCTTTCTAGCGGGCGGAAAATTTGACCGATTTTGATAAAACTTTGTAAGGACGTGAAAACCGAATAGAGTGAGATTCCTATCGATTTTCGTGCGAATCGGTTGACTGGAACTAATATTATAGGCAAAAAACTGATATTTTTGATGCTTTTTCCAGGTTTTTTCTTTCTAGCGGGCGGAATAATTAACCGATTTTGGTAAATCTTTGTAAGGACGTGTAAACTGAATAGAGTGAGATTCCTATCGATTTTCGAGCGAGTCGGTTGACTGGAAATAGATATATAGGCCAAAAACTGATATTTTTGATGTCTTTTCCAGGTTGTTTCTTTCTAGCGGGCGGAATATTTAACCGATTTTCATAAAACTTTGTAAGGACGTGTAAACCGAATAGAGTGAGACTCCTATCGATTTTCGAGCGAATCGGTTGACTGGAACTAATATTATAGGGCAAAAAAGTGATATTTTTGATGCTATTTCTAGGTTTTTTCTTTCTAGCGGGCGGAATAATTAACCGATTTTGATAAAACTTTGTAAGGACTTGTAAACCGAATAGAGTGAGGTTCCTATCGATTTTTGAGCCAATCGGTTTACTGGAACTAATATTATAACAAAAAAACTGATATTTTTGACGCCTTTTCCAGGTTTTTCTTTTTAGCGGGCGCAATATTTGACCGATTTTGATAAAACTTTGCAAGGACGTGTAAACCGAATAGAGGGAGATTCCTATCGATTTTCGAGCGAATCGGTTGACTGGAACTAGAAATATAGACCAAAAACTGATATTTTTGATGTCTTTTCCAGGTTTTTTTTTCTAGTGGGCGGAATATTAAACCGATTTTCATAAAACTTTGTAAGGTCGTGTAAACCGAATAGAGTGAGATTCCTATCGATTTTCGTGCGAATCGGTTGACTGGAACTAATATTATAGGCAAAAAACTGATATTTTTGATGCCTTTTCCACGTTTTTTCTTTCTAGCGGGCGGAATATTTAACCGATTTTCGTAAAACTTTGTAAGGACGTGTAAACCGAATAGAGTGAGATTCCTATCAATTTTCGAGCGAATCGGTTGACTGGAACTAGAAATATAGGCCAAAAACTGATATTTTTGATGTCTTTTACAGGTTTTTTCTTTCTAGAGGGCGAAATATATGACCGATTTTGATAAAACTTTGTAAGGACGTGTAAACCGAATAGAGTGAGATTCCTATCGATTTTCGAGCGAATTGGTTGACTGGAACTAGAAATATAGGCCAAAAACTGATATTTTTGATGCCATTTCGAGGTTTTTTCTTCTATCGGGCGGAATATTTGACCGATTTTGATAAAACTTTGTAAGGAAGTGAAAACCGAATAGAGTGAGATTCCTATCGATTTTCGTGCGAATCGAGTGACTGGAACTAATATTATAGGCAAAAAACTGATATTTTTGATGCCTTTTCCAGGTTTTTCTTTCTAGCGCCGCAATATTTGTCCGATTTTGATAAAACTTTGTGAGGACGTGTGAACCGAATAGAGTGAGATTCCTATCGATTTTCGAGCGAATCGGTTGACTGGAAATAGATATATAGGCCAAAACTGATATTTTTGATGTCTTTTTCAGGTTTTTTCTTTCTAGCAGGCAGAATATTTAGCCGATTTTGATAAATCTTTGTAAGGACGTGTAATCCGAATAGAGTGAGATTCCTATCGATTTTCGAGCGAATCGGTTGACTGGAACTAATAATATAGGCAAAAAACTGATATTTTTAATGCCATTTGTAGGTTTTTTCTTTCTAGCGGGCGGAATAATTAACCGATTTTGATAAAACTTTGTAAGGACGTGTAAACCGAATAGAGTGAGACTCCTATCGATTTTCGAGCGAATCGGTTGACTGGAAGTAATATTATAGGGCAAAAAACTGATATTTTTGATGCCATTTCTAGGTTTTTTCTTTCTAGCGGGCGGAATAATTAACCGATTTTGATAAAACTTTGTAAGGACTTGTAAACCGAATAGAGTGAGGTTCCTATCGATTTTTGAGCCAATCGGTTGACTGGAACTAATATTTTAAGAAAAAAACTGATATTTTTGATGTCTTTTCCAGGTTTTTTCTTTCTAGCGGGTGGAATATTAAACCGATTTTGATAAAACTTTGTAAGGACGTGTAAACCGAATAGGGGGAGATTCCTATCGATTTTCGAGCGAATCGGTTGACTGGAACTAGAAATAAAGACCAAAAACTTATATTTTTGAAGTCTTTTCCAGGTTTTTTATTCTAGTGGGCGGTATATTAAACCGATTTTCATAAAACTTTGTAAGGTCGTGTAAACCGAATAGAGTGAGATTCCTATCGATTTTCGTGCAAATCGGTTGACTGGAACTAATATTATAAGCAAAAAACTGATATTTTTTATGCCTTTTCCACGTTTTTTCTTTCTAGCGGGCGGAATATTTAACCGATTTTCGTAAAACTTTGTAAGGACGTGTAAACCGAATAGAGTGAGATTCCTGTCTATTTTCGAGCGAATCGGTTGACTGGAACTAGAAATATAGGCCAAAAACTGATATTTTTGATGTCTTTTGCAGGTTTTTTCTTTCTAGAGGGCGAAATATATGACCGATTATGTTAAAACTTTGTAAGGACGTGTAAACCGAATAGAGTGAGATTCCTATCGATTTTCGAGCGAATCGGTTGACTGGAAATAGATATATAGGCCAAAAACTGATATTTTTGATGTCTTTTCCAGGTTTTTTCTTTCTAGCCGGCGGAATATTAAACGATTTTCATAAAACTTTGTAAGGACGTGTAAACCGAATAGAGTGAGATTCCTATCGATTTTCGAGCGAATTGGTTGACTGGAACTAGAAATATAGGCCAAAAACTGATATTTTTGATGCCATTTCGAGGTTTTTTCTTCTATCGGGCGGAATATTTGACCGATTTTTATAAAACTTTGTAAGGATGTAAAAACCGAATAGAGTGAGATTCCTATCGATTTTCGAGCGAATCGGTTGACTGGAACTAATAATAAAGGCCAAAAACTGATATTTTTGATGTCTTTTCCAGGTTTTTTCTTTCTAGCAGGCGGAATATTTAACCGATTTTGATAAATCTTTTTAAGGACGTGTAATCCGAATAGAGTGAGATTCCTATCGATTTTCGAGCGAATCGGTTGACTGGAACTAATAATAAAGGCCAAAAACTGATATTTTTGATGTCTTTTCCAGGTTTTTTTTTCTAGTGGGCGGAATATTAAACCGATTTTCATAAAACTTTGTAAGGTCATGTAATCCGAATAGAGTAAGATTCCTATCGATTTTAGAGCGAATCGGTTGACTGGAACTAGATATATAGGCAAAAAACTGATATTTTTGATGCCTTTTCCAGGTTTTTTCTTTCTAGCGGGCGGAATATTTAACCGATTTTCGTAAAACTTTGTAAGGACGTGTAAACCGAATAAGGTGAGATTCCTATCGGTTTTCGAGCGAATCGGTTGACTGGAACTAATATTATAGGAAAAAAACTGATATTTTTGATGCCTTTTCCAGGTTTTTTTTTCTAGTGGGCGGAATATTAAACCGATTTTCATAAAACTTTGTAAGGTCGTGTAAACCGAATAGAGTGAGATTCCTTTAAGTTTTCGAGAGAATCGGATGACTGGAACTAATTTTTATAGGCAAAAAACTGATATTTTTGATGCCTTTTCGAGGTTTTTTCTTCTATCGGGCGGAAAATTTGACCGATTTTGATAAAACTTTGTAAGGACGTGAAAACCGAATAGAGTGAGATTCCTATCGATTTTCGTGCGAATCAGTTGACTGGAACTAATATTATAGGCAAAAAACTGATATTTTTGATGCCTTTTTCAGGTTTTTTCTTTCTAGCGGGCGGAATAATTAACTGATTTAGGTAAATCTTTGTAAGGACGTGTAAACCGAATAGAGTGAGATTCCTATCGATTTTCGTGCGAATCGGTTGACTGGAACTAATATTATAGGCCAAAAACTGATATTTTTGATGTCTTTTGCAGGTTTTTTCTTTCTAGCGGGCGGAATATTTAACCGATTTTCATAAAACTTTGTAAGGTCGTGTAAACTGAATAGATTGAGATTCCTATCGATTTTAGAGCGAATCGGTTGACCGGAACTAATATTATAAGCAAAAAACTGATATTTTTGATGCCTATTCCAGGTTTTTCTTTCTAGCGCCGCAATATTTGACCGATTTTGATAAAACTTTGTCAGGACGTGTAAACCGAATAAGGTGAGATTCCTATCGGTTTTCGAGCGAATCGGTTGGCTGGAACTAATATTATAGGAAAAAAACTGATATTTTTGATGCCTTTTCCACGTTTTTTTTTCTAGTGGGCGGAATAATTAACCGATTTAGGTAAATCTTTGTAAGGACGTGTAAACCGAATAGAGTGAGATTCCTATCGATTTTCGTGCGAATCGGTTGACTGGAACTAATATTATAGGCCAAAAACTGATATTTTTGATGTCTTTTGCAGGTTTTTTCTTTCTAGCGGGCGGAATATTTAACCGATTTTCATAAAACTTTGTAAGGTCGTGTAAACTGAATAGATTGAGATTCCTATCGATTTTAGAGCGAATCGGTTGACCGGAACTAATATTATAAGCAAAAAACTGATATTTTTGATGCCTATTCCAGGTTTTTCTTTCTAGCGCCGCAATATTTGACCGATTTTGATAAAACTTTGTCAGGACGTGTAAACCGAATAAGGTGAGATTCCTATCGGTTTTCGAGCGAATCGGTTGGCTAGAACTAATATTATAGGAAAAAAACTGATATTTTTGATGCCTTTTCCAGGTTTTTTCTTCTATCGGGCGGAAAATTTGACCGATTTTGATAAAACTTTGTAAGGACGTGAAAACCGAATAGAGTGAGATTCCTATCGATTTTCGTGCGAATCAGTTGACTGGAACTAATATTATAGGCAAAAAACTGATATTTTTGATGTCTTTTTCAGGTTTTTTCTTTCTAGCGGGCGGAATAATTAACCGATTTAGGTAAATCTTTGTAAGGACGTGTAAACCGAATAGAGTGAGATTCCTATCGATTTTCGTGCGAATCGGTTGACTGGAACTAATATTATAGGCCAAACACTGATATTTTTGATGTCTTTTGCAGGTTTTTTCTTTCTAGCGGGCGGAATATTTAACCGATTTTCATAAAACATTGTAAGGACGTGTAAACCGAATAGAGTGAGATTCCTATCGATTTTCGTGCGAATCGGTTGACCGGAACTAATATTATAGGCAAAAAACTGATATTTTTGATGCCTATTCCAGGTTTTTCTTTCTAGCGCCGCAATATTTGACCGATTTTGATAAAACTTTGTCAGGACGTGTGAACCGAATAGAGTGAGATTCCTATCGATTTTCGAGCGAATCGGTTGACTGGAAATAGATATATAGGCCAAAACTTATATTTTTGATGTCTTTTTCAGGTTTTTTCTTTCTAGCAGGCGGAATATTTAACCGATTTTCGTAAAACTTTGTAAGGACGTGTAAACCGAATAAGGTGAGATTCCTATCGGTTTTCGAGCGAATCGGTTGACTGGAACTAATATTATAGGAAAAAAACTGATATTTTTGATGCCTTTTCCAGGTTTTTTTTTCTAGTGGGCGGAATATTAAACCGATTTTCATAAAACTTTGTAAGGTCGTGTAAACCGAATAGAGTGAGATTCCTATAAGTTTTCGAGAGAATCGGTTGACTGGAACTAATTTTTATAGGCAAAAAACTGATATTTTTGATGCCTTTTCGAGGTTTTTTCTTCTATCGGGCGGAAAATTTGACCGATTTTGATAAAACTTTGTAAGGACGTGAAAACCGAATAGAGTGTGATTCTTATCGATTTTTGAGCCAATCGGTTGACTGGAACTTATATTATAGGAAAAAAACTAATATTTTTGATGCCTTTTCCAGGTTTTTCTTTCTAGCGGGCGCAATATTTGACCGATTTTGATAAAACTTTGTAAGGACGTGTAAACCGAATAGAGTGAGATTCCTATCGATTTTCGAGCGAATCGGTTGATTGGAACTAGAAATATAGGCCAAAAACTGATATTTTTGATGTCTTTTCCAGGTTTTTTTTTCTAGTGGGCGGAATATTAAACCGATTTTCATAAAACTTTGTAAGGTCATGTAATCCGAATAGAGTACGATTCCTATCGATTTTAGAGCGAATCGGTTGACTGGAACTAGATATATAGGCAAAAAACTGATATTTTTGATGCCTTTTCCAGGTTTTTTCTTTCTAGCGGGCGGAATATTTAACCGATTTTCGTAAAACTTTGTAAGGTGTTGTAAACCGAATAGAGTGAGATTTCTATAAGTTTTCGAGAGAATCGGTTGACTGGAACTAATTTTTATAGGCAAAAAACTGATATTTTTGATGTCTTTTTCAGGTTTTTTCTTTCTAGCAGGCGGAATATTTAACCGATTTTGATAAATCTTTGTAAGGACGTGTAATCCGAAAAGAGTGAGATTCCTATCGATTTTCGAGCGAATCGGTTGACTGGAACTAATAATAAAGGCCAAAAACTGATATTTTTGATGTCTTTTCCAGGTTTTTTTTTCTAGTGGGCGGAATATTAAACCGATTTTCATAAAACTTTGTAAGGTCATGTAATCCGAATAGAGTAAGATCCCTATCGATTTTAGAGCGAATCGGTTGACTGGAACTAGATATATAGGAAAAAACTGATATTTTTGATGCCTTTTCCATGTTTTTTCTTTCTAGCGGGCGGAATATTTAACCGATTTTCGTAAAACTTTGTAAGGACGTGTAAACCGAATAAGGTGAGATTCCTATCGGTTTTCGAGCGAATCGGTTGACTGGAACTAATATTATAGGAAAAAAACTGATATTTTTGATGCCTTTTCCAGGTTTTTTTTTCTAGTGGGCGGAATATTAAACCGATTTTCATAAAACTTTGTAAGGTCGTGTAAACCGAATAGAGTGAGATTCCTTTAAGTTTTCGAGAGAATCGGATGACTGGAACTAATTTTTATAGGCAAAAAACTGATATTTTTGATGCCTTTTCGAGGTTTTTTCTTCTATCGGGCGGAAAATTTGACCGATTTTGATAAAACTTTGTAAGGACGTGAAAACCGAATAGAGTGAGATTCCTATCGATTTTCGTGCGAATCAGTTGACTGGAACTAATATTATAGGCAAAAAACTGATATTTTTGATGCCTTTTTCAGGTTTTTCTTTCTAGCGGGCGCAATATTTGACCGATTTTGATAAAACTTTGTAAGGACGTGTAAACCGAATAGAGTGAGATTCCTATCGATTTTCGAGCGAATCGGTTGACTGGAACTAGAAATATAGGCCAAAAACTGATATTTTTGATGTCTTTTCCAGGTTTTTTTTTCTAGTGGGCGGAATATTAAACCGATTTTCATAAAACTTTGTAAGGTCATGTAATCCGAATAGAGTACGATTCCTATCGATTTTAGAGCGAATCGGTTGACTGGAACTAGATATATAGGCAAAAACCTAATATTTTTGATGCCTTTTCCAGGTTTTTTCTTTCTAGCGGGCGGAATATTTAACCGATTTTCGTAAAACTTTGTAAGGACGTGTAAACCGAATAAGGTGATATTCCTATCGGTTTTCGAGCGAATCGGTTGACTGGAACTAATATTATAGGAAAAAAACTGATATTTTTGATGCCTTTTCCAGGTTTCTTTTTCTAGTGGGCGGAATATTAAACCGATTTTCATAAAACTTTGTAAGGTCGTGTAAACCGAATAGAGTGAGATTCCTATAAGTTTTCGAGAGAATCGGATGACTGGAACTAATTTTTATAGGCAAAAAACTGATATTTTTGATGCCTTTTCGAGGTTTTTTCTTCTATCGGGCGGAAAATTTGACCGATTTTGATAAAACTTTGTAAGGACGTGAAAATCGAATAGAGTGAGATTCCTATCGATTTTCGTGCGAATCGGTTGACTGGAAATAGATATATAGGCCAAAAACTGATATTTTTGATGTCTTTTTCAGGTTTTTTCTTTCTAGCAGGCGGAATATTTAACCGATTTTGATAAATCTTTGTAAGGACGTGTAATCCGAAAAGAGTGAGATTCCTATCGATTTTCGAGCGAATCGGTTGACTGGAACTAATAATAAAGGCCAAAAACTGATATTTTTGATGTCTTTTCCAGGTTTTTTTTTCTAGTGGGCGGAATATTAAACCGATTTTCATAAAACTTTGTAAGGTCATGTAATCCGAATAGAGTAAGATCCCTATCGATTTTAGAGCGAATCGGTTGACTGGAACTAGATATATAGGAAAAAACTGATATTTTTGATGCCTTTTCCATGTTTTTTCTTTCTAGCGGGCGGAATATTTAACCGATTTTCATAAAACTTTGTAAGGTCGTGTAAACTGAATAGATTGAGATTCCTATCGATTTTAGAGCGAATCGGTTGACCGGAACTAATATTATAAGCAAAAAACTGATATTTTTGATGCCTATTCCAGGTTTTTCTTTCTAGCGCCGCAATATTTGACCGATTTTGATAAAACTTTGTCAGGACGTGTAAACCGAATAAGGTGAGATTCCTATCGGTTTTCGAGCGAATCGGTTGGCTGGAACTAATATTATAGGAAAAAAACTGATATTTTTGATGCCTTTTCCAGGTTTTTTTTTCTAGTGGGCGGAATATTAAACCGATTTTCATAAAACTTTGTAAGGTCGTGTAAACCGAATAGAGTGAGATTCCTATAAGTTTTCGAGAGAATCGGATGACTGGAACTAATTTTTATAGGCAAAAAACTGATATTTTTGATGCCTTTTCGAGGTTTTTTCTTCTATCGGGCGGAAAATTTGACCGATTTTGATAAAACTTTGTAAGGACGTGAAAACCGAATAGAGTGAGATTCCTATCGATTTTCGTGCGAATCAGTTGACTGGAACTAATATTATAGGCAAAAAAATGATATTTTTGATGCCTTTTTCAGGTTTTTTCTTTCTAGCGGGCGGAATAATTAACCGATTTAGGTAAATCTTTGTAAGGACGTGTAAACCGAATAGAGTGAGATTCCTATCGATTTTCGTGCGAATCGGTTGACTGGAACTAATATTATAGGCCAAAAACTGATATTTTTGATGTCTTTTGCAGGTTTTTTCTTTCTAGCGGGCGGAATATTTAACCGATTTTCATAAAACTTTGTAAGGTCGTGTAAACTGAATAGATTGAGATTCCTATCGATTTTAGAGCGAATCGGTTGACCGGAACTAATATTATAGGCAAAAAACTGATATTTTTGATGCCTATTCCAGGTTTTTCTTTCTAGCGCCGCAATATTTGACCGATTTTGATAAAACTTTGTCAGGACGTGTAAACCGAATAAGGTGAGATTCCTATCGGTTTTCGAGCGAATCGGTTGGCTGGAACTAATATTATAGGAAAAAAACTGATATTTTTGATGCCTTTTCCAGGTTTTTTTTTCTAGTGGGCGGAATATTAAACCGATTTTCATAAAACTTTGTAAGGTCGTGTAAACCGAATAGAGTGAGATTCCTATAAGTTTTCGAGAGAATCGGATGACTGGAACTAATTTTTATAGGCAAAAAACTGATATTTTTGATGCCTTTTCGAGGTTTTTTCTTCTATCGGGCGGAAAATTTGACCGATTTTGATAAAACTTTGTAAGGACGTGAAAACCGAATAGAGTGAGATTCCTATCGATTTTCGTGCGAATCAGTTGACTGGAACTAATATTATAGGCAAAAAAATGATATTTTTGATGCCTTTTTCAGGTTTTTTCTTTCTAGCGGGCGGAATAATTAACCGATTTAGGTAAATCTTTGTAAGGACGTGTAAACCGAATAGAGTGAGATTCCTATCGATTTTCGTGCGAATCGGTTGACTGGAACTAATATTATAGGCCAAAAACTGATATTTTTGATGTCTTTTGCAGGTTTTTTCTTTCTAGCGGGCGGAATATTTAACCGATTTTCATAAAACATTGTAAGGTCGTGTAAACTGAATAGATTGAGATTCCTATCGATTTTAGAGCGAATCGGTTGACCGGAACTAATATTATAGGCAAAAAACTGATATTTTTGATGCCTATTCCAGGTTTTTCTTTCTAGCGCCGCAATATTTGACCGATTTTGATAAAACTTTGTCAGGACGTGTGAACCGAATAGAGTGAGATTCCTATCGATTTTCGAGCGAATCGGTTGACTGGAAATAGATATATAGGCCAAAACTTATATTTTTGATGTCTTTTTCAGGTTTTTTCTTTCTAGCAGGCGGAATATTTAACCGATTTTGATAAATCTTTGTAAGGACGTGTAACCCGAATAGAGTGAGATTCCTATCGATTTTCGAGCGAATCGGTTGACTGGAACTAATAATATAGGCCAAAAACTGATATTTTTGATGTCTTTTCCAGGTTTTTTTTTCTAGTGGGCGGAATATTAAACCGATTTTCATAAAACTTTGTAAGGTCATGTAATCCGAATAGAGTAAGATTCCCATCGATTTTAGAGCGAATCGGTTGACTGGAACTAGATATATAGGCAAAAAACTGATATTTTTGATGCCTTTTCCAGGTTTTTTTTTCTAGTGGGCGGAATATTAAACCGATTTTCATAAAACTTTGTAAGGTCGTGTAAACCGAATAGAGTGAGATTCCTATAAGTTTTCGAGAGAATCGGTTGACTGGAACTAATTTTTATAGGCAAAAAACTGATATTTTTGATGCCTTTTCGAGGTTTTTTCTTCTATCGGGCGGAAAATTTGACCGATTTTGATAAAACTTTGTAAGGACGTGAAAACCGAATAGAGTGTGATTCTTATCGAATTTTGAGCCAATCGGTTGACTGGAACTTATATTATAGGAAAAAAACTAATATTTTTGATGCCTTTTCCAGGTTTTTCTTTCTAGCGGGCGCAATATTTGACCGATTTTGATAAAACTTTGTAAGGACGTGTAAACCGAATAGAGTGAGATTCCTATCGATTTTCGAGCGAATCGGTTGATTGGAACTAGAAATATAGGCCAAAAACTGATATTTTTGATGTCTTTTCCAGGTTTTTTTTTCTAGTGGGCGGAATATTAAACCGATTTTCATAAAACTTTGTAAGGTCATGTAATCCGAATAGAGTACGATTCCTATCGATTTTAGAGCGAATCGGTTGACTGGAACTAGATATATAGGCAAAAAACTGATATTTTTGATGCCTTTTCCAGGTTTTTTCTTTCTAGCGGGCGGAATATTTAACCGATTTTCGTAAAACTTTGTAAGGTCGTGTAAACCGAATAGAGTGAGATTTCTATAAGTTTTCGAGAGAATCGGTTGACTGGAACTAATTTTTATAGGCAAAAAACTGATATTTTTGATGCCTTTTCGAGGTTTTTTCTTCTATCGGGCGGAAAATTTGACCGATTTTGATAAAACTTTGTAAGGACGTGAAAACCGAATAGAGTGTAATTCTTATCGATTTTTAAGCCAATCGGTTGACTGGAACTTATATTATAGGAAAAAAACTAATATTTTTGATGCCTTTTCCAGGTTTTTCTTTCTAGCGGGCGCAATATTTGACCGATTTTGATAAAACTTTGTAAGGACGTGTAAACCGAATAGAGTGAGATTCCTATCGATTTTCGAGCGAATCGGTTGACTGGAACTAGAAATATAGGCCAAAAACTGATATTTTTGATGTCTTTTCCAGGTTTTTTTTTCTAGTGGGCGGAATATTAAACCGATTTTCATAAAACTTTGTAAGGTCATGTAATCCGAATAGAGTACGATTCCTATCGATTTTAGAGCGAATCGGTTGACTGGAACTAGATATATAGGCAAAAAACTGATATTTTTGATGCCTTTTCCAGGTTTTTTCTTTCTAGCGGGCGGAATATTTAACCGATTTTCGTAAAACTTTGTAAGGACGTGTAAACCGAATAAGGTGATATTCCTATCGGTTTTCGAGCGAATCGGTTGACTGGAACTAATATTATAGGAAAAAAACTGATATTTTTGATGCCTTTTCCAGGTTTTTTTTTCTAGTGGGCGGAATATTAAACCGATTTTCATAAAACTTTGTAAGGTCGTGTAAACCGAATAGAGTGTAAACCGATTTTCGTAAAACTTTGTAAGGACGTGTAAACCGAATAAGGTGATATTCCTATCGGTTTTCGAGCGAATCGGTTGACTGGAACTAATATTATAGGAAAAAAACTGATATTTTTGATGCCTTTTCCAGGTTTCTTTTTCTAGTGGGCGGAATATTAAACCGATTTTCATAAAACTTTGTAAGGTCGTGTAAACCGAATAGAGTGAGATTCCTATAAGTTTTCGAGAGAATCGGATGACTGGAACTAATTTTTATAGGCAAAAAACTGATATTTTTGATGCCTTTTCGAGGTTTTTTCTTCTATCGGGCGGAAAATTTGACCGATTTTGATAAAACTTTGTAAGGACGTGAAAATCGAATAGAGTGAGATTCCTATCGATTTTCGTGCGAATCGGTTGACTGGAAATAGATATATAGGCCAAAAACTGATATTTTTGATGTCTTTTTCAGGTTTTTTCTTTCTAGCAGGCGGAATATTTAACCGATTTTGATAAATCTTTGTAAGGACGTGTAATCCGAAAAGAGTGAGATTCCTATCGATTTTCGAGCGAATCGGTTGACTGGAACTAATAATAAAGGCCAAAAACTGATATTTTTGATGTCTTTTCCAGGTTTTTTTTTCTAGTGGGCGGAATATTAAACCGATTTTCATAAAACTTTGTAAGGTCATGTAATCCGAATAGAGTAAGATCCCTATCGATTTTAGAGCGAATCGGTTGACTGGAACTAGATATATAGGAAAAAACTGATATTTTTGATGCCTTTTCCATGTTTTTTCTTTCTAGCGGGCGGAATATTTAACCGATTTTCGTAAAACTTTGTAAGGACGTGTAAACCGAATAAGGTGAGATTCCTATCGGTTTTCGAGCGAATCGGTTGACTGGAACTAATATTATAGGAAAAAAACTGATATTTTTGATGCCTTTTCCAGGTTTTTTTTTCTAGTGGGCGGAATATTAAACCGATTTTCATAAAACTTTGTAAGGTCGTGTAAACCGAATAGAGTGAGATTCCTTTAAGTTTTCGAGAGAATCGGATGACTGGAACTAATTTTTATAGGCAAAAAACTGATATTTTTGATGCCTTTTCGAGGTTTTTTCTTCTATCGGGCGGAAAATTTGACCGATTTTGATAAAACTTTGTAAGGACGTGAAAACCGAATAGAGTGAGATTCCTATCGATTTTCGTGCGAATCAGTTGACTGGAACTAATATTATAGGCAAAAAACTGATATTTTTGATGCCTTTTTCAGGTTTTTTCTTTCTAGCGGGCGGAATAATTAACCGATTTAGGTAAATCTTTGTAAGGACGTGTAAACCGAATAGAGTGAGATTCCTATCGATTTTCGTGCGAATCGGTTGACTGGAACTAATATTATAGGCCAAAAACTGATATTTTTGATGTCTTTTGCAGGTTTTTTCTTTCTAGCGGGCGGAATATTTAACCGATTTTCATAAAACTTTGTAAGGTCGTGTAAACTGAATAGATTGAGATTCCTATCGATTTTAGAGCGAATCGGTTGACCGGAACTAATATTATAAGCAAAAAACTGATATTTTTGATGCCTATTCCAGGTTTTTCTTTCTAGCGCCGCAATATTTGACCGATTTTGATAAAACTTTGTCAGGACGTGTAAACCGAATAAGGTGAGATTCCTATCGGTTTTCGAGCGAATCGGTTGGCTGGAACTAATATTATAGGAAAAAAACTGATATTTTTGATGCCTTTTCCAGGTTTTTTTTTCTAGTGGGCGGAATATTAAACCGATTTTCATAAAACTTTGTAAGGTCGTGTAAACCGAATAGAGTGAGATTCCTATAAGTTTTCGAGAGAATCGGATGACTGGAACTAATTTTTATAGGCAAAAAACTGATATTTTTGATGCCTTTTCGAGGTTTTTTCTTCTATCGGGCGGAAAATTTGACCGATTTTGATAAAACTTTGTAAGGACGTGAAAACCGAATAGAGTGAGATTCCTATCGATTTTCGTGCGAATCAGTTGACTGGAACTAATATTATAGGCAAAAAAATGATATTTTTGATGCCTTTTTCAGGTTTTTTCTTTCTAGCGGGCGGAATAATTAACCGATTTAGGTAAATCTTTGTAAGGACGTGTAAACCGAATAGAGTGAGATTCCTATCGATTTTCGTGCGAATCGGTTGACTGGAACTAATATTATAGGCCAAAAACTGATATTTTTGATGTCTTTTGCAGGTTTTTTCTTTCTAGCGGGCGGAATATTTAACCGATTTTCATAAAACTTTGTAAGGTCGTGTAAACTGAATAGATTGAGATTCCTATCGATTTTAGAGCGAATCGGTTGACCGGAACTAATATTATAGGCAAAAAACTGATATTTTTGATGCCTATTCCAGGTTTTTCTTTCTAGCGCCGCAATATTTGACCGATTTTGATAAAACTTTGTCAGGACGTGTAAACCGAATAAGGTGAGATTCCTATCGGTTTTCGAGCGAATCGGTTGGCTGGAACTAATATTATAGGAAAAAAACTGATATTTTTGATGCCTTTTCCAGGTTTTTTTTTCTAGTGGGCGGAATATTAAACCGATTTTCATAAAACTTTGTAAGGTCGTGTAAACCGAATAGAGTGAGATTCCTATAAGTTTTCGAGAGAATCGGATGACTGGAACTAATTTTTATAGGCAAAAAACTGATATTTTTGATGCCTTTTCGAGGTTTTTTCTTCTATCGGGCGGAAAATTTGACCGATTTTGATAAAACTTTGTAAGGACGTGAAAACCGAATAGAGTGAGATTCCTATCGATTTTCGTGCGAATCAGTTGACTGGAACTAATATTATAGGCAAAAAAATGATATTTTTGATGCCTTTTTCAGGTTTTTTCTTTCTAGCGGGCGGAATAATTAACCGATTTAGGTAAATCTTTGTAAGGACGTGTAAACCGAATAGAGTGAGATTCCTATCGATTTTCGTGCGAATCGGTTGACTGGAACTAATATTATAGGCCAAAAACTGATATTTTTGATGTCTTTTGCAGGTTTTTTCTTTCTAGCGGGCGGAATATTTAACCGATTTTCATAAAACATTGTAAGGTCGTGTAAACTGAATAGATTGAGATTCCTATCGATTTTAGAGCGAATCGGTTGACCGGAACTAATATTATAGGCAAAAAACTGATATTTTTGATGCCTATTCCAGGTTTTTCTTTCTAGCGCCGCAATATTTGACCGATTTTGATAAAACTTTGTCAGGACGTGTGAACCGAATAGAGTGAGATTCCTATCGATTTTCGAGCGAATCGGTTGACTGGAAATAGATATATAGGCCAAAACTTATATTTTTGATGTCTTTTTCAGGTTTTTTCTTTCTAGCAGGCGGAATATTTAACCGATTTTGATAAATCTTTGTAAGGACGTGTAACCCGAATAGAGTGAGATTCCTATCGATTTTCGAGCGAATCGGTTGACTGGAACTAATAATATAGGCCAAAAACTGATATTTTTGATGTCTTTTCCAGGTTTTTTTTTCTAGTGGGCGGAATATTAAACCGATTTTCATAAAACTTTGTAAGGTCATGTAATCCGAATAGAGTAAGATTCCCATCGATTTTAGAGCGAATCGGTTGACTGGAACTAGATATATAGGCAAAAAACTGATATTTTTGATGCCTTTTCCAGGTTTTTTCTTTCCAGCGGGCGGAATATTTAACCGATTTTCGTAAAACTTTGTAAGGACGTGTAAACCGAATAAGGTGAGATTCCTATCGGTTTTCGAGCGAATCGGTTGATTGGAACTAATATTATAGGAAAAAAACTGATATTTTTGATGCCTTTTCCAGGTTTTTTTTTCTAGTGGGCGGAATATTAAACCGATTTTCATAAAACTTTGTAAGGTCGTGTAAACCGAATAGAGTGAGATTCCTATAAGTTTTCGAGAGAATCGGTTGACTGGAACTAATTTTTATAGGCAAAAAACTGATATTTTTGATGCCTTTTCGAGGTTTTTTCTTCTATCGGGCGGAAAATTTGACCGATTTTCATAAAACTTTGTAAGGTCATGTAATCCGAATAGAGTACGATTCCTATCGATTTTAGAGCGAATCGGTTGACTGGAACTAGATATATAGGCAAAAAACTGATATTTTTGATGCCTTTTCCAGGTTTTTTCTTTCTAGCGGGCGGAATATTTAACCGATTTTCGTAAAACTTTGTAAGGTCGTGTAAACCGAATAGAGTGAGATTTCTATAAGTTTTCGAGAGAATCGGTTGACTGGAACTAATTTTTATAGGCAAAAAACTGATATTTTTGATGCCTTTTCGAGGTTTTTTCTTCTATCGGGCGGAAAATTTGACCGATTTTGATAAAACTTTGTAAGGACGTGAAAACCGAATAGAGTGTAATTCTTATCGATTTTTAAGCCAATCGGTTGACTGGAACTTATATTATAGGAAAAAAACTAATATTTTTGATGCCTTTTCCAGGTTTTTCTTTCTAGCGGGCGCAATATTTGACCGATTTTGATAAAACTTTGTAAGGACGTGTAAACCGAATAGAGTGAGATTCCTATCGATTTTCGAGCGAATCGGTTGACTGGAACTAGAAATATAGGCCAAAAACTGATATTTTTGATGTCTTTTCCAGGTTTTTTTTTCTAGTGGGCGGAATATTAAACCGATTTTCATAAAACTTTGTAAGGTCATGTAATCCGAATAGAGTACGATTCCTATCGATTTTAGAGCGAATCGGTTGACTGGAACTAGATATATAGGCAAAAAACTGATATTTTTGATGCCTTTTCCAGGTTTTTTCTTTCTAGCGGGC
Organism: Lycorma delicatula; assembly: GCF_047948215.1. Taxonomy (NCBI): domain Eukaryota; kingdom Metazoa; phylum Arthropoda; class Insecta; order Hemiptera; family Fulgoridae; genus Lycorma; species Lycorma delicatula. The sequence continues at coordinate 289,056,210 of NC_134455.1, forward strand.
GGAATATTTAACCGATTTTCGTAAAACTTTGTAAGGACGTGTAAACCGAATAAGGTGATATTCCTATCGGTTTTCGAGCGAATCGGTTGACTGGAACTAATATTATAGGAAAAAAACTGATATTTTTGATGCCTTTTCCAGGTTTTTTTTTCTAGTGGGCGGAATATTAAACCGATTTTCATAAAACTTTGTAAGGTCGTGTAAACCGAATAGAGTGTAAACCGATTTTCGTAAAACTTTGTAAGGACGTGTAAACCGAATAAGGTGAGATTCCTATCGGTTTTCGAGCGAATCGGTTGACTGGAACTAGATATATAGGCAAAAAACTGATATTTTTGATGCCTTTTCCAGGTTTTTTCTTTCTAGCGGGCGGAATATTTAACCGATTTTCATAAAACTTTGTAAGGTCGTGTAAACCGAATAGAGTGAGATTTCTATAAGTTTTCGAGAGAATCGGTTGACTGGAACTAATTTTTATAGGCAAAAAACTGATATTTTTGATGCCTTTTCGAGGTTTTTTCTTCTATCGGGCGGAAAATTTGACCGATTTTGATAAAACTTTGTAAGGACGTGAAAACCGAATAGAGTGTAATTCTTATCGATTTTTAAGCCAATCGGTTGACTGGAACTTATATTATAGGAAAAAAACTAATATTTTTGATGCCTTTTCCAGGTTTTTCTTTCTAGCGGGCGCAATATTTGACCGATTTTGATAAAACTTTGTAAGGACGTGTAAACCGAATAGAGTGAGATTCCTATCGATTTTCGAGCGAATCGGTTGACTGGAACTAGAAATATAGGCCAAAAACTGATATTTTTGATGTCTTTTCCAGGTTTTTTTTTCTAGTGGGCGGAATATTAAACCGATTTTCATAAAACTTTGTAAGGTCATGTAATCCGAATAGAGTACGATTCCTATCGATTTTAGAGCGAATCGGTTGACTGGAACTAGATATATAGGCAAAAAACTGATATTTTTGATGCCTTTTCCAGGTTTTTTCTTTCTAGCGGGCGGAATATTTAACCGATTTTCGTAAAAGTTTGTAAGGACGTGTAAACCGAATAAGGTGATATTCCTATCGGTTTTCGAGCGAATCGGTTGACTGGAACTAATATTATAGGAAAAAAACTGATATTTTTGATGCCTTTTCCAGGTTTTTTTTTCTAGTGGGCGGAATATTAAACCGATTTTCATAAAACTTTGTAAGGTCGTGTAAACCGAATAGAGTGAGATTCCTATAAGTTTTCGGGAGAATCGGATGACTGGAACTAATTTTTATAGGCAAAAAACTGATATTTTTGATGCCTTTTCGAGGTTTTTTCTTCTATCGGGCGGAAAATTTGACCGATTTTGATAAAACTTTGTAAGGACGTGAAAATCGAATAGAGTGAGATTCCTATCGATTTTCGTGCGAATCGGTTGACTGGAACTAATATTATAGGCCAAAAACTGATATTTTTGATGTCTTTTGCAGGTTTTTTCTTTCTAGCGGGCGGAATATTTAACCGATTTTCATAAAACTTTGTAAGGTCGTGTAATCCGAATAGAGTACGATTCCTATCGATTTTAGAGCGAATCGGTTGACTGGAACTAGATATATAGGCAAAAAACTGATATTTTTGATGCCTTTTCCAGGTTTTTTCTTTCTAGCGGGCGGAATATTTAACCGATTTTCGTAAAACTTTGTAAGGACGTGTAAACCGAATAAGGTGATATTCCTATCGGTTTTCGAGCGAATCGGTTGACTGGAACTAATATTATAGGAAAAAAACTGATATTTTTGATGCCTTTTCCAAGTTTTTTTTTCTAGTGGGCGGAATATTAAACCGATTTTCATAAAACTTTGTAAGGTCGTGTAAACCGAATAGAGTGAGATTCCTATAAGTTTTCGAGAGAATCGGATGACTGGAACTAATTTTTATAGGCAAAAAACTGATATTTTTGATGCCTTTTCGAGGTTTTTTCTTCTATCGGGCGGAATATTTGACCGATTTTGATAAAACTTTGTAAGGACGTGAAAATCGAAGAGAGTGAGATTCCTATCGATTTTCGTGCGAATCGGTTGACTGGAACTAATATTATAGGCCAAAAACTGATATTTTTGATGTCTTTTGCAGGTTTTTTCTTTCTAGCGGGCGGAATATTTAACCGATTTTCATAAAACTTTGTAAGGTCGTGTAATCCGAATAGAGTACGATTCCTATCGATTTTAGAGCGAATCGGTTGACTGGAACTAGATATATAGGCAAAAAACTGATATTTTTGATGCCTTTTCCAGGTTTTTTCTTTCTAGCGGGCGGAATATTTAACCGATTTTCGTAAAACTTTGTAAGGACGTGTAAACCGAATAAGGTGAGATTCCTATCGGTTTTCGAGCGAATCGGTTGGCTGGAACTAATATTATAGGAAAAAAACTGATATTTTTGATGCCTTTTCCAGGTTTTTTTTTCTAGCGGGCGGAATATTAAACGATTTTCATAAAACTTTGTAAGGACGTGTAAACCGAATAGAGTGAGGTTCCTATCGATTTTAGAGCGAATCTGTTGACTGGAACTAGATATATAGGCCAAAAACTGATATTTTTGATGTCTTTTCCAGGTTTTTTCTTTCTAGCCGGCGGAATATTAAACGATTTTCATAAAACTTTGTAAGGACGTGTAAACCGAATAGAGTGAGGTTCCTATAAGTTTTTGAGAGAATCGGTTGACTGGATCTAGATATATAGGCAAAAAACTGATATTTTTGATGCCTTTTCCAGGTTTTTTCTTTCTAGCGGGCGGAATATTTAACCGATTTTCGTAAAACTTTGTAAGGACGTGTAAACCGAATAAGGTGAGATTCCTATCGGTTTTCGAGCGAATCGGTTGACTGGAACTAATATTATAGGAAAAAAACTGATATTTTTGATGCCTTTTCCAGGTTTTTTTTTCTAGTGGGCGGAATATTAAACCGATTTTCATAAAACTTTGTAAGGTCGTGTAAACCGAATAGAGTGAGATTCCTATAAGTTTTCGAGAGAATCGGATGACTGGAACTAATTTTTATAGGCAAAAAACTGATATTTTTGATGCCTTTTCGAGGTTTTTTCTTCTATCGGGCGGAAAATTTAACCGATTTTGATAAAACTTTGTAAGGACGTGAAAACCGAATAGAGTGAGATTCCTATCGATTTTCGTGCGAATCGGTTGACTGGAACTAATATTATAGGCAAAAAACTGATATTTTTGATGCCTTTTCCAGGTTTTTTCTTTCTAGCGGGCGGAATAATTAACCGATTTAGGTAAATCTTTGTAAGGACGTGTAAACCGAATAGAGTGATATTCCTATCGATTTTCGTGCGAATCGGTTGACTGGAACTAATATTATAGGCCAAAAACTGATATTTTTGATGTCTTTTGCAGGTTTTTTCTTTCTAGCGGGCGGAATATTTAACCGATTTTCATAAAACTTTGTAAGGTCGTGTAAACTGAATAGATTGAGATTCCTATCGATTTTAGAGCGAATCGGTTGACTAGAACTAATATTATAGGAAAAAACTGATATTTTTGATGCCATTTCTAGGTTTTTTCTTTCTAGCGGGCGGAATAATTAACCGATTTTGATAAAACTTTGTAAGGACTTGTAAACCGAATAGAGTGAGATTCCTATAAGTTTTCGAGAGAATCGGATGACTGGAACTAATTTTTATAGGCAAAAAACTGATATTTTTGATGCCTTTTCGAGGTTTTTTCTTCTATCGGGCGGAAAATTTGACCGATTTTGATAAAACTTTGTAAGGACGTGAAAACCGAATAGAGTGAGATTCCTATCGATTTCCGTGCGAATCGGTTGACTGGAACTAATATTATAGGCCAAAAACTGATATTTTTGATGTCTTTTGCAGGTTTTTTCTTTCTAGCGGGCGCAATATTTGTCCGATTTTGATAAAATTTTGTAAGGACGTGTAAACCGAATAGAGAGAGATTCCTATCGATTTTCGAGCGAATCAGTTGACTGGAAATAGATATATAGGCCAAAAACTGATATTTTTGATGTCTTTTCCAGGTTTTTTCTTTCTAGCGGGCGGAATATTTAACCGATTTTCATAAAACTTTGTAAGGACGTGTAAACCGAATAGAGTGAGACTCCTATCAATTTTCGAGCGAATCGGTTGACTGGAAGTAATATTATAGGGCAAAAAACTGATATTTTTGATGCCATTTCTAGGTTTTTTCTTTCTAGCGGGCGGAATAATTAACCGATTTTGATAAAACTTTGTAAGGACTTGTAAACCGAATAGAGTGAGGTTCCTATCGATTTTTGAGCCAATCGGTTGACTGGAACTAATATTTTAAGAAAAAAACTGATATTTTTGATGTCTTTTCCAGGTTTTTTCTTTCTAGCGGGCGGAATATTAAACCGATTTTGATAAAACTTTGTAAGGACGTGTAAACCGAATAGAGTGAGATTCCTATCGATTTTCGAGCGAATCGGTTGACTGGAACTAGAAATATAGACCAAAAACTGATATTTTTGAAGTCTTTTCCAGGTTTTTTTTTCTAGTGGGCGGAATAATTAACCGATTATCATAAAACTTTGTAAGGTCGTGTAAACCGAATAGAGTGAGATTCCTATCGATTTTCGTGCGAATCGGTTGACTGGAACTAATATTATAGGCAAAAAACTGATATTTTTGATGCCTTTTCCACGTTTTTTCTTTCTAGCGGGCGGAATATTTAACCGATTTTCGTAAAACTTTGTAAGGACGTGTAAACCGAATAGAGTGAGATTCCTATCGATTTTCGAGCGAATCGGTTGACTGGAAATAGATAGATAGGCCAAAAACTGATATTTTTGATGTCTTTTCCAGGTTTTTTCTTTCTAGCGGGCGGAATATTAAACGATTTTCATAAAACTTTGTAAGGACGTGTAAACCGAATAGAGTAAGGTTCCTATAAGTTTTTGAGAGAATCGGTTGACTGGATCTAGATATATAGGCAAAAAACTGATATTTTTGATGCCTTTTCCAGGTTTTTTCTTTCTAGCGGGCGGAATATTTAACCGATTTTCGTAAAACTTTGTAAGGACGTGTAAACCGAATAAGGTGAGATTCCTATCGGTTTTCGAGCGAATCGGTTGACTGGAACTAATATTATAGGAAAAAAACTGATATTTTTGATGCCTTTTCCAGGTTTTTTTTTCTAGTGGGCGGAATATTAAACCGATTTTCATAAAACTTTGTAAGGTCGTGTAAACCGAATAGAGTGAGATTCCTATAAGTTTTCGAGAGAATCGGATGACTGGAACTAATTTTTATAGGCAAAAAACTGATATTTTTGATGCCTTTTCGAGGTTTTTTCTTCTATCGGGCGGAAAATTTAACCGATTTTGATAAAACTTTGTAAGGACGTAAAAACCGAATAGAGTGAGATTCCTATCGATTTTCGTGCGAATCGGTTGACTGGAACTAATATTATAGGCAAAAAACTGATATTTTTGATGCCTTTTCCAGGTTTTATCTTTCTAGCGGGCGGAATAATTAACCGATTTAGGTAAATCTTTGTAAGGACGTGTAAACCGAATAGAGTGAGATTCCTATCGATTTTCGTGCGAATCGGAGACTGGAACTAATATTATAGGCCAAAAACTGATATTTTTGATGTCTTTTGCAGGTTTTTTCTTTCTAGCGGGCGGAATATTTAACCGATTTTCATAAAACTTTGTAAGGTCGTGTAAACTGAATAGATTGAGATTCCTATCGATTTTAGAGCGAATCGGTTGACTAGAACTAATATTATAGGAAAAAAACTGATATTTTTGATGCCATTTCTAGGTTTTTTCTTTCTAGCGGGCGGAATAATTAACCGATTTTGATAAAACTTTGTAAGGACTTGTAAACCGAATAGAGTGAGATTCCTATAAGTTTTCGAGAGAATCGGATGACTGGAACTAATTTTTATAGGCAAAAAACTGATATTTTTGATGCCTTTTCGAGGTTTTTTCTTCTATCGGGCGGAAAATTTGACCGATTTTGATAAAACTTTTTAAGGACGTGAAAACCGAATAGAGTGAGATTCCTATCGATTTCCGTGCGAATCGGTTGACTGGAACTAATATTATAGGCCAAAAACTGATATTTTTGATGTCTTTTGCAGGTTTTTTCTTTCTAGCGGGCGCAATATTTGTCCGATTTTGATAAAATTTTGTAAGGACGTGTAAACCGAATAGAGTGAGATTCCTATCGATTTTCGAGCGAATCAGTTGACTGGAAATAGATATATAGGCCAAAAACTGATATTTTTGATGTCTTTTCCAGGTTTTTTCTTTCTAGCGGGCGGAATATTTAACCGATTTTCATAAAACTTTGTAAGGACGTGTAAACCGAATAGAGTGAGACTCCTATCAATTTTCGAGCGAATCGGTTGACTGGAAGTAATATTATAGGGCAAAAAACTGATATTTTTGATGCCATTTCTAGGTTTTTTCTTTCTAGCGGGCGGAATAATTAACCGATTTTGATAAAACTTTGTAAGGACTTGTAAACCGAATAGAGTGAGGTTCCTATCGATTTTTGAGCCAATCGGTTGACTGGAACTAATATTTTAAGAAAAAAACTGATATTTTTGATGTCTTTTCCAGGTTTTTTCTTTCTAGCGGGCGGAATATTAAACCGATTTTGATAAAACTTTGTAAGGACGTGTAAACCGAATAGAGTGAGATTCCTATCGATTTTCGAGCGAATCGGTTGACTGGAACTAGAAATATAGACCAAAAACTGATATTTTTGAAGTCTTTTCCAGGTTTTTTTTTCTAGTGGGCGGAATAATTAACCGATTATCATAAAACTTTGTAAGGTCGTGTAAACCGAATAGAGTGAGATTCCTATCGATTTTCGTGCGAATCGGTTGACTGGAACTAATATTATAGGCAAAAAACTGATATTTTTGATGCCTTTTCCACGTTTTTTCTTTCTAGCGGGCGGAATATTTAACCGATTTTCGTAAAACTTTGTAAGGACGTGTAAACCGAATAGAGTGAGATTCCTATCGATTTTCGAGCGAATCGGTTGACTGGAAATAGATAGGTAGGCCAAAAACTGATATTTTTGATGTCTTTTCCAGGTTTTTTCTTTCTAGCGGGCGGAATATTAAACGATTTTCATAAAACTTTGTAAGGACGTGTAAACCGATCAGAGTGAGGTTCCTATCGATTTTAGAGCGAATCGGTTGACTGGAACTAGATATATAGGCCAAAAACTGATATTTTTGATGTCTTTTCCTGGTTTTTTCTTTCTAGCCGGCGGAATATTAAACGATTTTCATAAAACTTTGTAAGGACGTGTAAACCGAATAGAGTAAGGTTCCTATAAGTTTTTGAGAGAATCGGTTGACTGGAACTAGATATATAGGCCAAAAACTGTTATTTTTGATGTCTTTTCCAGGTTTTTTCTTTCTAGCCGGCGGAATATTAAACGATTTTCATAAAACTTTGTAAGGACGTGTAAACCGAATAGAGTGAGATTCCTATCGATTTTCGTGCGAATCGGTTGACTGGAACTAATATTATAGGCAAAAAACTGATATTTTTGAAGCCATTTCGAGGTTTTTTCTTCTATCGGGCGGAATATTTGACCGATTTTGATAAAACTTTGTAAGGATGTGAAAACCGAATAGAGTGAGATTCCTATCGATTTTCGTGCGAATCAGTTGACTGGAACTAATATTATAGGCAAAAAACTGATATTTTTGATGCCTTTTCCAGGTTTTTCTTTCTAGCGCCGCAATATTTGACCGATTTTGATAAAACTTTGTGAGGACGTGTGAACCGAATAGAGTGAGATTCCTATCGATTTTCGTGCAAATCGGTTGACTGGAACTAATATTATAGGCAAAAAACTGATATTTTTGATGTCTTTTGCAGGTTTTTTCTTTCTAGAGGGCGAAATATATGACCGATATGTTAAAACTTTGTAAGGACGTGTAAACCGAATAGAGTGAGATTCCTATCGATTTTCGAGCGAATCGGTTGACTGGAAATAGATATATAGGCCAAAAACTGATATTTTTGATGTCTTTTCCAGGTTTTTTCTTTCTAGCCGGCGGAATATTAAACGATTTTCATAAAACTTTGTAAGGACGTGTAAACCGAATAGGGTAAGATTCATATCGATTTTCGAGCCAATCGGTTGACTGGAACTAATATTATAGGCAAAAAACTGATATTTTTAATGCCATTTCGAGGTTTTTTCTTCTATCGGGCGGAATATTTGACCGATTTTGATAAAACTTTGTAAGGATGTAAAAACCGAATAGAGTGAGATTCCTATCGATTTTCGTGCGAATCGGTTGACTGGAAATAGATATATAGGCCAAAAACTGATATTTTTGATGTCTTTTCCAGGTTTTTTCTTTCTAGCGGGCGGAATATTTAACCGATTTTCATAAAACTTTGTAAGGACGTGTAAACCGAATAGAGTGAGACTCCTATCGATTTTCGAGCGAATCGGTTGACTGGAAGTAATATTATAGGGCAAAAAACTGATATTTTTGATGCCATTTCTAGGTTTTTTCTTTCTAGCGGGCGGAATAATTAACCGATTTTGATAAAACTTTGTAAGGACTTGTAAACCGAATAGAGTGAGGTTCCTATCGATTTTTGAGCCAATCGGTTGACTGGAACTAATATTTTAAGAAAAAAACTGATATTTTTGATGACTTTTCCAGGTTTTTTCTTTCTAGCGGGCGGAATATTAAACCGATTTTGATAAAACTTTGTAAGGACGTGTAAACCGAATAGAGTGAGATTCCTATCGATTTTCGAGCGAATCGGTTGACTGGAACTAGAAATATAGACCAAAAACTGATATTTTTGAAGTCTTTTCCAGGTTTTTTTTTCTAGTGGGCGGAATATTAAACCGATTATCATAAAACTTTGTAAGGTCGTGTAAACCGAATAGAGTGAGATTCCTATCGATTTTCGTGCGAATCGGTTGACTGGAACTAATATTATAGGCAAAAAACTGATATTTTTGATGCCTTTTCCAGGTTTTTTTTCTAGTGGGCGGAATATTAAACCGATTTTCATAAAACTTTGTAAGGTCATGTAATCCGAATAGAGTACGATTCCTATCGATTTTAGAGCGAATCGGTTGACTGGAACTAGATATATAGGCAAACAACTGATATTTTTGATGCCTTTTTCAGGTTTTTCCTTTCTAGCGGGCGGAATATTTAACCGATTTTCGTAAAACTTTGTAAGGACGTGTAAACCGAATAAGGTGAGATTCCTATCGGTTTTCGAGCGAATCGGTTGACTGGAACTAATATTATAGGAAAAAAACTGATATTTTTGATGCCTTTTCCAGGTTTTTTTTTCTAGTGGGCGGAATATTAAACCGATTTTCATAAAACTTTGTAAGGTCGTGTAAACCGAATAGAGTGAGGGTCCTATAAGTTTTCGAGAGAATCGGATGACTGGAATTAATTTTTATAGGCAAAAAACTGATATTTTTGATGCCATTTCGAGGTTTTTTCTTCTATCGGGCGGAAAATTTGACCGATTTTGATAAAACTTTGTAAGGACGTGAAAACCGAATAGAGTGAGATTCCTATCGATTTTCGTGCGAATCGGTTGACTGGAACTAATATTATAGGCCAAAAACTGATATTTTTGATGTCTTTTTCAGGTTTTTTCTTTCTAGCGGGCGGAATATTTAACCGATTTTCATAAAACTTTGTAAGGTCGTGTAAACTGAATAGATTGAGATTCCTATCGATTTTAGAGCGAATCGGTTGACTAGAACTAATATTATAGGAAAAAAACTGATATTTTTGATGCCATTTCTAGGTTTTTTCTTTCTAGCGGGCGGAATAATTAACCGATTTTGATAAAACTTTGTAAGGACTTGTAAACCGAATAGAGTGAGATTCCTATAAGTTTTCGAGAGAATCGGATGACTGGAACTAATTTTTATAGGCAAAAAACTGATATTTTTGATGCCTTTTCGAGGTTTTTTCTTCTATCGGGCGGAAAATTTGACCGATTTTGATAAAACTTTGTAAGGACGTGAAAACCGAATAGAGTGAGATTCCTATCGATTTCCGTGCGAATCGGTTGACTGGAACTAATATTATAGGCCAAAAACTGATATTTTTGATGTCTTTTGCAGGTTTTTTCTTTCTAGCGGGCGCAATATTTGTCCGATTTTGATAAAATTTTGTAAGGACGTGTAAACCGAATAGAGTGAGATTCCTATCGATTTTCGAGCGAATCAGTTGACTGGAAATAGATATATAGGCCAAAAACTGATATTTTTGATGTCTTTTCCAGGTTTTTTCTTTCTAGCGGGCGGAATATTTAACCGATTTTCATAAAACTTTGTAAGGACGTGTAAACCGAATAGAGTGAGACTCCTATCAATTTTCGAGCGAATCGGTTGACTGGAAGTAATATTATAGGGCAAAAAACTGATATTTTTGATGCCATTTCTAGGTTTTTTCTTTCTAGCGGGCGGAATAATTAACCGATTTTGATAAAACTTTGTAAGGACTTGTAAACCTCATAGAGTGAGGTTCCTATCGATATTTGAGCCAATCGGTTGACTGGAACTAATATTTTAAGAAAAAAACTGATATTTTTGATGTCTTTTCCAGGTTTTTTCTTTCTAGCGGGCGGAATATTAAACCGATTTTGATAAAACTTTGTAAGGACGTGTAAACAGAATAGAGTGAGATTCCTATCGATTTTCGAGCGAATCGGTTGACTGGAACTAGAAATATAGACCAAAAACTGATATTTTTGAAGTCTTTTCCAGGTTTTTTTTTCTAGTGGGCGGAATAATTAACCGATTATCATAAAACTTTGTAAGGTCGTGTAAACCGAATAGAGTGAGATTCCTATCGATTTTCGTGCGAATCGGTTGACTGGAACTAATATTATAGGCAAAAAACTGATATTTTTGATGCCTTTTCCACGTTTTTTCTTTCTAGCGGGCGGAATATTTAACCGATTTTCGTAAAACTTTGTAAGGACGTGTAAACCGAATAGAGTGAGATTCCTATCGATTTTCGAGCGAATCGGTTGACTGGAAATAGATAGATAGGCCAATAACTGATATTTTTGATGTCTTTTCCAGGTTTTTTCTTTCTAGCGGGCGGAATATTAAACGATTTTCATAAAACTTTGTAAGGACGTGTAAACCGATCAGAGTGAGGTTCCTATCGATTTTAGAGCGAATCGGTTGACTGGAACTAGATATATAGGCCAAAAACTGATATTTTTGATGTCTTTTCCTGGTTTTTTCTTTCTAGCCGGCGGAATATTAAACGATTTTCATAAAACTTTGTAAGGACGTGTAAACCGAATAGAGTAAGGTTCCTATAAGTTTTTGAGAGAATCGGTTGACTGGAACTAGATATATAGGCCAAAAACTGTTATTTTTGATGTCTTTTCCAGGTTTTTTCTTTCTAGCCGGCGGAATATTAAACGATTTTCATAAAACTTTGTAAGGACGTGTAAACCGAATAGAGTGAGATTCCTATCGATTTTCGTGCGAATCGGTTGACTGGAACTAATATTATAGGCAAAAAACTGATATTTTTGATGCCATTTCGAGGTTTTTTCTTCTATCGGGCGGAATATTTGACCGATTTTGATAAAACTTTGTAAGGATGTGAAAACCGAATAGAGTGAGATTCCTATCGATTTTCGTGCGAATCGGTTGACTGGAACTAATATTATAGGCAAAAAACTGATATTTTTGATGCCTTTTCCAGGTTTTTCTTTCTAGCGCCGCAATATTTGACCGATTTTGATAAAACTTTGTGAGGACGTGTGAACCGAATAGAGTGAGATTCCTATCGATTTTCGTGCAAATCGGTTGACTGGAACTAATATTATAGGCAAAAAACTGATATTTTTGATGTCTTTGCAGGTTTTTTCTTTCTAGAGGGCGAAATATATGACCGATATGTTAAAACTTTGTAAGGACGTGTAAACCGAATAGAGTGAGACTCCTATCGATTTTCGAGCGAATCGGTTGACTGGAAGTAATATTATAAGGCAAAAAACTGATATTTTTGATGCCATTTCTAGGTTTTTTCTTTCTAGCGGGCGGAATAATTAACCGATTTTGATAAAACTTTGTAAGGACTTGTAAACCGAATAGAGTGAGGTTCCTATCGATTTTTGAGCCAATCCGTTGACTGGAACTATTATTTTAAGAAAAAAACTGATATTTTTGATGACTTTTCCAGGTTTTTTCTTTCTAGCGGGCGGAATATTAAACCGATTTTGATAAAACTTTGTAAGGACGTGTAAACCGAATAGAGTGAGATTCCTATCGATTTTCGAGCGAATCGGTTGACTGGAACTAGAAATATAGACCAAAAACTGATATTTTTGAAGTCTTTTCCAGGTTTTTTTTTCTAGTGGGCGGAATATTAAACCGATTATCATAAAACTTTGTAAGGTCGTGTAAACCGAATAGAGTGAGATTCCTATCGATTTTCGTGCGAATCGGTTGACTGGAACTAATATTATAGGCAAAAAACTGATATTTTTGATGCCTTTTCCAGGTTTTTTTTCTAGTGGGCGGAATATTAAACCGATTTTCATAAAACTTTGTAAGGTCATGTAATCCGAATAGAGTACGATTCCTATCGATTTTAGAGCGAATCGGTTGACTGGAACTAGATATATAGGCAAAAAACTGATATTTTTGATGCCTTTTTCAGGTTTTTCCTTTCTAGCGGGCGGAATATTTAACCGATTTTCGTAAAACTTTGTAAGGACGTGTAAACCGAATAAGGTGAGATTCCTATCGGTTTTCGAGCGAATCGGTTGACTGGAACTAATATTATAGGAAAAAAACTGAGATTTTTGATGCCTTTTCGAGGTTTTTTCTTCTATCGGGCGGAAAATTTGACCGATTTTGATAAAACTTTGTAAGGACGTGAAAACCGAATAGAGTGAGATTCCTATCGATTTTCGTGTGAATCGGTTGACTGGAACTAATATTATAGGCCAAAAACTGATATTTTTTATGTCTTTTTCAGGTTTTTTCTTTCTAGCGGGCGGAATAATTAACCGATTTAGGTAAATCTTTGTAAGGACGTGTAAACCGAATAGAGTGAGATTCCTATCGATTTTCGTGCGAATCGGTTGACTGGAACTAATATTATAGGCCAAAAACTGATATTTTTGATGTCTTTTGCAGGTTTTTTCTTTCTAGCGGGCGGAATATTTAACCGATTTTCATAAAACTTTGTAAGGTCGTGTAAACTGAATAGATTGAGATTCCTATCGATTTTAGAGCGAATCGGTTGACTAGAACTAATATTATAGGAAAAAAACTGATATTTTTGATGCCATTTCTAGGTTTTTTCTTTCTAGCGGGCGGAATAATTAACCGATTTTGATAAAACTTTGTAAGGACTTGTAAACCGAATAGAGTGAGATTCCTATAAGTTTTCGAGAGAATCGGATGACTGGAACTAATTTTTATAGGCAAAAAACTGATATTTTTGATGCCTTTTCGAGGTTTTTTCTTCTATCGGGCGGAAAATTTGACCGATTTTGATAAAACTTTGTAAGGACGTGAAAACCGAATAGAGTGAGATTCCTATCGATTTTCGAGCGTATCGGTTGACTGGATTTATTATTATAGGCAAAAAACTGATATTTTTGATGCCTTTTCCAGGTTTTTTCTTTCTAGCGGGCGGAATATTTAACCGATTTTCATAAAACTTTGTAAGGACGTGTAAACCGAATAGAGTGAGATTCCTATCGATTTCCGTGCGAATCGGTTGACTGGAACTAATATTATAGGCCAAAAACTGATATTTTTGATGTCTTTTGCAGGTTTTTTCTTTCTAGCGGGCGCAATATTTGTCCGATTTTGATAAAATTTTGTAAGGACGTGTAAACCGAATAGAGTGAGATTCCTATCGATTTTCGAGCGAATCAGTTGACTGGAAATAGATATATAGGCCAAAAACTGATATTTTTGATGTCTTTTCCAGGTTTTTTCTTTCTAGCGGGCGGAATATTTAACCGATTTTCATAAAACTTTGTAAGGACGTGTAAACCGAATAGAGTGAGACTCCTATCAATTTTCGAGCGAATCGGTTGACTGGAAGTAATATTATAGGGCAAAAAACTGATATTTTTGATGCCATTTCTAGGTTTTTTCTTTCTAGCGGGCGGAATAATTAACCGATTTAGGTAAATCTTTGTAAGGACGTGTAAACCGAATAGAGTGAGATTCCTATCGATTTTCGTGCGAATCGGTTGACTGGAAATAGATATATAGGCCAAAAACTGATATTTTTGATGTCTTTTCCAGGTTTTTTCTTTCTAGCGGGCGGAATATTTAACCGATTTTCGTAAAACTTTGTAAGGACGTGTAAACCGAATAGAGTGAGATTCCTATCGATTTTCGAGCGAATCGGTTGACTGGAAATAGATAGATAGGCCAAAAACTGATATTTTTGATGTCTTTTCCAGGTTTTTTCTTTCTAGCGGGCGGAATATTAAACGATTTTCATAAAACTTTGTAAGGACGTATAAACCGATCAGAGTGAGGTTCCTATCGATTTTAGAGCGAATCGGTTGACTGGAACTAGATATATAGGCCAAAAACTGTTATTTTTGATGTCTTTTCCAGGTTTTTTCTTTCTAGCCGGCGGAATATTAAACGATTTTCATAAAACTTTGTAAGGACGTGTAAACCGAATAGGGTAAGATTCATATCGATTTTCGAGCCAATCGGTTGACTGGAACTAATATTATAGGCAAAAAACTGATATTTTTAATGCCATTTCGAGGTTTTTTCTTCTATCGGGCGGAATATTTGACCGATTTTGATAAAACTTTGTAAGGATGTAATAACCGAATAGAGTGAGATTCCTATCGATTTTCGTGCGAATCGGTTGACTGGAAATAGATATATAGGCCAAAAACTGATATTTTTGATGTCTTTTCCAGGTTTTTTCTTTCTAGCGGGCGGAATATTTAACCGATTTTCATAAAACTTTGTAAGGACGTGTAAACCGAATAGAGTGAGACTCCTATCGATTTTCGAGCGAATCGGTTGACTGGAAGTAATATTATAGGGCAAAAAACTGATATTTTTGATGCCATTTCTAGGTTTTTTCTTTCTAGCGGGCGGAATAATTAACCGATTTTGATAAAACTTTGTAAGGACTTGTAAACCGAATAGAGTGAGGTTCCTATCGATTTTTGAGCCAATCGGTTGACTGGAACTAATATTTTAAGAAAAAAACTGATATTTTTGATGACTTTTCCAGGTTTTTTCTTTCTAGCGGGCGGAATATTAAACCGATTTTGATAAAACTTTGTAAGGACGTGTAATCCGAATAGAGTACGATTCCTATCGATTTTAGAGCGAATCGGTTGACTGGAACTAGATATATAGGCAAAAAACTGATATTTTTGATGCCTTTTTCAGGTTTTTCCTTTCTAGCGGGCGGAATATTTAACCGATTTTCGTAAAACTTTGTAAGGACGTGTAAACCGAATAAGGTGAGATTCCTATCGGTTTTCGAGCAAATCGGTTGACTGGAACTAATATTATAGGAAAAAACTGATATTTTTGATGCCTTTTCCAGGTTTTTTTTTCTAGTGGGCGGAATATTAAACCGATTTTCATAAAACTTTGTAAGGTCGTGTAAACCGAATAGAGTGAGGGTCCTATAAGTTTTCGAGAGAATCGGATGACTGGAATTAATTTTTATAGGCAAAAAACTGATATTTTTGATGCCTTTTCGAGGTTTTTTCTTCTATCGGGCGGAAAATTTGACCGATTTTGATAAAACTTTGTAAGGACGTGAAAACCGAATAGAGTGAGATTCCTATCGATTTTCGTGCGAATCGGTTGACTGGAACTAATATTATAGGCCAAAAACTGATATTTTTGATGCCATTTCTAGGTTTTTTCTTTCTAGCGGGCGGAATAATTAACCGATTTTGATAAAACTTTGTAAGGACTTGTAAACCGAATAGAGTGAGGTTCCTATCGATTTTTGAGCCAATCGGTTGACTGGAACTAATATTTTAAGAAAAAAACTGATATTTTTGATGCCTTTTCCACGTTTTTTCTTTCTAGCGGGCGGAATATTTAACCGATTTTCGTAAAACTTTGTAAGGACGTGTAAACCGAATAGAGTGAGATTCCTATCAATTTTCGAGCGAATCGGTTGACTGGAACTAGAAATATAGGCCAAAAACTGATATTTTTGATGTCTTTTACAGGTTTTTTCTTTCTAGAGGGCGAAATATATGACCGATTATGATAAAACTTTGTAAGGACGTGTAAACCGAATAGAGTGAGATTCCTATCGATCTTCGAGCGAATCGGTTGACTGGAAATAGATAGATAGGCCAAAAACTGATATTTTTGATGTCTTTTCCAGGTTTTTTCTTTCTAGCGGGCGGAATATTAAACGATTTTCATAAAACTTTGTAAGGACGTGTAAACCGAATAGAGTGAGGTTCCTATCGATTTTAGAGCGAATCGGTTGACTGGAACTAGATATATAGGCCAAAAACTGATATTTTTGATGTCTTTTCCAGGTTTTTTCTTTCTAGCCGGCGGAATATTAAACGATTTTCATAAAACTTTGTAAGGACGTGTAAACCGAATAGAGTGAGGTTCCTATAAGTTTTTGAGAGAATCGGTTGACTGGAACTAGATATATAGGCCAAAAACTGTTATTTTTGATGTCTTTTCCAGGTTTTTTCTTTCTAGCCGGCGGAATATTAAACGATTTTCATAAAACTTTGTAAGGACGTGTAAACCGAATAGAGTGAGATTCCTATCGATTTTCGAGCGAATTGGTTGACTGGAACTAGAAATATAGGCCAAAAACTGATATTTTTGATGCCATTTCGAGGTTTTTTCTTCTATCGGGCGGAATATTTGACCGATTTTGATAAAACTTTGTAAGGATGTGAAAACCGAATAGAGTGAGATTCCTATCGATTTTCGTGCGAATCGGTTGACTGGAACTAATATTATAGGCAAAAAACTGATATTTTTGATGCCTTTTCCAGGTTTTTTCTTTCTAGCGGGCGGAATATTTAACCGATTTTCGTAAAACTTTGTAAGGACGTGTAAACCGAATAAGGTGAGATTCCTATCGGTTTTCGAGCGAATCGGTTGACTGGAACTAATATTATAGGAAAAAAACTGATATTTTTGATGCCTTTTCCAGGTTTTTTTTTCTAGTGGGCGGAATATTAAACCGATTTTCATAAAACTTTGTAAGGACGTGAAAACCGAATAGAGTGAGATTCCTATCGATTTTCGTGCGAATCGGTTGACTGGAACTAATATTATAGGCAAAAAACTGATATTTTTGATGCCTTTTCCAGGTTTTTTCTTTCTAGCGGGCGGAATATTTAACCGATTTTCGTAAAACTTTGTAAGGACGTGTAAACCGAATAAGGTGAGATTCTTATCGATTTTTGAGCCAATCGGTTGACTGGAACTAATATTATAGGAAAAAAACTGATATTTTTGATGCCTTTTCCAGGTTTTTCTTTCTAGCGGGCGCAATATTTGACCGATTTTGATAAAACTTTGTAAGGACGTGTAAACCGAATAAAGTGAGATTCCTATCGATTTTCGAGCGAATCGGTTGACTGGAACTAGAAATATAGGCCAAAAACTGATATTTTTTATGTCTTTTCCAGGTTTTTTTTTCTAGTGGGCGGAATATTAAACCGATTTTCATAAAACTTTGTAAGGTCATGTAATCCGAATAGAGTACGATTCCTATCGATTTTAGACCGAATCGGTTGACTGGAACTAGATATATAGGCAAAAAACTGATATTTTTGATGTCTTTTCCAGGTTTTTTCTTTCTAGCCGGCGGAATATTAAACGATTTTCATAAAACTTTGTAAGGACGTGTAAACCGAATAGGGTAAGATTCATATCGATTTTCGAGCCAATCGGTTGACTGGAACTAATATTTTAGGCAAAAAACTGATATTTTTAATGCCATTTCGAGGTTTTTTCTTCTATCGGGCGGAATATTTGACCGATTTTGATAAAACTTTGTAGGGATGTAAAAACCGAATAGAGTGAGATTCCTATCGATTTTCGAGCGAATCGGTTGACTGGAAATAGATATATAGGCCAAAAACTGATATTTTTGATGTCTTTTCCAGTTTTTTTCTTTCTTGCGGGCGGAATATTAAACCGATTTTCATAAATCTTTGTAAAGACGTGTAATCCGAATAGAGTGAGATTCCTATCGATTTTCGAGCGAATCGGTTGACTGGAACTAATAATATAGGCCAAAAACTGATATTTTTGATGTCTTTTCCAGGTTTTTTTTTCTAGTGGGCGGAATATTAAACCGATTTTCATAAAACTTTGAAAGGTCATGTAATCCGAATAGAGTAAGATTCCTATCGATTTTAGAGCGAATCGGTTGACTGGAACTAGATATATAGGCAAAAAACTGATATTTTTGATGCCTTTTCCAGGTATTTCTTTCTAGCGGGCGGAATATTTAACCGATTTTCGTAAAACTTTGTAAGGACGTGTAAACCGAATAAGGTGAGATTCCTATCGGTTTTCGAGCGAATCGGTTGACTGGAACTAATATTATAGGAAAAAAACTGATATTTTTGATGCCTTTTCCAGGTTTTTTTTCTAGTGGGCGGAATATTAAACCGATTTTCATAAAACTTTGTAAGGTCGTGTAAACCGAATAGAGTGAGATTCCTTTAAGTTTTCGAGAGAATCGGATGACTGGAACTAATTTTTATAGGCAAAAAACTGATATTTTTGATGCCTTTTCGAGGTTTTTTCTTCTATCGGGCGGAAAATTTGACCGATTTTGATAAAACTTTGTAAGGACCTGTAAACCGAAAAGAGTGAGATTCCTATAGATTTTCGAGCGAATCGGTTGACTGGAACTAGAAATATATGCCAAAAACTGATATTTTTGATGTCTTTTCCATGTTTTTTTTTCTAAGGTGGCGGAATATTAAACCGATTTTCATAAAACTTTGTAAGGTCGTGTAAACCGAATAGAGTGAGATTGCTATCGATTTTCGTGCGAATCGGTTGACTGGAACTAATATTATAGGCAAAAAACTGATATTTTTGATGCGTTTTCCAGGTTTTTTCTTTCTAGCGGGCGGAATATTTAACCGATTTTCATAAAACTTTGTAAGGACGTGTATACCGAATAGAGTGAGATTCCTATCGATTTTCGAGCGAATCGGTTGACTGGAAATAGATATATAGGCCAAAAACTGATATTTTTGATGCCTTTTCCAGGTTTTTTCTTTCTAACGGGCGGAATAATTAACCGATTTTGATAAAACATTGTAAGGACGTGTAAACCGAATAGAGTGAGGTTCCTATCGATTTTCGAGCCAATCGGTGGACTGGAACTAATATTATAGGCAAAAAACTGATATTTTTGATGCCTCTTCCAGGTTTTTTCTTTCTAGCAGGCGGAATATTAAACCCATTTTAATAAAACTTTATAAGGACGTGAAAACCGAAGAGAGTGAGATTCCTATCGATTTTCGACGAATCGGTTGACTGGAACTAGAAATATAGGCCTAATACTGATATTTTTGGGGTCTTTTACATTTTTTTTCTTTCTAGCGGGCTGAATATTTAACCGAATTTCAAAAAACTTTGTTAGGTCGTGTAAACCGAATAGTGTGATATTCCTATCGATTTTGGAGCGAGTCGGATGACTGGAACTAATATTATAGGAAAAAAACTGATATTTTTGATGTCTTTTCCAGGTTTTTTTTTCTAGTGGGCGGAATATTAAACCGATTTTCATAAATCTTTGTAAAGACGTGTAATCCGAATAGAGTGAGATTCCTATCGATTTTCGAGCGAATCGGTTGACTGGAACTAATAATATAGGCCAAAAACTGATATTTTTGATGTCTTTTCCAGGTTTTTTTTTCTAGTGGGCGGAATATTAAACCGATTTTCATAAAACTTTGTAAGGTCATGTAATCCGAATAGAGTAAGATTCCTATCGATTTTAGAGCGAATCGGTTGACTGGAACTAGATATATAGGCAAAAAACTGATATTTTTGATGCCTTTTCCAGGTATTTCTTTCTAGCGGGCGGAATATTTAACCGATTTTCGTAAAACTTTGTAAGGACGTGTAAACCGAATAAGGTGAGATTCCTATCGGTTTTCGAGCGAATCGGTTGACTGGAACTAATATTATAGGAAAAAAACTGATATTTTTGATGCCTTTTCCAGGTTTTTTTTCTAGTGGGCGGAATATTAAACCGATTTTCATAAAACTTTGTAAGGTCGTGTAAACCGAATAGAGTGAGATTCCTTTAAGTTTTCGAGAGAATCGGATGACTGGAACTAATTTTTATAGGCAAAAAACTGATATTTTTGATGCCTTTTCGAGGTTTTTTCTTCTATCGGGCGGAAAATTTGACCGATTTTGATAAAACTTTGTAAGGACGTGAAAACCGAATAGAGTGAGATTCCTATCGATTTTCGTGCGAATCAGTTGACTGGAACTAATATTATAGGCAAAAAACTGATATTTTTGATGCCTTTTCCAGGTTTTTTCTTTCTAGCGGGCGGAATAATTAACCGATTTAGGTAAATCTTTGTAAGGACGTGTAAACCGAATAGAGTGAGATTCCTATCGATTTTCGTGCGAATCGGTTGACTGGAACTAGTATTATAGGCCAAAAACTGATATTTTTGATGTCTTTTGCAGGTTTTTTCTTTCTAGCGGGCGGAATATTTAACCGATTTTCATAAAACTTTGTAAGGTCGTGTAAACTGAATAGATTGAGATTCGTATCGATTTTAGAGCGAATCGGTGGACTGGAACTAATATTATAGGCAAAAAACTGATATTTTTGATGCCTCTTCCAGGTTTTTTCTTTCTAGCAGGCGGAGCATTAAACCCATTTTAATAAAACCTTATAAGGACGTGAAAACCGAAGAGAGTGAGATTCCTATCGATTTTCGAGCGTATCGGTTGACTGGATTTATTATTATAGGCAAAAAACTGATATTTTTGATGCCTTTTCCAGGTTTTTTCTTTCTAGCGGGCGGAATATTTAACCGATTTTCATAAAACTTTGTAAGGACGTGTAAACCGAATAGAGTGAGATTCCTATCGATTTTCGAGCGAATCGGTTGACTGGAACTAGAAATATAGGCCTAATACTGATATGTTTGATGTCTTTTACAGTTTTTTTCTTTCTAGCGGGCGGAATATTTAACCGATTTTCAAAAAACTTTGTTAAGTCGTGTAAACCGAATAGTGTGATATTCCTATCGATTTTGGAGCGAATCGGATGACTGGAACTACTAATATTATAGGAAAAAAACTGATATTTTTGATGCCTTTTCCAGGTTTTTTTTTCTAGCGGGCGCAATATTTGTCCGATTTTTATTAAACTTTGTAAGGACGTGTAAACCGAAGAGAGTGAGATTCCTATCGATTTTCGAGCGAATCGGTTAACTGGAACTAGATATATAGGCCAAAAACTGATATTTTTGAAGTTTTTTCCAGGTTTTTTCTTTCTAGCGGGCGGAATATTAAACCGATTTTCATAAAACTTTGTAAGGACCTGTAAACCGAAAAGAGTGAGATTCCTATCGATTTTCGAGCGAATCGGTTGACTGGAACTAGAAATATAGGCCTAATACTGATATGTTTGATGTCTTTTACAGTTTTTTTCTTTCTAGCGGGCGGAATATTTAACCGATTTTCAAAAAACTTTGTTAAGTCGTGTAAACCGAATAGTGTGATATTCCTATCGATTTTCGTGCGAATCGGTTGACTGGAACTAGTATTATAGGCCAAAAACTGATATTTTTGATGTCTTTTGCAGGTTTTTTCTTTCTAGCGGGCGGAATATTTAACCGATTTTCATAAAACTTTGTAAGGTCGTGTAAACTGAATAGATTGAGATTCGTATCGATTTTAGAGCGAATCGGTGGACTGGAACTAATATTATAGGCAAAAAACTGATATTTTTGATGCCTCTTCCAGGTTTTTTCTTTCTAGCAGGCGGAGCATTAAACCCATTTTAATAAAACTTTATAAGGACGTGAAAACCGAAGAGAGTGAGATTCCTATCGATTTTCGAGCGTATCGGTTGACTGGATTTATTATTATAGGCAAAAAACTGATATTTTTGATGCCTTTTCCAGGTTTTTTCTTTCTAGCGGGCGGAATATTTAACCGATTTTCATAAAACTTTGTAAGGACGTGTAAACCGAATAGAGTGAGATTCCTATCGATTTTCGAGCGAATCGGTTGACTGGAACTAGAAATATAGGCCTAATACTGATATGTTTGATGTCTTTTACAGTTTTTTTCTTTCTAGCGGGCGGAATATTTAACCGATTTTCAAAAAACTTTGTTAAGTCGTGTAAACCGAATAGTGTGATATTCCTATCGATTTTCGAGCGAATCGGTTAACTGGAACTAGATATATAGGCCAAAAACTGATATTTTTGAAGTCTTTTCCAGGTTTTTTCTTTCTAGCGGGCGGAATATTAAACCGATTTTCATAAAACTTTGTAAGGACCTGTAAACCGAAAAGAGTGAGATTCCTATCGATTTTCGAGCGAATCGGTTGACTGGAACTAGAAATATAGGCCTAATACTGATATGTTTGATGTCTTTTACAGTTTTTTTCTTTCTAGCGGGCGGAATATTTAACCGATTTTCAAAAAACTTTGTTAAGTCGTGTAAACCGAATAGTGTGATATTCCTATCGATTTTCGAGCGAATCGGTTAACTGGAACTAGATATATAGGCCAAAAACTGATATTTTTGAAGTCTTTTCCAGGTTTTTTCTTTCTAGCGGGCGGAATATTAAACCGATTTTCATAAAACTTTGTAAGGACCTGTAAACCGAAAAGAGTGAGATTCCTATAGATTTTCGAGCGAATCGGTTGACTGGAACTAGAAATATAGGCCAAAAACTGATATTTTTGATGTCTTTTCCATGTTTTTTTTTCTAAGGTGGCGGAATATTAAACCGATTTTCATAAAACTTTGTAAGGTCGTGTAAACCGAATAGAGTGAGATTGCTATCGATTTTCGTGCGAATCGGTTGACTGGAACTAATATTATAGGCAAAAAACTGATATTTTTGATACGTTTTCCAGGTTTTTTCTTTCTAGCGGGCGGAATATTTAACCGATTTTCATAAAACTTTGTAAGGACGTGTATACCGAATAGAGTGAGATTCCTATCGATTTTCGAGCGAATCGGTTGACTGGAAATAGATATATAGGCCAAAAACTGATATTTTTGATGCCTTTTCCAGGTTTTTTCTTTCTAACGGGCGGAATAATTAACCGATTTTGATAAAACATTGTAAGGACGTGTAAACCGAATAGAGTGAGGTTCCTATCGATTTTCGAGCCAATCGGTGGACTGGAACTAATATTATAGGCAAAAAACTGATATTTTTGATGCCTCTTCCAGGTTTTTTCTTTCTAGCAGGCGGAATATTAAACCCATTTTAATAAAACTTTATAAGGACGTGAAAACCGAAGAGATTGAGATTCCTATCGATTTTCGACGAATCGGTTGACTGGAACTAGAAATATAGGCCTAATACTGATATTTTTGGGGTCTTTTACATTTTTTTTCTTTCTAGCGGGCTGAATATTTAACCGAATTTCAAAAAACTTTGTTAGGTCGTGTAAACCGAATAGTGTGATATTCCTATCGATTTTGGAGCGAGTCGGATGACTGGAACTAATATTATAGGAAAAAAACTGATATTTTTGATGCGTTTTCCAGGTTTTTGCTTTCTAGCGGCGGAATATTAAACCGATTTTCATAAAACTTTGTAAGGACGTGTAAACCGAATAGAGTAAGATTCATATCGATTTTCGAGCCAATCAGTTGACTGGAACTAATATTATAGGAAAAAACTGATATTTTTAATGCCATTTCGAGGTTTTTTCTTCTATCGGGCGGAATATTTGACCGATTTTGATAAAACTTTGTAAGGATGTAAAAACCGAATAGAGTGAGATTCCTCTCGATTTTCGTGCGAATCGGTTGACTGGAAATAGATATATAGGCCAAAAACTGATATTTTTGATGTCTTTTCCAGGTTTTTTCTTTCTAGCGGGCGGAATATTTAACCGATTTTCATAAAACTTTGTAAGGACGTGTAAACCGAATAGAGTGAGACTCCTATCGATTTTTGAGCCAATCGGTTGACTGGAACTAATATTTTAAGAAAAAAACTGATATTTTTGATGCCATTTCTAGGTTTTTTCTTTCTAGCGGGCGGAATAATTAACCGATTTTGATAAAACTTTGTAAGGACTTGTAAACCGAATAGAGTGAGGTTCCTATCGATTTTTGAGCCAATCGGTTGACTGGAACTAATATTTTAAGAAAAAAACTGATATTTTTGATGACTTTTCCAGGTTTTTTCTTTCTAGCGGGCGGAATATTAAACCGATTTTGATAAAACTTTGTAAGGACGTGTAAACCGAATAGAGTGAGATTCCTATCGATTTTCGAGCGAATCGGTTGACTGGAACTAGAAATATAGACCAAAAACTGATATTTTTGAAGTCTTTTCCAGGTTTTTTTTTCTAGTGGGCGGAATATTAAACCGATTATCATAAAACTTTGTAAGGTCGTGTAAACCGAATAGAGTGAGATTCCTATCGATTTTCGTGCGAATCGGTTGACTGGAACTAATATTATAGGCAAAAAACTGATATTTTTGATGCCTTTTCCAGGTTTTTTTTCTAGTGGGCGGAATATTAAACCGATTTTCATAAAACTTTGTAAGGTCATGTAATCCGAATAGAGTACGATTCCTATCGATTTTAGAGCGAATCGGTTGACTGGCACTAGATATATAGGCAAAAAACTGATATTTTTGATGCCTTTTTCAGGTTTTTCCTTTCTAGCGGGCGGAATATTTAACCGATTTTCGTAAAACTTTGTAAGGACGTGTAAACCGAATAAGGTGAGATTCCTATCGGTTTTCGAGCGAATCGGTTGACTGGAACTAATATTATAGGAAAAAAACTGATATTTTTGATGCCTTTTCCAGGTTTTTTTTTCTAGTGGGCGGAATATTAAACCGATTTTCATAAAACTTTGTAAGGTCGTGTAAACCGAATAGAGTGAGGGTCCTATAAGTTTTCGAGAGAATCGGATGACTGGAATTAATTTTTATAGGCAAAAAACTGATATTTTTGATGCCTTTTCGAGGTTTTTTCTTCTATCGGGCGGAAAATTTGACCGATTTTGATAAAACTTTGTAAGGACGTGAAAACCGAATAGAGTGAGATTCCTATCGATTTTCGTGTGAATCGGTTGACTGGAACTAATATTATAGGCCAAAAACTGATATTTTTTATGTCTTTTTCAGGTTTTTTCTTTCTAGCGGGCGGAATAATTAACCGATTTAGGTAAATCTTTGTAAGGACGTGTAAACCGAATAGAGTGAGATTCCTATCGATTTTCGTGCGAATCGGTTGACTGGAACTAATATTATAGGCCAAAAACTGATATTTTTGATGTCTTTTGCAGGTTTTTTCTTTCTAGCGGGCGGAATATTTAACCGATTTTCATAAAACTTTGTAAGGTCGTGTAAACTGAATAGATTGAGATTCCTATCGATTTTAGAGCGAATCGGTTGACTAGAACTAATATTATAGGAAAAAAACTGATATTTTTGATGCCATTTCTAGGTTTTTTCTTTCTAGCGGGCGGAATAATTAACCGATTTTGATAAAACTTTGTAAGGACTTGTAAACCGAATAGAGTGAGATTCCTATAAGTTTTCGAGAGAATCGGATGACTGGAACTAATTTTTATAGGCAAAAAACTGATATTTTTGATGCCTTTTCGAGGTTTTTTCTTCTATCGGGCGGAAAATTTGACCGATTTTGATAAAACTTTGTAAGGACGTGAAAACCGAATAGAGTGAGATTCCTATCGATTTCCGTGCGAATCGGTTGACTGGAACTAATATTATAGGCCAAAAACTGATATTTTTGATGTCTTTTGCAGGTTTTTTCTTTCTAGCGGGCGCAATATTTGTCCGATTTTGATAAAATTTTGTAAGGACGTGTAAACCGAATAGAGTGAGATTCCTATCGATTTTCGAGCGAATCAGTTGACTGGAAATAGATATATAGGCCAAAAACTGATATTTTTGATGTCTTTTCCAGGTTTTTTCTTTCTAGCGGGCGGAATATTTAACCGATTTTCATAAAACTTTGTAAGGACGTGTAAACCGAATAGAGTGAGACTCCTATCAATTTTCGAGCGAATCGGTTGACTGGAAGTAATATTATAGGGCAAAAAACTGATATTTTTGATGCCATTTCTAGGTTTTTTCTTTCTAGCGGGCGGAATAATTAACCGATTTTGATAAAACTTTGTAAGGACTTGTAAACCGAATAGAGTGAGGTTCCTATCGATTTTTGAGCCAATCGGTTGACTGGAACTAATATTTTAAGAAAAAAACTGATATTTTTGATGTCTTTTCCAGGTTTTTTCTTTCTAGCGGGCGGAATATTAAACCGATTTTGATAAAACTTTGTAAGGACGTGTAAACCGAATAGAGTGAGATTCCTATCGATTTTCGAGCGAATCGGTTGACTGGAACTAGAAATATAGACCAAAAACTGATATTTTTGAAGTCTTTTCCAGGTTTTTTTTTCTAGTGGGCGGAATAATTAACCGATTATCATAAAACTTTGTAAGGTCGTGTAAACCGAATAGAGTGAGATTCCTATCGATTTTCGTGCGAATCGGTTGACTGGAACTAATATTATAGGCAAAAAACTGATATTTTTGATGCCTTTTCCACGTTTTTTCTTTCTAGCGGGCGGAATATTTAACCGATTTTCGTAAAACTTTGTAAGGACGTAAAACTTTGATAGGCCAAAAACTGATATTTTTGATGTCTTTTCCAGGTTTTTTCTTTCTAGCGGGCGGAATATTAAACGATTTTCATAAAACTTTGTAAGGACGTGTAAACCGATCAGAGTGAGGTTCCTATCGATTTTAGAGCGAATCGGTTGACTGGAACTAGATATATAGGCCAAAAACTGTTATTTTTGATGTCTTTTCCAGGTTTTTTCTTTCTAGCCGGCGGAATATTAAACGATTTTCATAAAACTTTGTAAGGACGTGTAAACCGAATAGGGTAAGATTCCTATCGATTTTAGAGCGAATCGGTTGACTGGAACTAGATATATAGGCAAAAAACTGATATTTTTGATGCCTTTTTCAGGTTTTTCCTTTCTAGCGGGCGGAATATTTAACCGATTTTCGTAAAACTTTGTAAGGACGTGTAAACCGAATAAGGTGAGATTCCTATCGGTTTTCGAGCAAATCGGTTGACTGGAACTAATATTATAGGAAAAAAACTGATATTTTTGATGCCTTTTCCAGGTTTTTTTTTCTAGTGGGCGGAATATTAAACCGATTTTCATAAAACTTTGTAAGGTCGTGTAAACCGAATAGAGTGAGGGTCCTATAAGTTTTCGAGAGAATCGGATGACTGGAATTAATTTTTATAGGCAAAAAACTGATATTTTTGATGCCTTTTCGAGGTTTTTTCTTCTATCGGGCGGAAAATTTGACCCATTTTGATAAAACTTTGTAAGGACGTGAAAACCGAATAGAGTGAGATTCCTATCGATTTTCGTGCGAATCGGTTGACTGGAACTAATATTATAGGCCAAAAACTGATATTTTTGATGTCTTTTTCAGGTTTTTTCTTTCTAGCAGGCGGAATATTTAACCGATTTTGATAAATCTTTGTAAAGACGTGTAATCCGAATAGAGTGAGATTCCTATCGATTTTCGAGCGAATCGGTTGACTGGAACTAATAATATAGGCCAAAAACTGTTATTTTTGATGTCTTTTCCAGGTTTTTTTTTCTAGTGGGCGGAATATTTAACCGATTTTCGTAAAACTTTGTAAGGACGTGTAAACCGAATAAGGTGAGATTCCTATCGGTTTTCGAGCGAATCGGTTGACTGGAACTAATATTATAGGAAAAAAACTGATATTTTTGATGCCTTTTCCAGGTTTTTTTTTCTAGTGGGCGGAATATTAAACCGATTTTCATAAAACTTTGTAAGGTCGTGTAAACCGAATAGAGTGAGGGTCCTATAAGTTTTCGAGAGAATCGGATGACTGGAACTAATTTTTATAGGCAAAAAACTGATATTTTTGATGCCTTTTCGAGGTTTTTTCTTCTATCGGGCGGAAAATTTGACCGATTTTGATAAAACTTTGTAAGGACGTGAAAACCGAATAGAGTGAGATTCCTATCGATTTTCGTGCGAATCGGTTGACTGGAACTAATATTATAGGCCAAAAACTGATATTTTTGATGTCTTTTCCAGGTTTTTTCTTTCTAGCGGGCGGAATATTAAACGATTTTCATAAAACTTTGTAAGGACGTGTAAACCGAATAGAGTGAGGTTCCTATCGATTTTAGAGCGAATCGGTTGACTGGAACTAGATATATAGGCCAAAAACTGATATTTTTGATGTCTTTTCCAGGTTTTTTCTTTCTAGCCGGCGGAATATTAAACGATTTTCATAAAACTTTGTAAGGACGTGTAAACCGAATAGAGTGAGGTTCCTATAAGTTTTTGAGAGAATCGGTTGACTGGAACTAGATATATAGGCCAAAAACTGTTATTTTTGATGTCTTTTCCAGGTTTTTTCTTTCTAGCCGGCGGAATATTAAACGATTTTCATAAAACTTTGTAAGGACGTGTAAACCGAATAGAGTGAGATTCCTATCGATTTTCGAGCGAATTGGTTGACTGGAACTAGAAATATAGGCCAAAAACTGATATTTTTGATGCCATTTCGAGGTTTTTTCTTCTATCGGGCGGAATATTTGACCGATTTTGATAAAACTTTGTAAGGACGTGAAAACCGAATAGAGTGAGATTCCTATCGATTTTCGTGCGAATCGGTTGACTGGAACTAATATTATAGGCAAAAAACTGATATTTTTGATGCCTTTTCCAGGTTTTTTCTTTCTAGCGGGCGGAATATTTAACCGATTTTCGTAAAACTTTGTAAGGACGTGTAAACCGAATAAGGTGAGATTCCTATCGGTTTTCGAGCGAATCGGTTGACTGGAACTAATATTATAGGAAAAAAACTGATATTTTTGATGCCTTTTCCAGGTTTTTTTTTCTAGTGGCGGAATATTAAACCGATTTTCATAAAACTTTGTAAGGACGTGAAAACCGAATAGAGTGAGATTCCTATCGATTTTCGTGCGAATCGGTTGACTGGAACTAATATTATAGGCAAAAAACTGATATTTTTGATGCCTTTTCCAGGTTTTTTCTTTCTAGCGGGCGGAATATTTAACCGATTTTCGTAAAACTTTGTAAGGACGTGTAAACCGAATAAGGTGAGATTCTTATCGATTTTTGAGCCAATCGGTTGACTGGAACTAATATTATAGGAAAAAAACTGATATTTTTGATGCCTTTTCCAGGTTTTTCTTTCTAGCGGGCGCAATATTTGACCGATTTTGATAAAACTTTGTAAGGACGTGTAAACCGAATAAAGTGAGATTCCTATCGATTTTCGAGCGAATCGGTTGACTGGAACTAGAAATATAGGCCAAAAACTGATATTTTTGATGTCTTTTCCAGGTTTTTTCTTTCTAGCGGGCGGAATATTAAACCGATTTTGATAAAACTTTGTAAGGACGTGTAAACCGAATAGAGTGAGATTCCTATCGATTTTCGAGCGAATCGGTTGACTGGAACTAGAAATATAGACCAAAAACGTATATTTTTGATGTCTTTTCCAGGTTTTTTCTTTCTAGCCGGCGGAATATTAAACGATTTTCATAAAACTTTGTAAGGACGTGTAAACCGAATAGGGTAAGATTCATATCGATTTTCGAGCCAATCGGTTGACTGGAACTAATATTTTAGGCAAAAAACTGATATTTTTAATGCCATTTCGAGGTTTTTTCTTCTATCGGGCGGAATATTTGACCGATTTTGATAAAACTTTGTAGGGATGTAAAAACCGAATAGAGTGAGATTCCTATCGATTTTTGTGCGAATCGGTTGACTGGAAATAGATATATAGGCCAAAAACTGATATTTTTGATGTCTTTTTCAGGTTTTTTCTTTCTAGCAGGCGGAATATTTAACCGATTTTGATAAATCTTTGTAAGGACGTGTAATCCGAATAGAGTGAGATTCCTATCGATTTTCGAGCGAATCGGTTGACTGGAACTAATAATATAGGCCAAAAACTGATATTTTTGATGTCTTTTCCAGGTTTTTTTTTCTAGTGGGCGGAATATTAAACCGATTTTCATAAAACTTTGTAAGGTCATGTAATCCGAATAGAGTAAGATTCCTATCGATTTTAGAGCGAATCGGTTGACTGGAACTAGATATATAGGCAAAAAACTGATATTTTTGATGCCTTTTCCAGGTATTTCTTTCTAGCGGGCGGAATATTTAACCGATTTTCGTAAAACTTTGTAAGGACGTGTAAACCGAATAAGGTGAGATTCCTATCGGTTTTCGAGCGAATCGGTTGACTGGAACTAATATTATAGGAAAAAAACTGATATTTTTGATGCCTTTTCCAGGTTTTTTTTCTAGTGGGCGGAATATTAAACCGATTTTCATAAAACTTTGTAAGGTCGTGTAAACCGAATAGAGTGAGATTCCTTTAAGTTTTCGAGAGAATCGGATGACTGGAACTAATTTTTATAGGCAAAAAACTGATATTTTTGATGCCTTTTCGAGGTTTTTTCTTCTATCGGGCGGAAAATTTGACCGATTTTGATAAAACTTTGTAAGGACGTGAAAACCGAATAGAGTGAGATTCCTATCGATTTTCGTGCGAATCAGTTGACTGGAACTAATATTATAGGCAAAAAACTGATATTTTTGATGCCTTTTCCAGGTTTTTTCTTTCTAGCGGGCGGAATAATTAACCGATTTAGGTAAATCTTTGTAAGGACGTGTAAACCGAATAGAGTGAGATTCCTATCGATTTTCGTGCGAATCGGTTGACTGGAACTAGTATTATAGGCCAAAAACTGATATTTTTGATGTCTTTTGCAGGTTTTTTCTTTCTAGCGGGCGGAATATTTAACCGATTTTCATAAAACTTTGTAAGGTCGTGTAAACTGAATAGATTGAGATTCCTATCGATTTTAGAGCGAATCGGTTGACTGGAACTAATATTATAGGCAAAAAACTGATATTTTTGATGCCTTTTCCAGGTTTTTTTCTTTCTAACGGGCGGAATAATTAACCGATTTTGATAAAACATTGTAAGGACGTGTAAACCGAATAGAGTGAGGTTCCTATCGATTTTCGAGCCAATCGGTGGACTGGAACTAATATTATAGGCAAAAAACTGATATTTTTGATGCCTCTTCCAGGTTTTTTCTTTCTAGCAGGCGGAGCATTAAACCCATTTTAATAAAACTTTATAAGGACGTGAAAACCGAAGAGAGTGAGATTCCTATCGATTTTCGAGCGTATCGGTTGACTGGATTTATTATTATAGGCAAAAAACTGATATTTTTGATGCCTTTTCCAGGTTTTTTCTTTCTAGCGGGCGGAATATTTAACCGATTTTCATAAAACTTTGTAAGGACGTGTAAACCGAATAGAGTGAGATTCCTATCGATTTTCGAGCGAATCGGTTGACTGGAACTAGAAATATAGGCCTAATACTGATATTTTTGATGTCTTTTACAGTTTTTTTCTTTCTAGCGGGCGGAATATTTAACCGATTTTCAAAAAACTTTGTTAAGTCGTGTAAACCGAATAGTGTGATATTCCTATCGATTTTGGAGCGAATCGGATGACTGGAACTACTAATATTATAGGAAAAAAACTGATATTTTTGATGCCTTTTCCAGGTTTTTTTTCTAGTGGGCGGAATATTAAACCGATTTTCATAAAACTTTGTAAGGACGTGTAAACCGAAGAGAGTGAGATTCCAATCGATTTTCAAGCGAATCGGTTAACTGGAACTAGATATATAGGCCAAAAACTGATATTTTTGAAGTCTTTTCCAGGTTTTTTCTTTCTAGCGGGCGGAATATTAAACCGATTTTCATAAAACTTTGTAAGGACCTGTAAACCGAAAAGAGTGAGATTCCTATAGATTTTCGAGCGAATCGGTTGACTGGAACTAGAAATATAGGCCAAAAACTGATATTTTTGATGTCTTTTCCATGTTTTTTTTTCTAAGGTGGCGGAATATTAAACCGATTTTCATAAAACTTTGTAAGGTCGTGTAAACCGAATAGAGTGAGATTGCTATCGATTTTCGTGCGAATCGGTTGACTGGAACTAATATTATAGGCAAAAAACTGATATTTTTGATGCGTTTTCCAGGTTTTTTCTTTCTAGCGGGCGGAATATTTAACCGATTTTCATAAAACTTTGTAAGGACGTGTATACCGAATAGAGTGAGATTCCTATCGATTTTCGAGCGAATCGGTTGACTGGAAATAGATATATAGGCCAAAAACTGATATTTTTGATGCCTTTTCCAGGTTTTTTCTTTCTAACGGGCGGAATAATTAACCGATTTTGATAAAACATTGTAAGGACGTGTAAACCGAATAGAGTGAGGATCCATCGATTTTCGAGCCAATCGGTGGACTGGAACTAATATTATAGGCAAAAAACTGATATTTTTGATGCCTCTTCCAGGTTTTTTCTTTCTAGCAGGCGGAATATTAAACCCATTTTAATAAAACTTTATAAGGACGTGAAAACCGAAGAGAGTGAGATTCCTATCGATTTTCGACGAATCGGTTGACTGGAACTAGAAATATAGGCCTAATACTGATATTTTTGGGGTCTTTTACATTTTTTTTCTTTCTAGCGGGCTGAATATTTAACCGAATTTCAAAAAACTTTGTTAGGTCGTGTAAACCGAATAGTGTGATATTCCTATCGATTTTGGAGCGAGTCGGATGACTGGAACTAATATTATAGGAAAAAAACTGATATTTTTGATGCGTTTTCCAGGTTTTTTTTTCTAGCGGGCGCAATATTTGACCGATTTTTATAAAACTTTGTAAGGACGTGTAAACCAAAGAGAGTGAGATTCCTATCGATTTTCGAGCGAATCGGTTAACTGGAACTAGATATATAGGCCAAAAACTGATATTTTTGATGTCTTTTCCAGGTTTTTGCTTTCTAGCGGCGGAATATTAAACCGATTTTCATAAAACTTTGTAAGGACGTGTAAACCGAATAGAGTAAGATTCCTATCGATTTTCGAGCGAATTGGTTGACTGGAACTAGAAATATAGGCAAAAAACTGATATTTTTGATGCGTTTTCCAGGTTTTTTCTTTCTAGCGGGCGGAATATTTAACCGATTTTCATAAAACTTTGTAAGGACGTGTAAACCGAATAAAGTGAAATTCCTAATGCTTTTCGAGCGAATCGGTTGACTGGAAATAGATATATAGGCCAAAAACTGATATTTTTGATGCCTTTTCCAGGTTTTTTCTTTCTAACGGGCGGAATAATTAACCGATTTTGATAAAACATTGTAAGGACGTGTAAACCGAATAGAGTGAGGTTCCTATCGATTTTCGAGCCAATCGGTTGACTGGAACTAATATTATAGGCAAAAAACTGATATTTTTGATGCCTCTTCCATGTTTTTTCTTTCTAGCGGGCGGAATAATTAACTGATTTTCATAAAACTTTGTAAGGACGTGTAAACCGAATAGGGTGAGATTCTTATCGATTTTCGAGCCAACCGGTTGACTGGAACTAATATTATAAGCAAAAAACTGATATTTTTGATGCCTTTTCCAGGTTTTTTTTTCTAGCGGGCGCAATATTTGACCGATTTTTATAAAACTTTGTAAGGACGTGTAAACCGAATAGAGTGA
The DNA here is from genome assembly GCF_047948215.1 of Lycorma delicatula. Lineage (NCBI taxonomy): Eukaryota > Metazoa > Arthropoda > Insecta > Hemiptera > Fulgoridae > Lycorma > Lycorma delicatula. The sequence goes on from NC_134455.1 coordinate 289,090,149, forward strand.
GATTCCTATCGATTTTCGAGCGAATCGGTTAACTGGAACTAGATATATATGCCAAAAACTGATATTTTTGATGTCTTTTCCAGTTTTTTTCTTTCTTGCGGGCGGAATATTAAACCGATTTTCATAAATCTTTGTAAAGACGTGTAATCCGAATAGAGTGAGATTCCTATCGATTTTCGAGCGAATCGGTTGACTGGAACTAATAATATAGGCCAAAAACTGATATTTTTGATGTCTTTTCCAGGTTTTTTTTTCTAGTGGGCGGAATATTAAACCGATTTTCATAAAACTTTGTAAGGTCATGTAATCCGAATAGAGTAAGATTCCTATCGATTTTAGAGCGAATCGGTTGACTGGAACTAGATATATAGGCAAAAAACTGATATTTTTGATGCCTTTTCCAGGTATTTCTTTCTAGCGGGCGGAATATTTAACCGATTTTCGTAAAACTTTGTAAGGACGTGTAAACCGAATAAGGTGAGATTCCTATCGGTTTTCGAGCGAATCGGTTGACTGGAACTAATATTATAGGAAAAAAACTGATATTTTTGATGCCTTTTCCAGGTTTTTTTTCTAGTGGGCGGAATATTAAACCGATTTTCATAAAACTTTGTAAGGTCGTGTAAACCGAATAGAGTGAGATTCCTTTAAGTTTTCGAGAGAATCGGATGACTGGAACTAATTTTTATAGGCAAAAAACTGATATTTTTGATGCCTTTTCGAGGTTTTTTCTTCTATCGGGCGGAAAATTTGACCGATTTTGATAAAACTTTGTAAGGACGTGAAAACCGAATAGAGTGAGATTCCTATCGATTTTCGTGCGAATCAGTTGACTGGAACTAATATTATAGGCAAAAAACTGATATTTTTGATGCCTTTTCCAGGTTTTTTCTTTCTAGCGGGCGGAATAATTAACCGATTTAGGTAAATCTTTGTAAGGACGTGTAAACCGAATAGAGTGAGATTCCTATCGATTTTCGTGCGAATCGGTTGACTGGAACTAGTATTATAGGCCAAAAACTGATATTTTTGATGTCTTTTGCAGGTTTTTTCTTTCTAGCGGGCGGAATATTTAACCGATTTTCATAAAACTTTGTAAGGTCGTGTAAACTGAATAGATTGAGATTCCTATCGATTTTAGAGCGAATCGGTGGACTGGAACTAATATTATAGGCAAAAAACTGATATTTTTGATGCCTCTTCCAGGTTTTTTCTTTCTAGCAGGCGGAGCATTAAACCCATTTTAATAAAACTTTATAAGGACGTGAAAACCGAAGAGAGTGAGATTCCTATCGATTTTCGAGCGTATCGGTTGACTGGATTTATTATTATAGGCAAAAAACTGATATTTTTGATGCCTTTTCCAGGTTTTTTCTTTCTAGCGGGCGGAATATTTAACCGATTTTCATAAAACTTTGTAAGGACGTGTAAACCGAATAGAGTGAGATTCCTATCGATTTTCGAGCGAATCGGTTGACTGGAACTAGAAATATAGGCCTAATACTGATATGTTTGATGTCTTTTACAGTTTTTTTCTTTCTAGCGGGCGGAATATTTAACCGATTTTCAAAAAACTTTGTTAAGTCGTGTAAACCGAATAGTGTGATATTCCTATCGATTTTGGAGCGAATCGGATGACTGGAACTACTAATATTATAGGAAAAAAACTGATATTTTTGATGCCTTTTCCAGGTTTTTTTTTCTAGCGGGCGCAATATTTGTCCGATTTTTATAAAACTTTGTAAGGACGTGTAAACCGAAGAGAGTGAGATTCCTATCGATTTTCGAGCGAATCGGTTAACTGGAACTAGATATATAGGCCAAAAACTGATATTTTTGAAGTCTTTTCCAGGTTTTTTCTTTCTAGCGGGCGGAATATTAAACCGATTTTCATAAAACTTTGTAAGGACCTGTAAACCGAAAAGAGTGAGATTCCTATAGATTTTCGAGCGAATCGGTTGACTGGAACTAGAAATATAGGCCAAAAACTGATATTTTTGATGTCTTTTCCATGTTTTTTTTTCTAAGGTGGCGGAATATTAAACCGATTTTCATAAAACTTTGTAAGGTCGTGTAAACCGAATAGAGTGAGATTGCTATCGATTTTCGTGCGAATCGGTTGACTGGAACTAATATTATAGGCAAAAAACTGATATTTTTGATGCGTTTTCCAGGTTTTTTCTTTCTAGCGGGCGGAATATTTAACCGATTTTCATATAACTTTGTAAGGACGTGTATACCGAATAGAGTGAGATTCCTATCGATTTTCGAGCGAATCGGTTGACTGGAAATAGATATATAGGCCAAAAACTGATATTTTTGATGCCTTTTCCAGGTTTTTTCTTTCTAACGGGCGGAATAATTAACCGATTTTGATAAAACATTGTAAGGACGTGTAAACCGAATAGAGTGAGGTTCCTATCGATTTTCGAGCCAATCGGTGGACTGGAACTAATATTATAGGCCAAAAACTGATATTTTTGATGCCTTTTCCAGGTTTTTTCTTTCTAGCAGGCGGAATATTAAACCCATTTTAATAAAACTTTATAAGGACGTGAAAACCGAAGAGATTGAGATTCCTATCGATTTTCGACGAATCGGTTGACTGGAACTAGAAATATAGGCCTAATACTGATATTTTTGGGGTCTTTTACATTTTTTTTCTTTCTAGCGGGCTGAATATTTAACCGAATTTCAAAAAACTTTGTTAGGTCGTGTAAGCCGAATAGTGTGATATTCCTATCGATTTTGGAGCGAGTCGGATGACTGGAACTAATATTATAGGAAAAAAACTGATATTTTTGATGCGTTTTCCAGGTTTTTTTTTCTAGCGGGCGCAATATTTGACCGATTTTTATAAAACTTTGTAAGGACGTGTAAACCAAAGAGAGTGAGATTCCTATCGATTTTCGAGCGAATCGGTTAACTGGAACTAGATATATAGGCCAAAAACTGATATTTTTGATGTCTTTTCCAGGTTTTTGCTTTCTAGCGGCGGAATATTAAACCGATTTTCATAAAACTTTGTAAGGACGTGTAAACCGAATAGAGTAAGATTCCTATCGATTTTCGAGCGAATCGGTTGACTGGAACTAGAAATATAGGCAAAAAACTGATATTTTTGATGCGTTTTCCAGGTTTTTTCTTTCTAGCGGGCGGAATATTTAACCGATTTTCATAAAACTTTGTAAGGACGTGTAAACCGAATAAAGTGAAATTCCTAATGCTTTTCGAGCGAATCGGTTGACTGGAACTAATAATATAGGCCAAAAACTGATATTTTTGATGTCTTTTCCAGGTTTTTTTTTCTAGTGGGCGGAATATTTAACCGATTTTCGTAAAACTTTGTAAGGACGTGTAAACCGAATAAGGTGAGATTCCTATCGGTTTTCGAGCGAATCGGTTGACTGGAACTAATATTATAGGAAAAAAACTGATATTTTTGATGCCTTTTCCAGGTTTTTTTTTCTAGTGGGCGGAATATTAAACCGATTTTCATAAAACTTTGTAAGGTCGGTTAAACCGAATAGAGTGAGGGTCCTATAAGTTTTCGAGAGAATCGGATGACTGGAACTAATTTTTATAGGCAAAAAACTGATATTTTTGATGCCTTTTCGAGGTTTTTTCTTCTATCGGGCGGAAAATTTGACCGATTTTGATAAAACTTTGTAAGGACGTGAAAACCGAATAGAGTGAGATTCCTATCGATTTTCGTGCGAATCGGTTGACTGGAACTAATATTATAGGCCAAAAACTGATATTTTTGATGTCTTTTGCAGGTTTTTTCTTTCTAGCGGGCGGAATATTTAACCGATTTTCATAAAACTTTGTAAGGTCGTTAAAACTGAATAGATTGAGATTCCTATCGATTTTAGAGCGAATCAGTTGACTGGAAATAGATATATAGGCCAAAAACTGATATTTTTGATGTCTTTTCCAGGTTTCTTCTTTCTAGCGGGCGGAATATTTAACTGATTTTCATAAAACTTTGTAAGGACGTGTAAACCGAATAGAGTGAGACTCCTATCGATTTTCGAGCGAATCGGTTGACTGGAAGTAATATTATAGGGCAAAAAACTGATATTTTTGATGCCATTTCTAGGTTTTTTCTTTCTAGCGGGCGGAATAATTAACCGATTTTGATAAAACTTTGTAAGGACGTGTAAACCGAATAGAGTGAGACTCCTATCGATTTTTGAGCCAATCGGTTGACTGGAACTAATATTTTAAGAAAAAAACTGATATTTTTGATGCCTTTTCCACGTTTTTTCTTTCTAGCGGGCGGAATATTTAACCGATTTTCGTAAAACTTTGTAAGGACGTGTAAACCGAATAGAGTGAGATTCCTATCAATTTTCGAGCGAATCGGTTGACTGGAACTAGAAATATAGGCCAAAAACTGATATTGTTGATGTCTTTTACAGGTTTTTTCTTTCTAGAGGGCGAAATATATGACCGATTATGATAAAACTTTGTAAGGACGTGTAAACCGAATAGAGTGAGATTCCTATCGATCTTCGAGCGAATCGGTTGACTGGAAATAGATAGATAGGCCAAAAACTGATATTTTTGATGTCTTTTCCAGGTTTTTTCTTTCTAGCGGGCGGAATATTAAACGATTTTCATAAAACTTTGTAAGGACGTGTAAACCGAATAGAGTGAGGTTCCTATCGATTTTAGAGCGAATCGGTTGACTGGAACTAGATATATAGGCCAAAAACTGATATTTTTGATGTCTTTTCCAGGTTTTTTCTTTCTAGCCGGCGGAATATTAAACGATTTTCATAAAACTTTGTAAGGACGTGTAAACCGAATAGAGTGAGGTTCCTATAAGTTTTTGAGAGAATCGGTTGACTGGAACTAGATATATAGGCCAAAAACTGTTATTTTTGATGTCTTTTCCAGGTTTTTTCTTTCTAGCCGGCGGAATATTAAACGATTTTCATAAAACTTTGTAAGGACGTGTAAACCGAATAGAGTGAGATTCCTATCGATTTTCGAGCGAATTGGTTGACTGGAACTAGAAATATAGGCCAAAAACTGATATTTTTGATGCCATTTCGAGGTTTTTTCTTCTATCGGGCGGAATATTTGACCGATTTTGATAAAACTTTGTAAGGATGTGAAAACCGAATAGAGTGAGATTCCTATCGATTTTCGTGCGAATCGGTTGACTGGAACTAATATTATAGGCAAAAAACTGATATTTTTGATGCCTTTTCCAGGTTTTTTCTTTCTAGCGGGCGGAATATTTAACCGATTTTCGTAAAACTTTGTAAGGACGTGTAAACCGAATAAGGTGAGATTCCTATCGGTTTTCGAGCGAATCGGTTGACTGGAACTAATATTATAGGAAAAAAACTGATATTTTTGATGCCTTTTCCAGGTTTTTTTTTCTAGTGGGCGGAATATTAAACCGATTTTCATAAAACTTTGTAAGGACGTGAAAACCGAATAGAGTGTGATTCTTATCGATTTTTGAGCCAATCGGTTGACTGGAACTAATATTATAGGAAAAAAACTGATATTTTTGATGCCTTTTCCAGGTTTTTCTTTCTAGCGGGCGCAATATTTGACCGATTTTGATAAAACTTTGTAAGGACGTGTAAACCGAATAGAGTGAGATTCCTATCGATTTTCGAGCGAATCGGTTGACTGGAACTAGAAATATAGGCCAAAAACTGATATTTTTTATGTCTTTTCCAGGTTTTTTTTTCTAGTGGGCGGAATATTAAGCCGATTTTCATAAAACTTTGTAAGGTCATGTAATCCGAATAGAGTACGATTCCTATCGATTTTAGACCGAATCGGTTGACTGGAACTAGATATATAGGCAAAAAACTGATATTTTTGATGTCTTTTCCAGGTTTTTTCTTTCTAGCCGGCGGAATATTAAACGATTTTCATAAAACTTTGTAAGGACGTGTAAACCGAATAGGGTAAGATTCATATCGATTTTAGAGCCAATCGGTTGACTGGAACTAATATTTTAGGCAAAAAACTGATATTTTTAATGCCATTTCGAGGTTTTTTCTTCTATCGGGCGGAATATTTGACCGATTTTGATAAAACTTTGTAGGGATGTAAAAACCGAATAGAGTGAGATTCCTATCGATTTTCGTGCGAATCGGTTGACTGGAAATAGATATATAGGCCAAAAACTGATATTTTTGATGTCTTTTTCAGGTTTTTTCTTTCTAGCAGGCGGAATATTTAACCGATTTTGATAAATCTTTGTAAGGACGTGTAATCCGAATAGAGTGAGATTCCTATCGATTTTCGAGCGAATCGGTTGACTGGAACTAATAATATAGGCCAAAAACTGATATTTTTGATGTCTTTTCCAGGTTTTTTTTTCTAGTGGGCGGAATATTAAACCGATTTTCATAAAACTTTGTAAGGTCATGTAATCCGAATAGAGTAAGATTCCTATCGATTTTAGAGCGAATCGGTTGACTGGAACTAGATATATAGGCAAAAAACTGATATTTTTGATGCCTTTTCCAGGTATTTCTTTCTAGCGGGCGGAATATTTAACCGATTTTCGTAAAACTTTGTAAGGACGTGTAAACCGAATAAGGTGAGATTCCTATCGGTTTTCGAGCGAATCGGTTGACTGGAACTAATATTATAGGAAAAAAACTGATATTTTTGATGCCTTTTCCAGGTTTTTTTTCTAGTGGGCGGAATATTAAACCGATTTTCATAAAACTTTGTAAGGTCGTGTAAACCGAATAGAGTGAGATTCCTTTAAGTTTTCGAGAGAATCGGATGACTGGAACTAATTTTTATAGGCAAAAAACTGATATTTTTGATGCCTTTTCGAGGTTTTTTCTTCTATCGGGCGGAAAATTTGACCGATTTTGATAAAACTTTGTAAGGACGTGAAAACCGAATAGAGTGAGATTCCTATCGATTTTCGTGCGAATCAGTTGACTGGAACTAATATTATAGGCAAAAAACTGATATTTTTGATGCCTTTTCCAGGTTTTTTCTTTCTAGCGGGCGGAATAATTAACCGATTTAGGTAAATCTTTGTAAGGACGTGTAAACCGAATAGAGTGAGATTCCTATCGATTTTCGAGCGAATCGGTTGACTGGAAGTAATATTATAGGGCAAAAAACTGATATTTTTGATGCCATTTCTAGGTTTTTTCTTTCTAGCGGGCGGAATAATTAACCGATTTTGATAAAACTTTGTAAGGACTTGTATACCGAATAGAGTGAGGTTCCTATCGATTTTTGAGCCAATCGGTTGACTGGAACTAATATTTTAAGAAAAAAACTGATATTTTTGATGCCTTTTCCACGTTTTTTCTTTCTAGCGGGCGGAATATTTAACCGATTTTCGTAAAACTTTGTAAGGACGTGTAAACCGAATAGAGTGAGATTCCTATCAATTTTCGAGCGAATCGGTTGACTGGAACTAGAAATATAGGCCTAATACTGATATTTTTGGGGTCTTTTACATTTTTTTTCTTTCTAGCGGGCTGAATATTTAACCGAATTTCAAAAAACTTTGTTAGGTCGTGTAAGCCGAATAGTGTGATATTCCTATCGATTTTGGAGCGAGTCGGATGACTGGAACTAATATTATAGGAAAAAAACTGATATTTTTGATGCGTTTTCCAGGTTTTTTTTTCTAGCGGGCGCAATATTTGACCGATTTTTATAAAACTTTGTAAGGACGTGTAAACCAAAGAGAGTGAGATTCCTATCGATTTTCGAGCGAATCGGTTAACTGGAACTAGATATATAGGCCAAAAACTGATATTTTTGATGTCTTTTCCAGGTTTTTGCTTTCTAGCGGCGGAATATTAAACCGATTTTCATAAAACTTTGTAAGGACGTGTAAACCGAATAGAGTAAGATTCCTATCGATTTTCGAGCGAATCGGTTGACTGGAACTAGAAATATAGGCAAAAAACTGATATTTTTGATGCGTTTTCCAGGTTTTTTCTTTCTAGCGGGCGGAATATTTAACCGATTTTCATAAAACTTTGTAAGGACGTGTAAACCGAATAAAGTGAAATTCCTAATGCTTTTCGAGCGAATCGGTTGACTGGAACTAATAATATAGACCAAAAACTGATATTTTTGATGTCTTTTCCAGGTTTTTTTTTCTAGTGGGCGGAATATTTAACCGATTTTCGTAAAACTTTGTAAGGACGTGTAAACCGAATAAGGTGAGATTCCTATCGGTTTTCGAGCGAATCGGTTGACTGGAACTAATATTATAGGAAAAAAACTGATATTTTTGATGCCTTTTCCAGGTTTTTTTTTCTAGTGGGCGGAATATTAAACCGATTTTCATAAAACTTTGTAAGGTCGTGTAAACCGAATAGAGTGAGGGTCCTATAAGTTTTCGAGAGAATCGGATGACTGGAACTAATTTTTATAGGCAAAAAACTGATATTTTTGATGCCTTTTCGAGGTTTTTTCTTCTATCGGGCGGAAAATTTGACCGATTTTGATAAAACTTTGTAAGGACGTGAAAACCGAATAGAGTGAGATTCCTATCGATTTTCGTGCGAATCGGTTGACTGGAACTAATATTATAGGCCAAAAACTGATATTTTTGATGTCTTTTGCAGGTTTTTTCTTTCTAGCGGGCGGAATATTTAACCGATTTTCATAAAACTCTGTAAGGTCGTGTAAACTGAATAGATTGAGATTCCTATCGATTTTAGAGCGAATCAGTTGACTGGAAATAGATATATAGGCCAAAAACTGATATTTTTGATGTCTTTTCCAGGTTTTTTCTTTCTAGCGGGCGGAATATTTAACCGATTTTCATAAAACTTTGTAAGGACGTGTAAACCGAATAGAGTGAGACTCCTATCGATTTTCGAGCGAATCGGTTGACTGGAAGTAATATTATAGGGCAAAAAACTGATATTTTTGATGCCATTTCTAGGTTTTTTCTTTCTAGCGGGCGGAATAATTAACCGATTTTGATAAAACTTTGTAAGGACTTGTAAACCGAATAGAGTGAGGTTCCTATCGATTTTTGAGCCAATCGGTTGACTGGAACTAATATTTTAAGAAAAAAACTGATATTTTTGATGCCTTTTCCACGTTTTTTCTTTCTAGCGGGCGGAATATTTAACCGATTTTCGTAAAACTTTGTAAGGACGTGTAAACCGAATAGAGTGAGATTCCTATCAATTTTCGAGCGAATCGGTTGACTGGAACTAGAAATATAGGCCAAAAACTGATATTGTTGATGTCTTTTACAGGTTTTTTCTTTCTAGAGGGCGAAATATATGACCGATTATGATAAAACTTTGTAAGGACGTGTAAACCGAATAGAGTGAGATTCCTATCGATCTTCGAGCGAATCGGTTGACTGGAAATAGATAGATAGGCCAAAAACTGATATTTTTGATGTCTTTTCCAGGTTTTTTCTTTCTAGCGGGCGGAATATTAAACGATTTTCATAAAACTTTGTAAGGACGTGTAAACCGAATAGAGTGAGGTTCCTATCGATTTTAGAGCGAATCGGTTGACTGGAACTAGATATATAGGCCAAAAACTGATATTTTTGATGTCTTTTCCAGGTTTTTTCTTTCTAGCCGGCGGAATATTAAACGATTTTCATAAAACTTTGTAAGGACGTGTAAACCGAATAGAGTGAGGTTCCTATAAGTTTTTGAGAGAATCGGTTGACTGGAACTAGATATATAGGCCAAAAACTGTTATTTTTGATGTCTTTTCCAGGTTTTTTCTTTCTAGCCGGCGGAATATTAAACGATTTTCATAAAACTTTGTAAGGACGTGTAAACCGAATAGAGTGAGATTCCTATCGATTTTCGAGCGAATTGGTTGACTGGAACTAGAAATATAGGCCAAAAACTGATATTTTTGATGCCATTTCGAGGTTTTTTCTTCTATCGGGCGGAATATTTGACCGATTTTGATAAAACTTTGTAAGGATGTGAAAACCGAATAGAGTGAGATTCCTATCGATTTTCGTGCGAATCGGTTGACTGGAACTAATATTATAGGCAAAAAACTGATATTTTTGATGCCTTTTCCAGGTTTTTTCTTTCTAGCGGGCGGAATATTTAACCGATTTTCGTAAAACTTTGTAAGGACGTGTAAACCGAATAAGGTGAGATTCCTATCGGTTTTCGAGCGAATCGGTTGACTGGAACTAATATTATAGGAAAAAAACTGATATTTTTGATGCCTTTTCCAGGTTTTTTTTTCTAGTGGGCGGAATATTAAACCGATTTTCATAAAACTTTGTAAGGACGTGAAAACCGAATAGAGTGTGATTCTTATCGATTTTTGAGCCAATCGGTTGACTGGAACTAATATTATAGGAAAAAAACTGATATTTTTGATGCCTTTTCCAGGTTTTTCTTTCTAGCGGGCGCAATATTTGACCGATTTTGATAAAACTTTGTAAGGACGTGTAAACCGAATAGAGTGAGATTCCTATCGATTTTCGAGCGAATCGGTTGACTGGAACTAGAAATATAGGCCAAAAACTGATATTTTTTATGTCTTTTCCAGGTTTTTTTTTCTAGTGGGCGGAATATTAAGCCGATTTTCATAAAACTTTGTAAGGTCATGTAATCCGAATAGAGTACGATTCCTATCGATTTTAGACCGAATCGGTTGACTGGAACTAGATATATAGGCAAAAAACTGATATTTTTGATGTCTTTTCCAGGTTTTTTCTTTCTAGCCGGCGGAATATTAAACGATTTTCATAAAACTTTGTAAGGACGTGTAAACCGAATAGGGTAAGATTCATATCGATTTTAGAGCCAATCGGTTGACTGGAACTAATATTTTAGGCAAAAAACTGATATTTTTAATGCCATTTCGAGGTTTTTTCTTCTATCGGGCGGAATATTTGACCGATTTTGATAAAACTTTGTAGGGATGTAAAAACCGAATAGAGTGAGATTCCTATCGATTTTCGTGCGAATCGGTTGACTGGAAATAGATATATAGGCCAAAAACTGATATTTTTGATGTCTTTTTCAGGTTTTTTCTTTCTAGCAGGCGGAATATTTAACCGATTTTGATAAATCTTTGTAAGGACGTGTAATCCGAATAGAGTGAGATTCCTATCGATTTTCGAGCGAATCGGTTGACTGGAACTAATAATATAGGCCAAAAACTGATATTTTTGATGTCTTTTCCAGGTTTTTTTTTCTAGTGGGCGGAATATTAAACCGATTTTCATAAAACTTTGTAAGGTCATGTAATCCGAATAGAGTAAGATTCCTATCGATTTTAGAGCGAATCGGTTGACTGGAACTAGATATATAGGCAAAAAACTGATATTTTTGATGCCTTTTCCAGGTATTTCTTTCTAGCGGGCGGAATATTTAACCGATTTTCGTAAAACTTTGTAAGGACGTGTAAACCGAATAAGGTGAGATTCCTATCGGTTTTCGAGCGAATCGGTTGACTGGAACTAATATTATAGGAAAAAAACTGATATTTTTGATGCCTTTTCCAGGTTTTTTTTCTAGTGGGCGGAATATTAAACCGATTTTCATAAAACTTTGTAAGGTCGTGTAAACCGAATAGAGTGAGATTCCTTTAAGTTTTCGAGAGAATCGGATGACTGGAACTAATTTTTATAGGCAAAAAACTGATATTTTTGATGCCTTTTCGAGGTTTTTTCTTCTATCGGGCGGAAAATTTGACCGATTTTGATAAAACTTTGTAAGGACGTGAAAACCGAATAGAGTGAGATTCCTATCGATTTTCGTGCGAATCAGTTGACTGGAACTAATATTATAGGCAAAAAACTGATATTTTTGATGCCTTTTCCAGGTTTTTTCTTTCTAGCGGGCGGAATAATTAACCGATTTAGGTAAATCTTTGTAAGGACGTGTAAACCGAATAGAGTGAGATTCCTATCGATTTTCGAGCGAATCGGTTGACTGGAAGTAATATTATAGGGCAAAAAACTGATATTTTTGATGCCATTTCTAGGTTTTTTCTTTCTAGCGGGCGGAATAATTAACCGATTTTGATAAAACTTTGTAAGGACTTGTAAACCGAATAGAGTGAGGTTCCTATCGATTTTTGAGCCAATCGGTTGACTGGAACTAATATTTTAAGAAAAAAACTGATATTTTTGATGCCTTTTCCACGTTTTTTCTTTCTAGCGGGCGGAATATTTAACCGATTTTCGTAAAACTTTGTAAGGACGTGTAAACCGAATAGAGTGAGATTCCTATCAATTTTCGAGCGAATCGGTTGACTGGAACTAGAAATATAGGCCAAAAACTGATATTGTTGATGTCTTTTACAGGTTTTTTCTTTCTAGAGGGCGAAATATATGACCGATTATGATAAAACTTTGTAAGGACGTGTAAACCGAATAGAGTGAGATTCCTATCGATCTTCGAGCGAATCGGTTGACTGGAAATAGATAGATAGGCCAAAAACTGATATTTTTGATGTCTTTTCCAGGTTTTTTCTTTCTAGCGGCCGGAATATTAAACGATTTTCATAAAACTTTGTAAGGACGTGTAAACCGAATAGAGTGAGGTTCCTATCGATTTTAGAGCGAATCGGTTGACTGGAACTAGATATATAGGCCAAAAACTGATATTTTTGATGTCTTTTCCAGGTTTTTTCTTTCTAGCCGGCGGAATATTAAACGATTTTCATAAAACTTTGTAAGGACGTGTAAACCGAATAGAGTGAGGTTCCTATAAGTTTTTGAGAGAATCGGTTGACTGGAACTAGATATATAGGCCAAAAACTGTTATTTTTGATGTCTTTTCCAGGTTTTTTCTTTCTAGCCGGCGGAATATTAAACGATTTTCATAAAACTTTGTAAGGACGTGTAAACCGAATAGAGTGAGATTCCTATCGATTTTCGAGTGAATTGGTTTACTGGAACTAGAAATATAGGCCAAAAACTGATATTTTTGATGCCATTTCGAGGTTTTTTCTTCTATCGGGCGGAATATTTGACCGATTTTGATAAAACTTTGTAAGGATGTGAAAACCGAATAGAGTGAGATTCCTATCGATTTTCGTGCGAATCGGTTGACTGGAACTAATATTATAGGCAAAAAACTGATATTTTTGATGCCTTTTCCAGGTTTTTTCTTTCTAGCGGGCGGAATATTTAACCGATTTTCGTAAAACTTTGTAAGGACGTGTAAACCGAATAAGGTGAGATTCCTATCGGTTTTCGAGCGAATCGGTTGACTGGAACTAATATTATAGGAAAAAAACTGATATTTTTGATGCCTTTTCCAGGTTTTTTTTTCTAGTGGGCGGAATATTAAACCGATTTTCATAAAACTTTGTAAGGACGTGAAAACCGAATAGAGTGTGATTCTTATCGATTTTTGAGCCAATCGGTTGACTGGAACTAATATTATAGGAAAAAAACTGATATTTTTGATGCCTTTTCCAGGTTTTTCTTTCTAGCGGGCGCAATATTTGACCGATTTTGATAAAACTTTGTAAGGACGTGTAAACCGAATAGAGTGAGATTCCTATCGATTTTCGAGCGAATCGGTTGACTGGAACTAGAAATATAGGCCAAAAACTGATATTTTTGATGTCTTTTCCAGGTTTTTTTTTCTAGTGGGCGGAATATTAAGCCGATTTTCATAAAACTTTGTAAGGTCATGTAATCCGAATAGAGTACGATTCCTATCGATTTTAGACCGAATCGGTTGACTGGAACTAGATATATAGGCAAAAAACTGATATTTTTGATGTCTTTTCCAGGTTTTTTCTTTCTAGCCGGCGGAATATTAAACGATTTTCATAAAACTTTGTAAGGACGTGTAAACCGAATAGGGTAAGATTCATATCGATTTTCGAGCCAATCGGTTGACTGGAACTAATATTTTAGGCAAAAAACTGATATTTTTAATGCCATTTCGAGGTTTTTTCTTCTATCGGGCGGAATATTTGACCGATTTTGATAAAACTTTGTAGGGATGTAAAAACCGAATAGAGTGAGATTCCTATCGATTTTCGTGCGAATCGGTTGACTGGAAATAGATATATAGGCCAAAAACTGATATTTTTGATGTCTTTTTCAGGTTTTTTCTTTCTAGCAGGCGGAATATTTAACCGATTTTGATAAATCTTTGTAAGGACGTGTAATCCGAATAGAGTGAGATTCCTATCGATTTTCGAGCGAATCGGTTGACTGGAACTAATAATATAGGCCAAAAACTGATATTTTTGATGTCTTTTCCAGGTTTTTTTTTCTAGTGGGCGGAATATTAAACCGATTTTCATAAAACTTTGTAAGGTCATGTAATCCGAATAGAGTAAGATTCCTATCGATTTTAGAGCGAATCGGTTGACTGGAACTAGATATATAGGCAAAAAACTGATATTTTTGATGCCTTTTCCAGGTATTTCTTTCTAGCGGGCGGAATATTTAACCGATTTTCGTAAAACTTTGTAAGGACGTGTAAACCGAATAAGGTGAGATTCCTATCGGTTTTCGAGCGAATCGGTTGACTGGAACTAATATTATAGGAAAAAAACTGATATTTTTGATGCCTTTTCCAGGTTTTTTTTCTAGTGGGCGGAATATTAAACCGATTTTCATAAAACTTTGTAAGGTCGTGTAAACCGAATAGAGTGAGATTCCTTTAAGTTTTCGAGAGAATCGGATGACTGGAACTAATTTTTATAGGCAAAAAACTGATATTTTTGATGCCTTTTCGAGGTTTTTTCTTCTATCGGGCGGAAAATTTGACCGATTTTGATAAAACTTTGTAAGGACGTGAAAACCGAATAGAGTGAGATTCCTATCGATTTTCGTGCGAATCAGTTGACTGGAACTAATATTATAGGCAAAAAACTGATATTTTTGATGCCTTTTCCAGGTTTTTTCTTTCTAGCGGGCGGAATAATTAACCGATTTAGGTAAATCTTTGTAAGGACGTGTAAACCGAATAGAGTGAGATTCCTATCGATTTTCGTGCGAATCGGTTGACTGGAACTAGTATTATAGGCCAAAAACTGATATTTTTGATGTCTTTTGCAGGTTTTTTCTTTCTAGCGGGCGGAATATTTAACCGATTTTCATAAAACTTTGTAAGGTCGTGTAAACTGAATAGATTGAGATTCCTATCGATTTTAGAGCGAATCGGTAGACTGGAACTAATATTATAGGCAAAAAACTGATATTTTTGATGCCTTTTCCAGGTTTTTTTCTTTCTAACGGGCGGAATAATTAACCGATTTTGATAAAACATTGTAAGGACGTGTAAACCGAATAGAGTGAGGTTCCTATCGATTTTCGAGCCAATCGGTGGACTGGAACTAATATTATAGGCAAAAAACTGATATTTTTGATGCCTCTTCCAGGTTTTTTCTTTCTAGCAGGCGGAGCATTAAACCCATTTTAATAAAACTTTATAAGGACGTGAAAACCGAAGAGAGTGAGATTCCTATCGATTTTCGAGCGTATCGGTTGACTGGATTTATTATTATAGGCAAAAAACTGATATTTTTGATGCCTTTTCCAGGTTTTTTCTTTCTAGCGGGCGGAATATTTAACCGATTTTCATAAAACTTTGTAAGAACGTGTAAACCGAATAGAGTGAGATTCCTATCGATTTTCGAGCGAATCGGTTGACTGGAACTAGAAATATAGGCCTAATACTGATATTTTTGATGTCTTTTACAGTTTTTTTCTTTCTAGCGGGCGGAATATTTAACCGATTTTCAAAAAACTTTGTTAAGTCGTGTAAACCGAATAGTGTGATATTCCTATCGATTTTGGAGCGAATCGGATGACTGGAACTACTAATATTATAGGAAAAAAACTGATATTTTTGATGCCTTTTCCAGGTTTTTTTTTCTAGCGGGCGCAATATTTGTCCGATTTTTATAAAACTTTGTAAGGACGTGTAAACCGAAGAGAGTGAGATTCCTATCGATTTTCGAGCGAATCGGTTAACTGGAACTAGATATATAGGCCAAAAACTGATATTTTTGAAGTCTTTTCCAGGTTTTTTCTTTCTAGCGGGCGGAATATTAAACCGATTTTCATAAAACTTTGTAAGGACCTGTAAACCGAAAAGAGTGAGATTCCTATAGATTTTCGAGCGAATCGGTTTACTGGAACTAGAAATATAGGCCAAAAACTGATATTTTTGATGTCTTTTCCATGTTTTTTTTTCTAAGGTGGCGGAATATTAAACCGATTTTCATAAAACTTTGTAAGGTCGTGTAAACCGAATAGAGTGAGATTGCTATCGATTTTTGTGCGAATCGGTTGACTGGAACTAATATTATAGGCAAAAAACTGATATTTTTGATGCGTTTTCCAGGTTTTTTCTTTCTAGCGGGCGGAATATTTAACCGATTTTCATAAAACTTTGTAAGGACGTGTATACCGAATAGAGTGAGATTCCTATCGATTTTCGAGCGAATCGGTTGACTGGAAATAGATATATAGGCCAAAAACTGATATTTTTGATGCCTTTTCCAGGTTTTTTCTTTCTAACGGGCGGAATAATTAACCGATTTTGATAAAACATTGTAAGGACGTGTAAACCGAATAGAGTGAGGTTCCTATCGATTTTCGAGCCAATCGGTGGACTGGAACTAATATTATAGGCAAAAAACTGATATTTTTGATGTCTTTTCCAGGTTTTTTTTTCTAGTGGGCGGAATATTTAACCGATTTTCGTAAAACTTTGTAAGGACGTGTAAACCGAATAAGGTGAGATTCCTATCGGTTTTCGAGCGAATCGGTTGACTGGAACTAATATTATAGGAAAAAAACTGATATTTTTGATGCCTTTTCCAGGTTTTTTTTTCTAGTGGGCGGAATAATTAACCGATTTTCATAAAACTTTGTAAGGTCGTGTAAACCGAATAGAGTGAGGGTCCTATAAGTTTTCGAGAGAATCGGATGACTGGAACTAATTTTTATAGGCAAAAAACTGATATTTTTGATGCCTTTTCGAGGTTTTTTCTTCTATCGGGCGGAAAATTTGACCGATTTTGATAAAACTTTGTAAGGACGTGAAAACCGAATAGAGTGAGATTCCTATCGATTTTCGTGCGAATCGGTTGACTGGAACTAATATTATAGGCCAAAAACTGATATTTTTGATGTCTTTTGCAGGTTTTTTCTTTCTAGCGGGCGGAATATTTAACCGATTTTCATAAAACTTTGTAAGGTCGTGTAAACTGAATAGATTGAGATTCCTATCGATTTTAGAGCGAATCAGTTGACTGGAAATAGATATATAGGCCAAAAACTGATATTTTTGATGTCTTTTCCAGGTTTTTTCTTTCTAGCGGGCGGAATATTTAACCGATTTAGGTAAATCTTTGTAAGGACGTGTAAACCGAATAGAGTGAGATTCCTATCGATTTTCGTGCGAATCGGTTGACTGGAACTAATATTATAGGCAAAAAACTGATATTTTTGATGCCTTTTCCAGGTTTTTTCTTTCTAGCGGGCGGAATATTTAACCGATTTTCGTAAAACTTTGTAAGGACGTGTAAACCGAATAAGGTGAGATTCCTATCGGTTTTCGAGCGAATCGGTTGACTGGAACTAATATTATAGGAAAAAAACTGATATTTTTGATGCCTTTTCCAGGTTTTTTTTTCTAGTGGGCGGAATATTAAACCGATTTTCATAAAACTTTGTAAGGACGTGAAAACCGAATAGAGTGTGATTCTTATCGATTTTTGAGCCAATCGGTTGACTGGAACTAATATTATAGGAAAAAAACTGATATTTTTGATGCCTTTTCCAGGTTTTTCTTTCTAGCGGGCGCAATATTTGACCGATTTTGATAAAACTTTGTAAGGACGTGTAAACCGAATAGAGTGAGATTCCTATCGATTTTCGAGCGAATCGGTTGACTGGAACTAGAAATATAGGCCAAAAACTGATATTTTTTATGTCTTTTCCAGGTTTTTTTTTCTAGTGGGCGGAATATTAAGCCGATTTTCATAAAACTTTGTAAGGTCATGTAATCCGAATAGAGTACGATTCCTATCGATTTTAGACCGAATCGGTTGACTGGAACTAGATATATAGGCAAAAAACTGATATTTTTGATGTCTTTTCCAGGTTTTTCTTTCTAGCCGGCGGAATATTAAACGATTTTCATAAAACTTTGTAAGGACGTGTAAACCGAATAGGGTAAGATTCATATCGATTTTCGAGCCAATCGGTTGACTGGAACTAATATTTTAGGCAAAAAACTGATATTTTTAATGCCATTTCGAGGTTTTTTCTTCTATCGGGCGGAATATTTGACCGATTTTGATAAAACTTTGTAGGGATGTAAAAACCGAATAGAGTGAGATTCCTATCGATTTTCGTGCGAATCGGTTGACTGGAAATAGATATATAGGCCAAAAACTGATATTTTTGATGTCTTTTTCAGGTTTTTTCTTTCTAGCAGGCGGAATATTTAACCGATTTTGATAAATCTTTGTAAGGACGTGTAATCCGAATAGAGTGAGATTCCTATCGATTTTCGAGCGAATCGGTTGACTGGAACTAATAATATAGGCCAAAAACTGATATTTTTGATGTCTTTTCCAGGTTTTTTTTTCTAGTGGGCGGAATATTAAACCGATTTTCATAAAACTTTGTAAGGTCATGTAATCCGAATAGAGTAAGATTCCTATCGATTTTAGAGCGAATCGGTTGACTGGAACTAGATATATAGGCAAAAAACTGATATTTTTGATGCCTTTTCCAGGTATTTCTTTCTAGCGGGCGGAATATTTAACCGATTTTCGTAAAACTTTGTAAGGACGTGTAAACCGAATAAGGTGAGATTCCTATCGGTTTTCGAGCGAATCGGTTGACTGGAACTAATATTATAGGAAAAAAACTGATATTTTTGATGCCTTTTCCAGGTTTTTTTTCTAGTGGGCGGAATATTAAACCGATTTTCATAAAACTTTGTAAGGTCGTGTAAACCGAATAGAGTGAGATTCCTTTAAGTTTTCGAGAGAATCGGATGACTGGAACTAATTTTTATAGGCAAAAAACTGATATTTTTGATGCCTTTTCGAGGTTTTTTCTTCTATCGGGCGGAAAATTTGACCGATTTTGATAAAACTTTGTAAGGACGTGAAAACCGAATAGAGTGAGATTCCTATCGATTTTCGTGCGAATCAGTTGACTGGAACTAATATTATAGGCAAAAAACTGATATTTTTGATGCCTTTTCCAGGTTTTTTCTTTCTAGCGGGCGGAATAATTAACCGATTTAGGTAAATCTTTGTAAGGACGTGTAAACCGAATAGAGTGAGATTCCTATCGATTTTCGTGCGAATCGGTTGACTGGAACTAGTATTATAGGCCAAAAACTGATATTTTTGATGTCTTTTGCAGGTTTTTTCTTTCTAGCGGGCGGAATATTTAACCGATTTTCATAAAACTTTGTAAGGTCGTGTAAACTGAATAGATTGAGATTCCTATCGATTTTAGAGCGAATCGGTAGACTGGAACTAATATTATAGGCAAAAAACTGATATTTTTGATGCCTTTTCCAGGTTTTTTTCTTTCTAACGGGCGGAATAATTAACCGATTTTGATAAAACATTGTAAGGACGTGTAAACCGAATAGAGTGAGGTTCCTATCGATTTTCGAGCCAATCGGTGGACTGGAACTAATATTATAGGCAAAAAACTGATATTTTTGATGCCTCTTCCAGGTTTTTTCTTTCTAGCAGGCGGAGCATTAAACCCATTTTAATAAAACTTTATAAGGACGTGAAAACCGAAGAGAGTGAGATTCCTATCGATTTTCGAGCGTATCGGTTGACTGGATTTATTATTATAGGCAAAAAACTGATATTTTTGATGCCTTTTCCAGGTTTTTTCTTTCTAGCGGGCGGAATATTTAACCGATTTTCATAAAACTTTGTAAGAACGTGTAAACCGAATAGAGTGAGATTCCTATCGATTTTCGAGCGAATCGGTTGACTGGAACTAGAAATATAGGCCTAATACTGATATTTTTGATGTCTTTTACAGTTTTTTTCTTTCTAGCGGGCGGAATATTTAACCGATTTTCAAAAAACTTTGTTAAGTCGTGTAAACCGAATAGTGTGATATTCCTATCGATTTTGGAGCGAATCGGATGACTGGAACTACTAATATTATAGGAAAAAAACTGATATTTTTGATGCCTTTTCCAGGTTTTTTTTTCTAGCGGGCGCAATATTTGTCCGATTTTTATAAAACTTTGTAAGGACGTGTAAACCGAAGAGAGTGAGATTCCTATCGATTTTCGAGCGAATCGGTTAACTGGAACTAGATATATAGGCCAAAAACTGATATTTTTGAAGTCTTTTCCAGGTTTTTTCTTTCTAGCGGGCGGAATATTAAACCGATTTTCATAAAACTTTGTAAGGACCTGTAAACCGAAAAGAGTGAGATTCCTATAGATTTTCGAGCGAATCGGTTTACTGGAACTAGAAATATAGGCCAAAAACTGATATTTTTGATGTCTTTTCCATGTTTTTTTTTCTAAGGTGGCGGAATATTAAACCGATTTTCATAAAACTTTGTAAGGTCGTGTAAACCGAATAGAGTGAGATTGCTATCGATTTTTGTGCGAATCGGTTGACTGGAACTAATATTATAGGCAAAAAACTGATATTTTTGATGCGTTTTCCAGGTTTTTTCTTTCTAGCGGGCGGAATATTTAACCGATTTTCATAAAACTTTGTAAGGACGTGTATACCGAATAGAGTGAGATTCCTATCGATTTTCGAGCGAATCGGTTGACTGGAAATAGATATATAGGCCAAAAACTGATATTTTTGATGCCTTTTCCAGGTTTTTTCTTTCTAACGGGCGGAATAATTAACCGATTTTGATAAAACATTGTAAGGACGTGTAAACCGAATAGAGTGAGGTTCCTATCGATTTTCGAGCCAATCGGTGGACTGGAACTAATATTATAGGCAAAAAACTGATATTTTTGATGTCTTTTCCAGGTTTTTTTTTCTAGTGGGCGGAATATTTAACCGATTTTCGTAAAACTTTGTAAGGACGTGTAAACCGAATAAGGTGAGATTCCTATCGGTTTTCGAGCGAATCGGTTGACTGGAACTAATATTATAGGAAAAAAACTGATATTTTTGATGCCTTTTCCAGGTTTTTTTTTCTAGTGGGCGGAATAATTAACCGATTTTCATAAAACTTTGTAAGGTCGTGTAAACCGAATAGAGTGAGGGTCCTATAAGTTTTCGAGAGAATCGGATGACTGGAACTAATTTTTATAGGCAAAAAACTGATATTTTTGATGCCTTTTCGAGGTTTTTTCTTCTATCGGGCGGAAAATTTGACCGATTTTGATAAAACTTTGTAAGGACGTGAAAACCGAATAGAGTGAGATTCCTATCGATTTTCGTGCGAATCGGTTGACTGGAACTAATATTATAGGCCAAAAACTGATATTTTTGATGTCTTTTGCAGGTTTTTTCTTTCTAGCGGGCGGAATATTTAACCGATTTTCATAAAACTTTGTAAGGTCGTGTAAACTGAATAGATTGAGATTCCTATCGATTTTAGAGCGAATCAGTTGACTGGAAATAGATATATAGGCCAAAAACTGATATTTTTGATGTCTTTTCCAGGTTTTTTCTTTCTAGCGGGCGGAATATTTAACCGATTTAGGTAAATCTTTGTAAGGACGTGTAAACCGAATAGAGTGAGATTCCTATCGATTTTCGTGCGAATCGGTTGACTGGAACTAATATTATAGGCAAAAAACTGATATTTTTGATGCCTTTTCCAGGTTTTTTCTTTCTAGCGGGCGGAATATTTAACCGATTTTCGTAAAACTTTGTAAGGACGTGTAAACCGAATAAGGTGAGATTCCTATCGGTTTTCGAGCGAATCGGTTGACTGGAACTAATATTATAGGAAAAAAACTGATATTTTTGATGCCTTTTCCAGGTTTTTTTTTCTAGTGGGCGGAATATTAAACCGATTTTCATAAAACTTTGTAAGGACGTGAAAACCGAATAGAGTGTGATTCTTATCGATTTTTGAGCCAATCGGTTGACTGGAACTAATATTATAGGAAAAAAACTGATATTTTTGATGCCTTTTCCAGGTTTTTCTTTCTAGCGGGCGCAATATTTGACCGATTTTGATAAAACTTTGTAAGGACGTGTAAACCGAATAGAGTGAGATTCCTATCGATTTTCGAGCGAATCGGTTGACTGGAACTAGAAATATAGGCCAAAAACTGATATTTTTTATGTCTTTTCCAGGTTTTTTTTTCTAGTGGGCGGAATATTAAGCCGATTTTCATAAAACTTTGTAAGGTCATGTAATCCGAATAGAGTACGATTCCTATCGATTTTAGACCGAATCGGTTGACTGGAACTAGATATATAGGCAAAAAACTGATATTTTTGATGTCTTTTCCAGGTTTTTTCTTTCTAGCCGGCGGAATATTAAACGATTTTCATAAAACTTTGTAAGGACGTGTAAACCGAATAGGGTAAGATTCATATCGATTTTCGAGCCAATCGGTTGACTGGAACTAATATTTTAGGCAAAAAACTGATATTTTTAATGCCATTTCGAGGTTTTTTCTTCTATCGGGCGGAATATTTGACCGATTTTGATAAAACTTTGTAGGGATGTAAAAACCGAATAGAGTGAGATTCCTATCGATTTTCGTGCGAATCGGTTGACTGGAAATAGATATATAGGCCAAAAACTGATATTTTTGATGTCTTTTTCAGGTTTTTTCTTTCTAGCAGGCGGAATATTTAACCGATTTTGATAAATCTTTGTAAGGACGTGTAATCCGAATAGAGTGAGATTCCTATCGATTTTCGAGCGAATCGGTTGACTGGAACTAATAATATAGGCCAAAAACTGATATTTTTGATGTCTTTTCCAGGTTTTTTTTTCTAGTGGGCGGAATATTAAACCGATTTTCATAAAACTTTGTAAGGTCATGTAATCCGAATAGAGTAAGATTCCTATCGATTTTAGAGCGAATCGGTTGACTGGAACTAGATATATAGGCAAAAAACTGATATTTTTGATGCCTTTTCCAGGTATTTCTTTCTAGCGGGCGGAATATTTAACCGATTTTCGTAAAACTTTGTAAGGACGTGTAAACCGAATAAGGTGAGATTCCTATCGGTTTTCGAGCGAATCGGTTGACTGGAACTAATATTATAGGAAAAAAACTGATATTTTTGATGCCTTTTCCAGGTTTTTTTTCTAGTGGGCGGAATATTAAACCGATTTTCATAAAACTTTGTAAGGTCGTGTAAACCGAATAGAGTGAGATTCCTTTAAGTTTTCGAGAGAATCGGATGACTGGAACTAATTTTTATAGGCAAAAAACTGATATTTTTGATGCCTTTTCGAGGTTTTTTCTTCTATCGGGCGGAAAATTTGACCGATTTTGATAAAACTTTGTAAGGACGTGAAAACCGAATAGAGTGAGATTCCTATCGATTTTCGTGCGAATCAGTTGACTGGAACTAATATTATAGGCAAAAAACTGATATTTTTGATGCCTTTTCCAGGTTTTTTCTTTCTAGCGGGCGGAATAATTAACCGATTTAGGTAAATCTTTGTAAGGACGTGTAAACCGAATAGAGTGAGATTCCTATCGATTTTCGAGCGAATCGGTTGACTGGAAGTAATATTATAGGGCAAAAAACTGATATTTTTGATGCCATTTCTAGGTTTTTTCTTTCTAGCGGGCGGAATAATTAACCGATTTTGATAAAACTTTGTAAGGACTTGTAAACCGAATAGAGTGAGGTTCCTATCGATTTTTGAGCCAATCGGTTGACTGGAACTAATATTTTAAGAAAAAAACTGATATTTTTGATGCCTTTTCCACGTTTTTTCTTTCTAGCGGGCGGAATATTTAACCGATTTTCGTAAAACTTTGTAAGGACGTGTAAACCGAATAGAGTGAGATTCCTATCAATTTTCGAGCGAATCGGTTGACTGGAACTAGAAATATAGGCCAAAAACTGATATTGTTGATGTCTTTTACAGGTTTTTTCTTTCTAGAGGGCGAAATATATGACCGATTATGATAAAACTTTGTAAGGACGTGTAAACCGAATAGAGTGAGATTCCTATCGATCTTCGAGCGAATCGGTTGACTGGAAATAGATAGATAGGCCAAAAACTGATATTTTTGATGTCTTTTCCAGGTTTTTTCTTTCTAGCGGCCGGAATATTAAACGATTTTCATAAAACTTTGTAAGGACGTGTAAACCGAATAGAGTGAGGTTCCTATCGATTTTAGAGCGAATCGGTTGACTGGAACTAGATATATAGGCCAAAAACTGATATTTTTGATGTCTTTTCCAGGTTTTTTCTTTCTAGCCGGCGGAATATTAAACGATTTTCATAAAACTTTGTAAGGACGTGTAAACCGAATAGAGTGAGGTTCCTATAAGTTTTTGAGAGAATCGGTTGACTGGAACTAGATATATAGGCCAAAAACTGTTATTTTTGATGTCTTTTCCAGGTTTTTTCTTTCTAGCCGGCGGAATATTAAACGATTTTCATAAAACTTTGTAAGGACGTGTAAACCGAATAGAGTGAGATTCCTATCGATTTTCGAGTGAATTGGTTTACTGGAACTAGAAATATAGGCCAAAAACTGATATTTTTGATGCCATTTCGAGGTTTTTTCTTCTATCGGGCGGAATATTTGACCGATTTTGATAAAACTTTGTAAGGATGTGAAAACCGAATAGAGTGAGATTCCTATCGATTTTCGTGCGAATCGGTTGACTGGAACTAATATTATAGGCAAAAAACTGATATTTTTGATGCCTTTTCCAGGTTTTTTCTTTCTAGCGGGCGGAATATTTAACCGATTTTCGTAAAACTTTGTAAGGACGTGTAAACCGAATAAGGTGAGATTCCTATCGGTTTTCGAGCGAATCGGTTGACTGGAACTAATATTATAGGAAAAAAACTGATATTTTTGATGCCTTTTCCAGGTTTTTTTTTCTAGTGGGCGGAATATTAAACCGATTTTCATAAAACTTTGTAAGGACGTGAAAACCGAATAGAGTGTGATTCTTATCGATTTTTGAGCCAATCGGTTGACTGGAACTAATATTATAGGAAAAAAACTGATATTTTTGATGCCTTTTCCAGGTTTTTCTTTCTAGCGGGCGCAATATTTGACCGATTTTGATAAAACTTTGTAAGGACGTGTAAACCGAATAGAGTGAGATTCCTATCGATTTTCGAGCGAATCGGTTGACTGGAACTAGAAATATAGGCCAAAAACTGATATTTTTGATGTCTTTTCCAGGTTTTTTTTTCTAGTGGGCGGAATATTAAGCCGATTTTCATAAAACTTTGTAAGGTCATGTAATCCGAATAGAGTACGATTCCTATCGATTTTAGACCGAATCGGTTGACTGGAACTAGATATATAGGCAAAAAACTGATATTTTTGATGTCTTTTCCAGGTTTTTTCTTTCTAGCCGGCGGAATATTAAACGATTTTCATAAAACTTTGTAAGGACGTGTAAACCGAATAGGGTAAGATTCATATCGATTTTCGAGCCAATCGGTTGACTGGAACTAATATTTTAGGCAAAAAACTGATATTTTTAATGCCATTTCGAGGTTTTTTCTTCTATCGGGCGGAATATTTGACCGATTTTGATAAAACTTTGTAGGGATGTAAAAACCGAATAGAGTGAGATTCCTATCGATTTTCGTGCGAATCGGTTGACTGGAAATAGATATATAGGCCAAAAACTGATATTTTTGATGTCTTTTTCAGGTTTTTTCTTTCTAGCAGGCGGAATATTTAACCGATTTTGATAAATCTTTGTAAGGACGTGTAATCCGAATAGAGTGAGATTCCTATCGATTTTCGAGCGAATCGGTTGACTGGAACTAATAATATAGGCCAAAAACTGATATTTTTGATGTCTTTTCCAGGTTTTTTTTTCTAGTGGGCGGAATATTAAACCGATTTTCATAAAACTTTGTAAGGTCATGTAATCCGAATAGAGTAAGATTCCTATCGATTTTAGAGCGAATCGGTTGACTGGAACTAGATATATAGGCAAAAAACTGATATTTTTGATGCCTTTTCCAGGTATTTCTTTCTAGCGGGCGGAATATTTAACCGATTTTCGTAAAACTTTGTAAGGACGTGTAAACCGAATAAGGTGAGATTCCTATCGGTTTTCGAGCGAATCGGTTGACTGGAACTAATATTATAGGAAAAAAACTGATATTTTTGATGCCTTTTCCAGGTTTTTTTTCTAGTGGGCGGAATATTAAACCGATTTTCATAAAACTTTGTAAGGTCGTGTAAACCGAATAGAGTGAGATTCCTTTAAGTTTTCGAGAGAATCGGATGACTGGAACTAATTTTTATAGGCAAAAAACTGATATTTTTGATGCCTTTTCGAGGTTTTTTCTTCTATCGGGCGGAAAATTTGACCGATTTTGATAAAACTTTGTAAGGACGTGAAAACCGAATAGAGTGAGATTCCTATCGATTTTCGTGCGAATCAGTTGACTGGAACTAATATTATAGGCAAAAAACTGATATTTTTGATGCCTTTTCCAGGTTTTTTCTTTCTAGCGGGCGGAATAATTAACCGATTTAGGTAAATCTTTGTAAGGACGTGTAAACCGAATAGAGTGAGATTCCTATCGATTTTCGTGCGAATCGGTTGACTGGAACTAGTATTATAGGCCAAAAACTGATATTTTTGATGTCTTTTGCAGGTTTTTTCTTTCTAGCGGGCGGAATATTTAACCGATTTTCATAAAACTTTGTAAGGTCGTGTAAACTGAATAGATTGAGATTCCTATCGATTTTAGAGCGAATCGGTAGACTGGAACTAATATTATAGGCAAAAAACTGATATTTTTGATGCCTTTTCCAGGTTTTTTTCTTTCTAACGGGCGGAATAATTAACCGATTTTGATAAAACATTGTAAGGACGTGTAAACCGAATAGAGTGAGGTTCCTATCGATTTTCGAGCCAATCGGTGGACTGGAACTAATATTATAGGCAAAAAACTGATATTTTTGATGCCTCTTCCAGGTTTTTTCTTTCTAGCAGGCGGAGCATTAAACCCATTTTAATAAAACTTTATAAGGACGTGAAAACCGAAGAGAGTGAGATTCCTATCGATTTTCGAGCGTATCGGTTGACTGGATTTATTATTATAGGCAAAAAACTGATATTTTTGATGCCTTTTCCAGGTTTTTTCTTTCTAGCGGGCGGAATATTTAACCGATTTTCATAAAACTTTGTAAGAACGTGTAAACCGAATAGAGTGAGATTCCTATCGATTTTCGAGCGAATCGGTTGACTGGAACTAGAAATATAGGCCTAATACTGATATTTTTGATGTCTTTTACAGTTTTTTTCTTTCTAGCGGGCGGAATATTTAACCGATATTCAAAAAACTTTGTTAAGTCGTGTAAACCGAATAGTGTGATATTCCTATCGATTTTGGAGCGAATCGGATGACTGGAACTACTAATATTATAGGAAAAAAACTGATATTTTTGATGCCTTTTCCAGTTTTTTTTTTCTAGCGGGCGCAATATTTGTCCGATTTTTATAAAACTTTGTAAGGACGTGTAAACCGAAGAGAGTGAGATTCCTATCGATTTTCGAGCGAATCGGTTAACTGGAACTAGATATATAGGCCAAAAACTGATATTTTTGAAGTCTTTTCCAGGTTTTTTCTTTCTAGCGGGCGGAATATTAAACCGATTTTCATAAAACTTTGTAAGGACCTGTAAACCGAAAAGAGTGAGATTCCTATAGATTTTCGAGCGAATCGGTTTACTGGAACTAGAAATATAGGCCAAAAACTGATATTTTTGATGTCTTTTCCATGTTTTTTTTTCTAAGGTGGCGGAATATTAAACCGATTTTCATAAAACTTTGTAAGGTCGTGTAAACCGAATAGAGTGAGATTGCTATCGATTTTTGTGCGAATCGGTTGACTGGAACTAATATTATAGGCAAAAAACTGATATTTTTGATGCGTTTTCCAGGTTTTTTCTTTCTAGCGGGCGGAATATTTAACCGATTTTCATAAAACTTTGTAAGGACGTGTATACCGAATAGAGTGAGATTCCTATCGATTTTCGAGCGAATCGGTTGACTGGAAATAGATATATAGGCCAAAAACTGATATTTTTGATGCCTTTTCCAGGTTTTTTCTTTCTAACGGGCGGAATAATTAACCGATTTTGATAAAACATTGTAAGGACGTGTAAACCGAATAGAGTGAGGTTCCTATCGATTTTCGAGCCAATCGGTGGACTGGAACTAATATTATAGGCAAAAAACTGATATTTTTGATGTCTTTTCCAGGTTTTTTTTTCTAGTGGGCGGAATATTTAACCGATTTTCGTAAAACTTTGTAAGGACGTGTAAACCGAATAAGGTGAGATTCCTATCGGTTTTCGAGCGAATCGGTTGACTGGAACTAATATTATAGGAAAAAAACTGATATTTTTGATGCCTTTTCCAGGTTTTTTTTTCTAGTGGGCGGAATAATTAACCGATTTTCATAAAACTTTGTAAGGTCGTGTAAACCGAATAGAGTGAGGGTCCTATAAGTTTTCGAGAGAATCGGATGACTGGAACTAATTTTTATAGGCAAAAAACTGATATTTTTGATGCCTTTTCGAGGTTTTTTCTTCTATCGGGCGGAAAATTTGACCGATTTTGATAAAACTTTGTAAGGACGTGAAAACCGAATAGAGTGAGATTCCTATCGATTTTCGTGCGAATCGGTTGACTGGAACTAATATTATAGGCCAAAAACTGATATTTTTGATGTCTTTTGCAGGTTTTTTCTTTCTAGCGGGCGGAATATTTAACCGATTTTCATAAAACTTTGTAAGGTCGTGTAAACTGAATAGATTGAGATTCCTATCGATTTTAGAGCGAATCAGTTGACTGGAAATAGATATATAGGCCAAAAACTGATATTTTTGATGTCTTTTCCAGGTTTTTTCTTTCTAGCGGGCGGAATATTTAACCGATTTAGGTAAATCTTTGTAAGGACGTGTAAACCGAATAGAGTGAGATTCCTATCGATTTTCGAGCGAATCGGTTGACTGGAAGTAATATTATAGGGCAAAAAACTGATATTTTTGATGCCATTTCTAGGTTTTTTCTTTCTAGCGGGCGGAATAATTAACCGATTTTGATAAAACTTTGTAAGGACTTGTAAACCGAATAGAGTGAGGTTCCTATCGATTTTTGAGCCAATCGGTTGACTGGAACTAATATTTTAAGAAAAAAACTGATATTTTTGATGCCTTTTCCACGTTTTTTCTTTCTAGCGGGCGGAATATTTAACCGATTTTCGTAAAACTTTGTAAGGACGTGTAAACCGAATAGAGTGAGATTCCTATCAATTTTCGAGCGAATCGGTTGACTGGAACTAGAAATATAGGCCAAAAACTGATATTGTTGATGTCTTTTACAGGTTTTTTCTTTCTAGAGGGCGAAATATATGACCGATTATGATAAAACTTTGTAAGGACGTGTAAACCGAATAGAGTGAGATTCCTATCGATCTTCGAGCGAATCGGTTGACTGGAAATAGATAGATAGGCCAAAAACTGATATTTTTGATGTCTTTTCCAGGTTTTTTCTTTCTAGCGGGCGGAATATTAAACGATTTTCATAAAACTTTGTAAGGACGTGTAAACCGAATAGAGTGAGGTTCCTATCGATTTTAGAGCGAATCGGTTGACTGGAACTAGATATATAGGCCAAAAACTGATATTTTTGATGTCTTTTCCAGGTTTTTTCTTTCTAGCCGGCGGAATATTAAACGATTTTCATAAAACTTTGTAAGGACGTGTAAACCGAATAGAGTGAGGTTCCTATAAGTTTTTGAGAGAATCGGTTGACTGGAACTAGATATATAGGCCAAAAACTGTTATTTTTGATGTCTTTTCCAGGTTTTTTCTTTCTAGCCGGCGGAATATTAAACGATTTTCATAAAACTTTGTAAGGACGTGTAAACCGAATAGAGTGAGATTCCTATCGATTTTCGAGCGAATTGGTTGACTGGAACTAGAAATATAGGCCAAAAACTGATATTTTTGATGCCATTTCGAGGTTTTTTCTTCTATCGGGCGGAATATTTGACCGATTTTGATAAAACTTTGTAAGGATGTGAAAACCGAATAGAGTGAGATTCCTATCGATTTTCGTGCGAATCGGTTGACTGGAACTAATATTATAGGCAAAAAACTGATATTTTTGATGCCTTTTCCAGGTTTTTTCTTTCTAGCGGGCGGAATATTTAACCGATTTTCGTAAAACTTTGTAAGGACGTGTAAACCGAATAAGGTGAGATTCCTATCGGTTTTCGAGCGAATCGGTTGACTGGAACTAATATTATAGGAAAAAAACTGATATTTTTGATGCCTTTTCCAGGTTTTTTTTTCTAGTGGGCGGAATATTAAACCGATTTTCATAAAACTTTGTAAGGACGTGAAAACCGAATAGAGTGTGATTCTTATCGATTTTTGAGCCAATCGGTTGACTGGAACTAATATTATAGGAAAAAAACTGATATTTTTGATGCCTTTTCCAGGTTTTTCTTTCTAGCGGGCGCAATATTTGATCGATTTTGATAAAACTTTGTAAGGACGTGTAAACCGAATAGAGTGAGATTCCTATCGATTTTCGAGCGAATCGGTTGACTGGAACTAGAAATATAGGCCAAAAACTGATATTTTTGATGTCTTTTCCAGGTTTTTTTTTCTAGTGGGCGGAATATTAAGCCGATTTTCATAAAACTTTGTAAGGTCATGTAATCCGAATAGAGTACGATTCCTATCGATTTTAGACCGAATCGGTTGACTGGAACTAGATATATAGGCAAAAAACTGATATTTTTGATGTCTTTTCCAGGTTTTTTCTTTCTAGCCGGCGGAATATTAAACGATTTTCATAAAACTTTGTAAGGACGTGTAAACCGAATAGGGTAAGATTCATATCGATTTTCGAGCCAATCGGTTGACTGGAACTAATATTTTAGGCAAAAAACTGATATTTTTAATGCCATTTCGAGGTTTTTTCTTCTATCGGGCGGAATATTTGACCGATTTTGATAAAACTTTGTAGGGATGTAAAAACCGAATAGAGTGAGATTCCTATCGATTTTCGTGCGAATCGGTTGACTGGAAATAGATATATAGGCCAAAAACTGATATTTTTGATGTCTTTTTCAGGTTTTTTCTTTCTAGCAGGCGGAATATTTAACCGATTTTGATAAATCTTTGTAAGGTCGTGTAATCCGAATAGAGTGAGATTCCTATCGATTTTCGAGCGAATCGGTTGACTGGAACTAATAATATAGGCCAAAAACTGATATTTTTGATGTCTTTTCCAGGTTTTTTTTTCTAGTGGGCGGAATATTAAACCGATTTTCATAAAACTTTGTAAGGTCATGTAATCCGAATAGAGTAAGATTCCTATCGATTTTAGAGCGAATCGGTTGACTGGAACTAGATATATAGGCAAAAAACTGATATTTTTGATGCCTTTTCCAGGTATTTCTTTCTAGCGGGCGGAATATTTAACCGATTTTCGTAAAACTTTGTAAGGACGTGTAAACCGAATAAGGTGAGATTCCTATCGGTTTTCGAGCGAATCGGTTGACTGGAACTAATATTATAGGAAAAAAACTGATATTTTTGATGCCTTTTCCAGGTTTTTTTTCTAGTGGGCGGAATATTAAACCGATTTTCATAAAACATTGTAAGGTCGTGTAAACCGAATAGAGTGAGATTCCTATAAGTTTTCGAGAGAATCGGATGACTGGAACTAATTTTTATAGGCAAAAAACTGATATTTTTGATGCCTTTTCGAGGTTTTTTCTTCTATCGGGCGGAAAATTTGACCGATTTTGATAAAACTTTGTAAGGACGTGAAAACCGAAAAGAGTGAGATTCCTATCGATTTTCGTGCGAATCAGTTGACTGGAACTAATATTATAGGCAAAAAACTGATATTTTTGATGCCTTTTCCAGGTTTTTTCTTTCTAGCGGGCGGAATATTTAACCGATTTTCATAAAACTTTGTAAGGACTTGTAAACCGAATAGAGTGAGGTTCCTATCGATTTTTGAGCCAATCGGTTGACTGGAACTAATATTTTAAGAAAAAAACTGATATTTTTGATGCCTTTTCCACGTTTTTTCTTTCTAGCGGGCGGAATATTTAACCGATTTTCGTAAAACTTTGTAAGGACGTGTAAACCGAATAGAGTGAGATTCCTATCAATTTTCGAGCGAATCGGTTGACTGGAACTAGAAATATAGGCCAAAAACTGATATTGTTGATGTCTTTTACAGGTTTTTTCTTTCTAGAGGGCGAAATATATGACCGATTATGATAAAACTTTGTAAGGACGTGTAAACCGAATAGAGTGAGATTCCTATCGATCTTCGAGCGAATCGGTTGACTGGAAATAGATAGATAGGCCAAAAACTGATATTTTTGATGTCTTTTCCAGGTTTTTTCTTTCTAGCGGCCGGAATATTAAACGATTTTCATAAAACTTTGTAAGGACGTGTAAACCGAATAGAGTGAGGTTCCTATCGATTTTAGAGCGAATCGGTTGACTGGAACTAGATATATAGGCCAAAAACTGATATTTTTGATGTCTTTTCCAGGTTTTTTCTTTCTAGCCGGCGGAATATTAAACGATTTTCATAAAACTTTGTAAGGACGTGTAAACCGAATAGAGTGAGGTTCCTATAAGTTTTTGAGAGAATCGGTTGACTGGAACTAGATATATAGGCCAAAAACTGTTATTTTTGATGTCTTTTCCAGGTTTTTTCTTTCTAGCCGGCGGAATATTAAACGATTTTCATAAAACTTTGTAAGGACGTGTAAACCGAATAGAGTGAGATTCCTATCGATTTTCGAGTGAATTGGTTTACTGGAACTAGAAATATAGGCCAAAAACTGATATTTTTGATGCCTTTTCCAGGTTTTTTCTTTCTAGCGGGCGGAATATTTAACCGATTTTCGTAAAACTTTGTAAGGACGTGTAAACCGAATAAGGTGAGATTCCTATCGGTTTTCGAGCGAATCGGTTGACTGGAACTAATATTATAGGAAAAAAACTGATATTTTTGATGCCTTTTCCAGGTTTTTTTTTCTAGTGGGCGGAATATTAAACCGATTTTCATAAAACTTTGTAAGGACGTGAAAACCGAATAGAGTGTGATTCTTATCGATTTTTGAGCCAATCGGTTGACTGGAACTAATATTATAGGAAAAAAACTGATATTTTTGATGCCTTTTCCAGGTTTTTCTTTCTAGCGGGCGCAATATTTGACCGATTTTGATAAAACTTTGTAAGGACGTGTAAACCGAATAGAGTGAGATTCCTATCGATTTTCGAGCGAATCGGTTGACTGGAACTAGAAATATAGGCCAAAAACTGATATTTTTGATGTCTTTTCCAGGTTTTTTTTTCTAGTGGGCGGAATATTAAGCCGATTTTCATAAAACTTTGTAAGGTCATGTAATCCGAATAGAGTACGATTCCTATCGATTTTAGACCGAATCGGTTGACTGGAACTAGATATATAGGCAAAAAACTGATATTTTTGATGTCTTTTCCAGGTTTTTTCTTTCTAGCCGGCGGAATATTAAACGATTTTCATAAAACTTTGTAAGGACGTGTAAACCGAATAGGGTAAGATTCATATCGATTTTCGAGCCAATCGGTTGACTGGAACTAATATTTTAGGCAAAAAACTGATATTTTTAATGCCATTTCGAGGTTTTTTCTTCTATCGGGCGGAATATTTGACCGATTTTGATAAAACTTTGTAGGGATGTAAAAACCGAATAGAGTGAGATTCCTATCGATTTTCGTGCGAATCGGTTGACTGGAAATAGATATATAGGCCAAAAACTGATATTTTTGATGTCTTTTTCAGGTTTTTTCTTTCTAGCAGGCGGAATATTTAACCGATTTTGATAAATCTTTGTAAGGACGTGTAATCCGAATAGAGTGAGATTCCTATCGATTTTCGAGCGAATCGGTTGACTGGAACTAATAATATAGGCCAAAAACTGATATTTTTGATGTCTTTTCCAGGTTTTTTTTTCTAGTGGGCGGAATATTAAACCGATTTTCATAAAACTTTGTAAGGTCATGTAATCCGAATAGAGTAAGATTCCTATCGATTTTAGAGCGAATCGGTTGACTGGAACTAGATATATAGGCAAAAAACTGATATTTTTGATGCCTTTTCCAGGTATTTCTTTCTAGCGGGCGGAATATTTAACCGATTTTCGTAAAACTTTGTAAGGACGTGTAAACCGAATAAGGTGAGATTCCTATCGGTTTTCGAGCGAATCGGTTGACTGGAACTAATATTATAGGAAAAAAACTGATATTTTTGATGCCTTTTCCAGGTTTTTTTTCTAGTGGGCGGAATATTAAACCGATTTTCATAAAACTTTGTAAGGTCGTGTAAACCGAATAGAGTGAGATTCCTTTAAGTTTTCGAGAGAATCGGATGACTGGAACTAATTTTTATAGGCAAAAAACTGATATTTTTGATGCCTTTTCGAGGTTTTTTCTTCTATCGGGCGGAAAATTTGACCGATTTTGATAAAACTTTGTAAGGACGTGAAAACCGAATAGAGTGAGATTCCTATCGATTTTCGTGCGAATCAGTTGACTGGAACTAATATTATAGGCAAAAAACTGATATTTTTGATGCCTTTTCCAGGTTTTTTCTTTCTAGCGGGCGGAATAATTAACCGATTTAGGTAAATCTTTGTAAGGACGTGTAAACCGAATAGAGTGAGATTCCTATCGATTTTCGTGCGAATCGGTTGACTGGAACTAGTATTATAGGCCAAAAACTGATATTTTTGATGTCTTTTGCAGGTTTTTTCTTTCTAGCGGGCGGAATATTTAACCGATTTTCATAAAACTTTGTAAGGTCGTGTAAACTGAATAGATTGAGATTCCTATCGATTTTAGAGCGAATCGGTAGACTGGAACTAATATTATAGGCAAAAAACTGATATTTTTGATGCCTTTTCCAGGTTTTTTTCTTTCTAACGGGCGGAATAATTAACCGATTTTGATAAAACATTGTAAGGACGTGTAAACCGAATAGAGTGAGGTTCCTATCGATTTTCGAGCCAATCGGTGGACTGGAACTAATATTATAGGCAAAAAACTGATATTTTTGATGCCTCTTCCAGGTTTTTTCTTTCTAGCAGGCGGAGCATTAAACCCATTTTAATAAAACTTTATAAGGACGTGAAAACCGAAGAGAGTGAGATTCCTATCGATTTTCGAGCGTATCGGTTGACTGGATTTATTATTATAGGCAAAAAACTGATATTTTTGATGCCTTTTCCAGGTTTTTTCTTTCTAGCGGGCGGAATATTTAACCGATTTTCATAAAACTTTGTAAGAACGTGTAAACCGAATAGAGTGAGATTCCTATCGATTTTCGAGCGAATCGGTTGACTGGAACTAGAAATATAGGCCTAATACTGATATTTTTGATGTCTTTTACAGTTTTTTTCTTTCTAGCGGGCGGAATATTTAACCGATTTTCAAAAAACTTTGTTAAGTCGTGTAAACCGAATAGTGTGATATTCCTATCGATTTTGGAGCGAATCGGATGACTGGAACTACTAATATTATAGGAAAAAAACTGATATTTTTGATGCCTTTTCCAGGTTTTTTTTTCTAGCGGGCGCAATATTTGTCCGATTTTTATAAAACTTTGTAAGGACGTGTAAACCGAAGAGAGTGAGATTCCTATCGATTTTCGAGCGAATCGGTTAACTGGAACTAGATATATAGGCCAAAAACTGATATTTTTGAAGTCTTTTCCAGGTTTTTTCTTTCTAGCGGGCGGAATATTAAACCGATTTTCATAAAACTTTGTAAGGACCTGTAAACCGAAAAGAGTGAGATTCCTATAGATTTTCGAGCGAATCGGTTTACTGGAACTAGAAATATAGGCCAAAAACTGATATTTTTGATGTCTTTTCCATGTTTTTTTTTCTAAGGTGGCGGAATATTAAACCGATTTTCATAAAACTTTGTAAGGTCGTGTAAACCGAATAGAGTGAGATTGCTATCGATTTTTGTGCGAATCGGTTGACTGGAACTAATATTATAGGCAAAAAACTGATATTTTTGATGCGTTTTCCAGGTTTTTTCTTTCTAGCGGGCGGAATATTTAACCGATTTTCATAAAACTTTGTAAGGACGTGTATACCGAATAGAGTGAGATTCCTATCGATTTTCGAGCGAATCGGTTGACTGGAAATAGATATATAGGCCAAAAACTGATATTTTTGATGCCTTTTCCAGGTTTTTTCTTTCTAACGGGCGGAATAATTAACCGATTTTGATAAAACATTGTAAGGACGTGTAAACCGAATAGAGTGAGGTTCCTATCGATTTTCGAGCCAATCGGTGGACTGGAACTAATATTATAGGCAAAAAACTGATATTTTTGATGTCTTTTCCAGGTTTTTTTTTCTAGTGGGCGGAATATTTAACCGATTTTCGTAAAACTTTGTAAGGACGTGTAAACCGAATAAGGTGAGATTCCTATCGGTTTTCGAGCGAATCGGTTGACTGGAACTAATATTATAGGAAAAAAACTGATATTTTTGATGCCTTTTCCAGGTTTTTTTTTCTAGTGGGCGGAATATTAAACCGATTTTCATAAAACTTTGTAAGGTCGTGTAAACCGAATAGAGTGAGGGTCCTATAAGTTTTCGAGAGAATCGGATGACTGGAACTAATTTTTATAGGCAAAAAACTGATATTTTTGATGCCTTTTCGAGGTTTTTTCTTCTATCGGGCGGAAAATTTGACCGATTTTGATAAAACTTTGTAAGGACGTGAAAACCGAATAGAGTGAGATTCCTATCGATTTTCGTGCGAATCGGTTGACTGGAACTAATATTATAGGCCAAAAACTGATATTTTTGATGTCTTTTGCAGGTTTTTTCTTTCTAGGGGGCGGAATATTTAACCGATTTTCATAAAACTTTGTAAGGTCGTGTAAACTGAATAGATTGAGATTCCTATCGATTTTAGAGCGAATCAGTTGACTGGAAATAGATATATAGGCCAAAAACTGATATTTTTGATGTCTTTTCCAGGTTTTTTCTTTCTAGCGGGCGGAATATTTAACCGATTTAGGTAAATCTTTGTAAGGACGTGTAAACCGAATAGAGTGAGATTCCTATCGATTTTCGAGCGAATCGGTTGACTGGAAGTAATATTATAGGGCAAAAAACTGATATTTTTGATGCCATTTCTAGGTTTTTTCTTTCTAGCGGGCGGAATAATTAACCGATTTTGATAAAACTTTGTAAGGACTTGTAAACCGAATAGAGTGAGGTTCCTATCGATTTTTGAGCCAATCGGTTGACTGGAACTAATATTTTAAGAAAAAAACTGATATTTTTGATGCCTTTTCCACGTTTTTTCTTTCTAGCGGGCGGAATATTTAACCGATTTTCGTAAAACTTTGTAAGGACGTGTAAACCGAATAGAGTGAGATTCCTATCAATTTTCGAGCGAATCGGTTGACTGGAACTAGAAATATAGGCCAAAAACTGATATTGTTGATGTCTTTTACAGGTTTTTTCTTTCTAGAGGGCGAAATATATGACCGATTATGATAAAACTTTGTAAGGACGTGTAAACCGAATAGAGTGAGATTCCTATCGATCTTCGAGCGAATCGGTTGACTGGAAATAGATAGATAGGCCAAAAACTGATATTTTTGATGTCTTTTCCAGGTTTTTTCTTTCTAGCGGGCGGAATATTAAACGATTTTCATAAAACTTTGTAAGGACGTGTAAACCGAATAGAGTGAGGTTCCTATCGATTTTAGAGCGAATCGGTTGACTGGAACTAGATATATAGGCCAAAAACTGATATTTTTGATGTCTTTTCCAGGTTTTTTCTTTCTAGCCGGCGGAATATTAAACGATTTTCATAAAACTTTGTAAGGACGTGTAAACCGAATAGAGTGAGGTTCCTATAAGTTTTTGAGAGAATCGGTTGACTGGAACTAGATATATAGGCCAAAAACTGTTATTTTTGATGTCTTTTCCAGGTTTTTTCTTTCTAGCCGGCGGAATATTAAACGATTTTCATAAAACTTTGTAAGGACGTGTAAACCGAATAGAGTGAGATTCCTATCGATTTTCGAGCGAATTGGTTGACTGGAACTAGAAATATAGGCCAAAAACTGATATTTTTGATGCCATTTCGAGGTTTTTTCTTCTATCGGGCGGAATATTTGACCGATTTTGATAAAACTTTGTAAGGATGTGAAAACCGAATAGAGTGAGATTCCTATCGATTTTCGTGCGAATCGGTTGACTGGAACTAATATTATAGGCAAAAAACTGATATTTTTGATGCCTTTTCCAGGTTTTTTCTTTCTAGCGGGCGGAATATTTAACCGATTTTCGTAAAACTTTGTAAGGACGTGTAAACCGAATAAGGTGAGATTCCTATCGGTTTTCGAGCGAATCGGTTGACTGGAACTAATATTATAGGAAAAAAACTGATATTTTTGATGCCTTTTCCAGGTTTTTTTTTCTAGTGGGCGGAATATTAAACCGATTTTCATAAAACTTTGTAAGGACGTGAAAACCGAATAGAGTGTGATTCTTATCGATTTTTGAGCCAATCGGTTGACTGGAACTAATATTATAGGAAAAAAACTGATATTTTTGATGCCTTTTCCAGGTTTTTCTTTCTAGCGGGCGCAATATTTGATCGATTTTGATAAAACTTTGTAAGGACGTGTAAACCGAATAGAGTGAGATTCCTATCGATTTTCGAGCGAATCGGTTGACTGGAACTAGAAATATAGGCCAAAAACTGATATTTTTGATGTCTTTTCCAGGTTTTTTTTTCTAGTGGGCGGAATATTAAGCCGATTTTCATAAAACTTTGTAAGGTCATGTAATCCGAATAGAGTACGATTCCTATCGATTTTAGACCGAATCGGTTGACTGGAACTAGATATATAGGCAAAAAACTGATATTTTTGATGTCTTTTCCAGGTTTTTTCTTTCTAGCCGGCGGAATATTAAACGATTTTCATAAAACTTTGTAAGGACGTGTAAACCGAATAGGGTAAGATTCATATCGATTTTCGAGCCAATCGGTTGACTGGAACTAATATTTTAGGCAAAAAACTGATATTTTTAATGCCATTTCGAGGTTTTTTCTTCTATCGGGCGGAATATTTGACCGATTTTGATAAAACTTTGTAGGGATGTAAAAACCGAATAGAGTGAGATTCCTATCGATTTTCGTGCGAATCGGTTGACTGGAAATAGATATATAGGCCAAAAACTGATATTTTTGATGTCTTTTTCAGGTTTTTTCTTTCTAGCAGGCGGAATATTTAACCGATTTTGATAAATCTTTGTAAGGTCGTGTAATCCGAATAGAGTGAGATTCCTATCGATTTTCGAGCGAATCGGTTGACTGGAACTAATAATATAGGCCAAAAACTGATATTTTTGATGTCTTTTCCAGGTTTTTTTTTCTAGTGGGCGGAATATTAAACCGATTTTCATAAAACTTTGTAAGGTCATGTAATCCGAATAGAGTAAGATTCCTATCGATTTTAGAGCGAATCGGTTGACTGGAACTAGATATATAGGCAAAAAACTGATATTTTTGATGCCTTTTCCAGGTATTTCTTTCTAGCGGGCGGAATATTTAACCGATTTTCGTAAAACTTTGTAAGGACGTGTAAACCGAATAAGGTGAGATTCCTATCGGTTTTCGAGCGAATCGGTTGACTGGAACTAATATTATAGGAAAAAAACTGATATTTTTGATGCCTTTTCCAGGTTTTTTTTCTAGTGGGCGGAATATTAAACCGATTTTCATAAAACATTGTAAGGTCGTGTAAACCGAATAGAGTGAGATTCCTATAAGTTTTCGAGAGAATCGGATGACTGGAACTAATTTTTATAGGCAAAAAACTGATATTTTTGATGCCTTTTCGAGGTTTTTTCTTCTATCGGGCGGAAAATTTGACCGATTTTGATAAAACTTTGTAAGGACGTGAAAACCGAAAAGAGTGAGATTCCTATCGATTTTCGTGCGAATCAGTTGACTGGAACTAATATTATAGGCAAAAAACTGATATTTTTGATGCCTTTTCCAGGTTTTTTCTTTCTAGCGGGCGGAATATTTAACCGATTTTCATAAAACTTTGTAAGGACTTGTAAACCGAATAGAGTGAGGTTCCTATCGATTTTTGAGCCAATCGGTTGACTGGAACTAATATTTTAAGAAAAAAACTGATATTTTTGATGCCTTTTCCACGTTTTTTCTTTCTAGCGGGCGGAATATTTAACCGATTTTCGTAAAACTTTGTAAGGACGTGTAAACCGAATAGAGTGAGATTCCTATCAATTTTCGAGCGAATCGGTTGACTGGAACTAGAAATATAGGCCAAAAACTGATATTGTTGATGTCTTTTACAGGTTTTTTCTTTCTAGAGGGCGAAATATATGACCGATTATGATAAAACTTTGTAAGGACGTGTAAACCGAATAGAGTGAGATTCCTATCGATCTTCGAGCGAATCGGTTGACTGGAAATAGATAGATAGGCCAAAAACTGATATTTTTGATGTCTTTTCCAGGTTTTTTCTTTCTAGCGGCCGGAATATTAAACGATTTTCATAAAACTTTGTAAGGACGTGTAAACCGAATAGAGTGAGGTTCCTATCGATTTTAGAGCGAATCGGTTGACTGGAACTAGATATATAGGCCAAAAACTGATATTTTTGATGTCTTTTCCAGGTTTTTTCTTTCTAGCCGGCGGAATATTAAACGATTTTCATAAAACTTTGTAAGGACGTGTAAACCGAATAGAGTGAGGTTCCTATAAGTTTTTGAGAGAATCGGTTGACTGGAACTAGATATATAGGCCAAAAACTGTTATTTTTGATGTCTTTTCCAGGTTTTTTCTTTCTAGCCGGCGGAATATTAAACGATTTTCATAAAACTTTGTAAGGACGTGTAAACCGAATAGAGTGAGATTCCTATCGATTTTCGAGTGAATTGGTTTACTGGAACTAGAAATATAGGCCAAAAACTGATATTTTTGATGCCATTTCGAGGTTTTTTCTTCTATCGGGCGGAATATTTGACCGATTTTGATAAAACTTTGTAAGGATGTGAAAACCGAATAGAGTGAGATTCCTATCGATTTTCGTGCGAATCGGTTGACTGGAACTAATATTATAGGCAAAAAACTGATATTTTTGATGCCTTTTCCAGGTTTTTTCTTTCTAGCGGGCGGAATATTTAACCGATTTTCGTAAAACTTTGTAAGGACGTGTAAACCGAATAAGGTGAGATTCCTATCGGTTTTCGAGCGAATCGGTTGACTGGAACTAATATTATAGGAAAAAAACTGATATTTTTGATGCCTTTTCCAGGTTTTTTTTTCTAGTGGGCGGAATATTAAACCGATTTTCATAAAACTTTGTAAGGACGTGAAAACCGAATAGAGTGTGATTCTTATCGATTTTTGAGCCAATCGGTTGACTGGAACTAATATTATAGGAAAAAAACTGATATTTTTGATGCCTTTTCCAGGTTTTTCTTTCTAGCGGGCGCAATATTTGACCGATTTTGATAAAACTTTGTAAGGACGTGTAAACCGAATAGAGTGAGATTCCTATCGATTTTCGAGCGAATCGGTTGACTGGAACTAGAAATATAGGCCAAAAACTGATATTTTTGATGTCTTTTCCAGGTTTTTTTTTCTAGTGGGCGGAATATTAAGCCGATTTTCATAAAACTTTGTAAGGTCATGTAATCCGAATAGAGTACGATTCCTATCGATTTTAGACCGAATCGGTTGACTGGAACTAGATATATAGGCAAAAAACTGATATTTTTGATGTCTTTTCCAGGTTTTTTCTTTCTAGCCGGCGGAATATTAAACGATTTTCATAAAACTTTGTAAGGACGTGTAAACCGAATAGGGTAAGATTCATATCGATTTTCGAGCCAATCGGTTGACTGGAACTAATATTTTAGGCAAAAAACTGATATTTTTAATGCCATTTCGAGGTTTTTTCTTCTATCGGGCGGAATATTTGACCGATTTTGATAAAACTTTGTAGGGATGTAAAAACCGAATAGAGTGAGATTCCTATCGATTTTCGTGCGAATCGGTTGACTGGAAATAGATATATAGGCCAAAAACTGATATTTTTGATGTCTTTTTCAGGTTTTTTCTTTCTAGCAGGCGGAATATTTAACCGATTTTGATAAATCTTTGTAAGGACGTGTAATCCGAATAGAGTGAGATTCCTATCGATTTTCGAGCGAATCGGTTGACTGGAACTAATAATATAGGCCAAAAACTGATATTTTTGATGTCTTTTCCAGGTTTTTTTTTCTAGTGGGCGGAATATTAAACCGATTTTCATAAAACTTTGTAAGGTCATGTAATCCGAATAGAGTAAGATTCCTATCGATTTTAGAGCGAATCGGTTGACTGGAACTAGATATATAGGCAAAAAACTGATATTTTTGATGCCTTTTCCAGGTATTTCTTTCTAGCGGGCGGAATATTTAACCGATTTTCGTAAAACTTTGTAAGGACGTGTAAACCGAATAAGGTGAGATTCCTATCGGTTTTCGAGCGAATCGGTTGACTGGAACTAATATTATAGGAAAAAAACTGATATTTTTGATGCCTTTTCCAGGTTTTTTTTCTAGTGGGCGGAATATTAAACCGATTTTCATAAAACTTTGTAAGGTCGTGTAAACCGAATAGAGTGAGATTCCTTTAAGTTTTCGAGAGAATCGGATGACTGGAACTAATTTTTATAGGCAAAAAACTGATATTTTTGATGCCTTTTCGAGGTTTTTTCTTCTATCGGGCGGAAAATTTGACCGATTTTGATAAAACTTTGTAAGGACGTGAAAACCGAATAGAGTGAGATTCCTATCGATTTTCGTGCGAATCAGTTGACTGGAACTAATATTATAGGCAAAAAACTGATATTTTTGATGCCTTTTCCAGGTTTTTTCTTTCTAGCGGGCGGAATAATTAACCGATTTAGGTAAATCTTTGTAAGGACGTGTAAACCGAATAGAGTGAGATTCCTATCGATTTTCGTGCGAATCGGTTGACTGGAACTAGTATTATAGGCCAAAAACTGATATTTTTGATGTCTTTTGCAGGTTTTTTCTTTCTAGCGGGCGGAATATTTAACCGATTTTCATAAAACTTTGTAAGGTCGTGTAAACTGAATAGATTGAGATTCCTATCGATTTTAGAGCGAATCGGTAGACTGGAACTAATATTATAGGCAAAAAACTGATATTTTTGATGCCTTTTCCAGGTTTTTTTCTTTCTAACGGGCGGAATAATTAACCGATTTTGATAAAACATTGTAAGGACGTGTAAACCGAATAGAGTGAGGTTCCTATCGATTTTCGAGCCAATCGGTGGACTGGAACTAATATTATAGGCAAAAAACTGATATTTTTGATGCCTCTTCCAGGTTTTTTCTTTCTAGCAGGCGGAGCATTAAACCCATTTTAATAAAACTTTATAAGGACGTGAAAACCGAAGAGAGTGAGATTCCTATCGATTTTCGAGCGTATCGGTTGACTGGATTTATTATTATAGGCAAAAAACTGATATTTTTGATGCCTTTTCCAGGTTTTTTCTTTCTAGCGGGCGGAATATTTAACCGATTTTCATAAAACTTTGTAAGAACGTGTAAACCGAATAGAGTGAGATTCCTATCGATTTTCGAGCGAATCGGTTGACTGGAACTAGAAATATAGGCCTAATACTGATATTTTTGATGTCTTTTACAGTTTTTTTCTTTCTAGCGGGCGGAATATTTAACCGATTTTCAAAAAACTTTGTTAAGTCGTGTAAACCGAATAGTGTGATATTCCTATCGATTTTGGAGCGAATCGGATGACTGGAACTACTAATATTATAGGAAAAAAACTGATATTTTTGATGCCTTTTCCAGGTTTTTTTTTCTAGCGGGCGCAATATTTGTCCGATTTTTATAAAACTTTGTAAGGACGTGTAAACCGAAGAGAGTGAGATTCCTATCGATTTTCGAGCGAATCGGTTAACTGGAACTAGATATATAGGCCAAAAACTGATATTTTTGAAGTCTTTTCCAGGTTTTTTCTTTCTAGCGGGCGGAATATTAAACCGATTTTCATAAAACTTTGTAAGGACCTGTAAACCGAAAAGAGTGAGATTCCTATAGATTTTCGAGCGAATCGGTTGACTGGAACTAGAAATATAGGCCAAAAACTGATATTTTTGATGTCTTTTCCATGTTTTTTTTTCTAAGGTGGCGGAATATTAAACCGATTTTCATAAAACTTTGTAAGGTCGTGTAAACCGAATAGAGTGAGATTGCTATCGATTTTTGTGCGAATCGGTTGACTGGAACTAATATTATAGGCAAAAAACTGATATTTTTGATGCGTTTTCCAGGTTTTTTCTTTCTAGCGGGCGGAATATTTAACCGATTTTCATAAAACTTTGTAAGGACGTGTATACCGAATAGAGTGAGATTCCTATCGATTTTCGAGCGAATCGGTTGACTGGAAATAGATATATAGGCCAAAAACTGATATTTTTGATGCCTTTTCCAGGTTTTTTCTTTCTAACGGGCGGAATAATTAACCGATTTTGATAAAA
This sequence comes from Lycorma delicatula, assembly GCF_047948215.1. NCBI lineage: Eukaryota > Metazoa > Arthropoda > Insecta > Hemiptera > Fulgoridae > Lycorma > Lycorma delicatula. Next base: position 289,134,917 of record NC_134455.1, read on the forward strand.
CATTGTAAGGACGTGTAAACCGAATAGAGTGAGGTTCCTATCGATTTTCGAGCCAATCGGTGGACTGGAACTAATATTATAGGCAAAAAACTGATATTTTTGATGTCTTTTCCAGGTTTTTTTTTCTAGTGGGCGGAATATTTAACCGATTTTCGTAAAACTTTGTAAGGACGTGTAAACCGAATAAGGTGAGATTCCTATCGGTTTTCGAGCGAATCGGTTGACTGGAACTAATATTATAGGAAAAAAACTGATATTTTTGATGCCTTTTCCAGGTTTTTTTTTCTAGTGGGCGGAATATTAAACCGATTTTCATAAAACTTTGTAAGGTCGTGTAAACCGAATAGAGTGAGGGTCCTATAAGTTTTCGAGAGAATCGGATGACTGGAACTAATTTTTATAGGCAAAAAACTGATATTTTTGATGCCTTTTCGAGGTTTTTTCTTCTATCGGGCGGAAAATTTGACCGATTTTGATAAAACTTTGTAAGGACGTGAAAACCGAATAGAGTGAGATTCCTATCGATTTTCGTGCGAATCGGTTGACTGGAACTAATATTATAGGCCAAAAACTGATATTTTTGATGTCTTTTGCAGGTTTTTTCTTTCTAGGGGGCGGAATATTTAACCGATTTTCATAAAACTTTGTAAGGTCGTGTAAACTGAATAGATTGAGATTCCTATCGATTTTAGAGCGAATCAGTTGACTGGAAATAGATATATAGGCCAAAAACTGATATTTTTGATGTCTTTTCCAGGTTTTTTCTTTCTAGCGGGCGGAATATTTAACCGATTTAGGTAAATCTTTGTAAGGACGTGTAAACCGAATAGAGTGAGATTCCTATCGATTTTCGAGCGAATCGGTTGACTGGAAGTAATATTATAGTGCAAAAAACTGATATTTTTGATGCCATTTCTAGGTTTTTTCTTTCTAGCGGGCGGAATAATTAACCGATTTTGATAAAACTTTGTAAGGACTTGTAAACCGAATAGAGTGAGGTTCCTATCGATTTTTGAGCCAATCGGTTGACTGGAACTAATATTTTAAGAAAAAAACTGATATTTTTGATGCCTTTTCCACGTTTTTTCTTTCTAGCGGGCGGAATATTTAACCGATTTTCGTAAAACTTTGTAAGGACGTGTAAACCGAATAGAGTGAGATTCCTATCAATTTTCGAGCGAATCGGTTGACTGGAACTAGAAATATAGGCCAAAAACTGATATTGTTGATGTCTTTTACAGGTTTTTTCTTTCTAGAGGGCGAAATATATGACCGATTATGATAAAACTTTGTAAGGACGTGTAAACCGAATAGAGTGAGATTCCTATCGATCTTCGAGCGAATCGGTTGACTGGAAATAGATAGATAGGCCAAAAACTGATATTTTTGATGTCTTTTCCAGGTTTTTTCTTTCTAGCGGGCGGAATATTAAACGATTTTCATAAAACTTTGTAAGGACGTGTAAACCGAATAGAGTGAGGTTCCTATCGATTTTAGAGCGAATCGGTTGACTGGAACTAGATATATAGGCCAAAAACTGATATTTTTGATGTCTTTTCCAGGTTTTTTCTTTCTAGCCGGCGGAATATTAAACGATTTTCATAAAACTTTGTAAGGACGTGTAAACCGAATAGAGTGAGGTTCCTATAAGTTTTTGAGAGAATCGGTTGACTGGAACTAGATATATAGGCCAAAAACTGTTATTTTTGATGTCTTTTCCAGGTTTTTTCTTTCTAGCCGGCGGAATATTAAACGATTTTCATAAAACTTTGTAAGGACGTGTAAACCGAATAGAGTGAGATTCCTATCGATTTTCGAGCGAATTGGTTGACTGGAACTAGAAATATAGGCCAAAAACTGATATTTTTGATGCCATTTCGAGGTTTTTTCTTCTATCGGGCGGAATATTTGACCGATTTTGATAAAACTTTGTAAGGATGTGAAAACCGAATAGAGTGAGATTCCTATCGATTTTCGTGCGAATCGGTTGACTGGAACTAATATTATAGGCAAAAAACTGATATTTTTGATGCCTTTTCCAGGTTTTTTCTTTCTAGCGGGCGGAATATTTAACCGATTTTCGTAAAACTTTGTAAGGACGTGTAAACCGAATAAGGTGAGATTCCTATCGGTTTTCGAGCGAATCGGTTGACTGGAACTAATATTATAGGAAAAAAACTGATATTTTTGATGCCTTTTCCAGGTTTTTTTTTCTAGTGGGCGGAATATTAAACCGATTTTCATAAAACTTTGTAAGGACGTGAAAACCGAATAGAGTGTGATTCTTATCGATTTTTGAGCCAATCGGTTGACTGGAACTAATATTATAGGAAAAAAACTGATATTTTTGATGCCTTTTCCAGGTTTTTCTTTCTAGCGGGCGCAATATTTGACCGATTTTGATAAAACTTTGTAAGGACGTGTAAACCGAATAGAGTGAGATTCCTATCGATTTTCGAGCGAATCGGTTGACTGGAACTAGAAATATAGGCCAAAAACTGATATTTTTGATGTCTTTTCCAGGTTTTTTTTTCTAGTGGGCGGAATATTAAGCCGATTTTGATAAAACTTTGTAAGGACGTGAAAACCGAATAGAGTGAGATTCCTATCGATTTTCGTGCGAATCGGTTGACTGGAACTAATATTATAGGCCAAAAACTGATATTTTTGATGCCATTTCTAGGTTTTTTCTTTCTAGCGGGCGGAATAATTAACCGATTTTGATAAAACTTTGTAAGGACTTGTAAACCGAATAGAGTGAGGTTCCTATCGATTTTTGAGCCAATCGGTTGACTGGAACTAATATTTTAAGAAAAAAACTGATATTTTTGATGCCTTTTCCACGTTTTTTCTTTCTAGCGGGCGGAATATTTAACCGATTTTCGTAAAACTTTGTAAGGACGTGTAAACCGAATAGAGTGAGATTCCTATCAATTTTCGAGCGAATCGGTTGACTGGAACTAGAAATATAGGCCAAAAACTGATATTGTTGATGTCTTTTACAGGTTTTTTCTTTCTAGAGGGCGAAATATATGACCGATTATGATAAAACTTTGTAAGGACGTGTAAACCGAATAGAGTGAGATTCCTATCGATCTTCGAGCGAATCGGTTGACTGGAAATAGATAGATAGGCCAAAAACTGATATTTTTGATGTCTTTTCCAGGTTTTTTCTTTCTAGCGGGCGGAATATTAAACGATTTTCATAAAACTTTGTAAGGACGTGTAAACCGAATAGAGTGAGGTTCCTATCGATTTTAGAGCGAATCGGTTGACTGGAACTAGATATATAGGCCAAAAACTGATATTTTTGATGTCTTTTCCAGGTTTTTTCTTTCTAGCCGGCGGAATATTAAACGATTTTCATAAAACTTTGTAAGGACGTGTAAACCGAATAGAGTGAGGTTCCTATAAGTTTTTGAGAGAATCGGTTGACTGGAACTAGATATATAGGCCAAAAACTGTTATTTTTGATGTCTTTTCCAGGTTTTTTCTTTCTAGCCGGCGGAATATTAAACGATTTTCATAAAACTTTGTAAGGACGTGTAAACCGAATAGAGTGAGATTCCTATCGATTTTCGAGCGAATTGGTTGACTGGAACTAGAAATATAGGCCAAAAACTGATATTTTTGATGCCATTTCGAGGTTTTTTCTTCTATCGGGCGGAATATTTGACCGATTTTGATAAAACTTTGTAAGGATGTGAAAACCGAATAGAGTGAGATTCCTATCGATTTTCGTGCGAATCGGTTGACTGGAACTAATATTATAGGCAAAAAACTGATATTTTTGATGCCTTTTCCAGGTTTTTTCTTTCTAGCGGGCGGAATATTTAACCGATTTTCGTAAAACTTTGTAAGGACGTGTAAACCGAATAAGGTGAGATTCCTATCGGTTTTCGAGCGAATCGGTTGACTGGAACTAATATTATAGGAAAAAAACTGATATTTTTGATGCCTTTTCCAGGTTTTTTTTTCTAGTGGGCGGAATATTAAACCGATTTTCATAAAACGTTGTAAGGACGTGAAAACCGAATAGAGTGTGATTCTTATCGATTTTTGAGCCAATCGGTTGACTGGAACTAATATTATAGGAAAAAAACTGATATTTTTGATGCCTTTTCCAGGTTTTTCTTTCTAGCGGGCGCAATATTTGACCGATTTTGATAAAACTTTGTAAGGACGTGTAAACCGAATAGAGTGAGATTCCTATCGATTTTCGAGCGAATCGGTTGACTGGAACTAGAAATATAGGCCAAAAACTGATATTTTTGATGTCTTTTCCAGGTTTTTTTTTCTAGTGGGCGGAATATTAAGCCGATTTTCATAAAACTTTGTAAGGTCAAGTAATCCGAATAGAGTACGATTCCTATCGATTTTAGACCGAATCGGTTGACTGGAACTAGATATATAGGCAAAAAACTGATATTTTTGATGTCTTTTCCAGGTTTTTTCTTTCTAGCCGGCGGAATATTAAACGATTTTCATAAAACTTTGTAAGGACGTGTAAACCGAATAGGGTAAGATTCATATCGATTTTCGAGCCAATCGGTTGACTGGAACTAATATTTTAGGCAAAAAACTGATATTTTTAATGCCATTTCGAGGTTTTTTCTTCTATCGGGCGGAATATTTGACCGATTTTGATAAAACTTTGTAGGGATGTAAAAACCGAATAGAGTGAGATTCCTATCGATTTTCGTGCGAATCGGTTGACTGGAAATAGATATATAGGCCAAAAACTGATATTTTTGATGTCTTTTTCAGGTTTTTTCTTTCTAGCAGGCGGAATATTTAACCGATTTTGATAAAACTTTGTAAGGACTTGTAAACCGAATAGAGTGAGGTTCCTATCGATTTTTGAGCCAATCGGTTGACTGGAACTAATATTTTAAGAAAAAAACTGATTTTTTTGATGTCTTTTCCAGGTATTTTCTTTCTAGCAGGCGGAATATTTAACCGATTTTGATAAAACTTTGGAAGGACGTGTAAACCGAATAGAGTGAGACTCCTATCGATTTTCGAGCGAATCGGTTGACTGGAAGTAATATTATAGGGCAAAAAACTGATATTTTTGATGCCATTTCTAGGTTTTTTCTTTCTAGCGGGCGGAATAATTAACCGATTTTGATAAAACTTTGTAAGGACTTGTAAACCGAATAGAGTGAGGTTCCTATCGATTTTTGAGCCAATCGGTTGACTGGAACTAATATTTTAAGAAAAAAACTGATTTTTTTGATGCTTTTTCCACGTTTTTTCTTTCTAGCGGGCGGAATATTTAACCGATTTTCGTAAAACTTTGTAAGGACGTGTAAACCGAATAGAGTGAGATTCCTATCAATTTTCGAGCGAATCGGTTGACTGGAACTAGAAATATAGGCCAAAAACTGATATTTTTGATGTCTTTTACAGGTTTTTTCTTTCTAGAGGGCGAAATATATGACCGATTATGATAAAACTTTGTAAGGACGTGTAAACCGAATAGAGTGAGATTCTTATCGATTTTTGAGCCAATCGGTTGACTGGAACTAATATTATAGGAAAAAAACTGATATTTTTGATGCCTTTTCCAGGTTTTTCTTTCTAGCGGGCGCAATATTTGACCGATTTTGATAAAACTTTGTAAGGACGTGTAAACCGAATAGAGTGAGATTCCTATCGATTTTCGAGCGAATCGGTTGACTGGAACTAGAAATATAGGCCAAAAACTGATATTTTTGATGTCTTTTCCAGGTTTTTTTTTCTAGTGGGCGGAATATTAAGCCGATTTTCATAAAACTTTGTAAGGTCATGTAATCCGAATAGAGTACGATTCCTATCGATGTTAGACCGAATCGGTTGACTGGAACTAGATATATAGGCAAAAAACTGATATTTTTGATGTCTTTTCCAGGTTTTTTCTTTCTAGCCGGCGGAATATTAAACGATTTTCATAAAACTTTGTAAGGACGTGTAAACCGAATAGGGTAAGATTCATATCGATTTTCGAGCCAATCGGTTGACTGGAACTAATATTTTAGGCAAAAAACTGATATTTTTAATGCCATTTCGAGGTTTTTTCTTCTATCGGGCGGAATATTTGACCGATTTTGATAAAACTTTGTAGGGATGTAAAAACCGAATAGAGTGAGATTCCTATCGATTTTCGTGCGAATCGGTTGACTGGAAATAGATATATAGGCCAAAAACTGATATTTTTGATGTCTTTTTCAGGTTTTTTCTTTCTAGCAGGCGGAATATTTAACCGATTTTGATAAAACTTTGTAAGGACTTGTAAACCGAATAGAGTGAGGTTCCTATCGATTTTTGAGCCAATCGGTTGACTGGAACTAATATTTTAAGAAAAAAACTGATTTTTTTGATGTCTTTTCCAGGTTTTTTCTTTCTAGCAGGCGGAATATTTAACCGATTTTGATAAAACTTTGGAAGGACGTGTAAACCGAATAGAGTGAGACTCCTATCGATTTTCGAGCGAATCGGTTGACTGGAAGTAATATTATAGGGCAAAAAACTGATATTTTTGATGCCATTTCTAGGTTTTTTCTTTCTAGCGGGCGGAATAATTAACCGATTTTGATAAAACTTTGTAAGGACTTGTAAACCGAATAGAGTGAGGTTCCTATCGATTTTTGAGCCAATCGGTTGACTGGAACTAATATTTTAAGAAAAAAACTGATTTTTTTGATGTCTTTTCCAGGTTTTTTCTTTCTAGCGGGCGGAATATTAAACCGATTTTGATAAAACTTTGTAAGGACGTGTAAACCGAATAGAGTGAGATTCCTATCGATTTTCGAGCGAATCGGTTGACTGGAACTAGAAATATAGACCAAAAACTGATATTTTTGAAGTCTTTTCCAGGTTTTTTTTTCTAGTGGGCGGAATATTAAACCGATTATCATAAAACTTTGTAAGGTCGTGTAAACCGAATAGAGTGAGATTCCTATCGATTTTCGTGAGAATCGGTTGACTGGAACTAATATTATAGGCAAAAAACTGATATTTTTGATGCTTTTTCCACGTTTTTTCTTTCTAGCGGGCGGAATATTTAACCGATTTTCGTAAAACTTTGTAAGGACGTGTAAACCGAATAGAGTGAGATTCCTATCAATTTTCGAGCGAATCGGTTGACTGGAACTAGAAATATAGGCCAAAAACTGATATTTTTGATGTCTTTTACAGGTTTTTTCTTTCTAGAGGGCGAAATATATGACCGATTATGATAAAACTTTGTAAGGACGTGTAAACCGAATAGAGTGAGATTCCTATCGATTTTCGAGCGAATCGGTTGACTGGAAATAGATAGATAGGCCAAAAACTGATATTTTTGATGTCTTTTCTAGGTTTTTTCTTTCTAGCGGGCGGAATATTAAACGATTTTCATAAAACTTTGTAAGGACGTGTAAACCGAATAGAGTGAGGTTCCTATCGATTTTAGAGCGAATCGGTTGACTGGAACTAGATATATAGGCCAAAAACTGATATTTTTGATGTCTTTTCCAGGTTTTTTCTTTCTAGCCGGCGGAATATTAAACGATTTTCATAAAACTTTGTAAGGACGTATAAACCGAATAGAGTGAGGTTCCTATAAGTTTTTGAGAGAATCGGTTGACTGGAACTAGATATATAGGCCAAAAACTGTTATTTTTGATGTCTTTTCCAGGTTTTTTCTTTCTAGCCGGCGGAATATTAAACTTTGTAAGGTCGTGTAAACTGAATAGATTGAGATTCCTATCGATTTTAGAGCGAATCGGTTGACTAGAACTAATATTATAGGAAAAAACTGATATTTTTGATGCCTTTTCCAGGTTTTTCTTTCTAGCGGGCGCAATATTTGTCCGATTTTGATAAAATTTTGTAAGGACGTGTAAACCGAATAGAGTGAGATTCCTATCGATTTTCGAGCGAATCAGTTGACTGGAAATAGATATATAGGCCAAAAACTGATATTTTTGATGTCTTTTCCAGGTTTTTTCTTTCTAGCGGGCGGAATATTTAACCGATTTTCATAAAACTTTGTAAGGACGTGTAAACCGAATAGAGTGAGACTCCTATCGATTTTCGAGCGAATCGGTTGACTGGAAGTAATATTATAGGGCAAAAAACTGATATTTTTGATGCCATTTCTAGGTTTTTTCTTTCTAGCGTGCGGAATAATTAACCGATTTTGATAAAACTTTGTAAGGACTTGTAAACCGAATAGAGTGAGGTTCCTATCGATTTTTGAGCCAATCGGTTGACTGGAACTAATATTTTAAGAAAAAAACTGATATTATTGATGTCTTTTCCAGGTTTTTTCTTTCTAGCGGGCGGAATATTAAACCGATTTTGATAAAACTTTGTAAGGACGTGTAAACCGAATAGAGTGAGATTCCTATCGATTTTCGAGCGAATCGGTTGACTTGAACTAGAAATATAGACCAAAAACTGATATTTTTGAAGTCTTTTCCAGGTTTTTTTTTCTAGTGGGCGGAATATTAAACCGATTATCATAAAACTTTGTAAGGTCGTGTAAACCGAATAGAGTGAGATTCCTATCGATTTTCGTGCGAATAGGTTGACTGGAACTAATATTATAGGCAAAAAACTGATATTTTTGGTGCCTTTTCCACGTTTTTTCTTTCTAGCGGGCGGAATATTTAACCGATTTTCGTAAAACTTTGTAAGGACGTGTAAACCGAATAGAGTGAGATTCCTATCAATTTTCGAGCGAATCGGTTGACTGGAACTAGAAATATAGGCCAAAAACTGATATTTTTGATGTCTTTTACAGGTTTTTTCTTTCTAGAGGGCGAAATATATGACCGATTATGATAAAACTTTGTAAGGACGTGTAAACCGAATAGAGTGAGATTCCTATCGATTTTCGAGCGAATCGGTTGACTGGAAATAGATAGATAGGCCAAAAACTGATATTTTTGATGTCTTTTCCAGGTTTTTTCTTTCTAGCCGGCGGAATATTAAACGATTTTCATAAAACTTTGTAAGGACGTATAAACCGAATAGAGTGAGGTTCCTATAAGTTTTTGAGAGAATCGGTTGACTGGAACTAGATATATAGGCCAAAAACTGTTATTTTTGATGTCTTTTCCAGGTTTTTTCTTTCTAGCCGGCGGAATATTAAACGATTTTCATAAAACTTTGTAAGGACGTGTAAACCGAATAGAGTGAGATTCCTATCGATTTTCGAGGGAATTGGTTGACTGGAACTAGAAATATAGGCCAAAAACTGATATTTTTGATGCCATTTCGAGGTTTTTTCTTCTATCGGGCGGAATATTTGACCGATTTTGATAAAACTTTGTAAGGATGTGAAAACCGAATAGAGTGAGATTCCTATCGATTTTCGTGCGAATCGGTTGACTGGAACTAATAATATAGGCCAAAAACTGATATTTTTGATGTCTTTTCCAGGTTTTTTTTCTAGTGGGCTGAATACTAAACCGATTTTCATAAAACTTTGTAAGGTCATGTTATCCGAATAGAGTAAGATTCCTATCGATTTTAGAGCGAATCGGTTGACTGGAACTAGATATATAGGCAAAAAACTGATATTTTTGATGCCTTTTCCAGGTTTTTTCTTTCTAGCGGGCGGAATATTTAACCGATTTTCGTAAAACTTTGTAAGGACGTGTAAACCGAATAAGGTGAGATTCCTATCGGTTTTCGAGCGAATCGGTTGACTGGAACTAATATTATACGAAAAAAACTGATATTTTTGATGCCTTTTCCAGGATTTTTTTTCTAGTGGGCGGAATATTAAACCGATTTTCATAAAACTTTGTAAGGTCGTGTAAACCGAATAGAGTGAGATTCCTATAAGTTTTCGAGAGAATCGGTTGACTGGAACTAATTTTTATAGGCAAAAACTGATATTTTTGATGCCTTTTCGAGGTTTTTTCTTCTATTGGGCGGAAAATTTGACCGATTTTGATAAAACTTTGTAAGGACGTGAAAACCGAATAGAGTGTGATTCTTATCGATTTTTGAGCCAATCGGTTGACTGGAACTAATATTATAGGAAAAAAACTGATATTTTTGATGCCTTTTCCAGGTTTTTCTTTCTAGCGGGCGCAATATTTGACCGATTTTGATAAAACTTTGTAAGGACGTGTAAACCGAATAGAGTGAGATTCCTATCGATTTTCGAGCGAATCGGTTGACTGGAACTAGAAATATAGGCCAAAAACTGTAATTTTTGATGTCTTTTCCAGGTTTTTTTTTCTAGTGGCCGGAATATTAAACCGATTTTCATAAAACTTTGTAAGGTCATGTAATCCGAATAGAGTACGATTCCTATCGATTTTAGAGCGAATCGGTTGACTGGAACTAGATATATAGGTAAAAAACTGATATTTTTGATGCCTTTTCCAGGTTTTTTCTTTCTAGGGGGCGGAATATTTAACCGATTTTCGTAAAACTTTGTAAGGACGTGTAAACCGAATAAGGTGAGATTCCTATCGGTTTTCGAGCGAATCGGTTGACTGGAACTAATATTATAGGAAAAAAACTGATATTTTTGATGCCTTTTCCAGGTTTTTTTTTCCAGTGGGCGGAATATTAAACCGATTTTCAAAAAACTTTGTAAGGACGTGAAAACCGAATAGAGTGAGATTCCTATAAGTTTTCGAGAGAATCGGATGACTGGAACTAATTTTTATAGGCAAAAAACTGATATTTTTGATGCCTTTTCGAGGTTTTTTCTTCTATCGGGCGGAAAATTTGACCGATTTTGATAAAACTTTGTAAGGACGTGAAAACCGAATAGAGTGAGATTCCTATCGATTTTCGTGCGATTCGGTTGACTGGAACTAATATTATAGGCCAAAAACTGATATTTTTGATGTCTTTTGCAGGTTTTTTCTTTCTAGCGGGCGGAATATTTAACCGATTTTCATAAAACTTTGTAAGGTCGCGTAAACTGAATAGATTGAGATTCCTATCGATTTTAGAGCGAATCGGTTGACTAGAACTAATATTATAGGAAAAAAACTGATATTTTTGATGCCTTTTCCAGGTTTTTCTTTCTAGCGGGCGCAATATTTGTCCGATTTTGATAAAATTTTGTAAGGACGTGTAAACCGAATAGAGTGAGATTCCTATCGATTTTCGAGCGAATCAGTTGACTGGAAATAGATATATAGGCCAAAAACTGATATTTTTGATGTCTTTTCCAGGTTTTTTCTTTCTAGCGGGCGGAATATTTAACCGATTTTCATAAAACTTTGTAAGGACGTGTAAACCGAATAGAGTGAGACTCCTATCGATTTTCGAGCGAATCGGTTGACTGGAAGTAATATTATAGGGCAAAAAACTGATATTTTTGATGCCATTTCTAGGTTTTTTCTTTCTAGCGTGCGGAATAATTAACCGATTTTGATAAAACTTTGTAAGGACTTGTAAACCGAATAGAGTGAGGTTCCTATCGATTTTTGAGCCAATCGGTTGACTGGAACTAATATTTTAAGAAAAAAACTGATATTATTGATGTCTTTTCCAGGTTTTTTCTTTCTAGCGGGCGGAATATTAAACCGATTTTGATAAAACTTTGTAAGGACGTGTAAACCGAATAGAGTGAGATTCCTATCGATTTTCGAGCGAATCGGTTGACTGGAACTAGAAATATAGACCAAAAACTGATATTTTTGAAGTCTTTTCCAGGTTTTTTTTTCTAGTGGGCGGAATATTAAACCGATTATCATAAAACTTTGTAAGGTCGTGTAAACCGAATAGAGTGAGATTCCTATCGATTTTCGTGCGAATAGGTTGACTGGAACTAATATTATAGGCAAAAAACTGATATTTTTGGTGCCTTTTCCACGTTTTTTCTTTCTAGCGGGCGGAATATTTAACCGATTTTCGTAAAACTTTGTAAGGACGTGTAAACCGAATAGAGTGAGATTCCTATCAATTTTCGAGCGAATCGGTTGACTGGAACTAGAAATATAGGCCAAAAACTGATATTTTTGATGTCTTTTACAGGTTTTTTCTTTCTAGAGGGCGAAATATATGACCGATTATGATAAAACTTTGTAAGGACGTGTAAACCGAATAGAGTGAGATTCCTATCGATTTTCGAGCGAATCGGTTGACTGAAAATAGATAGATAGGCCAAAAACTGATATTTTTGATGTCTTTTCCAGGTTTTTTCTTTCTAGCGGGCGGAATATTAAACGATTTTCATAAAACTTTGTAAGGACGTGTAAACCGAATAGAGTGAGGTTCCTATCGATTTTAGAGCGAATCAATTGACTGGAACTAGATATATAGGCCAAAAACTGATATTTTTGATGTCTTTTCCAGGTTTTTTCTTTCTAGCCGGCGGAATATTAAACGATTTTCATAAAACTTTGTAAGGACGTGTAAACCGAATAGAGTGAGGTTCCTATAAGTTTTTGAGAGAATCGGTTGACTGGAACTAGATATATAGGCCAAAAACTGTTATTTTTGATGTCTTTTCCAGGTTTTTTCTTTCTAGCCGGCGGAATATTAAACGATTTTCATAAAACTTTGTAAGGACGTGTAAACCGAATAGAGTGAAATTCCTATCGATTTTCGAGCGAATTGGTTGACTGGAACTAGAAATATAGGCCAAAAACTGATATTTTTGATGCCATTTCGAGGTTTTTTCTTCTATCGGGCGGAATATTTGACCGATTTTGATAAAACTTTGTAAGGATGTGAAAACCGAATAGAGTGAGATTCCTATCGATTTTCGTGCGAATCGGTTGACTGGAACTAATATTATAGGCAAAAAACTGATATTTTTGATGCCTTTTCCAGGTTTTTCTTTCTAGCGGGCGGAATATTTAACCGATTTTCATAAAACTTTGTAAGGTCGTGTAAACTGAATAGATTGAGATTCCTATCGATTTTCGAGCGAATCGGTTGACTAGAACTAATATTATAGGAAAAAAACTGATATTTTTGATGCCTTTTCCAGGGTTTTCTTTCTAGCGGGCGCAATATTTGTCCGATTTTGATAAAATTTTGTAAGGACGTGTAAACCGAATAGAGTGAGATTCCTATCGATTTTCGAGCGAATCAGTTGACTGGAAATAGATATATAGGCCAAAAACTGATATTTTTGATGTCTTTTCCAGGTTTTTTCTTTCTAGCGGGCGGAATATTTAACCGATTTTCATAAAACTTTGTAAGGACGTGTAAACCGAATAGAGTGAGACTCCTATCGATTTTCGAGCGAATCGGTTGACTGGAAGTAATATTATAGGGCAAAAAACTGATATTTTTGATGCCATTTCTAGGTTTTTTCTTTCTAGCGGGCGGAATAATTAACCGATTTTGATAAAACTTTGTAAGGACTTGTAAACCGAATAGAGTGAGGTTCCTATCGATTTTTGAGCCAATCGGTTGACTGGAACTAATATTTTAAGAAAAAAACTGATATTATTGATGTCTTTTCCAGGTTTTTTCTTTCTAGCGGGCGGAATATTTAACCGATTTTGATAAAACTTTGTAAGGTCGTGTAAACCGAATAGAGTGAGATTCCTATCGATTTTCGTGCGAATAGGTTGACTGGAACTAATATTATAGGCAAAAAACTGATATTTTTGGTGCCTTTTCCACGTTTTTTCTTTCTAGCGGGCGGAATATTTAACCGATTTTCGTAAAACTTTGTAAGGACGTGTAAACCGAATAGAGTGAGATTCCTATCAATTGTCGAGCGAATCGGTTGACTGGAACTAGAAATATAGGCCAAAAACTGATATTTTTGATGTCTTTTACAGGTTTTTTCTTTCTGGAGGGCGAAATATATGACCGATTTTGATAAAACTTTGTAAGGACGTGTAAACCGAATAGAGTGAGATTCCTATCGATTTTCGAGCGAATTGGTTGACTGGAACTAGAAATATAGGCCAAAAACTGATATTTTTGATGCCATTTCGAGGTTTTTTCTTCCATCGGGCGGAATATTTGACCGATTTTGATAAAACTTTGTAAGGACGTGAAAACCGAATAGAGTGAGATTCCTATCGATTTTCGTGCGAATCGGTTGACTGGAACTAATATTATAGGCAAAAAACTGATATTTTTGATGCCTTTTCCAGGTTTTTCTTTCTAGCGCCGCAATATTTGTCCGATTTTGATAAAACTTTGTGAGGACGTGTGAACCGAATAGAGTGAGATTCCTATCGATTTTCGAGCGAATCGGTTGACTGGAAATAGATATATAGGCCAAAACTGATATTTTTGATGTCTTTTTCAGGTTTTTTCTTTCTAGCAGGCAGAATATTTAGCCGATTTTGATAAATCTTTGTAAGGACGTGTAATCCGAATAGAGTGAGATTCCTATCGATTTTCGAGCGAATCGGTTGACTGGAACTAATAATATAGGCAAAAAACTGATATTTTTAATGCCATTTGTAGGTTTTTTCTTTCTCGCGGGCGGAATAATTAACCGATTTTGATAAAACTTTGTAAGGACGTGTAAACCGAATAGAGTGTGAGTCTTATCGATTTTTGAGCCAATCGGTTGACTGGAACTAATATTATAGGAAAAAAACTGATATTTTTGATGTCTTTTCCAGGTTTTTTTCTTTCTAGCGGGTGGAATATTTAACCGATTTTCATAAAACTTTGTAAGGACGTGTAAGCCGAATAGAGTGAGAATCCTATCGATTTTCGAGCGAATCGGTTGACTGCAAGTAATATTATAGGGCAAAAAACTGATATTTTTGATGCCATTTCTAGGTTTTTTCTTTCTAGCGGGCGGAATAATTAACCGATTTTGATAAAACTTTGTAAGGACTTGTAAACCGAATAGAGTGAGGTTCCTATCGATTTTTGAGCCAATCGGTTGACTGGAACTAATATTTTAAGAAAAAAACTGATATTTTTGATGTGTTTTCCAGGTTTTTTCTTTCTAGCGGGCGGAATATTAAACCGATTTTGATAAAACTTTGTAAGGACGTGTAAACCGAATAGAGGGAGATTCCTATCGATTTTCGAGCGAATCGGTTGACTGGAACTAGAAATATAGACCAAAAACTGATATTTTTGAAGTCTTTTCCAGGTTTTTTTTTCTAGTGGGCGGAATATTAAACCGATTTTCATAAAACTTTGTAAGGTCGTGTAAACCGAATAGAGTGAGATTCCTATCGATTTTCGAGCGAATTGGTTGACTGGAACTAGAAATATAGGCCAAAAACTGATATTTTTGATGCCATTTCGAGGTTTTTTCTTCTATCGGGCGGAATATTTGACCGATTTTGATAAAACTTTGTAAGGATGTAAAAACCGAATAGAGTGAGATTCCTATCGATTTTCGTGCGAATCGGTTGACTGGAAATAGATATATAGGCCAAAAACTGATATTTTTGATGCCTTTTTCAGGTTTTTTCTTTCTAGCAGGCGGAATATTTAACCGATTTTGATAAATCTTTGTAAGGACGTGTAATCCGAATAGAGTGAGATTCCTATCGATTTTCGAGCGAATTGGTTGACCGGAACTAATAATATAGGCCAAAAACTGATATTTTTGATGTCTTTTCCAGGTTTTTTTTTCTAGTGGGCGGAATATTAAACCGATTTTCATAAAACTTTGTAAGGTCATGTAATCCGAATAGAGTAAGATTCCTATCGATTTTGGAGCGAATCGGATGACTGGAACTAATATTATAGGAAAAAAACTGATATTTTTGATGCGTTTTCCAGGTTTTTTTTTTCTAGCGGGCGGAATATTAAACCGATTTTCATAAAACTTTGTAAGGACCTGTAAACCGAATAGAGTGAGATTCCTATCGATTTTCGTGCGAATCGGTTGACTGGAAATAGATATATAGGCCAAAAACTGATATTTTTGATGCCTTTTTCAGGTTTTTTCTTTCTAGCAGGCGGAATATTTAACCGATTTTGATAAATCTTTGTAAGGACGTGTAATCCGAATAGAGTGAGATTCCTATCGATTTTCGAGCGAATCGGTTGACTGGAACTAATAATATAGGCCAAAAACTGATATTTTTGATGTCTTTTCCAGGTTTTTTTTTCTAGTGGGCGGAATATTAAACCGATTTTCATAAAACTTTGTAAGGTCATGTAATCCGAATAGAGTAAGATTCCTATCGATTTTGGAGCGAATCGGATGACTGGAACTATTATTATAGGAAAAAAACTGATATTTTTGATGCGTTTTCCAGGTTTTTTTTTCTAGCGGGCGGAATATTAAACCGATTTTCATAAAACTTTGTAAGGACCTGTAAACCGAAAAGAGTGAGATTCCTATAGATTTTCGAGCGAATCGGTTGACTGGAACTAGAAATATAGGCCAAAAACTGATATTTTTGATGCCTTTTCCAGGTTTTTTCTTTCTAACGGGCGGAATAATTAACCGGTTTTGATAAAACATTGTAAGGACGTGTAAACCGAATAAAGTGAGGTTCCTATCGATTTTCGAGCCAATCGGTGGACTGGAACTAATATTATAGGCAAAAAACTGATATTTTTGATGCCTCTTCCAGGTTTTTTCTTTCTAGCAGGCGGAATATTAAACCCATTTTAATAAAACTTTATAAGGACGTGAAAACCGAAGAGAGTGAGATTCCTATCGATTTTCGAGCGTATCGGTTGACTGGTATTATTATTATAGGCAAAAAACTGATATTTTTGATGCCTTTTCAAGGTTTTTTCTTTCTAGCGGGCGGAATATTTAACCGATTTTCATAAAACTTTGTAAGGTCGTGTAAACTGAATAAAGTGAGATTCCTATCGATTTTAGAGCGAATCGGTTGACTGGAACTAATATTATAGGCAAAAAACTGATATTTTTGATGCCTATTCCAGGTTTTTCTTTCTAGCGCCGCAATATTTGACCGATTTTGATAAAACTTTGTCAGGACGTGTGAACCGAATAGAGTGAGATTCCTATCGATTTTCGAGCGAATCGGTTGACTGGAAATAGATATATAGGCCAAAACGTATATTTTTGATGTCTTTTTCAGGTTTTTTCTTTCTAGCAGGCGGAATATTTAACCGATTTTGATAAATCTTTGTAAGGACGTGTAATCCGAATAGAGTGAGATTCCTATCGATTTTCGAGCGAATCGGTTGACTGGAACTAGAAATATAGGCCAAAAACTGATATTTTTGATGTCTTTTCCAGGTTTTTTTTTCTAGTGGGCGGAATATTAAACCGATTTTCATAAAACTTTGTAAGGTCATGTAATCCGAATAGAGTACGATTCCTATCGATTTTAGAGCGAATCGGTTGACTGGAACTAGATATATAGGCAAAAAACTGATATTTTTGATGCCTTTTTCAGGTTTTTCCTTTCTAGCGGGCGGAATATTTAAGCGATTTTCGTAAAACTTTGTAAGGACGTGTAAACCGAATAAGGTGAGATTCCTATCGGTTTTCGAGCGAATCGGTTGACTGGAACTAATATTATAGGAAAAAAACTGATATTTTTGATGCCTTTTCCAGGTTTTTTTTTCTAGTGGGCGGAATATTAAACCGATTTTCATAAAACTTTGTAAGGTCGTGTAAACCGAATAGAGTGAGGGTCCTATAAGTTTTCGAGAGAATCGGATGACTGGAACTAATTTTTATAGGCAAAAAACTGATATTTTTGATGCCTTTTCGAGGTTTTTTCTTCTATCGGGCGGAAAATTTGACCGATTTTGATAAAACTTTGTAAGGACGTGAAAACCGAATAGAGTGAGATTCCTATCGATTTTCGTGCGAATCGGTTGACTGGAACTAATATTATAGGCCAAAAACTGATATTTTTGATGTCTTTTGCAGGTTTTTTCTTTCTAGCGGGCGGAATATTTAACCGATTTTCATAAAACTTTGTAAGGTCGTGTAAACTGAATAGATTGAGATTCCTATCGATTTTAGAGCGAATCGGTTGACTAGAACTAATATTATAGGAAAAAAACTGATATTTTTGATGTCTTTTCCAGGTTTTTCTTTGTAGCGGGCGCAATATTTGTCCGATTTTGATAAAATTTTGTAAGGACGTGTAAACCGAATAGAGTGAGATTCCTATCGATTTTCGAGCGAATCAGTTGACTGGAAATAGATATATAGGCCAAAAACTGATATTTTTGATGTCTTTTCCAGGTTTTTTCTTTCTAGCGGGCGGAATATTTAACCGATTTTCATAAAACTTTGGAAGGACGTGTAAACCGAATAGAGTGAGACTCCTATCGATTTTCGAGCGAATCGGTTGACTGGAAGTAATATTATAGGGCAAAAAACTGATATTTTTGATGCCATTTCTAGGTTTTTTCTTTCTAGCGGGCGGAATAATTAACCGATTTTGATAAAACTTTGTAAGGACTTGTAAACCGAATAGAGTGAGGTTCCTATCGATTTTTGAGCCAATCGGTTGACTGGAACTAATATTTTAAGAAAAAAACTGATTTTTTTGATGTCTTTTCCAGGTTTTTTCTTTCTAGCGGGCGGAATATTAAACCGATTTTGATAAAACTTTGTAAGGACGTGTAAACCGAATAGAGTGAGATTCCTATCGATTTTCGAGCGAATCGGTTGACTGGAACTAGAAATATAGACCAAAAACTGATATTTTTGAAGTCTTTTCCAGGTTTTTTTTTCTAGTGGGCGGAATATTAAACCGATTATCATAAAACTTTGTAAGGTCGTGTAAACCGAATAGAGTGAGATTCCTATCGATTTTCGTGAGAATCGGTTGACTGGAACTAATATTATAGGCAAAAAACTGATATTTTTGATGCTTTTTCCACGTTTTTTCTTTCTAGCGGGCGGAATATTTAACCGATTTTCGTAAAACTTTGTAAGGACGTGTAAACCGAATAGAGTGAGATTCCTATCAATTTTCGAGCGAATCGGTTGACTGGAACTAGAAATATAGGCCAAAAACTGATATTTTTGATGTCTTTTACAGGTTTTTTCTTTCTAGAGGGCGAAATATATGACCGATTATGATAAAACTTTGTAAGGACGTGTAAACCGAATAGAGTGAGATTCCTATCGATTTTCGAGCGAATCGGTTGACTGGAAATAGATAGATAGGCCAAAAACTGATATTTTTGATGTCTTTTCTAGGTTTTTTCTTTCTAGCGGGCGGAATATTAAACGATTTTCATAAAACATTGTAAGGACGTGTAAACCGAATAGAGTGAGGTTCCTATCGATTTTAGAGCGAATCGGTTGACTGGAACTAGATATATAGGCCAAAAACTGATATTTTTGATGTCTTTTCCAGGTTTTTTCTTTCTAGCCGGCGGAATATTAAACGATTTTCATAAAACTTTGTAAGGACGTATAAACCGAATAGAGTGAGGTTCCTATAAGTTTTTGAGAGAATCGGTTGACTGGAACTAGATATATAGGCCAAAAACTGTTATTTTTGATGCCTTTTCCAGGTTTTTTCTTTCTAGCCGGCGGAATATTAAACGATTTTCATAAAACTTTGTAAGGACGTGTAAACCGAATAGAGTGAGATTCCTATCGATTTTCGAGGGAATTGGTTGACTGGAACTAGAAATATAGGCCAAAAACTGATATTTTTGATGCCATTTCGAGGTTTTTTCTTCTATCGGGCGGAATATTTGACCGATTTTGATAAAACTTTGTAAGGATGTGAAAACCGAATAGAGTAAGATTCCTATCGATTTTCGTGCGAATCGGTTGACTGGAACTAATAATATAGGCCAAAAACTGATATTTTTGATGTCTTTTCCAGGTTTTTTTTCTAGTGGGCTGAATACTAAACCGATTTTCATAAAACTTTGTAAGGTCATGTTATCCGAATAGATTGAGATTCCTATCGATTTTAGAGCGAATCGGTTGACTAGAACTAATATTATAGGAAAAAAACTGATATTTTTGATGTCTTTTCCAGGTTTTTCTTTGTAGCGGGCGCAATATTTGTCCGATTTTGATAAAATTTTGTAAGGACGTGTAAACCGAATAGAGTGAGATTCCTATCGATTTTCGAGCGAATCAGTTGACTGGAAATAGATATATAGGCCAAAAACTGATATTTTTGATGTCTTTTCCAGGTTTTTTCTTTCTAGCGGGCGGAATATTTAACCGATTTTCATAAAACTTTGGAAGGACGTGTAAACCGAATAGAGTGAGACTCCTATCGATTTTCGAGCGAATCGGTTGACTGGAAGTAATATTATAGGGCAAAAAACTGATATTTTTGATGCCATTTCTAGGTTTTTTCTTTCTAGCGGGCGGAATAATTAACCGATTTTGATAAAACTTTGTAAGGACTTGTAAACCGAATAGAGTGAGGTTCCTATCGATTTTTGAGCCAATCGGTTGACTGGAACTAATATTTTAAGAAAAAAACTGATTTTTTTGATGTCTTTTCCAGGTTTTTTCTTTCTAGCGGGCGGAATATTAAACCGATTTTGATAAAACTTTGTAAGGACGTGTAAACCGAATAGAGTGAGATTCCTATCGATTTTCGAGCGAATCGGTTGACTGGAACTAGAAATATAGACCAAAAACTGATATTTTTGAAGTCTTTTCCAGGTTTTTTTTTCTAGTGGGCGGAATATTAAACCGATTATCATAAAACTTTGTAAGGTCGTGTAAACCGAATAGAGTGAGATTCCTATCGATTTTCGTGAGAATCGGTTGACTGGAACTAATATTATAGGCAAAAAACTGATATTTTTGATGCTTTTTCCACGTTTTTTCTTTCTAGCGGGCGGAATATTTAACCGATTTTCGTAAAACTTTGTAAGGACGTGTAAACCGAATAGAGTGAGATTCCTATCAATTTTCGAGCGAATCGGTTGACTGGAACTAGAAATATAGGCCAAAAACTGATATTTTTGATGTCTTTTACAGGTTTTTTCTTTCTAGAGGGCGAAATATATGACCGATTATGATAAAACATTGTAAGGACGTGTAAACCGAATAGAGTGAGATTCCTATCGATTTTCGAGCGAATCGGTTGACTGGAAATAGATAGATAGGCCAAAAACTGATATTTTTGATGTCTTTTCTAGGTTTTTTCTTTCTAGCGGGCGGAATATTAAACGATTTTCATAAAACTTTGTAAGGACGTGTAAACCGAATAGAGTGAGGTTCCTATCGATTTTAGAGCGAATCGGTTGACTGGAACTAGATATATAGGCCAAAAACTGATATTTTTGATGTCTTTTCCAGGTTTTTTCTTTCTAGCCGGCGGAATATTAAACGATTTTCATAAAACTTTGTAAGGACGTATAAACCGAATAGAGTGAGGTTCCTATAAGTTTTTGAGAGAATCGGTTGACTGGAACTAGATATATAGGCCAAAAACTGTTATTTTTGATGTCTTTTCCAGGTTTTTTCTTTCTAGCGGGCGGAATATTAAACGATTTTCATAAAACTTTGTAAGGACGTGTAAACCGAATAGAGTGAGGTTCCTATCGATTTTAGAGCGAATCGGTTGACTGGAACTAGATATATAGGCCAAAAACTGATATTTTTGATGTCTTTTCCAGGTTTTTTCTTTCTAGCCGGCGGAATATTAAACGATTTTCATAAAACTTTGTAAGGACGTATAAACCGAATAGAGTGAGGTTCCTATAAGTTTTTGAGAGAATCGGTTGACTGGAACTAGATATATAGGCCAAAAACTGTTATTTTTGATGTCTTTTCCAGGTTTTTTCTTTCTAGCCGGCGGAATATTAAACGATTTTCATAAAACTTTGTAAGGACGTGTAAACCGAATAGAGTGAGATTCCTATCGATTTTCGAGGGAATTGGTTGACTGGAACTAGAAATATAGGCCAAAAACTGATATTTTTGATGCCATTTCGAGGTTTTTTCTTCTATCGGGCGGAATATTTGACCGATTTTGATAAAACTTTGTAAGGATGTGAAAACCGAATAGAGTAAGATTCCTATCGATTTTCGTGCGAATCGGTTGACTGGAACTAATAATATAGGCCAAAAACTGATATTTTTGATGTCTTTTCCAGGTTTTTTTTCTAGTGGGCTGAATACTAAACCGATTTTCATAAAACTTTGTAAGGTCATGTTATCCGAATAGAGTAAGATTCCTATCGATTTTAGAGCGAATCGGTTGACTGGAACTAGATATATAGGCAAAAAACTGATATTTTTGATGCCTTTTCCAGGTTTTTTCTTTCTAGCGGGCGGAATATTTAACCGATTTTCGTAAAACTTTGTAAGGACGTGTAAACCGAATAAGGTGAGATTCCTATCGGTTTTCGAGCGAATCGGTTGACTGGAACTAATATTATACGAAAAAAACTGATATTTTTGATGCCTTTTCCAGGATTTTTTTTCTAGTGGGCGGAATATTAAACCGATTTTCATAAAACTTTGTAAGGTCGTGTAAACCGAATAGAGTGAGATTCCTATAAGTTTTCGAGAGAATCGGTTGACTGGAACTAATTTTTATAGGCAAAAACTGATATTTTTGATGCCTTTTCGAGGTTTTTTCTTCTATTGGGCGGAAAATTTGACCGATTTTGATAAAACTTTGTAAGGACGTGAAAACCGAATAGAGTGTGATTCTTATCGATTTTTGAGCCAATCGGTTGACTGGAACTAATATTATAGGAAAAAAACTGATATTTTTGATGCCTTTTCCAGGTTTTTCTTTCTAGCGGGCGCAATATTTGACCGATTTTGATAAAACTTTGCAAGGACGTGTAAACCGAATAGAGTGAGATTCCTATCGATTTTCGAGCGAATCGGTTGACTGGAACTAAATATATAGGCCAATAACTGATATTTTTGATGTCTTTTCCAGGTTTTTTCTTTCTAGCGGGCGGAATATTAAACCGATTTTGATAAAACTTTGTAAGGACGTGTAAACCGAATAGAGGGAGATTCCTATCGATTTTCGAGCGAATCGGTTGACTGGAACTAGAAATATAGACCAAAAACTGATATTTTTGATGTCTTTTCCAGGTTTTTTTTTCTAGTGGGCGGAATATTAAACCGATTTTCATAAAACTTTGTAAGGTCGTGTAAACCGAATAGAGTGAGATTCCTATCGATTTTCGTGCGAATCGGTTGACTGGAACTAATATTATAGGCAAAAAACTGATATTTTTGATGCCTTTTCCACGTTTTTTCTTTCTAGCGGGCGGAATATTTAACCGATTTTCGTAAAACATTGTAAGGACGTGTAAACCGAATAGAGTGAGATTCCTATCAATTGTCGAGCGAATCGGTTGACTGGAACTAGAAATATAGGCCAAAAACTGATATTTTTGATGTCTTTTACAGGTTTTTTCTTTCTGGAGGGCGAAATATATGACCGATTTTGATAAAACTTTGTAAGGTCGTGTAAACCGAATAGAGTGAGATTCCTATAAGTTTTCGCGAGAATCGGTTGACTGGAACTAATTTTTATAGGCAAAAAACTGATATTTTTGATGCCTTTTCGAGGTTTTTTCTTCTATCGGGCGGAAAATTTAACCGATTTTGATAAAACTTTGTAAGGACGTGAAAACCGAATAGAGTGAGATTCCTATCGATTTTCGTGCGAATCGGTTGACTGGAACTAATATTATAGGCAAAAAACTGATATTTTTGATGCCTTTTCCAGGTTTTTCTTTCTAGCGCCGCAATATTTGTCCGATTTTGATAAAACTTTGTGAGGACGTGTGAACCGAATAGAGTGAGATTCCTATCGATTTTCGAGCGAATCGGTTGACTGGAAATAGATATATAGGCCAAAACTGATATTTTTGATGTCTTTTTCAGGTTTTTTCTTTCTAGCAGGCAGAATATTTAGCCGATTTTGATAAATCTTTGTAAGGACGTGTAATCCGAATAGAGTGTGAGTCTTATCGATTTTTGAGCCAATCGGTTGACTGGAACTAATATTATAGGAAAAAAACTGATATTTTTGATGTCTTTTCCAGGTTTTTTCTTTCTAGCGGGTGGAATATTTAACCGATTTTCATAAAACTTTGTAAGGACGTGTAAACCGAATAGAGTGAGAATCCTATCGATTTTCGAGCGAATCGGTTGACTGGAAGTAATATTATAGGGCAAAAAACTGATATTTTTGATGCCATTTCTAGGTTTTTTCTTTCTAGCGGGCGGAATAATTAACCGATTTTGATAAAACTTTGTAAGGACTTGTAAACCGAATAGAGTGAGGTTCCTATCGATTTTTGAGCCAATCGGTTAACTGGAACTAATATTTTAAGAAAAAAACTGATATTTTTGATGTCTTTTCCAGGTTTTTTCTTTCTAGCGGGCGGAATATTAAACGATTTTCATAAAACTTTGTAAGGACGTGTAAACCGAACAGAGTGAGGTTCCTATCGATTTTAGAGCGAATCAATTGACTGGAACTAGATATATAGGCCAAAAACTGATATTTTTGATGTCTTTTCCAGGTTTTTTCTTTCTAGCCGGCGGAATATTAAACGATTTTCATAAAACTTTGTAAGGACGTGTAAACCGAATAGAGTGAGGTTCCTATAAGTTTTTGAGAGAATCGGATGACTGGAACTAGATATATAGGCCAAAAACTGTTATTTTTGATGTCTTTTCCAGGTTTTTTCTTTCTAGCCGGCGGAATATTAAACGATTTTCATAAAACTTTGTAAGGACGTGAAAACCGAATAGAGTGAGATTCCTATAAGTTTTCGAGAGAATCGGATGACTGGAACTAATTTTTATAGGCAAAAAACTGATATTTTTGATGCCTTTTCGAGGTTTTTTCTTCTATCGGGCGGAAAATTTGACCGATTTTGATAAAACTTTGTAAGGACGTGAAAACCGAATAGAGTGAGATTCCGATCGATTTTCGTGCGAATCGGTTGACTGGAACTAATATTATAGGCCAAAAACTGATATTTTTGATGTCTTTTGCAGGTTTTTTCTTTCTAGCGGGCGGAATATTTAACCGATTTTCATAAAACTTTGTAAGGTCGTGTAAACTGAATAGAGTGAGATTCCTATCGATTTTCGAGCGAATCGGTTGACTGGAACTAAATATATAGGCCAATAACTGATATTTTTGATGTCTTTTCCAGGTTTTTTCTTTCTAGCGGGCGGAATATTAAACCGATTTTGATAAAACTTTGTAAGGACGTGTAAACCGAATAGAGGGAGATTCCTATCGATTTTCGAGCGAATCGGTTGACTGGAACTAGAAATATAGACCAAAAACTGATATTTTTGATGTCTTTTCCAGGTTTTTTTTTCTAGTGGGCGGAATATTAAACCGATTTTCATAAAACTTTGTAAGGTCGTGTAAACCGAATAGAGTGAGATTCCTATCGATTTTCGTGCGAATCGGTTGACTGGAACTAATATTATAGGCAAAAAACTGATATTTTTGATGCCTTTTCCACGTTTTTTCTTTCTAGCGGGCGGAATATTTAACCGATTTTCGTAAAACATTGTAAGGACGTGTAAACCGAATAGAGTGAGATTCCTATCAATTGTCGAGCGAATCGGTTGACTGGAACTAGAAATATAGGCCAAAAACTGATATTTTTGATGTCTTTTACAGGTTTTTTCTTTCTGGAGGGCGAAATATATGACCGATTTTGATAAAACTTTGTAAGGTCGTGTAAACCGAATAGAGTGAGATTCCTATAAGTTTTCGCGAGAATCGGTTGACTGGAACTAATTTTTATAGGCAAAAAACTGATATTTTTGATGCCTTTTCGAGGTTTTTTCTTCTATCGGGCGGAAAATTTAACCGATTTTGATAAAACTTTGTAAGGACGTGAAAACCGAATAGAGTGAGATTCCTATCGATTTTCGTGCGAATCGGTTGACTGGAACTAATATTATAGGCAAAAAACTGATATTTTTGATGCCTTTTCCAGGTTTTTCTTTCTAGCGCCGCAATATTTGTCCGATTTTGATAAAACTTTGTGAGGACGTGTGAACCGAATAGAGTGAGATTCCTATCGATTTTCGAGCGAATCGGTTGACTGGAAATAGATATATAGGCCAAAACTGATATTTTTGATGTCTTTTTCAGGTTTTTTCTTTCTAGCAGGCAGAATATTTAGCCGATTTTGATAAATCTTTGTAAGGACGTGTAATCCGAATAGAGTGTGAGTCTTATCGATTTTTGAGCCAATCGGTTGACTGGAACTAATATTATAGGAAAAAAACTGATATTTTTGATGTCTTTTCCAGGTTTTTTCTTTCTAGCGGGTGGAATATTTAACCGATTTTCATAAAACTTTGTAAGGACGTGTAAACCGAATAGAGTGAGAATCCTATCGATTTTCGAGCGAATCGGTTGACTGGAAGTAATATTATAGGGCAAAAAACTGATATTTTTGATGCCATTTCTAGGTTTTTTCTTTCTAGCGGGCGGAATAATTAACCGATTTTGATAAAACTTTGTAAGGACTTGTAAACCGAATAGAGTGAGGTTCCTATCGATTTTTGAGCCAATCGGTTGACTGGAACTAATATTTTAAGAAAAAAACTGATATTTTTGATGTCTTTTCCAGGTTTTTTCTTTCTAGCGGGCGGAATATTAAACGATTTTCATAAAACTTTGTAAGGACGTGTAAACCGAACAGAGTGAGGTTCCTATCGATTTTAGAGCGAATCAATTGACTGGAACTAGATATATAGGCCAAAAACTGATATTTTTGATGTCTTTTCCAGGTTTTTTCTTTCTAGCCGGCGGAATATTAAACGATTTTCATAAAACTTTGTAAGGACGTGTAAACCGAATAGAGTGAGGTTCCTATAAGTTTTTGAGAGAATCGGATGACTGGAACTAGATATATAGGCCAAAAACTGTTATTTTTGATGTCTTTTCCAGGTTTTTTCTTTCTAGCCGGCGGAATATTAAACGATTTTCATAAAACTTTGTAAGGACGTGAAAACCGAATAGAGTGAGATTCCTATAAGTTTTCGAGAGAATCGGATGACTGGAACTAATTTTTATAGGCAAAAAACTGATATTTTTGATGCCTTTTCGAGGTTTTTTCTTCTATCGGGCGGAAAATTTGACCGATTTTGATAAAACTTTGTAAGGACGTGAAAACCGAATAGAGTGAGATTCCGATCGATTTTCGTGCGAATCGGTTGACTGGAACTAATATTATAGGCCAAAAACTGATATTTTTGATGTCTTTTGCAGGTTTTTTCTTTCTAGCGGGCGGAATATTTAACCGATTTTCATAAAACTTTGTAAGGTCGTGTAAACTGAATAGATTGAGATTCCTATCGATTTTAGAGCGAATCGGTTGACTAGAACTAATATTATAGGAAAAAAACTGATATTTTTGATGTCTTTTCCAGGTTTTTCTTTGTAGCGGGCGCAATATTTGTCCGATTTTGATAAAATTTTGTAAGGACGTGTAAACCGAGTAGAGTGAGATTCCTATCGATTTTCGAGCGAATCAGTTGACTGGAAATAGATATATAGGCCAAAAACTGATATTTTTGATGTCTTTTCCAGGTTTTTTCTTTCTAGCGGGCGGAATATTTAACCGATTTTCATAAAACTTTGGAAGGACGTGTAAACCGAATAGAGTGAGACTCCTATCGATTTTCGAGCGAATCGGTTGACTGGAAGTAATATTATAGGGCAAAAAACTGATATTTTTGATGCCATTTCTAGGTTTTTTCTTTCTAGCGGGCGGAATAATTAACCGATTTTGATAAAACTTTGTAAGGACTTGTAAACCGAATAGAGTGAGGTTCCTATCGATTTTTGAGCCAATCGGTTGACTGGAACTAATATTTTAAGAAAAAAACTGATTTTTTTGATGTCTTTTCCAGGTTTTTTCTTTCTAGCGGGCGGAATATTAAACCGATTTTGATAAAACTTTGTAAGGACGTGTAAACCGAATAGAGTGAGATTCCTATCGATTTTCGAGCGAATCGGTTGACTGGAACTAGAAATATAGACCAAAAACTGATATTTTTGAAGTCTTTTCCAGGTTTTTTTTTCTAGTGGGCGGAATATTAAACCGATTATCATAAAACTTTGTAAGGTCGTGTAAACCGAATAGAGTGAGATTCCTATCGATTTTCGTGAGAATCGGTTGACTGGAACTAATATTATAGGCAAAAAACTGATATTTTTGATGCTTTTTCCACGTTTTTTCTTTCTAGCGGGCGGAATATTTAACCGATTTTCGTAAAACTTTGTAAGGACGTGTAAACCGAATAGAGTGAGATTCCTATCAATTTTCGAGCGAATCGGTTGACTGGAAATAGATAGATAGGCCAAAAACTGATATTTTTGATGTCTTTTCTAGGTTTTTTCTTTCTAGCGGGCGGAATATTAAACGATTTTCATAAAACTTTGTAAGGACGTGTAAACCGAATAGAGTGAGGTTCCTATCGATTTTAGAGCGAATCGGTTGACTGGAACTAGATATATAGGCCAAAAACTGATATTTTTGATGTCTTTTCCAGGTTTTTTCTTTCTAGCCGGCGGAATATTAAACGATTTTCATAAAACTTTGTAAGGACGTATAAACCGAATAGATTGAGGTTCCTATAAGTTTTTGAGAGAATCGGTTGACTGGAACTAGATATATAGGCCAAAAACTGTTATTTTTGATGTCTTTTCCAGGTTTTTTCTTTCTAGCGGGCGGAATATTAAACGATTTTCATAAAACTTTGTACGGACGTGTAAACCGAATAGAGTGAGGTTCCTATCGATTTTAGAGCGAATCGGTTGACTGGAACTAGATATATAGGCCAAAAACTGATATTTTTGATGTCTTTTCCAGGTTTTTTCTTTCTAGCCGGCGGAATATTAAACGATTTTCATAAAACTTTGTAAGGACGTATAAACCGAATAGAGTGAGGTTCCTATAAGTTTTTGAGAGAATCGGTTGACTGGAACTAGATATATAGGCCAAAAACTGTTATTTTTGATGTCTTTTCCAGGTTTTTTCTTTCTAGCCGGCGGAATATTAAACGATTTTCATAAAACTTTGTAAGGACGTGTAAACCGAATAGAGTGAGATTCCTATCGATTTTCGAGGGAATTGGTTGACTGGAACTAGAAATATAGGCCAAAAACTGATATTTTTGATGCCATTTCGAGGTTTTTTCTTCTATCGGGCGGAATATTTGACCGATTTTGATAAAACTTTGTAAGGATGTGAAAACCGAATAGAGTAAGATTCCTATCGATTTTCGTGCGAATCGGTTGACTGGAACTAATAATATAGGCCAAAAACTGATATTTTTGATGTCTTTTCCAGGTTTTTTTTCTAGTGGGCTGAATACTAAACCGATTTTCATAAAACTTTGTAAGGTCATGTTATCCGAATAGAGTAAGATTCCTATCGATTTTAGAGCGAATCGGTTGACTGGAACTAGATATATAGGCAAAAAACTGATATTTTTGATGCCTTTTCCAGGTTTTTTCTTTCTAGCGGGCGGAATATTTAACCGATTTTCGTAAAACTTTGTAAGGACGTGTAAACCGAATAAGGTGAGATTCCTATCGGTTTTCGAGCGAATCGGTTGACTGGAACTAATATTATACGAAAAAAACTGATATTTTTGATGCCTTTTCCAGGATTTTTTTTCTAGTGGGCGGAATATTAAACCGATTTTCTTAAAACTTTGTAAGGTCGTGTAAACCGAATAGAGTGAGATTCCTATAAGTTTTCGAGAGAATCGGTTGACTGGAACTAATTTTTATAGGCAAAAACTGATATTTTTGATGCCTTTTCGAGGTTTTTTCTTCTATTGGGCGGAAAATTTGACCGATTTTGATAAAACTTTGTAAGGACGTGAAAACCGAATAGAGTGTGATTCTTATCGATTTTTGAGCCAATCGGTTGACTGGAACTAATATTATAGGAAAAAAACTGATATTTTTGATGCCTTTTCCAGGTTTTTCTTTCTAGCGGGCGCAATATTTGACCGATTTTGATAAAACTTTGCAAGGACGTGTAAACCGAATAGAGTGAGATTCCTATCGATTTTCGAGCGAATCGGTTGACTGGAACTAGATATATAGGCCAATAACTGATATTTTTGATGTCTTTTCCAGGTTTTTTCTTTCTAGCGGGCGGAATATTAAACCGATTTTGATAAAACTTTGTAAGGACGTGTAAACCGAATAGAGGGAGATTCCTATCGATTTTCGAGCGAATCGGTTGACTGGAACTAGAAATATAGACCAAAAACTGATATTTTTGATGTCTTTTCCAGGTTTTTTTTTCTAGTGGGCGGAATATTAAACCGATTTTCATAAAACTTTGTAAGGTCGTGTAAACCGAATAGAGTGAGATTCCTATCGATTTTCGTGCGAATCGGTTGACTGGAACTAATATTATAGGCAAAAAACTGATATTTTTGATGCCTTTTCCACGTTTTTTCTTTCTAGCGGGCGGAATATTTAACCGATTTTCGTAAAACATTGTAAGGACGTGTAAACCGAATAGAGTGAGATTCCTATCAATTGTCGAGCGAATCGGTTGACTGGAACTAGAAATATAGGCCAAAAACTGATATTTTTGATGTCTTTTACAGGTTTTTTCTTTCTGGAGGGCGAAATATATGACCGATTTTGATAAAACTTTGTAAGGTCGTGTAAACCGAATAGAGTGAGATTCCTATAAGTTTTCGCGAGAATCGGTTGACTGGAACTAATTTTTATAGGCAAAAAACTGATATTTTTGATGCCTTTTCGAGGTTTTTTCTTCTATCGGGCGGAAAATTTAACCGATTTTGATAAAACTTTGTAAGGACGTGAAAACCGAATAGAGTGAGATTCCTATCGATTTTCGTGCGAATCGGTTGACTGGAACTAATATTATAGGCAAAAAACTGATATTTTTGATGCCTTTTCCAGGTTTTTCTTTCTAGCGCCGCAATATTTGTCCGATTTTGATAAAACTTTGTGAGGACGTGTGAACCGAATAGAGTGAGATTCCTATCGATTTTCGAGCGAATCGGTTGACTGGAAATAGATATATAGGCCAAAACTGATATTTTTGATGTCTTTTTCAGGTTTTTTCTTTCTAGCAGGCAGAATATTTAGCCGATTTTGATAAATCTTTGTAAGGACGTGTAATCCGAATAGAGTGTGAGTCTTATCGATTTTTGAGCCAATCGGTTGACTGGAACTAATATTATAGGAAAAAAACTGATATTTTTGATGTCTTTTCCAGGTTTTTTCTTTCTAGCGGGTGGAATATTTAACCGATTTTCATAAAACTTTGTAAGGACGTGTAAACCGAATAGAGTGAGAATCCTATCGATTTTCGAGCGAATCGGTTGACTGGAAGTAATATTATAGGGCAAAAAACTGATATTTTTGATGCCATTTCTAGGTTTTTTCTTTCTAGCGGGCGGAATAATTAACCGATTTTGATAAAACTTTGTAAGGACTTGTAAACCGAATAGAGTGAGGTTCCTATCGATTTTTGAGCCAATCGGTTGACTGGAACTAATATTTTAAGAAAAAAACTGATATTTTTGATGTCTTTTCCAGGTTTTTTCTTTCTAGCGGGCGGAATATTAAACGATTTTCATAAAACTTTGTAAGGACGTGTAAACCGAACAGAGTGAGGTTCCTATCGATTTTAGAGCGAATCAATTGACTGGAACTAGATATATAGGCCAAAAACTGATATTTTTGATGTCTTTTCCAGGTTTTTTCTTTCTAGCCGGCGGAATATTAAACGATTTTCATAAAACTTTGTAAGGACGTGTAAACCGAATAGAGTGAGGTTCCTATAAGTTTTTGAGAGAATCGGTTGACTGGAACTAGATATATAGGCCAAAAACTGTTATTTTTGATGTCTTTTCCAGGTTTTTTCTTTCTAGCCGGCGGAATATTAAACGATTTTCATAAAACTTTGTAAGGACGTGAAAACCGAATAGAGTGAGATTCCTATAAGTTTTCGAGAGAATCGGATGACTGGAACTAATTTTTATAGGCAAAAAACTGATATTTTTGATGCCTTTTCGAGGTTTTTTCTTCTATCGGGCGGAAAATTTGACCGATTTTGATAAAACTTTGTAAGGACGTGAAAACCGAATAGAGTGAGATTCCTATCGATTTTCGTGCGAATCGGTTGACTGGAACTAATATTATAGGCCAAAAACTGATATTTTTGATGTCTTTTGCAGGTTTTTTCTTTCTAGCGGGCGGAATATTTAACCGATTTTCATAAAACTTTGTAAGGTCGTGTAAACTGAATAGATTGAGATTCCTATCGATTTTAGAGCGAATCGGTTGACTAGAACTAATATTATAGGAAAAAAACTGATATTTTTGATGCCTTTTCCAGGTTTTTCTTTCTAGCGGGCGCAATATTTGTCCGATTTTGATAAAACTTTGTAAGGACGTGTAAACCGAATAGAGTGAGATTCCTATCGATTTTCGAGCGAATCAGTTGACTGGAAATAGATATATAGGCCAAAAACTGATATTTTTGATGTCTTTTCCAGGTTTTTTCTTTCTAGCGGGCGGAATATTTAACCGATTTTCATAAAACTTTGTAAGGACGTGTAAACCGAATAGAGTGAGACTCCTATCGATTTTCGAGCGAATCGGTTGACTGGAAGTAATATTATAGGGCAAAAAACTGATATTTTTGATGCCATTTCTAGGTTTTTTCTTTCTAGCGGGCGGAATAATTAACCGATTTTGATAAAACTTTGTAAGGACTTGTAAACCGAATAGAGTGAGGTTCCTATCGATTTTTGAGCCAATCGGTTGACTGGAACTAATATTTTAAGAAAAAAACTGATATTATTGATGTCTTTTCCAGGTTTTTTCTTTCTAGCGGGCGGAATATTTAACCGATTTTGATAAAACTTTGTAAGGACGTGTAAACCGAATAGAGTGAGATTCCTATCGATTTTCGAGCGAATCGGTTGACTGGAACTAGAAATATAGACCAAAAACTGATATTTTTGAAGTCTTTTCCAGGTTTTTTTTTCTAGTGGGCGGAATATTAAACCGATTATATAAAACTTTGTAAGGTCGTGTAAACCGAATAGAGTGAGATTCCTATCGATTTTCGTGCGAATAGGTTGACTGGAACTAATATTATAGGCAAAAAACTGATATTTTTGGTGCCTTTTCCACGTTTTTTCTTTCTAGCGGGCGGAATATTTAACCGATTTTCGTAAAACTTTGTAAGGACGTGTAAACCGAATAGAGTGAGATTCCTATCAATTGTCGAGCGAATCGGTTGACTGGAACTAGAAATATAGGCCAAAAACTGATATTTTTGATGTCTTTTACAGGTTTTTTCTTTCTGGAGGGCGAAATATATGACCTATTTTGATAAAACTTTGTAAGGACGTGTAAACCGAATAGAGTGAGATTCCTATCGATTTTCGAGCGAATTGGTTGACTGGAACTAGAAATATAGGCCAAAAACTGATATTTTTGATGCCATTTCGAGGTTTTTTCTTCCATCGGGCGGAATATTTGACCGATTTTGATAAAACTTTGTAAGGACGTGAAAACCGAATAGAGTGAGATTCCTATCGATTTTCGTGCGAATCGGTTGACTGGAACTAATATTATAGGCAAAAAACTGATATTTTTGATGCCTTTTCCAGGTTTTTCTTTCTAGCGCCGCAATATTTGTCCGATTTTGATAAAACTTTGTGAGGACGTGTGAACCGAATAGAGTGAGATTCCTATCGATTTTCGAGCGAATCGGTTGACTGGAAATAGATATATAGGCCAAAACTGATATTTTTGATGTCTTTTTCAGGTTTTTTCTTTCTAGCAGGCAGAATATTTAGCCGATTTTGATAAATCTTTGTAAGGACGTGTAATCCGAATAGAGTGAGATTCCTATCGATTTTCGAGCGAATCGGTTGACTGGAACTAATAATATAGGCAAAAAACTGATATTTTTAATGCCATTTGTAGGTTTTTTCTTTCTCGCGGGCGGAATAATTAACCGATTTTGATAAAACTTTGTAAGGACGTGTAAACCGAATAGAGTGTGAGTCTTATCGATTTTTGAGCCAATCGGTTGACTGGAACTAATATTATAGGAAAAAAACTGATATTTTTGATGTCTTTTCCAGGTTTTTTCTTTCTAGCGGGTGGAATATTTAACCGATTTTCATAAAACTTTGTAAGGACGTGTAAGCCGAATAGAGTGAGAATCCTATCGATTTTCGAGCGAATCGGTTGACTGCAAGTAATATTATAGGGCAAAAAACTGATATTTTTGATGCCATTTCTAGGTTTTTTCTTTCTAGCGGGCGGAATAATTAACCGATTTTGATAAAACTGTGTAAGGACTTGTAAACCGAATAGAGTGAGGTTCCTATCGATTTTTGAGCCAATCGGTTGACTGGAACTAATATTTTAAGAAAAAAACTGATATTTTTGATGTGTTTTCCAGGTTTTTTCTTTCTAGCGGGCGGAATATTAAACCGATTTTGATAAAACTATGTAAGGACGTGTAAACCGAATAGAGGGAGATTCCTATCGATTTTCGAGCGAATCGGTTGACTGGAACTAGAAATATAGACCAAAAACTGATATTTTTGAAGTCTTTTCCAGGTTTTTTTTTCTAGTGGGCGGAATATTAAACCGATTTTCATAAAACTTTGTAAGGTCGTGTAAACCGAATAGAGTGAGATTCCTATCGATTTTCGAGCGAATTGGTTGACTGGAACTAGAAATATAGGCCAAAAACTGATATTTTTGATGCCATTTCGAGGTTTTTTCTTCTATCGGGCGGAATATTTGACCGATTTTGATAAAACTTTGTAAGGATGTAAAAACCGAATAGAGTGAGATTCCTATCGATTTTCGTGCGAATCGGTTGACTGGAAATAGATATATAGGCCAAAAACTGATATTTTTGATGCCTTTTTCAGGTTTTTTCTTTCTAGCAGGCGGAATATTTAACCGATTTTGATAAATCTTTGTAAGGACGTGTAATCCGAATAGAGTGAGATTCCTATCGATTTTCGAGCGAATTGGTTGACCGGAACTAATAATATAGGCCAAAAACTGATATTTTTGATGTCTTTTCCAGGTTTTTTTTTCTAGTGGGCGGAATATTAAACCGATTTTCATAAAACTTTGTAAGGTCATGTAATCCGAATAGAGTAAGATTCCTATCGATTTTGGAGCGAATCGGATGACTGGAACTAATATTATAGGAAAAAAACTGATATTTTTGATGCGTTTTCCAGGTTTTTTTTTCTAGCGGGCGGAATATTAAACCGATTTTCATAAAACTTTGTAAGGACCTGTAAACCGAATAGAGTGAGATTCCTATCGATTTTCGTGCGAATCGGTTGACTGGAAATAGATATATAGGCCAAAAACTGATATTTTTGATGCCTTTTTCAGGTTTTTTCTTTCTAGCAGG
The DNA here is from genome assembly GCF_047948215.1 of Lycorma delicatula. Lineage (NCBI taxonomy): Eukaryota > Metazoa > Arthropoda > Insecta > Hemiptera > Fulgoridae > Lycorma > Lycorma delicatula. The sequence continues at coordinate 289,170,185 of NC_134455.1, forward strand.
CGGAATATTTAACCGATTTTGATAAATCTTTGTAAGGACGTGTAATCCGAATAGAGTGAGATTCCTATCGATTTTCGAGCGAATCGGTTGACTGGAACTAATAATATAGGCCAAAAACTGATATTTTTGATGTCTTTTCCAGGTTTTTTTTTCTAGTGGGCGGAATATTAAACCGATTTTCATAAAACTTTGTAAGGTCATGTAATCCGAATAGAGTAAGATTCCTATCGATTTTGGAGCGAATCGGATGACTGGAACTATTATTATAGGAAAAAAACTGATATTTTTGATGCGTTTTCCAGGTTTTTTTTTCTAGCGGGCGGAATATTAAACCGATTTTCATAAAACTTTGTAAGGACCTGTAAACCGAAAAGAGTGAGATTCCTATAGATTTTCGAGCGAATCGGTTGACTGGAACTAGAAATATAGGCCAAAAACTGATATTTTTGATGCCTTTTCCAGGTTTTTTCTTTCTAACGGGCGGAATAATTAACCGGTTTTGATAAAACATTGTAAGGACGTGTAAACCGAATAAAGTGAGGTTCCTATCGATTTTCGAGCCAATCGGTGGACTGGAACTAATATTATAGGCAAAAAACTGATATTTTTGATGCCTCTTCCAGGTTTTTTCTTTCTAGCAGGCGGAATATTAAACCCATTTTAATAAAACTTTATAAGGACGTGAAAACCGAAGAGAGTGAGATTCCTATCGATTTTCGAGCGTATCGGTTGACTGGTATTATTATTATAGGCAAAAAACTGATATTTTTGATGCCTTTTCAAGGTTTTTTCTTTCTAGCGGGCGGAATATTTAACCGATTTTCATAAAACTTTGTAAGGTCGTGTAAACTGAATAAAGTGAGATTCCTATCGATTTTAGAGCGAATCGGTTGACTGGAACTAATATTATAGGCAAAAAACTGATATTTTTGATGCCTATTCCAGGTTTTTCTTTCTAGCGCCGCAATATTTGACCGATTTTGATAAAACTTTGTCAGGACGTGTGAACCGAATAGAGTGAGATTCCTATCGATTTTCGAGCGAATCGGTTGACTGGAAATAGATATATAGGCCAAAACGTATATTTTTGATGTCTTTTTCAGGTTTTTTCTTTCTAGCAGGCGGAATATTTAACCGATTTTGATAAATCTTTGTAAGGACGTGTAATCCGAATAGAGTGAGATTCCTATCGATTTTCGAGCGAATCGGTTGACTGGAACTAATAATATAGGCCAAAAACTGATATTTTTGATGTCTTTTCCAGGTTTTTTTTTCTAGTGGGCGGAATATTAAACCGATTTTCATAAAACTTTGTAAGGTCATGTAATCCGAATAGAGTAAGATTCCTATCGATTTTAGAGCGAATCGGTTGACTGGAACTAGATATATAGGCAAAAAACTGATATTTTTGATGCCTTTTCCAGGTTTTTTCTTTCCAGCGGGCGGAATATTTAACCGATTTTCGTAAAACTTTGTAAGGACGTGTAAACCGAATAAGGTGAGATTCCTATCGGTTTTCGAGCGAATCGGTTGACTGGAACTAATATTATAGGAAAAAAACTGATATTTTTGATGCCTTTTCCAGGTTTTTTTTTCTAGTGGGCGGAATATTAAACCGATTTTTATAAAACTTTGTAAGGTCGTGTAAACCGAATAGAGTGAGATTCCTATAAGTTTTCGAGAGAATCGGTTGACTGGAACTAATTTTTATAGGCAAAAAACTGATATTTTTGATGCCTTTTCGAGGTTTTTTCTTCTATCGGGCGGAAAATTTGACCGATTTTGATAAAACTTTGTAAGGACGTGAAAACCGAAAAGAGTGTGATTCTTATCGATTTTTGAGCCAATCAGTTGACTGGAACTTATATTATAGGAAAAAAACTAATATTTTGACGCCTTTTCCAGGTTTTTCTTTCTAGCGGGCGCAATATTTGACCGATTTTGATAAAACTTTGTAAGGACGTGTAAACCGAATAGAGTGAGATTCCTATCGATTTTCGAGCGAATCGGTTGACTGGAACTAGAAATATAGGCCAAAAACTGATATTTTTGATGTCTTTTCCAGGTTTTTTTTTCTAGTGGGCGGAATATTAAACCGATTTTCATAAAACTTTGTAAGGTCATGTAATCCGAATAGAGTACGATTCCTATCGATTTTAGAGCGAATCGGTTGACTGGAACTAGATATATAGGCATAAAACTGATATTTTTGATGCCTTTTTCAGGTTTTTTTTTCTAGTGGGCGGAATATTTAACCGATTTTCGTAAAACTTTGTAAGGACGTGTAAACCGAATAAGGTGAGATTCCTATCGGTTTTCGAGCGAATCGGTTGACTGGAACTAATATTATAGGAAAAAAACTGATATTTTTGATGCCTTTTCCAGGTTTTTTTTTCTAGTGGGCGGAATATTAAACCGATTTTCATAAAACTTTGTAAGGTCGTGTAAACCGAATAGAGTGAGGGTCCTATAAGTTTTCGAGAGAATCGGATGACTGGAACTAATTTTTATAGGCAAAAAACTGATATTTTTGATGCCTTTTCGAGGTTTTTTCTTCTATCGGGCGGAAAATTTGACCGATTTTGATAAAACTTTGTAAGGACGTGAAAACCGAATAGAGTGAGATTCCTATCGATTTTCGTGCGAATCGGTTGACTGGAACTAATATTATAGGCCAAAAACTGATATTTTTGATGTCTTTTGCAGGTTTTTTCTTTCTAGCGGGCGGAATATTTAACCGATTTTCATAAAACTTTGTAAGGTCGTGTAAACTGAATAGATTGAGATTCCTATCGATTTTAGAGCGAATCGGTTGACTAGAACTAATATTATAGGAAAAAAACTGATATTTTTGATGCCTTTTCCAGGTTTTTCTTTGTAGCGGGCGCAATATTTGTCCGATTTTGATAAAATTTTGTAAGGACGTGTAAACCGAATAGAGTGAGATTCCTATCGATTTTCGAGCGAATCAGTTGACTGGAAATAGATATATAGGCCAAAAACTGATATTTTTGATGTCTTTTCCAGGTTTTTTCTTTCTAGCGGGCGGAATATTTAACCGATTTTCATAAAACTTTGGAAGGACGTGTAAACCGAATAGAGTGAGACTCCTATCGATTTTCGAGCCAATCGGTGGACTGGAACTAATATTATAGGCAAAAAACTGATATTTTTGATGCCTCTTCCAGGTTTTTTCTTTCTAGCAGGCGGAATATTAAACCCATTTTAATAAAACTTTATAAGGACGTGAAAACCGAAGAGAGTGAGATTCCTATCGATTTTCGAGCGTATCGGTTGACTGGTATTATTATTATAGGCAAAAAACTGATATTTTTGATGCCTTTTCAAGGTTTTTTCTTTCTAGCGGGCGGAATATTTAACCGATTTTCATAAAACTTTGTAAGGTCGTGTAAACTGAATAAAGTGAGATTCCTATCGATTTTAGAGCGAATCGGTTGACTGGAACTAATATTATAGGCAAAAAACTGATATTTTTGATGCCTATTCCAGGTTTTTCTTTCTAGCGCCGCAATATTTGACCGATTTTGATAAAACTTTGTCAGGACGTGTGAACCGAATAGAGTGAGATTCCTATCGATTTTCGAGCGAATCGGTTGACTGGAAATAGATATATAGGCCAAAACGTATATTTTTGATGTCTTTTTCAGGTTTTTTCTTTCTAGCAGGCGGAATATTTAACCGATTTTGATAAATCTTTGTAAGGACGTGTAATCCGAATAGAGTGAGATTCCTATCGATTTTCGAGCGAATCGGTTGACTGGAACTAATAATATAGGCCAAAAACTGATATTTTTGATGTCTTTTCCAGGTTTTTTTTTCTAGTGGGCGGAATATTAAACCGATTTTCATAAAACTTTGTAAGGTCATGTAATCCGAATAGAGTAAGATTCCTATCGATTTTAGAGCGAATCGGTTGACTGGAACTAGATATATAGGCAAAAAACTGATATTTTTGATGCCTTTTCCAGGTTTTTTCTTTCCAGCGGGCGGAATATTTAACCGATTTTCGTAAAACTTTGTAAGGACGTGTAAACCGAATAAGGTGAGATTCCTATCGGTTTTCGAGCGAATCGGTTGACTGGAACTAATATTATAGGAAAAAAACTGATATTTTTGATGCCTTTTCCAGGTTTTTTTTTCTAGTGGGCGGAATATTAAACCGATTTTTATAAAACTTTGTAAGGTCGTGTAAACCGAATAGAGTGAGATTCCTATAAGTTTTCGAGAGAATCGGTTGACTGGAACTAATTTTTATAGGCAAAAAACTGATATTTTTGATGCCTTTTCGAGGTTTTTTCTTCTATCGGGCGGAAAATTTGACCGATTTTGATAAAACTTTGTAAGGACGTGAAAACCGAAAAGAGTGTGATTCTTATCGATTTTTGAGCCAATCGGTTGACTGGAACTTATATTATAGGAAAAAAACTAATATTTTGACGCCTTTTCCAGGTTTTTCTTTCTAGCGGGCGCAATATTTGACCGATTTTGATAAAACTTTGTAAGGACGTGTAAACCGAATAGAGTGAGATTCCTATCGATTTTCGAGCGAATCGGTTGACTGGAACTAGAAATATAGGCCAAAAACTGATATTTTTGATGTCTTTTCCAGGTTTTTTTTTCTAGTGGGCGGAATATTAAACCGATTTTCATAAAACTTTGTAAGGTCATGTAATCCGAATAGAGTACGATTCCTATCGATTTTAGAGCGAATCGGTTGACTGGAACTAGATATATAGGCAAAAAACTGATATTTTTGATGCCTTTTTCAGGTTTTTTTTTCTAGTGGGCGGAATATTTAACCGATTTTCGTAAAACTTTGTAAGGACGTGTAAACCGAATAAGGTGAGATTCCTATCGGTTTTCGAGCGAATCGGTTGACTGGAACTAATATTATAGGAAAAAAACTGATATTTTTGATGCCTTTTCCAGGTTTTTTTTTCTAGTGGGCGGAATATTAAACCGATTTTCATAAAACTTTGTAAGGTCGTGTAAACCAAATAGAGTGAGGGTCCTATAAGTTTTCGAGAGAATCGGATGACTGGAACTAATTTTTATAGGCAAAAAACTGATATTTTTGATGCCATTTCGAGGTTTTTTCTTCTATCGGGCGGAAAATTTGACCGATTTTGATAAAACTTTGTAAGGACGTGAAAACCGAATAGAGTGAGATTCCTATCGATTTTCGTGCGAATCGGTTGACTGGAACTAATATTATAGGCCAAAAACTGATATTTTTGATGTCTTTTGCAGGTTTTTTCTTTCTAGCGGGCGGAATATTTAACCGATTTTCATAAAACTTTGTAAGGTCGTGTAAACTGAATAGATTGAGATTCCTATCGATTTTAGAGCGAATCGGTTGACTAGAACTAATATTATAGGAAAAAAACTGATATTTTTGATGCCTTTTCCAGGTTTTTCTTTGTAGCGGGCGCAATATTTGTCCGATTTTGATAAAATTTTGTAAGGACGTGTAAACCGAATAGAGTGAGATTCCTATCGATTTTCGAGCGAATCAGTTGACTGGAAATAGATATATAGGCCAAAAACTGATATTTTTGATGTCTTTTCCAGGTTTTTTCTTTCTAGCGGGCGGAATATTTAACCGATTTTCATAAAACTTTGGAAGGACGTGTAAACCGAATAGAGTGAGACTCCTATCGATTTTCGAGCGAATCGGTTGACTGGAAGTAATATTATAGGGCAAAAAACTGATATTTTTGATGCCATTTCTAGGTTTTTTCTTTCTAGCGGGCGGAATAATTAACCGATTTTGATAAAACTTTGTAAGGACTTGTAAACCGAATAGAGTGAGGTTCCTATCGATTTTTGAGCCAATCGGTTGACTGGAACTAATATTTTAAGAAAAAAACTGATTTTTTTGATGTCTTTTCCAGGTTTTTTCTTTCTAGCGGGCGGAATATTAAACCGATTTTGATAAAACTTTGTAAGGACGTGTAAACCGAATAGAGTGAGATTCCTATCGATTTTCGAGCGAATCGGTTGACTGGAACTAGAAATATAGACCAAAAACTGATATTTTTGAAGTCTTTTCCAGGTTTTTTTTTCTAGTGGGCGGAATATTAAACCGATTATCATAAAACTTTGTAAGGTCGTGTAAACCGAATAGAGTGAGATTCCTATCGATTTTCGTGAGAATCGGTTGACTGGAACTAATATTATAGGCAAAAAACTGATATTTTTGATGCTTTTTCCACGTTTTTTCTTTCTAGCGGGCGGAATATTTAACCGATTTTCGTAAAACTTTGTAAGGACGTGTAAACCGAATAGAGTGAGATTCCTATCAATTTTCGAGCGAATCGGTTGACTGGAACTAGAAATATAGGCCAAAAACTGATATTTTTGATGTCTTTTACAGGTTTTTTCTTTCTAGAGGGCGAAATATATGACCGATTATGATAAAACTTTGTAAGGACGTGTAAACCGAATAGAGTGAGATTCCTATCGATTTTCGAGCGAATCGGTTGACTGGAAATAGATAGATAGGCCAAAAACTGATATTTTTGATGTCTTTTCCAGGTTTTTTCTTTCTAGCGGGCGGAATATTAAACGATTTTCATAAAACTTTGTAAGGACGTGTAAACCGAATAGAGTGAGGTTCCTATCGATTTTAGAGCGAATCGGTTGACTGGAACTAGATATATAGGCCAAAAACTGATATTTTTGATGTCTTTTCCAGGTTTTTTCTTTCTAGCCGGCGGAATATTAAACGATTTTCATAAAACTTTGTAAGGACGTATAAACCGAATAGAGTGAGGTTCCTATAAGTTTTTGAGAGAATCGGTTGACTGGAACTAGATATATAGGCCAAAAACTGTTATTTTTGATGTCTTTTCCAGGTTTTTTCTTTCTAGCCGGCGGAATATTAAACGATTTTCATAAAACTTTGTAAGGACGTGTAAACCGAATAGAGTGAGATTCCTATCGATTTTCGAGGGAATTGGTTGACTGGAACTAGAAATATAGGCCAAAAACTGATATTTTTGATGCCATTTCGAGGATTTTTCTTCTATCGGGCGGAATATTTGACCGATTTTGATAAAACTTTGTAAGGATGTGAAAACCGAATAGAGTGAGATTCCTATCGATTTTCGTGCGAATCGGTTGACTGGAACTAATAATATAGGCCAAAAACTGATATTTTTGATGTCTTTTCCAGGTTTTTTTTCTAGTGGGCTGAATACTAAACCGATTTTCATAAAACTTTGTAAGGTCATGTTATCCGAATAGAGTAAGATTCCTATCGATTTTAGAGCGAATCGGTTGACTGGAACTAGATATATAGGCAAAAAACTGATATTTTTGATGCCTTTTCCAGGTTTTTTCTTTCTAGCGGGCGGAATATTTAACCGATTTTCGTAAAACTTTGTAAGGACGTGTAAACCGAATAAGGTGAGATTCCTATCGGTTTTCGAGCGAATCGGTTGACTGGAACTAATATTATACGAAAAAAACTGATATTTTTGATGCCTTTTCCAGGATTTTTTTTCTAGTGGGCGGAATATTAAACCGATTTTCATAAAACTTTGTAAGGTCGTGTAAACCGAATAGAGTGAGATTCCTATAAGTTTTCGAGAGAATCGGTTGACTGGAACTAATTTTTATAGGCAAAAACTGATATTTTTGATGCCTTTTCGAGGTTTTTTCTTCTATTGGGCGGAAAATTTGACCGATTTTGATAAAACTTTGTAAGGACGTGAAAACCGAATAGAGTGTGATTCTTATCGATTTTTGAGCCAATCGGTTGACTGGAACTAATATTATAGGAAAAAAACTGATATTTTTGATGCCTTTTCCAGGTTTTTCTTTCTAGCGGGCGCAATATTTGACCGATTTTGATAAAACTTTGCAAGGACGTGTAAACCGAATAGAGTGAGATTCCTATCGATTTTCGAGCGAATCGGTTGACTGGAACTAGATATATAGGCCAATAACTGATATTTTTGATGTCTTTTCCAGGTTTTTTCTTTCTAGCGGGCGGAATATTAAACCGATTTTGATAAAACTTTGTAAGGACGTGTAAACCGAATAGAGGGAGATTCCTATCGATTTTCGAGCGAATCGGTTGACTGGAACTAGAAATATAGACCAAAAACTGATATTTTTGATGTCTTTTCCAGGTTTTTTTTTCTAGTGGGCGGAATATTAAACCGATTTTCATAAAACTTTGTAAGGTCGTGTAAACCGAATAGAGTGAGATTCCTATCGATTTTCGTGCGAATCGGTTGACTGGAACTAATATTATAGGCAAAAAACTGATATTTTTGATGCCTTTTCCACGTTTTTTCTTTCTAGCGGGCGGAATATTTAACCGATTTTCGTAAAACTTTGTAAGGACGTGTAAACCGAATAGAGTGAGATTCCTATCAATTGTCGAGCGAATCGGTTGACTGGAACTAGAAATATAGGCCAAAAACTGATATTTTTGATGTCTTTTACAGGTTTTTTCTTTCTGGAGGGCGAAATATATGACCGATTTTGATAAAACTTTGTAAGGTCGTGTAAACCGAATAGAGTGAGATTCCTATAAGTTTTCGCGAGAATCGGTTGACTGGAACTAATTTTTATAGGCAAAAAACTGATATTTTTGATGCCTTTTCGAGGTTTTTTCTTCTATCGGGCGGAAAATTTAACCGATTTTGATAAAACTTTGTAAGGACGTGAAAACCGAATAGAGTGAGATTCCTATCGATTTTCGTGCGAATCGGTTGACTGGAACTAATATTATAGGCAAAAAACTGATATTTTTGATGCCTTTTCCAGGTTTTTCTTTCTAGCGCCGCAATATTTGTCCGATTTTGATAAAACTTTGTGAGGACGTGTGAACCGAATAGAGTGAGATTCCTATCGATTTTCGAGCGAATCGGTTGACTGGAAATAGATATATAGGCCAAAACTGATATTTTTGATGTCTTTTTCAGGTTTTTTCTGTCTAGCAGGCAGAATATTTAGCCGATTTTGATAAATCATTGTAAGGACGTGTAATCCGAATAGAGTGTGAGTCTTATCGATTTTTGAGCCAATCGGTTGACTGGAACTAATATTATAGGAAAAAAACTGATATTTTTGATGTCTTTTCCAGGTTTTTTCTTTCTAGCGGGTGGAATATTTAACCGATTTTCATAAAACTTTGTAAGGACGTGTAAACCGAATAGAGTGAGAATCCTATCGATTTTCGAGCGAATCGGTTGACTGGAAGTAATATTATAGGGCAAAAAACTGATATTTTTGATGCCATTTCTAGGTTTTTTCTTTCTAGCGGGCGGAATAATTAACCGATTTTGATAAAACTTTGTAAGGACTTGTAAACCGAATAGAGTGAGGTTCCTATCGATTTTTGAGCCAATCGGTTGACTGGAACTAATATTTTAAGAAAAAAACTGATATTTTTGATGTGTTTTCAAGGTTTTTTCTTTCTAGCGGGCGGAATATTAAACCGATTTTGATAAAACTTTGTAAGGACGTGTAAACCGAATAGAGGGAGATTCCTATCGATTTTCGAGCGAATCGGTTGACTGGAACTAGAAATATAGACCAAAAACTGATATTTTTGAAGTCTTTTTCCCAGGTTTTTTTTTCTAGTGGGCGGAATATTAAACCGATTTTCATAAAACTTTGTAAGGTCGTGTAAACCGAATAGAGTGAGATTCCTATCGATTTTCGAGCGAATTGGTTGACTGGAACTAGAAATATAGGCCAAAAACTGATATTTTTGATGCCATTTCGAGGTTTTTTCTTCTATCGGGCGGAATATTTGACCGATTTTGATAAAACTTTGTAAGGATGTAAAAACCGAATAGAGTGAGATTCCTATCGATTTTCGTGCGAATCGGTTGACTGGAAATAGATATATAGGCAAAAAACTGATATTTTTGATGCCTTTTCGAGGTTTTTTCTTCTATCGGGCGGAAAATTTAACCGATTTTGATAAAACTTTGTAAGGACGTGAAAACCGAATAGAGTGAGATTCCTATCGATTTTCGTGCGAATCGGTTGACTGGAACTAATATTATAGGCAGAAAACTGATATTTTTGATGCTTTTTCCAGGTTTTTTCTTTCTAGCGGGCGGAATAATTAACCGATTTTGGTAAATCTTTGTAAGGACGTGTAAACTGAATAGAGTGAGATTCCTATCGATTTTCGAGCGAGTCGGTTGACTGGAACTAGATATATAGGCCAAAAACTGATATTTTTGATGTCTTTTCCAGGTTTTTTCTTTCTAGCGGGCGGAATATTTAACCGATTTTCATAAAACTTTGTAAGGACGTGTAAACCGAATAGAGTGAGACTCCTATCGATTTTCGAGCGAATCGGTTGACTGGAACTAATATTATAGGGCAAAAAAGTGATATTTTTGATGCTATTTCTAGGTTTTTTCTTTCTAGCGGGCGGAATAATTAACTGATTTTGATAAAACTTTGTAAGGACTTGTAAACCGAATAGAGTGAGGTTCCTATCGATTTTTGAGCCAATCGGTTGACTGGAACTAATATTATAACAAAAAAACTGATATTTTTGACGCCTTTTCCAGGTTTTTCTTTTTAGCGGGCGCAATATTTGACCGATTTTGATAAAACTTTGCAAGGACGTGTAAACCGAATAGAGTGAGATTCCTATCGATTTTCGAGCGAATCGGTTGACTGGAACTAGATATATAGGCCAATAACTGATATTTTTGATGTCTTTTCCAGGTTTTTTCTTTCTAGCGGGCGGAATATTTAACCGATTTTCGTAAAACTTTGTAAGGACGTGTAAACCGAATAGAGTGAGATTCCTATCAATTGTCGAGCGAATCGGTTGACTGGAACTAGAAATATAGGCCAAAAACTGATATTTTTGATGTCTTTTACAGGTTTTTTCTTTCTGGAGGGCGAAATATATGACCGATTTTGATAAAACTTTGTAAGGACGTGTAAACCGAATAGAGTGAGATTCCTATCGATTTTCGAGCGAATTGGTTGACTGGAACTAGAAATATAGGCCAAAAACTGATATTTTTGATGCCATTTCGAGGTTTTTTCTTCCATCGGGCGGAATATTTGACCGATTTTGATAAAACTTTGTAAGGACGTGAAAACCGAATAGAGTGAGATTCCTATCGATTTTCGTGCGAATCGGTTGACTGGAACTAATATTATAGGCAAAAAACTGATATTTTTGATGCCTTTTCCAGGTTTTTCTTTCTAGCGCCGCAATATTTGTCCGATTTTGATAAAACTTTGTGAGGACGTGTGAACCGAAAAGAGTGAGATTCCTATCGATTTTCGAGCGAATCGGTTGACTGGAAATAGATATATAGGCCAAAACTGATATTTTTGATGTCTTTTTCAGGTTTTTTCTTTCTAGCAGGCAGAATATTTAGCCGATTTTGATAAATCTTTGTAAGGACGTGTAATCCGAATAGAGTGAGATTCCTATCGATTTTCGAGCGAATCGGTTGACTGGAACTAATAATATAGGCAAAAAACTGATATTTTTAATGCCATTTGTAGGTTTTTTCTTTCTCGCGGGCGGAATAATTAACCGATTTTGATAAAACTTTGTAAGGACGTGTAAACCGAATAGAGTGTGAGTCTTATCGATTTTTGAGCCAATCGGTTGACTGGAACTAATATTATAGGAAAAAAACTGATATTTTTGATGTCTTTTCCAGGTTTTCTCTTTCTAGCGGGTGGAATATTTAACCGATTTTCATAAAACTTTGTAAGGACGTGTAAGCCGAATAGAGTGAGAATCCTATCGATTTTTGAGCCAATCGGTTGACTGGAACTAATATTATAGGAAAAAAACTGATATTTTTGATGTCTTTTCCAGGTTTTTTCTTTCTAGCGGGCGGAATATTAAACCGATTTTGATAAAACTTTGTAAGGACGTGTAAACCGAATAGAGGGAGATTCCTATCGATTTTCGAGCGAATCGGTTGACTGGAACTAGAAATATAGACCAAAAACTGATATTTTTGAAGTCTTTTCCAGGTTTTTTTTTCTAGTGGGCGGAATATTAAACCGATTTTCATAAAACTTTGTAAGGTCGTGTAAACCGAATAGAGTGAGATTCCTATCGATTTTCGAGCGAATTGGTTGACTGGAACTAGAAATATAGGCCAAAAACTGATATTTTTGATGCCATTTCGAGGTTTTTTCTTCTATCGGGCGGAATATTTGACCGATTTTGATAAAACTTTGTAAGGATGTAAAAACCGAATAGAGTGAGATTCCTATCGATTTTCGTGCGAATCGGTTGACTGGAAATAGATATATAGGCCAAAAACTGATATTTTTGATGCCTTTTTCAGGTTTTTTCTTTCTAGCAGGCGGAATATTTAACCGATTTTGATAAATCTTTGTAAGGACGTGTAATCCGAATAGAGTGAGATTCCTATCGATTTTCGAGCGAATCGGTTGACTGGAACTAATAATATAGGCCAAAAACTGATATTTTTGATGTCTTTTCCAGGTTTTTTTTTCTAGTGGGCGGAATATTAAACCGATTTTCATAAAACTTTGTAAGGTCATGTAATCCGAATAGAGTAAGATTCCTATCGATTTTGGAGCGAATCGGATGACTGGAACTAATATTATAGGAAAAAAACTGATATTTTTGATGCGTTTTCCAGGTTTTTTTTTCTAGCGGGCGGAATATTAAACCGATTTTCATAAAACTTTGTAAGGACCTGTAAACCGAAAAGAGTGAGATTCCTATAGATTTTCGAGCGAATCGGTTGACTGGAACTAGAAATATAGGCCAAAAACTGATATTTTTGATGCCTTTTCCAGGTTTTTTCTTTCTAACGGGCGGAATAATTAACCGGTTTTGATAAAACATTGTAAGGACGTGTAAACCGAATAAAGTGAGGTTCCTATCGATTTTCGAGCCAATCGGTGGACTGGAACTAATATTATAGGCAAAAAACTGATATTTTTGATGCCTCTTCCAGGTTTTTTCTTTCTAGCAGGCGGAATATTAAACCCATTTTAATAAAACTTTATAAGGACGTGAAAACCGAAGAGAGTGAGATTCCTATCGATTTTCGAGCGTATCGGTTGACTGGTATTATTATTATAGGCAAAAAACTGATATTTTTGATGCCTTTTCAAGGTTTTTTCTTTCTAGCGGGCGGAATATTTAACCGATTTTCATAAAACTTTGTAAGGTCGTGTAAACTGAATAAAGTGAGATTCCTATCGATTTTCGAGCGAATCGGTTGACTGGAACTAATAATATAGGCCAAAAACTGATATTTTTGATGTCTTTTCCAGGTTTTTTTTTCTAGTGGGCGGAATATTAAACCGATTTTCATAAAACTTTGTAAGGTCATGTAATCCGAATAGAGTAAGATTCCTATCGATTTTAGAGCGAATCGGTTGACTGGAACTAGATATATAGGCAAAAAACTGATATTTTTGATGCCTTTTCCAGGTTTTTTCTTTCCAGCGGGCGGAATATTTAACCGATTTTCGTAAAACTTTGTAAGGACGTGTAAACCGAATAAGGTGAGATTCCTATCGGTTTTCGAGCGAATCGGTTGACTGGAACTAATATTATAGGAAAAAAACTGATATTTTTGATGCCTTTTCCAGGTTTTTTTTTCTAGTGGGCGGAATATTAAACCGATTTTTATAAAACTTTGTAAGGTCGTGTAAACCGAATAGAGTGAGATTCCTATAAGTTTTCGAGAGAATCGGTTGACTGGAACTAATTTTTATAGGCAAAAAACTGATATTTTTGATGCCTTTTCGAGGTTTTTTCTTCTATCGGGCGGAAAATTTGACCGATTTTGATAAAACTTTGTAAGGACGTGAAAACCGAAAAGAGTGTGATTCTTATCGATTTTTGAGCCAATCGGTTGACTGGAACTTATATTATAGGAAAAAAACTAATATTTTGACGCCTTTTCCAGGTTTTTCTTTCTAGCGGGCGCAATATTTGACCGATTTTGATAAAACTTTGTAAGGACGTGTAAACCGAATAGAGTGAGATTCCTATCGATTTTCGAGCGAATCGGTTGACTGGAACTAGAAATATAGGCCAAAAACTGATATTTTTGATGTCTTTTCCAGGTTTTTTTTTCTAGTGGGCGGAATATTAAACCGATTTTCATAAAACTTTGTAAGGTCATGTAATCCGAATAGAGTACGATTCCTATCGATTTTAGAGCGAATCGGTTGACTGGAACTAGATATATAGGCAAAAAACTGATATTTTTGATGCCTTTTTCAGGTTTTTCCTTTCTAGCGGGCGGAATATTTAAGCGATTTTCGTAAAACTTTGTAAGGACGTGTAAACCGAATAAGGTGAGATTCCTATCGGTTTTCGAGCGAATCGGTTGACTGGAACTAATATTATAGGAAAAAAACTGATATTTTTGATGCCTTTTCCAGGTTTTTTTTTCTAGTGGGCGGAATATTAAACCGATTTTCATAAAACCTTGTAAGGTCGTGTAAACCGAATAGAGTGAGGGTCCTATAAGTTTACGAGAGAATCGGATGACTGGAACTAATTTTTATAGGCAAAAAACTGATATTTTTGATGCCTTTTGCAGGTTTTTTCTTTCTAGCGGGCGGAATATTTAACCGATTTTCATAAAACTTTGTAAGGTCGTGTAAACTGAATAGATTGAGATTCCTATCGATTTTAGAGCGAATCGGTTGACTAGAACTAATACTATAGGAAAAAAACTGATATTTTTGATGCCTTTTCCAGGTTTTTCTTTCTAGCTGGCGCAATATTTGTCCGATTTTGATAAAATTTTGTAAGGACGTGTAAACCGAATAGAGTGAGATTCCTATCGATTTTCGAGCTAATCAGTTGACTGGAAATAGATATATAGGCCAAAAACTGATATTTTTGATGTCTTTTCCAGGTTTTTTCTTTCTAGCGGGCGGAATATTAAACCGATTTTGATAAAACTTTGTAAGGACGTGTAAACCGAATAGAGGGAGATTCCTATCGATTTTCGAGCGAATCGGTTGACTGGAACTAGAAATATAGACCAAAAACTGATATTTTTGAAGTCTTTTCCAGGTTTTTTTTTCTAGTGGGCGGAATATTAAACCGATTTTCATAAAACTTTGTAAGGTCGTGTAAACCGAATAGAGTGAGATTCCTATCGATTTTCGAGCGAATTGGTTGACTGGAACTAGAAATATAGGCCAAAAACTGATATTTTTGATGCCATTTCGAGGTTTTTTCTTCTATCGGGCGGAATATTTGACCGATTTTGATAAAACTTTGTAAGGATGTAAAAACCGAATAGAGTGAGATTCCTATCGATTTTCGTGCGAATCGGTTGACTGGAAATAGATATATAGGCCAAAAACTGATATTTTTGATGCCTTTTTCAGGTTTTTTCTTTCTAGCAGGCGGAATATTTAACCGATTTTGATAAATCTTTGTAAGGACGTGTAATCCGAATAGAGTGAGATTCTTATCGATTTTCGAGCGAATCGGTTGACTGGAACTAATAATATAGGCCAAAAACTGATATTTTTGATGTCTTTTCCAGGTTTTTTTTTCTAGTGGGCGGAATATTAAACCGATTTTCATAAAACTTTGTAAGGTCATGTAATCCGAATAGAGTAAGATTCCTATCGATTTTGGAGCGAATCGGATGACTGGAACTAATATTATAGGAAAAAAACTGATATTTTTGATGCGTTTTCCAGGTTTTTTTTTCTAGCGGGCGGAATATTAAACCGATTTTCATAAAACTTTGTAAGGACCTGTAAACCGAAAAGAGTGAGATTCCTATAGATTTTCGAGCGAATCGGTTGACTGGAACTAGAAATATAGGCCAAAAACTGATATTTTTGATGCCTTTTCCAGGTTTTTTCTTTCTAACGGGCGGAATAATTAACCGGTTTTGATAAAACATTGTAAGGACGTGTAAACCGAATAAAGTGAGGTTCCTATCGATTTTCGAGCCAATCGGTGGACTGGAACTAATATTATAGGCAAAAAACTGATATTTTTGATGCCTCTTCCAGGTTTTTTCTTTCTAGCAGGCGGAATATTAAACCCATTTTAATACAACTTTATAAGGACGTGAAAACCGAAGAGAGTGAGATTCCTATCGATTTTCGAGCGTATCGGTTGACTGGTATTATTATTATAGGCAAAAAACTGATATTTTTGATGCCTTTTCCAGGTTTTTTCTTTCCAGCGGGCGGAATATTTAACCGATTTTCGTAAAACTTTGTAAGGACGTGTAAACCGAATAAGGTGAGATTCCTATCGGTTTTCGAGCGAATCGGTTGACTGGAACTAATATTATAGGAAAAAAACTGATATTTTTGATGCCTTTTCCAGGTTTTTTTTTCTAGTGGGCGGAATATTAAACCGATTTTTATAAAACTTTGTAAGGTCGTGTAAACCGAATAGAGTGAGATTCCTATAAGTTTTCGAGAGAATCGGTTGACTGGAACTAATTTTTATAGGCAAAAAACTGATATTTTTGATGCCTTTTCGAGGTTTTTTCTTCTATCGGGCGGAAAATTTGACCGATTTTGATAAAACTTTGTAAGGACGTGAAAACCGAAAAGAGTGTGATTCTTATCGATTTTTGAGCCAATCGGTTGACTGGAACTTATATTATAGGAAAAAAACTAATATTTTGACGCCTTTTCCAGGTTTTTCTTTCTAGCGGGCGCAATATTTGACCGATTTTGATAAAACTTTGTAAGGACGTGTAAACCGAATAGAGTGAGATTCCTATCGATTTTCGAGCGA
The DNA here is from genome assembly GCF_047948215.1 of Lycorma delicatula. Classification (NCBI taxonomy): domain Eukaryota; kingdom Metazoa; phylum Arthropoda; class Insecta; order Hemiptera; family Fulgoridae; genus Lycorma; species Lycorma delicatula. Next base: position 289,186,953 of record NC_134455.1, read on the forward strand.
ATCGGTTGACTGGAACTAGAAATATAGGCCAAAAACTGATATTTTTGATGTCTTTTCCAGGTTTTTTTTTCTAGTGGGCGGAATATTAAACCGATTTTCATAAAACTTTGTAAGGTCATGTAATCAGAATAGAGTACGATTCCTATCGATTTTAGAGCGAATCGGTTGACTGGAACTAGATATATAGGCAAAAAACTGATATTTTTGATGCCTTTTTCAGGTTTTTCCTTTCTAGCGGGCGGAATATTTAAGCGATTTTCGTAAAACTTTGTAAGGACGTGTAAACCGAATAAGGTGAGATTCCTATCGGTTTTCGAGCGAATCGGTTGACTGGAACTAATATTATAGGAAAAAAACTGATATTTTTGATGCCTTTTCCAGGTTTTTTTTTCTAGTGGGCGGAATATTAAACCGATTTTCATAAAACCTTGTAAGGTCGTGTAAACCGAATAGAGTGAGGGTCCTATAAGTTTACGAGAGAATCGGATGACTGGAACTAATTTTTATAGGCAAAAAACTGATATTTTTGATGCCTTTTGCAGGTTTTTTCTTTCTAGCGGGCGGAATATTTAACCGATTTTCATAAAACTTTGTAAGGTCGTGTAAACTGAATAGATTGAGATTCCTATCGATTTTAGAGCGAATCGGTTGACTAGAACTAATATTATAGGAAAAAAACTGATATTTTTGATGCCTTTTCCAGGTTTTTCTTTCTAGCGGGCGCAATATTTGTCCGATTTTGATAAAATTTTGTAAGGACGTGTAAACCGAATAGAGTGAGATTCCTATCGATTTTCGAGCGAATCAGTTGACTGGAAATAGATATATAGGCCAAAAACTGATATTTTTGATGTCTTTTCCAGGTTTTTTCTTTCTAGCGGGCGGAATATTTAACCGATTTTCATAAAACTTTGGAAGGACGTGTAAACCGAATAGAGTGAGACTCCTATCGATTTTCGAGCGAATCGGTTGACTGGAAGTAATATTATAGGGCAAAAAACTGATATTTTTGATGCCATTTCTAGGTTTTTTCTTTCTAGCGGGCGGAATAATTAACCGATTTTGATAAAACTTTGTAAGGACTTGTAAACCGAATAGAGTGAGGTTCCTATCGATTTTTGAGCCAATCGGTTGACTGGAACTAATATTTTAAGAAAAAAACTGATTTTTTTGATGTCTTTTCCAGGTTTTTTCTTTCTAGCGGGCGGAATATTAAACCGATTTTGATAAAACTTTGTAAGGACGTGTAAACCGAATAGAGTGAGATTCCTATCAATTTTCGAGCGAATCGGTTGACTGGAACTAGAAATATAGGCCAAAAACTGATATTTTTGATGTCTTTTACAGGTTTTTTCTTTCTAGAGGGCGAAATATATGACCGATTATGATAAAACTTTGTAAGGACGTGTAAACCGAATAGAGTGAGATTCCTATCGATTTTCGAGCGAATCGGTTGACTGGAAATAGATAGATAGGCCAAAAACTGATATTTTTGATGTCTTTTCCAGGTTTTTTCTTTCTAGCGGGCGGAATATTAAACGATTTTCATAAAACTTTGTAAGGACGTGTAAACCGAATAGAGTGAGGTTCCTATCGATTTTAGAGCGAATCGGTTGACTGGAACTAGATATATAGGCCAAAAACTGATATTTTTGATGTCTTTTCCAGGTTTTTTCTTTCTAGCCGGCGGAATATTAAACGATTTTCATAAAACTTTGTAAGGACGTATAAACCGAATAGAGTGAGGTTCCTATAAGTTTTTGAGAGAATCGGTTGACTGGAACTAGATATATAGGCCAAAAACTGTTATTTTTGATGTCTTTTCCAGGTTTTTTCTTTCTAGCCGGCGGAATATTAAACGATTTTCATAAAACTTTGTAAGGACGTGTAAACCGAATAGAGTGAGATTCCTATCGATTTTCGAGGGAATTGGTTGACTGGAACTAGAAATATAGGCCAAAAACTGATATTTTTGATGCCATTTCGAGGTTTTTTCTTCTATCGGGCGGAATATTTGACCGATTTTGATAAAACTTTGTAAGGATGTGAAAACCGAATAGAGTGAGATTCCTATCGATTTTCGTGCGAATCGGTTGACTGGAACTAATAATATAGGCCAAAAACTGATATTTTTGATGTCTTTTCCAGGTTTTTTTTCTAGTGGGCTGAATACTAAACCGATTTTCATAAAACTTTGTAAGGTCTTGTTATCCGAATAGAGTAAGATTCCTATCGATTTTAGAGCGAATCGGTTGACTGGAACTAGATATATAGGCAAAAAACTGATATTTTTGATGCCTTTTCCAGGTTTTTTCTTTCTAGCGGGCGGAATATTTAACCGATTTTCGTAAAACTTTGTAAGGACGTGTAAACCGAATAAGGTGAGATTCCTATCGGTTTTCGAGCGAATCGGTTGACTGGAACTAATATTATACGAAAAAAACTGATATTTTTGATGCCTTTTCCAGGATTTTTTTTCTAGTGGGCGGAATATTAAACCGATTTTCATAAAACATTGTAAGGTCGTGTAAACCGAATAGAGTGAGATTCCTATAAGTTTTCGAGAGAATCGGTTGTCTGGAACTAATTTTTATAGGCAAAAACTGATATTTTTGATGCCTTTTCGAGGTTTTTTCTTCTATTGGGCGGAAAATTTGACCGATTTTGATAAAACTTTGTAAGGACGTGAAAACCGAATAGAGTGTGATTCTTATCGATTTTTGAGCCAATCGGTTGACTGGAACTAATATTATAGGAAAAAAACTGATATTTTTGATGCCTTTTCCAGGTTTTTCTTTCTAGCGGGCGCAATATTTGACCGATTTTGATAAAACTTTGTAAGGACGTGTAAACCGAATAGAGTGAGATTCCTATCGATTTTCGAGCGAATCGGTTGACTGGAACTAGAAATATAGGCCAAAAACTGTAATTTTTGATGTCTTTTCCAGGTTTTTTTTTCTAGTGGGCGGAATATTAAACCGATTTTCATAAAACTCTGTAAGGTCATGTAATCCGAATAGAGTACGATTCCTATCGATTTTAGAGCGAATCGGTTGACTGGAACTAGATATATAGGTAAAAAACTGATATTTTTGATGCCTTTTCCAGGTTTTTTCTTTCTAGGGGGCGGAATATTTAACCGATTTTCATAAAACTTTGGAAGGACGTGTAAACCGAATAGAGTGAGACTCCTATCGATTTTCGAGCGAATCGGTTGACTGGAAGTAATATTATAGGGCAAAAAACTGATATTTTTGATGCCATTTCTAGGTTTTTTCTTTCTAGCGGGCGGAATAATTAACCGATTTTGATAAAACTTTGTAAGGACTTGTAAACCGAATAGAGTGAGGTTCCTATCGATTTTTGAGCCAATCGGTTGACTGGAACTAATATTTTAAGAAAAAAACTGATTTTTTTGATGTCTTTTCCAGGTTTTTTCTTTCTAGCGGGCGGAATATTAAACCGATTTTGATAAAACTTTGTAAGGACGTGTAAACCGAATAGAGTGAGATTCCTATCAATTTTCGAGCGAATCGGTTGACTGGAACTAGAAATATAGGCCAAAAACTGATATTTTTGATGTCTTTTACAGGTTTTTTCTTTCTAGAGGGCGAAATATATGACCGATTATGATAAAACTTTGTAAGGACGTGTAAACCGAATAGAGTGAGATTCCTATCGATTTTCGAGCGAATCGGTTGACTGGAAATAGATAGATAGGCCAAAAACTGATATTTTTGATGTCTTTTCCAGGTTTTTTCTTTCTAGCGGGCGGAATATTAAACGATTTTCATAAAACTTTGTAAGGACGTGTAAACCGAATAGAGTGAGGTTCCTATCGATTTTAGAGCGAATCGGTTGACTGGAACTAGATATATAGGCCAAAAACTGATATTTTTGATGTCTTTTCCAGGTTTTTTCTTTCTAGCCGGCGGAATATTAAACGATTTTCATAAAACTTTGTAAGGACGTATAAACCGAATAGAGTGAGGTTCCTATAAGTTTTTGAGAGAATCGGTTGACTGGAACTAGATATATAGGCCAAAAACTGTTATTTTTGATGTCTTTTCCAGGTTTTTTCTTTCTAGCCGGCGGAATATTAAACGATTTTCATAAAACTTTGTAAGGACGTGTAAACCGAATAGAGTGAGATTCCTATCGATTTTCGAGGGAATTGGTTGACTGGAACTAGAAATATAGGCCAAAAACTGATATTTTTGATGCCATTTCGAGGTTTTTTCTTCTATCGGGCGGAATATTTGACCGATTTTGATAAAACTTTGTAAGGATGTGAAAACCGAATAGAGTGAGATTCCTATCGATTTTCGTGCGAATCGGTTGACTGGAACTAATAATATAGGCCAAAAACTGATATTTTTGATGTCTTTTCCAGGTTTTTTTTCTAGTGGGCTGAATACTAAACCGATTTTCATAAAACTTTGTAAGGTCTTGTTATCCGAATAGAGTAAGATTCCTATCGATTTTAGAGCGAATCGGTTGACTGGAACTAGATATATAGGCAAAAAACTGATATTTTTGATGCCTTTTCCAGGTTTTTTCTTTCTAGCGGGCGGAATATTTAACCGATTTTCGTAAAACTTTGTAAGGACGTGTAAACCGAATAAGGTGAGATTCCTATCGGTTTTCGAGCGAATCGGTTGACTGGAACTAATATTATACGAAAAAAACTGATATTTTTGATGCCTTTTCCAGGATTTTTTTTCTAGTGGGCGGAATATTAAACCGATTTTCATAAAACATTGTAAGGTCGTGTAAACCGAATAGAGTGAGATTCCTATAAGTTTTCGAGAGAATCGGTTGTCTGGAACTAATTTTTATAGGCAAAAACTGATATTTTTGATGCCTTTTCGAGGTTTTTTCTTCTATTGGGCGGAAAATTTGACCGATTTTGATAAAACTTTGTAAGGACGTGAAAACCGAATAGAGTGTGATTCTTATCGATTTTTGAGCCAATCGGTTGACTGGAACTAATATTATAGGAAAAAAACTGATATTTTTGATGCCTTTTCCAGGTTTTTCTTTCTAGCGGGCGCAATATTTGACCGATTTTGATAAAACTTTGTAAGGACGTGTAAACCGAATAGAGTGAGATTCCTATCGATTTTCGAGCGAATCGGTTGACTGGAACTAGAAATATAGGCCAAAAACTGTAATTTTTGATGTCTTTTCCAGGTTTTTTTTTCTAGTGGGCGGAATATTAAACCGATTTTCATAAAACTCTGTAAGGTCATGTAATCCGAATAGAGTACGATTCCTATCGATTTTAGAGCGAATCGGTTGACTGGAACTAGATATATAGGTAAAAAACTGATATTTTTGATGCCTTTTCCAGGTTTTTTCTTTCTAGGGGGCGGAATATTTAACCGATTTTCGTAAAACTTTGTAAGGACGTGTAAACCGAATAAGGTGAGATTCCTATCGGTTTTCGAGCGAATCGGTTGACTGGAACTAATATTATAGGAAAAAAACTGATATTTTTGATGCCTTTTCCAGGTTTTTTTTTCCAGTGGGCGGAATATTAAACCGATTTTCATAAAACTTTGTAAGGACGTGAAAACCGAATAGAGTGAGATTCCTATAAGTTTTCGAGAAAATCGGATGACTGGAACTAATTTTTATAGGCAAAAAACTGATATTTTTGATGCCTTTTCGAGGTTTTTTCTTCTATCGGGCGGAAAACTTGACCGATTTTGATAAAACTTTGTAAGGACGTGAAAACCGAATAGAGTGAGATTCCTATCGATTTTCGTGCGATTCAGTTGACTGGAACTAATATTATAGGCCAAAAACTGATATTTTTGATGTCTTTTGCAGGTTTTTTCTTTCTAGCGGGCGGAATATTTAACCGATTTTCATAAAACTTTGTAAGGTCGTGTAAACTGAATAGATTGAGATTCCTATCGATTTTAGAGCGAATCGGTTGACTAGAACTAATATTATAGGAAAAAAACTGATATTTTTGATGCCTTTTCCAGGGTTTTCTTTCTAGCGGGCGGAATATTAAACGATTTTCATAAAACTTTGTAAGGACGTGTAAACCGAATAGAGTGAGGTTCCTATCGATTTTAGAGCGAATCGGTTGACTGGAACTAGATATATAGGCCAAAAACTGATATTTTTGATGTCTTTTCCAGGTTTTTTCTTTCTAGCCGGCGGAATATTAAACGATTTTCATAAAACTTTGTAAGGACGTATAAACCGAATAGAGTGAGGTTCCTATAAGTTTTTGAGAGAATCGGTTGACTGGAACTAGATATATAGGCCAAAAACTGTTATTTTTGATGTCTTTTCCAGGTTTTTTCTTTCTAGCCGGCGGAATATTAAACGATTTTCATAAAACTTTGTAAGGACGTGTAAACCGAATAGAGTGAGATTCCTATCGATTTTCGAGGGAATTGGTTGACTGGAACTAGAAATATAGGCCAAAAACTGATATTTTTGATGCCATTTCGAGGTTTTTTCTTCTATCGGGAGGAATATTTGACCGATTTTGATAAAACTTTGTAAGGATGTGAAAACCGAATAGAGTGAGATTCCTATCGATTTTCGTGCGAATCGGTTGACTGGAACTAATAATATAGGCCAAAAACTGATATTTTTGATGTCTTTTCCAGGTTTTTTTTCTAGTGGGCTGAATACTAAACCGATTTTCATAAAACTTTGTAAGGTCTTGTTATCCGAATAGAGTAAGATTCCTATCGATTTTAGAGCGAATCGGTTGACTGGAACTAGATATATAGGCAAAAAACTGATATTTTTGATGCCTTTTCCAGGTTTTTTCTTTCTAGCGGGCGGAATATTTAACCGATTTTCGTAAAACTTTGTAAGGACGTGTAAACCGAATAAGGTGAGATTCCTATCGGTTTTCGAGCGAATCGGTTGACTGGAACTAATATTATACGAAAAAAACTGATATTTTTGATGCCTTTTCCAGGATTTTTTTTCTAGTGGGCGGAATATTAAACCGATTTTCATAAAACTTTGTAAGGTCGTGTAAACCGAATAGAGTGAGATTCCTATAAGTTTTCGAGAGAATCGGTTGTCTGGAACTAATTTTTATAGGCAAAAACTGATATTTTTGATGCCTTTTCGAGGTTTTTTCTTCTATTGGGCGGAAAATTTGACCGATTTTGATAAAACTTTGTAAGGACGTGAAAACCGAATAGAGTGTGATTCTTATCGATTTTTGAGCCAATCGGTTGACTGGAACTAATATTATAGGAAAAAAACTGATATTTTTGATGCCTTTTCCAGGTTTTTCTTTCTAGCGGGCGCAATATTTGACCGATTTTGATAAAACTTTGTAAGGACGTGTAAACCGAATAGAGTGAGATTCCTATCGATTTTCGAGCGAATCGGTTGAGTGGAACTAGAAATATAGGCCAAAAACTGTAATTTTTGATGTCTTTTCCAGGTTTTTTTTTCTAGTGGGCGGAATATTAAACCGATTTTCATAAAACTCTGTAAGGTCATGTAATCCGAATAGAGTACGATTCCTATCGATTTTAGAGCGAATCGGTTGACTGGAACTAGATATATAGGTAAAAAACTGATATTTTTGATGCCTTTTCCAGGTTTTTTCTTTCTAGGGGGCGGAATATTTAACCGATTTTCGTAAAACTTTGTAAGGACGTGTAAACCGAATAAGGTGAGATTCCTATCGGTTTTCGAGCGAATCGGTTGACTGGAACTAATATTATAGGAAAAAAACTGATATTTTTGATGCCTTTTCCAGGTTTTTTTTTCCAGTGGGCGGAATATTAAACCGATTTTCATAAAACTTTGTAAGGACGTGAAAACCGAATAGAGTGAGATTCCTATAAGTTTTCGAGAAAATCGGATGACTGGAACTAATTTTTATAGGCAAAAAACTGATATTTTTGATGCCTTTTCGAGGTTTTTTCTTCTATCGGGCGGAAAACTTGACCGATTTTGATAAAACTTTGTAAGGACGTGAAAACCGAATAGAGTGAGATTCCTATCGATTTTCGTGCGATTCAGTTGACTGGAACTAATATTATAGGCCAAAAACTGATATTTTTGATGTCTTTTGCAGGTTTTTTCTTTCTAGCGGGCGGAATATTTAACCGATTTTCATAAAACTTTGTAAGGTCGTGTAAACTGAATAGATTGAGATTCCTATCGATTTTAGAGCGAATCGGTTGACTAGAACTAATATTATAGGAAAAAAACTGATATTTTTGATGCCTTTTCCAGGTTTTTCTTTCTAGCGGGCGCAATATTTGTCCGATTTTGATAAAATTTTGTAAGGACGTGTAAACCGAATAGAGTGAGATTCCTATCGATTTTCGAGCGAATCAGTTGACTGGAAATAGATATATAGGCCAAAAACTGATATTTTTGATGTCTTTTCCAGGTTTTTTCTTTCTAGCGGGCGGAATATTTAACCGATTTTCATAAAACTTTGTAAGGACGTGTAAACCGAATAGAGTGAGACTCCTATCGATTTTCGAGCGAATCGGTTGACTGGAAGTAATATTATAGGGCAAAAAACTGATATTTTTGATGCCATTTCTAGGTTTTTTCTTTCTAGCGGGCGGAATAATTAACCGATTTTGATAAAACTTTGTAAGGACTTGTAAACCGAATAGAGTGAGGTTCCTATCGATTTTTGAGCCAATCGGTTGACTGGAACTAATATTTTAAGAAAAAAACTGATATTATTGATGTCTTTTCCAGGTTTTTTCTTTCTAGCGGGCGGAATATTAAACCGATTTTGATAAAACTTTGTAAGGACGTGTAAACCGAATAGAGTGAGGTTCCTATCGATTTTTGAGCCAATCGGTTGACTGGAACTAATATTTTAAGAAAAAAACTGATATTTTTGGTGCCTTTTCCACGTTTTTTCTTTCTAGCGGGCGGAATATTTAACCGATTTTCGTAAAACTTTGTAAGGACGTGTAAACCGAATAGAGTGAGATTCCTATCAATTTTCGAGCGAATCGGTTGACTGGAACTAGAAATATAGGCCAAAAACTGATATTTTTGATGTCTTTTACAGGTTTTTTCTTTCTAGAGGGCGAAATATATGACCGATTATGATAAAACTTTGTAAGGACGTGTAAACCGAATAGAGTGAGATTCCTATCGATTTTCGAGCGAATCGGTTGACTGGAAATAGATAGATAGGCCAAAAACTGATATTTTTGATGTCTTTTCCAGGTTTTTTCTTTCTAGCGGGCGGAATATTAAACGATTTTCATAAAACTTTGTAAGGACGTGTAAACCGAATAGAGTGAGGTTCCTATCGATTTTAGAGCGAATCAATTGACTGGAACTAGATATATAGGCCAAAAACTGATATTTTTGATGTCTTTTCCAGGTTTTTTCTTTCTAGCCGGCGGAATATTAAACGATTTTCATAAAACTTTGTAAGGACGTGTAAACCGAATAGAGTGAGGTTCCTATAAGTTTTTGAGAGAATCGGTTGACTGGAACTAGATATATAGGCCAAAAACTGTTATTTTTGATGTCTTTTCCAGGTTTTTTTTTCTAGCCGGCGGAATATTAAACGATTTTCATAAAACTTTGTAAGGACGTGTAAACCGAATAGAGTGAAATTCCTATCGATTTTCGAGCGAATTGGTTGACTGGAACTAGAAATATAGGCCAAAAACTGATATTTTTGATGCCATTTCGAGGTTTTTTCTTCTATCGGGCGGAATATTTGACCGATTTTGATAAAACTTTGTAAGGATGTGAAAACCGAATAGAGTGAGATTCCTATCGATTTTCGTGCGAATCGGTTGACTGGAACTAATATTATAGGCAAAAAACTGATATTTTTGATGCTTTTTCCAGGTTTTTCTTTCTAGCGGGCGGAATATTTAACCGATTTTCATAAAACTTTGTAAGGTCGTGTAAACTGAATAGATTGAGATTCCTATCGATTTTAGAGCGAATCGGTTGACTAGAACTAATATTATAGGAAAAAAACTGATATTTTTGATGCCTTTTCCAGGGTTTTCTTTCTAGCGGGCGCAATATTTGTCCGATTTTGATAAAATTTTGTAAGGACGTGTAAACCGAATAGAGTGAGATTCCTATCGATTTTCGAGCGAATCAGTTGACTGGAAATAGATATATAGGCCAAAAACTGATATTTTTGATGTCTTTTCCAGGTTTTTTCTTTCTAGCGGGCGGAATATTTAACCGATTTTCATAAAACTTTGTAAGGACGTGTAAACCGAATAGAGTGAGACTCCTATCGATTTTCGAGCGAATCGGTTGACTGGAAGTAATATTATAGGGCAAAAAACTGATATTTTTGATGCCATTTCTAGGTTTTTTCTTTCTAGCGGGCGGAATAATTAACCGATTTTGATAAAACTTTGTAAGGACTTGTAAACCGAATAGAGTGAGGTTCCTATCGATTTTTGAGCCAATCGGTTGACTGGAACTAATATTTTAAGAAAAAAACTGATATTATTGATGTCTTTTCCAGGTTTTTTCTTTCTAGCGGGCGGAATATTAAACCGATTTTGATAAAACTTTGTAAGGACGTGTAAACCGAATAGAGTGAGGTTCCTATCGATTTTTGAGCCAATCGGTTGACTGGAACTAATATTTTAAGAAAAAAACTGATATTTTTGGTGCCTTTTCCACGTTTTTTCTTTCTAGCGGGCGGAATATTTAACCGATTTTCGTAAAACTTTGTAAGGACGTGTAAACCGAATAGAGTGAGATTCCTATCAATTTTCGAGCGAATCGGTTGACTGGAACTAGAAATATAGGCCAAAAACTGATATTTTTGATGTCTTTTACAGGTTTTTTCTTTCTAGAGGGCGAAATATATGACCGATTATGATAAAACTTTGTAAGGACGTGTAAACCGAATAGAGTGAGATTCCTATCGATTTTCGAGCGAATCGGTTGACTGGAAATAGATAGATAGGCCAAAAACTGATATTTTTGATGTCTTTTCCAGGTTTTTTCTTTCTAGCGGGCGGAATATTAAACGATTTTCATAAAACTTTGTAAGGACGTGTAAACCGAATAGAGTGAGGTTCCTATCGATTTTAGAGCGAATCAATTGACTGGAACTAGATATATAGGCCAAAAACTGATATTTTTGATGTCTTTTCCAGGTTTTTTCTTTCTAGCCGGCGGAATATTAAACGATTTTCATAAAACTTTGTAAGGACGTGTAAACCGAATAGAGTGAGGTTCCTATAAGTTTTTGAGAGAATCGGTTGACTGGAACTAGATATATAGGCCAAAAACTGTTATTTTTGATGTCTTTTCCAGGTTTTTTTTTCTAGCCGGCGGAATATTAAACGATTTTCATAAAACTTTGTAAGGACGTGTAAACCGAATAGAGTGAAATTCCTATCGATTTTCGAGCGAATTGGTTGACTGGAACTAGAAATATAGGCCAAAAACTGATATTTTTGATGCCATTTCGAGGTTTTATCTTCTATCGGGCGGAATATTTGACCGATTTTGATAAAACTTTGTAAGGATGTGAAAACCGAATAGAGTGAGATTCCTATCGATTTTCGTGCGAATCGGTTGACTGGAACTAATATTATAGGCAAAAAACTGATATTTTTGATGCCTTTTCCAGGTTTTTCTTTCTAGCGGGCGGAATATTTAACCGATTTTCATAAAACTTTGTAAGGTCGTGTAAACTGAATAGATTGAGATTCCTATCGATTTTAGAGCGAATCGGTTGACTAGAACTAATATTATAGGAAAAAAACTGATATTTTTGATGCCTTTTCCAGGGTTTTCTTTCTAGCGGGCGCAATATTTGTCCGATTTTGATAAAATTTTGTAAGGACGTGTAAACCGAATAGAGTGAGATTCCTATCGATTTTCGAGCGAATCAGTTGACTGGAAATAGATATATAGGCCAAAAACTGATATTTTTGATGTCTTTTCCAGGTTTTTTCTTTCTAGCGGGCGGAATATTTAACCGATTTTCATAAAACTTTGTAAGGACGTGTAAACCGAATAGAGTGAGACTCCTATCGATTTTCGAGCGAATCGGTTGACTGGAAGTAATATTATAGGGCAAAAAACTGATATTTTTGATGCCATTTCTAGGTTTTTTCTTTCTAGCGGGCGGAATAATTAACCGATTTTGATAAAACTTTGTAAGGACTTGTAAACCGAATAGAGTGAGGTTCCTATCGATTTTTGAGCCAATCGGTTGACTGGAACTAATATTTTAAGAAAAAAACTGATATTTTTGATGTCTTTTCCAGGTTTTTTCTTTCTAGCGGGCGGAATATTAAACGATTTTCATAAAACTTTGTAAGGACGTGTAAACCGAACAGAGTGAGGTTCCTATCGATTTTAGAGCGAATCAATTGACTGGAACTAGATATATAGGCCAAAAACTGATATTTTTGATGTCTTTTCCAGGTTTTTTCTTTCTAGCCGGCGGAATAATAAACGATTTTCATAAAACTTTGTAAGGACGTGTAAACCGAATAGAGTGAGGTTCCTATAAGTTTTTGAGAGAATCGGTTGACTGGAACTAGATATATAGGCCAAAAACTGTTATTTTTGATGTCTTTTCCAGGTTTTTTCTTTCTAGCCGGCGGAATATTAAACGATTTTCATAAAACTTTGTAAGGACGTGAAAACCGAATAGAGTGAGATTCCTATAAGTTTTCGAGAGAATCGGATGACTGGAACTAATTTTTATAGGCAAAAAACTGATATTTTTGATGCCTTTTCGAGGTTTTTTCTTCTATCGGGCGGAAAATTTGACCGATTTTGATAAAACTTTGTAAGGACGTGAAAACCGAATAGAGTGAGATTCCTATCGATTTTCGTGCGAATCGGTTGACTGGAACTAATATTATAGGCCAAAAACTGATATTTTTGATGTCTTTTGCAGGTTTTTTCTTTCTAGCGGGCGGAATATTTAACCGATTTTCATAAAACTTTGTAAGGTCGTGTAAACTGAATAGATTGAGATTCCTATCGATTTTAGAGCGAATCGGTTGACTAGAACTAATATTATAGGAAAAAAACTGATATTTTTGATGCCTTTTCCAGGTTTTTCTTTCTAGCGGGCGCAATATTTGTCCGATTTTGATAAAATTTTGTAAGGACGTGTAAACCGAATAGAGTGAGATTCCTATCGATTTTCGAGCGAATCAGTTGACTGGAAATAGATATATAGGCCAAAAACTGATATTTTTGATGTCTTTTCCAGGTTTTTTCTTTCTAGCGGGCGGAATATTTAACCGATTTTCATAAAACTTTGTAAGGACGTGTAAACCGAATAGAGTGAGACTCCTATCGATTTTCGAGCGAATCGGTTGACTGGAAGTAATATTATAGGGCAAAAAACTGATATTTTTGATGCCATTTCTAGGTTTTTTCTTTCTAGCGGGCGGAATAATTAACCGATTTTGATAAAACTTTGTAAGGACTTGTAAACCGAATAGAGTGAGGTTCCTATCGATTTTTGAGCCAATCGGTTGACTGGAACTAATATTTTAAGAAAAAAACTGATATTATTGATGTCTTTTCCAGGTTTTTTCTTTCTAGCGGGCGGAATATTAAACCGATTTTGATAAAACTTTGTAAGGACGTGTAAACCGAATAGAGTGAGATTCCTATCGATTTTCGAGCGAATCGGTTGACTGGAACTAGAAATATAGACCAAAAACTGATATTTTTGAAGTCTTTTCCAGGTTTTTTTTTCTAGTGGGCGGAATATTAAACCGATTATCATAAAACTTTGTAAGGTCGTGTAAACCGAATAGAGTGAGATTCCTATCGATTTTCGTGCGAATAGGTTGACTGGAACTAATATTATAGGCAAAAAACTGATATTTTTGGTGCCTTTTCCACGTTTTTTCTTTCTAGCGGGCGGAATATTTAACCGATTTTCGTAAAACTTTGTAAGGACGTGTAAACCGAATAGAGTGAGATTCCTATCAATTGTCGAGCGAATCGGTTGACTGGAACTAGAAATATAGGCCAAAAACTGATATTTTTGATGTCTTTTACAGGTTTTTTCTTTCTGGAGGGCGAAATATATGACCGATTTTGATAAAACTTTGTAAGGACGTGTAAACCGAATAGAGTGAGATTCCTATCGATTTTCGAGCGAATTGGTTGACTGGAACTAGAAATATAGGCCAAAAACTGATATTTTTGATGCCATTTCGAGGTTTTTTCTTCCATCGGGCGGAATATTTGACCGATTTTGATAAAACTTTGTAAGGACGTGAAAACCGAATAGAATGAGATTCCTATCGATTTTCGTGCGAATCGGTTGACTGGAACTAATATTATAGGCAAAAAACTGATATTTTTGATGCCTTTTCCAGGTTTTTCTTTCTAGCGCCGCAATATTTGTCCGATTTTGATAAAACTTTGTGAGGACGTGTGATCCGAATAGAGTGAGATTCCTATCGATTTTCGAGCGAATCGGTTGACTGAAAATAGATATATAGGCCAAAACTGATATTTTTGATGTCTTTTTCAGGTTTTTTCTTTCTAGCAGGCAGAATATTTAGCCGATTTTGATAAATCTTTGTAAGGACGTGTAATCCGAATAGAGTGAGATTCCTATCGATTTTCGAGCGAATCGGTTGACTGGAACTAATAATATAGGCAAAAAACTGATATTTTTAATGCCATTTGTAGGTTTTTTCTTTCTCGCGGGCGGAATAATTAACCGATTTTGATAAAACTTTGTAAGGACGTGTAAACCGAATAGAGTGTGAGTCTTATCGATTTTTGAGCCAATCGGTTGACTGGAACTAATATTATAGGAAAAAAACTGATATTTTTGATGTCTTTTCCAGGTTTTTTCTTTCTAGCAGGTGGAATATTTAACCGATTTTCATAAAACTTTGTAAGGACGTGTAAGCCGAATAGAGTGAGAATCCTATCGATTTTCGAGCGAATCGGTTGACTGCAAGTAATATTATAGGGCAAAAAACTGATATTTTTGATGCCATTTCTAGGTTTTTTCTTTCTAGCGGGCGGAATAATTAACCGATTTTGATAAAACTTTGTAAGGACTTGTAAACCGAATAGAGTGAGGTTCCTATCGATTTTTGAGCCAATCGGTTGACTGGAACTAATATTTTAAGAAAAAAACTGATATTTTTGATGTGTTTTCCAGGTTTTTTCTTTCTAGCGGGCGGAATATTAAACCGATTTTGATAAAACTTTGTAAGGACGTGTAAACCGAATAGAGGGAGATTCCTATCGATTTTCGAGCGAATCGGTTGACTGGAACTAGAAATATAGACCAAAAACTGATATTTTTGAAGTCTTTTCCAGGTTTTTTTTTCTAGTGGGCGGAATATTAAACCGATTTTCATAAAACTTTGTAAGGTCGTGTAAACCGAATAGAGTGAGATTCCTATCGATTTTCGAGCGAATTGGTTGACTGGAACTAGAAATATAGGCCAAAAACTGATATTTTTGATGCCATTTCGAGGTTTTTTCTTCTATCGGGCGGAATATTTGACCGATTTTGATAAAACTTTGTAAGGATGTAAAAACCGAATAGAGTGAGATTCCTATCGATTTTCGTGCGAATCGGTTGACTGGAAATAGATATATAGGCCAAAAACTGATATTTTTGATGCCTTTTTCAGGTTTTTTCTTTCTAGCAGGCGGAATATTTAACCGATTTTGATAAATCTTTGTAAGGACGTGTAATCCGAATAGAGTGAGATTCCTATCGATTTTCGAGCGAATCGGTTGACCGGAACTAATAATATAGGCCAAAAACTGATATTTTTGATGTCTTTTCCAGGTTTTTTTTTCTAGTGGGCGGAATATTAAACCGATTTTCATAAAACTTTGTAAGGTCATGTAATCCGAATAGAGTAAGATTCCTATCGATTTTGGAGCGAATCGGATGACTGGAACTAATATTATAGGAAAAAAACTGATATTTTTGATGCGTTTTCCAGGTTTTTTTTTCTAGCGGGCGGAATATTAAACCGATTTTCATAAAACTTTGTAAGGACCTGTAAACCGAAAAGAGTGAGATTCCTATAGATTTTCGAGCGAATCGGTTGACTGGAACTAGAAATATAGGCCAAAAACTGATATTTTTGATGCCTTTTCCAGGTTTTTTCTTTCTAACGGGCGGAATAATTAACCGGTTTTGATAAAACATTGTAAGGACGTGTAAACCGAATAAAGTGAGGTTCCTATCGATTTTCGAGCCAATCGGTGGACTGGAACTAATATTATAGGCAAAAAACTGATATTTTTGATGCCTCTTCCAGGTTTTTTCTTTCTAGCAGGCGGAATATTATACCCATTTTAATAAAACTTTATAAGGACGTGAAAACCGAAGAGAGTGAGATTCCTATCGATTTTCGAGCGTATCGGTTGACTGGTATTATTATTATAGGCAAAAAACTGATATTTTTGATGCCTTTTCAAGGTTTTTTCTTTCTAGCGGGCGGAATATTTAACCGATTTTCATAAAACTTTGTAAGGTCGTGTAAACTGAATAAAGTGAGATTCCTATCGATTTTAGAGCGAATCGGTTGACTGGAACTAATATTATAGGCAAAAAACTGATATTTTTGATGCCTATTCCAGGTTTCTCTTTCTAGCGCCGCAATATTTGACCGATTTTGATAAAACTTTGTCAGGACGTGTGAACCGAATAGAG
Source organism: Lycorma delicatula (assembly GCF_047948215.1). Classification (NCBI taxonomy): domain Eukaryota; kingdom Metazoa; phylum Arthropoda; class Insecta; order Hemiptera; family Fulgoridae; genus Lycorma; species Lycorma delicatula. The sequence continues at coordinate 289,203,613 of NC_134455.1, forward strand.
TAAGATTCCTATCGATTTTAGAGCGAATCGGTTGACTGGAACTAGATATATAGGCAAAAAACTGATATTTTTGATGCCTTTTCCAGGTTTTTTCTTTCCAGCGGGCGGAATATTTAACCGATTTTCGTAAAACTTTGTAAGGACGTGTAAACCGAATAAGGTGAGATTCCTATCGGTTTTCGAGCGAATCGGTTGACTGGAAATAGATATATAGGCCAAAACGTATATTTTTGATGTCTTTTTCAGGTTTTTTCTTTCTAGCAGGCGGAATATTTAACCGATTTTGATAAATCTTTGTAAGGACGTGTAATCCGAATAGAGTGAGATTCCTATCGATTTTCGAGCGAATCGGTTGACTGGAACTAATAATATAGGCCAAAAACTGATATTTTTGATGTCTTTTCCAGGTTTTTTTTTCTAGTGGGCGGAATATTAAACCGATTTTCATAAAACTTTGTAAGGTCATGTAATCCGAATAGAGTAAGATTCCTATCGATTTTAGAGCGAATCGGTTGACTGGAACTAGATATATAGGCAAAAAACTGATATTTTTGATGCCTTTTCCAGGTTTTTTCTTTCCAGCGGGCGGAATATTTAACCGATTTTCGTAAAACTTTGTAAGGACGTGTAAACCGAATAAGGTGAGATTCCTATCGGTTTTCGAGCGAATCGGTTGACTGGAACTAATATTATAGGAAAAAAACTGATATTTTTGATGCCTTTTCCAGGTTTTTTTTTCTAGTGGGCGGAATATTAAACCGATTTTTATAAAACTTTGTAAGGTCGTGTAAACCGAATAGAGTGAGATTCCTATAAGTTTTCGAGAGAATCGGTTGACTGGAACTAATTTTTATAGGCAAAAAACTGATATTTTTGATGCCTTTTCGAGGTTTTTTCTTCTATCGGGCGGAAAATTTGACCGATTTTGATAAAACTTTGTAAGGACGTGAAAACCGAAAAGAGTGTGATTCTTATCGATTTTTGAGCCAATCGGTTGACTGGAACTTATATTATAGGAAAAAAACTAATATTTTGACGCCTTTTCCAGGTTTTTCTTTCTAGCGGGCGCAATATTTGACCGATTTTGATAAAACTTTGTAAGGACGTGTAAACCGAATAGAGTGAGATTCCTATCGATTTTCGAGCGAGTCAATTGACTGGAACTAGAAATATAGGCAAAAAACTGATATTTTTGATGCCTTTTCGAGGTTTTTTCTTCTATCGGGCGGAATATTAAACCGATTTTCATAAAACTTTGTAAGGTCATGTAATCCGAATAGAGTACGATTCCTATCGATTTTAGAGCGAATCGGTTGATTGGAACTAGATATATAGGCAAAAAACTGATATTTTTGATGCCTTTTTCAGGTTTTTCCTTTCTAGCGGGCGGAATATTTAAGCGATTTTCGTAAAACTTTGTAAGGACGTGTAAACCGAATAAGGTGAGATTCCTATCGGTTTTCGAGCGAATCGGTTGACTGGAACTAATATTATAGGAAAAAAACTGATATTTTTGATGCCTTTTCCAGGTTTTTTTTTCTAGTGGGCGGAATATTAAACCGATTTTCATAAAACTTTGTAAGGTCGTGTAAACCGAATAGAGTGAGGGTCCTATAAGTTTTCGAGAGAATCGGATGACTGGAACTAATTTTTATAGGCAAAAAACTGATATTTTTGATGCCTTTTCGAGGTTTTTTCTTCTATCGGGCGGAAAATTTGACCGATTTTGATAAAACTTTGTAAGGACGTGAAAACCGAATAGAGTGAGATTCCTATCGATTTTCGTGCGAATCGGTTGACTGGAACTAATATTATAGGCCAAAAACTGATATTTTTGATGTCTTTTGCAGGTTTTTTCTTTCTAGCGGGCGGAATATTTAACCGATTTTCATAAAACTTTGTAAGGTCGTGTAAACTGAATAGATTGAGATTCCTATCGATTTTAGAGCGAATCGGTTGACTAGAACTAATATTATAGGAAAAAAACTGATATTTTTGATGTCTTTTCCAGGTTTTTCTTTCTAGCGGGCGCAATATTTGTCCGATTTTGATAAAATTTTGTAAGGACGTGTAAACCGAATAGAGTGAGATTCCTATCGATTTTCGAGCGAATCAGTTGACTGGAAATAGATATATAGGCCAAAAACTGATATTTTTGATGTCTTTTCCAGGTTTTTTCTTTCTAGCGGGCGGAATATTTAACCGATTTTCATAAAACTTTGGAAGGACGTGTAAACCGAATAGAGTGAGACTCCTATCGATTTTCGAGCGAATCGGTTGACTGGAAGTAATATTATAGGGCAAAAAACTGATATTTTTGATGCCATTTCTAGGTTTTTTCTTTCTAGCGGGCGGAATAATTAACCGATTTTGATAAAACTTTGTAAGGACTTGTAAACCGAATAGAGTGAGGTTCCTATCGATTTTTGAGCCAATCGGTTGACTGGAACTAATATTTTAAGAAAAAAACTGATTTTTTTGATGTCTTTTCCAGGTTTTTTCTTTCTAGCGGGCGGAATATTAAACCGATTTTGATAAAACTTTGTAAGGACGTGTAAACCGAATAGAGTGAGATTCCTATCGATTTTCGAGCGAATCGGTTGACTGGAACTAGAAATATAGACCAAAAACTGATATTTTTGAAGTCTTTTCCAGGTTTTTTTTTCTAGTGGGCCGAATATTAAACCGATTATCATAAAACTTTGTAAGGTCGTGTAAACCGAATAGAGTGAGATTCCTATCGATTTTCGTGAGAATCGGTTGACTGGAACTAATATTATAGGCAAAAAACTGATATTTTTGATGCTTTTTCCACGTTTTTTCTTTCTAGCGGGCGGAATATTTAACCGATTTTCGTAAAACTTTGTAAGGACGTGTAAACCGAATAGAGTGAGATTCCTATAAATTTTCGAGCGAATCGGTTGACTGGAACTAGAAATATAGGCCAAAAACTGATATTTTTGATGTCTTTTACAGGTTTTTTCTTTCTAGAGGGCGAAATATATGACCGATTATGATAAAACTTTGTAAGGACGTGTAAACCGAATAGAGTGAGATTCCTATCGATTTTCGAGCGAATCGGTTGACTGGAAATAGATAGATAGGCCAAAAACTGATATTTTTGATGTCTTTTCCAGGTTTTTTCTTTCTAGCGGGCGGAATATTAAACGATTTTCATAAAACTTTGTAAGGACGTGTAAACCGAATAGAGTGAGGTTCCTATCGATTTTAGAGAGAATCGGTTGACTGGAACTAATTTTTATAGGCAAAAACTGATATTTTTGATGCCTTTTCGAGGTTTTTTCTTCTATTGGGCGGAAAATTTGACCGATTTTGATAAAACTTTGTAAGGACGTGAAAACCGAATAGAGTGTGATTCTTATCGATTTTTGAGCCAATCGGTTGACTGGAACTAATATTATAGGAAAAAAACTGATATTTTTGATGCCTTTTCCAGGTTTTTCTTTCTAGCGGGCGCAATATTTGACCGATTTTGATAAAACTTTGTAAGGACGTGTAAACCGAATAGAGTGAGATTCCTATCGATTTTCGAGCGAATCGGTTGACTGGAACTAGAAATATAGGCCAAAAACTGTAATTTTTGATGTCTTTTCCAGGTTTTTTTTTCTAGTGGGCGGAATATTAAACCGATTTTCATAAAACTTTGTAAGGTCATGTAATCCGAATAGAGTACGATTCCTATCGATTTTAGAGCGAATCGGTTGACTGGAACTAGATATATAGGTAAAAAACTGATATTTTTGATGCCTTTTCCAGGTTTTTTCTTTCTAGGGGGCGGAATATTTAACCGATTTTCGTAAAACTTTGTAAGGACGTGTAAACCGAATAAGGTGAGATTCCTATCGGTTTTCGAGCGAATCGGTTGACTGGAACTAATATTATAGGAAAAAAACTGATATTTTTGATGCCTTTTCCAGGTTTTTTTTTCCAGTGGGCGGAATATTAAACCGATTTTCATAAAACTTTGTAAGGACGTGAAAACCGAATAGAGTGAGATTCCTATAAGTTTTCGAGAGAATCGGATGACTGGAACTAATTTTTATAGGCAAAAAACTGATATTTTTGATGCCTTTTCGAGGTTTTTTCTTCTATCGGGCGGAAAATTTGACCGATTTTGATAAAACTTTGTAAGGACGTGAAAACCGAATAGAGTGAGATTCCTATCGATTTTCGGGCGATTCGGTTGACTGGAACTAATATTATAGGCAAAAAACTGATATTTTTGATGCCTTTTCCAGGTTTTTCTTTCTAGCGGGCGGAATATTTAACCGATTTTCATAAAACTTTGTAAGGTCGTGTAAACTGAATAGATTGAGATTCCTATCGATTTTAGAGCGAATCGGTTGACTAGAACTAATATTATAGGAAAAAAACTGATATTTTTGATGCCTTTTCCAGGGTTTTCTTTCTAGCGGGCGCAATATTTGTCCGATTTTGATAAAATTTTGTAAGGACGTGTAAACCGAATAGAGTGAGATTCCTATCGATTTTCGAGCGAATCGGTTGACTGGAAGTAATATTATAGGGCAAAAAACTGATATTTTTGATGCCATTTCTAGGTTTTTTCTTTCTAGCGGGCGGAATATTAAACGATTTTCATAAAACTTTGTAAGGACGTGTAAACCGAACAGAGTGAGGTTCCTATCGATTTTAGAGCGAATCAATTGACTGGAACTAGATATATAGGCCAAAAACTGATATTTTTGATGTCTTTTCCAGGTTTTTTCTTTCTAGCCGGCGGAATATTAAACGATTTTCATAAAACTTTGTAAGGACGTGTAAACCGAATAGAGTGAGGTTCCTATAAGTTTTTGAGAGAATCGGTTGACTGGAACTAGATATATAGGCCAAAAACTGTTATTTTTGATGTCTTTTCCAGGTTTTTTCTTTCTAGCCGGCGGAATATTAAACGATTTTCATAAAACTTTGTAAGGACGTGAAAACCGAATAGAGTGAGATTCCTATAAGTTTTCGAGAGAATCGGATGACTGGAACTAATTTTTATAGGCAAAAAACTGATATTTTTGATGCCTTTTCGAGGTTTTTTCTTCTATCGGGCGGAAAATTTGACCGATTTTGATAAAACTTTGTAAGGACGTGAAAACCGAATAGAGTGAGATTCCTATCGATTTTCGTGCGAATCGGTTGACTGGAACTAATATTATAGGCCAAAAACTGATATTTTTGATGTCTTTTGCAGGTTTTTTCTTTCTAGCGGGCGGAATATTTAACCGATTTTCATAAAACTTTGTAAGGTCGTGTAAACTGAATAGATTGAGATTCCTATCGATTTTAGAGCGAATCGGTTGACTAGAACTAATATTATAGGAAAAAAACTGATATTTTTGATGCCTTTTCCAGGTTTTTCTTTCTAGCGGGCGCAATATTTGTCCGATTTTGATAAAATTTTGTAAGGACGTGTAAACCGAATAGAGTGAGATTCCTATCGATTTTCGAGCGAATCAGTTGACTGGAAATAGATATATAGGCCAAAAACTGATATTTTTGATGTCTTTTCCAGGTTTTTTCTTTCTAGCGGGCGGAATATTTAACCGATTTTCATAAAACTTTGTAAGGACGTGTAAACCGAATAGAGTGAGACTCCTATCGATTTTCGAGCGAATCGGTTGACTGGAAGTAATATTATAGGGCAAAAAACTGATATTTTTGATGCCATTTCTAGGTTTTTTCTTTCTAGCGGGCGGAATAATTAACCGATTTTGATAAAACTTTGTAAGGACTTGTAAACCGAATAGAGTGAGGTTCCTATCGATTTTTGAGCCAATCGGTTGACTGGAACTAATATTTTAAGAAAAAAACTGATATTATTGATGTCTTTTCCAGGTTTTTTTTTCTAGTGGGCGGAATATTAAACCGATTTTCATAAAACTTTGTAAGGTCATGTAATCCGAATAGAGTAAGATTCCTATCGATTTTGGAGCGAATCGGATGACTGGAACTAATATTATAGGAAAAAAACTGATATTTTTGATGCGTTTTCCAGGTTTTTTTTTCTAGCGGGCGGAATATTAAACCGATTTTCATAAAACTTTGTAAGGACGTGAAAACCGAATAGAGTGAGATTCCTATAAGTTTTCGAGAGAATCGGATGACTGGAACTAATTTTTATAGGCAAAAAACTGATATTTTTGATGCCTTTTCGAGGTTTTTTCTTCTATCGGGCGGAAAATTTGACCGATTTTGATAAAACTTTGTAAGGACGTGAAAACCGAATAGAGTGAGATTCCTATCGATTTTCGGGCGATTCGGTTGACTGGAACTAATATTATAGGCAAAAAACTGATATTTTTGATGCCTTTTCCAGGTTTTTCTTTCTAGCGGGCGGAATATTTAACCGATTTTCATAAAACTTTGTAAGGTCGTGTAAACTGAATAGATTGAGATTCCTATCGATTTTAGAGCGAATCGGTTGACTAGAACTAATATTATAGGAAAAAAACTGATATTTTTGATGCCTTTTCCAGGGTTTTCTTTCTAGCGGGCGCAATATTTGTCCGATTTTGATAAAATTTTGTAAGGACGTGTAAACCGAATAGAGTGAGATTCCTATCGATTTTCGAGCGAATCAGTTGACTGGAAATAGATATATAGGCCAAAAACTGATATTTTTGATGTCTTTTCCAGGTTTTTTCTTTCTAGCGGGCGGAATATTTAACCGATTTTCATAAAACTTTGTAAGGACGTGTAAACCGAATAGAGTGGGACTCCTATCGATTTTCGAGCGAATCGGTTGACTGGAAGTAATATTATAGGGCAAAAAACTGATATTTTTGATGCCATTTCTAGGTTTTTTCTTTCTAGCGGGCGGAATATTAAACGATTTTCATAAAACTTTGTAAGGACGTGTAAACCGAACAGAGTGAGGTTCCTATCGATTTTAGAGCGAATCAATTGACTGGAACTAGATATATAGGCCAAAAACTGATATTTTTGATGTCTTTTCCAGGTTTTTTCTTTCTAGCCGGCGGAATATTAAACGATTTTCATAAAACTTTGTAAGGACGTGTAAACCGAATAGAGTGAGGTTCCTATAAGTTTTTGAGAGAATCGGTTGACTGGAACTAGATATATAGGCCAAAAACTGTTATTTTTGATGTCTTTTCCAGGTTTTTTCTTTCTAGCCGGCGGAATATTAAACGATTTTCATAAAACTTTGTAAGGACGTGAAAACCGAATAGAGTGAGATTCCTATAAGTTTTCGAGAGAATCGGATGACTGGAACTAATTTTTATAGGCAAAAAACTGATATTTTTGATGCCTTTTCGAGGTTTTTTCTTCTATCGGGCGGAAAATTTGACCGATTTTGATAAAACTTTGTAAGGACGTGAAAACCGAATAGAGTGAGATTCCTATCGATTTTCGTGCGAATCGGTTGACTGGAACTATTATTATAGGCCAAAAACTGATATTTTTGATGTCTTTTGCAGGTTTTTTCTTTCTAGCGGGCGGAATATTTAACCGATTTTCATAAAACTTTGTAAGGTCGTGTAAACTGAATAGATTGAGATTCCTATCGATTTTAGAGCGAATCGGTTGACTAGAACTAATATTATAGGAAAAAAACTGATATTTTTGATGCCTTTTCCAGGTTTTTCTTTCTAGCGGGCGCAATATTTGTCCGATTTTGATAAAATTTTGTAAGGACGTGTAAACCGAATAGAGTGAGATTCCTATCGATTTTCGAGCGAATCAGTTGACTGGAAATAGATATATAGGCCAAAAACTGATATTTTTGATGTCTTTTCCAGGTTTTTTCTTTCTAGCGGGCGGAATATTTAACCGATTTTCATAAAACTTTGTAAGGACGTGTAAACCGAATAGAGTGAGACTCCTATCGATTTTCGAGCGAATCGGTTGACTGGAAGTAATATTATAGGGCAAAAAACTGATATTTTTGATGCCATTTCTAGGTTTTTTCTTTCTAGCGGGCGGAATAATTAACCGATTTTGATAAAACTTTGTAAGGACTTGTAAACCGAATAGAGTGAGGTTCCTATCGATTTTTGAGCCAATCGGTTGACTGGAACTAATATTTTAAGAAAAAAACTGATATTATTGATGTCTTTTCCAGGTTTTTTTTTCTAGTGGGCGGAATATTAAACCGATTTTCATAAAACTTTGTAAGGTCATGTAATCCGAATAGAGTAAGATTCCTATCGATTTTGGAGCGAATCGGATGACTGGAACTAATATTATAGGAAAAAAACTGATATTTTTGATGCGTTTTCCAGGTTTTTTTTTCTAGCGGGCGGAATATTAAACCGATTTTCATAAAACTTTGTAAGGACCTGTAAACCGAAAAGAGTGAGATTCCTATAGATTTTCGAGCGAATCGGTTGACTGGAACTAGAAATATAGGCCAAAAACTGATATTTTTGATGCCTTTTCCAGGTTTTTTCTTTCTAACGGGCGGAATAATTAACCGGTTTTGATAAAACATTGTAAGGACGTGTAAACCGAATAAAGTGAGGTTCCTATCGATTTTCGAGCCAATCGGTGGACTGGAACTAATATTATAGGCAAAAAACTGATATTTTTGATGCCTCTTCCAGGTTTTTTCTTTCTAGCAGGCGGAATATTAAACCCATTTTAATAAAACTTTATAAGGACGTGAAAACCGAAGAGAGTGAGATTCCTATCGATTTTCGAGCGTATCGGTTGACTGGTATTATTATTATAGGCAAAAAACTGATATTTTTGATGCCTTTTCAAGGTTTTTTCTTTCTAGCGGGCGGAATATTTAACCGATTTTCATAAAACTTTGTAAGGTCGTGTAAACTGAATAAAGTGAGATTCCTATCGATTTTAGAGCGAATCGGTTGACTGGAACTAATATTATAGGCAAAAAACTGATATTTTTGATGCCTATTCCAGGTTTCTCTTTCTAGCGCCGCAATATTTGACCGATTTTGATAAAACTTTGTCAGGACGTGTGAACCGAATAGAGTGAGATTCCTATCGATTTTCGAGCGAATCGGTTGACTGGAAATAGATATATAGGCCAAAACGTATATTTTTGATGTCTTTTTCAGGTTTTTTCTTTCTAGCAGGCGGAATATTTAACCGATTTTGATAAATCTTTGTAAGGACGTGTAATCCGAATAGAGTGAGATTCCTATCGATTTTCGAGCGAATCGGTTGACTGGAACTAATAATATAGGCCAAAAACTGATATTTTTGATGTCTTTTCCAGGTTTTTTTTTCTAGTGGGCGGAATATTAAACCGATTTTCATAAAACTTTGTAAGGTCATGTAATCCGAATAGAGTAAGATTCCTATCGATTTTAGAGCGAATCGGTTGACTGGAACTAGATATATAGGCAAAAAACTGATATTTTTGATGCCTTTTCCAGGTTTTTTCTTTCCAGCGGGCGGAATATTTAACCGATTTTCGTAAAACTTTGTAAGGACGTGTAAACCGAATAAGGTGAGATTCCTATCGGTTTTCGAGCGAATCGGTTGACTGGAACTAATATTATAGGAAAAAAACTGATATTTTTGATGCCTTTTCCAGGTTTTTTTTTCTAGTGGGCGGAATATTAAACCGATTTTTATAAAACTTTGTAAGGTCGTGTAAACCGAATAGAGTGAGATTCCTATAAGTTTTCGAGAGAATCGGTTGACTGGAACTAATTTTTATAGGCAAAAAACTGATATTTTTGATGCCTTTTCGAGGTTTTTTCTTCTATCGGGCGGAAAATTTGACCGATTTTGATAAAACTTTGTAAGGACGTGAAAACCGAAAAGAGTGTGATTCTTATCGATTTTTGAGCCAATCGGTTGACTGGAACTTATATTATAGGAAAAAAACTAATATTTTGACGCCTTTTCCAGGTTTTTCTTTCTAGCGGGCGCAATATTTGACCGATTTTGATAAAACTTTGTAAGGACGTGTAAACCGAATAGAGTGAGATTCCTATCGATTTTCGAGCGAGTCGGTTGACTGGAACTAGAAATATAGGCAAAAAACTGATATTTTTGATGCCTTTTCGAGGTTTTTTCTTCTATCGGGCGGAATATTAAACCGATTTTCATAAAACTTTGTAAGGTCATGTAATCCGAATAGAGTACGATTCCTATCGATTTTAGAGCGAATCGGTTGATTGGAACTAGATATATAGGCAAAAAACTGATATTTTTGATGCCTTTTTCAGGTTTTTCCTTTCTAGCGGGCGGAATATTTAACCGATTTTCGTAAAACTTTGTAAGGACGTGTAAACCGAATAAGGTGAGATTCCTATCGGTTTTCGAGCGAATCGGTTGACTGGAACTAATATTATAGGAAAAAAACTGATATTTTTGATGCCTTTTCCAGGTTTTTTTTTCTAGTGGGCGGAATATTAAACCGATTTTCATAAAACTTTGTAAGGTCGTGTAAACCGAATAGAGTGAGGGTCCTATAAGTTTTCGAGAGAATCGGATGACTGGAACTAATTTTTATAGGCAAAAAACTGATATTTTTGATGCCTTTTCGAGGTTTTTTCTTCTATCGGGCGGAAAATTTGACCGATTTTGATAAAACTTTGTAAGGACGTGAAAACCGAATAGAGTGAGATTCCTATCGATTTTCGTGCGAATCGGTTGACTGGAACTAATATTATAGGCCAAAAACTGATATTTTTGATGTCTTTTGCAGGTTTTTTCTTTCTAGCGGGCGGAATATTTAACCGATTTTCATAAAACTTTGTAAGGTCGTGTAAACTGAATAGATTGAGATTCCTATCGATTTTAGAGCGAATCGGTTGACTAGAACTAATATTATAGGAAAAAAACTGATATTTTTGATGTCTTTTCCAGGTTTTTCTTTCTAGCGGGCGCAATATTTGTCCGATTTTGATAAAATTTTGTAAGGACGTGTAAACCGAATAGAGTGAGATTCCTATCGATTTTCGAGCGAATCAGTTGACTGGAAATAGATATATAGGCCAAAAACTGATATTTTTGATGTCTTTTCCAGGTTTTTTCTTTCTAGCGGGCGGAATATTTAACCGATTTTCATAAAACTTTGGAAGGACGTGTAAACCGAATAGAGTGAGACTCCTATCGATTTTCGAGCGAATCGGTTGACTGGAAGTAATATTATAGGGCAAAAAACTGATATTTTTGATGCCATTTCTAGGTTTTTTCTTTCTAGCGGGCGGAATAATTAACCGATTTTGATAAAACTTTGTAAGGACTTGTAAACCGAATAGAGTGAGGTTCCTATCGATTTTTGAGCCAATCGGTTGACTGGAACTAATATTTTAAGAAAAAAACTGATTTTTTTGATGTCTTTTCCAGGTTTTTTCTTTCTAGCGGGCGGAATATTAAACCGATTTTGATAAAACTTTGTAAGGACGTGTAAACCGAATAGAGTGAGATTCCTATCGATTTTCGAGCGAATCGGTTGACTGGAACTAGAAATATAGACCAAAAACTGATATTTTTGAAGTCTTTTCCAGGTTTTTTTTTCTAGTGGGCCGAATATTAAACCGATTATCATAAAACTTTGTAAGGTCGTGTAAACCGAATAGAGTGAGATTCCTATCGATTTTCGTGAGAATCGGTTGACTGGAACTAATATTATAGGCAAAAAACTGATATTTTTGATGCTTTTTCCACGTTTTTTCTTTCTAGCGGGCGGAATATTTAACCGATTTTCGTAAAACTTTGTAAGGACGTGTAAACCGAATAGAGTGAGATTCCTATCAATTTTCGAGCGAATCGGTTGACTGGAACTAGAAATATAGGCCAAAAACTGATATTTTTGATGTCTTTTACAGGTTTTTTCTTTCTAGAGGGCGAAATATATGACCGATTATGATAAAACTTTGTAAGGACGTGTAAACCGAATAGAGTGAGATTCCTATCGATTTTCGAGCGAATCGGTTGACTGGAAATAGATAGATAGGCCAAAAACTGATATTTTTGATGTCTTTTCCAGGTTTTTTCTTTCTAGCGGGCGGAATATTAAACGATTTTCATAAAACTTTGTAAGGACGTGTATACCGAATAGAGTGAGGTTCCTATCGATTTTAGAGCGAATCGGTTGACTGGAACTAGATATATAGGCCAAAAACTGATATTTTTGATGTCTTTTCCAGGTTTTTTCTTTCTAGCCGGCGGAATATTAAACGATTTTCATAAAACTTTGTAAGGACGTATAAACCGAATAGAGTGAGGTTCCTATAAGTTTTTGAGAGAATCGGTTGACTGGAACTAGATATATAGGCCAAAAACTGTTATTTTTGATGTCTTTTCCAGGTTTTTTCTTTCTAGCCGGCGGAATATTAAACGATTTTCATAAAACTTTGTAAGGACGTGTAAACCGAATAGAGTGAGATTCCTATCGATTTTCGAGGGAATTGGTTGACTGGAACTAGAAATATAGGCCAAAAACTGATATTTTTGATGCCATTTCGAGGTTTTTTCTTCTATCGGGCGGAATATTTGACCGATTTTGATAAAACTTTGTAAGGATGTGAAAACCGAATAGAGTGAGATTCCTATCGATTTTCGTGCGAATCGGTTGACTGGAACTAATAATATAGGCCAAAAACTGATATTTTTGATGTCTTTTCCAGGTTTTTTTTCTAGTGGGCTGAATACTAAACCGATTTTCATAAAACTTTGTAAGGTCATGTTATCCGAATAGAGTAAGATTCCTATCGATTTTAGAGCGAATCGGTTGACTGGAACTAGATATATAGGCAAAAAACTGATATTTTTGATGCCTTTTCCAGGTTTTTTCTTTCTAGCGGGCGGAATATTTAACCGATTTTCGTAAAACTTTGTAAGGACGTGTAAACCGAATAAGGTGAGATTCCTATCGGTTTTCGAGCGAATCGGTTGACTGGAACTAATATTATACGAAAAAAACTGATATTTTTGATGCCTTTTCCAGGATTTTTTTTCTAGTGGGCGGAATATTAAACCGATTTTCATAAAACTTTGTAAGGTCGTGTAAACCGAATAGAGTGAGATTCCTATAAGTTTTCGAGAGAATCGGTTGACTGGAACTAATTTTTATAGGCAAAAACTGATATTTTTGATGCCTTTTCGAGGTTTTTTCTTCTATTGGGCGGAAAATTTGACCGATTTTGATAAAACTTTGTAAGGACGTGAAAACCGAATAGAGTGTGATTCTTATCGATTTTTGAGCCAATCGGTTGACTGGAACTAATATTATAGGAAAAAAACTGATATTTTTGATGCCTTTTCCAGGTTTTTCTTTCTAGCGGGCGCAATATTTGACCGATTTTGATAAAACTTTGTAAGGACGTGTAAACCGAATAGAGTGAGATTCCTATCGATTTTCGAGCGAATCGGTTGACTGGAACTAGAAATATAGGCCAAAAACTGTAATTTTTGATGTCTTTTCCAGGTTTTTTTTTCTAGTGGGCGGAATATTAAACCGATTTTCATAAAACTTTGTAAGGTCATGTAATCCGAATAGAGTACGATTCCTATCGATTTTAGAGCGAATCGGTTGACTGGAACTAGATATATAGGTAAAAAACTGATATTTTTGATGCCTTTTCCAGGTTTTTTCTTTCTAGGGGGCGGAATATTTAACCGATTTTCGTAAAACTTTGTAAGGACGTGTAAACCGAATAAGGTGAGATTCCTATCGGTTTTCGAGCGAATCGGTTGACTGGAACTAATATTATAGGAAAAAAACTGATATTTTTGATGCCTTTTCCAGGTTTTTTTTTCCAGTGGGCGGAATATTAAACCGATTTTCATAAAACTTTGTAAGGACGTGAAAACCGAATAGAGTGAGATTCCTATAAGTTTTCGAGAGAATCGGATGACTGGAACTAATTTTTATAGGCAAAAAACTGATATTTTTGATGCCTTTTCGAGGTTTTTTCTTCTATCGGGCGGAAAATTTGACCGATTTTGATAAAACTTTGTAAGGACGTGAAAACCGAATAGAGTGAGATTCCTATCGATTTTCGGGCGATTCGGTTGACTGGAACTAATATTATAGGCAAAAAACTGATATTTTTGATGCCTTTTCCAGGTTTTTCTTTCTAGCGGGCGGAATATTTAACCGATTTTCATAAAACTTTGTAAGGTCGTGTAAACTGAATAGATTGAGATTCCTATCGATTTTAGAGCGAATCGGTTGACTAGAACTAATATTATAGGAAAAAAACTGATATTTTTGATGCCTTTTCCAGGGTTTTCTTTCTAGCGGGCGCAATATTTGTCCGATTTTGATAAAATTTTGTAAGGACGTGTAAACCGAATAGAGTGAGATTCCTATCGATTTTCGAGCGAATCAGTTGACTGGAAATAGATATATAGGCCAAAAACTGATATTTTTGATGTCTTTTCCAGGTTTTTTCTTTCTAGCGGGCGGAATATTTAACCGATTTTCATAAAACTTTGTAAGGACGTGTAAACCGAATAGAGTGGGACTCCTATCGATTTTCGAGCGAATCGGTTGACTGGAAGTAATATTATAGGGCAAAAAACTGATATTTTTGATGCCATTTCTAGGTTTTTTCTTTCTAGCGGGCGGAATATTAAACGATTTTCATAAAACTTTGTAAGGACGTGTAAACCGAACAGAGTGAGGTTCCTATCGATTTTAGAGCGAATCAATTGACTGGAACTAGATATATAGGCCAAAAACTGATATTTTTGATGTCTTTTCCAGGTTTTTTCTTTCTAGCCGGCGGAATATTAAACGATTTTCATAAAACTTTGTAAGGACGTGTAAACCGAATAGAGTGAGGTTCCTATAAGTTTTTGAGAGAATCGGTTGACTGGAACTAGATATATAGGCCAAAAACTGTTATTTTTGATGTCTTTTCCAGGTTTTTTCTTTCTAGCCGGCGGAATATTAAACGATTTTCATAAAACTTTGTAAGGACGTGAAAACCGAATAGAGTGAGATTCCTATAAGTTTTCGAGAGAATCGGATGACTGGAACTAATTTTTATAGGCAAAAAACTGATATTTTTGATGCCTTTTCGAGGTTTTTTCTTCTATCGGGCGGAAAATTTGACCGATTTTGATAAAACTTTGTAAGGACGTGAAAACCGAATAGAGTGAGATTCCTATCGATTTTCGTGCGAATCGGTTGACTGGAACTAATATTATAGGCCAAAAACTGATATTTTTGATGTCTTTTGCAGGTTTTTTCTTTCTAGCGGGCGGAATATTTAACCGATTTTCATAAAACTTTGTAAGGTCGTGTAAACTGAATAGATTGAGATTCCTATCGATTTTAGAGCGAATCGGTTGACTAGAACTAATATTATAGGAAAAAAACTGATATTTTTGATGCCTTTTCCAGGTTTTTCTTTCTAGCGGGCGCAATATTTGTCCGATTTTGATAAAATTTTGTAAGGACGTGTAAACCGAATAGAGTGAGATTCCTATCGATTTTCGAGCGAATCAGTTGACTGGAAATAGATATATAGGCCAAAAACTGATATTTTTGATGTCTTTTCCAGGTTTTTTCTTTCTAGCGGGCGGAATATTTAACCGATTTTCATAAAACTTTGTAAGGACGTGTAAACCGAATAGAGTGAGACTCCTATCGATTTTCGAGCGAATCGGTTGACTGGAAGTAATATTATAGGGCAAAAAACTGATATTTTTGATGCCATTTCTAGGTTTTTTCTTTCTAGCGGGCGGAATAATTAACCGATTTTGATAAAACTTTGTAAGGACTTGTAAACCGAATAGAGTGAGGTTCCTATCGATTTTTGAGCCAATCGGTTGACTGGAACTAATATTTTAAGAAAAAAACTGATATTATTGATGTCTTTTCCAGGTTTTTTCTTTCTAGCGGGCGGAATATTAAACCGATTTTGATAAAACTTTGTAAGGACGTGTAAACCGAATAGAGTGAGATTCCTATCGATTTTCGAGCGAATCGGTTGACTGGAACTAGAAATATAGACCAAAAACTGATATTTTTGAAGTCTTTTCCAGGTTTTTTTTTCTAGTGGGCGGAATATTAAACCGATTATCATAAAACTTTGTAAGGTCGTGTAAACCGAATAGAGTGAGATTCCTATCGATTTTCGTGCGAATAGGTTGACTGGAACTAATATTATAGGCAAAAAACTGATATTTTTGGTGCCTTTTCCACGTTTTTTCTTTCTAGCGGGCGGAATATTTAACCGATTTTCGTAAAACTTTGTAAGGACGTGTAAACCGAATAGAGTGAGATTCCTATCAATTGTCGAGCGAATCGGTTGACTGGAACTAGAAATATAGGCCAAAAACTGATATTTTTGATGTCTTTTACAGGTTTTTTCTTTCTGGAGGGCGAAATATATGACCGATTTTGATAAAACTTTGTAAGGACGTGTAAACCGAATAGAGTGCGATTCCTATCGATTTTCGAGCGAATTGGTTGACTGGAACTAGAAATATAGGCCAAAAACTGATATTTTTGATGCCATTTCGAGGTTTTTTCTTCCATCGGGCGGAATATTTGACCGATTTTGATAAAACTTTGTAAGGACGTGAAAACCGAATAGAATGAGATTCCTATCGATTTTCGCGCGAATCGGTTGACTGGAACTAATATTATAGGCAAAAAACTGATATTTTTGATGCCTTTTCCAGGTTTTTCTTTCTAGCGCCGCAATATTTGTCCGATTTTGATAAAACTTTGTGAGGACGTGTAATCCGAATAGAGTGAGATTCCTATCGATTTTCGAGCGAATCGGTTGACTGGAACTAATAATATAGGCAAAAAACTGATATTTTTAATGCCATTTGTAGGTTTTTTCTTTCTCGCGGGCGGAATAATTAACCGATTTTGATAAAACTTTGTAAGGACGTGTAAACCGAATAGAGTGTGAGTCTTATCGATTTTTGAGCCAATCGGTTGACTGGAACTAATATTATAGGAAAAAAACTGATATTTTTGATGTCTTTTCCAGGTTTTTTCTTTCTAGCGGGTGGAATATTTAACCGATTTTCATAAAACTTTGTAAGGACGTGTAAGCCGAATAGAGTGAGAATCCTATCGATTTTCGAGCGAATCGGTTGACTGCAAGTAATATTATAGGGCAAAAAACTGATATTTTTGATGCCATTTCTAGGTTTTTTCTTTCTAGCGGGCGGAATAATTAACCGATTTTGATAAAACTTTGTAAGGACGTGTAAACCGAATAGAGTGTGAGTCTTATCGATTTTTGAGCCAATCGGTTGACTGGAACTAATATTATAGGAAAAAAACTGATATTTTTGATGTCTTTTCCAGGTTTTTTCTTTCTAGCGGGCGGAATATTTAACCGATTTTCATAAAACTTTGTAAGGACGTGTAAACCGAATAGAGTGGGACTCCTATCGATTTTCGAGCGAATCGGTTGACTGGAAGTAATATTATAGGGCAAAAAACTGATATTTTTGATGCCATTTCTAGGTTTTTTCTTTCTAGCGGGCGGAATATTAAACGATTTTCATAAAACTTTGTAAGGACGTGTAAACCGAACAGAGTGAGGTTCCTATCGATTTTAGAGCGAATCAATTGACTGGAACTAGATATATAGGCCAAAAACTGATATTTTTGATGTCTTTTCCAGGTTTTTTCTTTCTAGCCGGCGGAATATTAAACGATTTTCATAAAACTTTGTAAGGACGTGTAAACCGAATAGAGTGAGGTTCCTATAAGTTTTTGAGAGAATCGGTTGACTGGAACTAGATATATAGGCCAAAAACTGTTATTTTTGATGTCTTTTCCAGGTTTTTTCTTTCTAGCCGGCGGAATATTAAACGATTTTCATAAAACTTTGTAAGGACGTGAAAACCGAATAGAGTGAGATTCCTATAAGTTTTCGAGAGAATCGGATGACTGGAACTAATTTTTATAGGCAAAAAACTGATATTTTTGATGCCTTTTCGAGGTTTTTTCTTCTATCGGGCGGAAAATTTGACCGATTTTGATAAAACTTTGTAAGGACGTGAAAACCGAATAGAGTGAGATTCCTATCGATTTTCGTGCGAATCGGTTGACTGGAACTAATATTATAGGCCAAAAACTGATATTTTTGATGTCTTTTGCAGGTTTTTTCTTTCTAGCGGGCGGAATATTTAACCGATTTTCATAAAACTTTGTAAGGTCGTGTAAACTGAATAGATTGAGATTCCTATCGATTTTAGAGCGAATCGGTTGACTAGAACTAATATTATAGGAAAAAAACTGATATTTTTGATGCCTTTTCCAGGTTTTTCTTTCTAGCGGGCGCAATATTTGTCCGATTTTGATAAAATTTTGTAAGGACGTGTAAACCGAATAGAGTGAGATTCCTATCGATTTTCGAGCGAATCAGTTGACTGGAAATAGATATATAGGCCAAAAACTGATATTTTTGATGTCTTTTCCAGGTTTTTTCTTTCTAGCGGGCGGAATATTTAACCGATTTTCATAAAACTTTGTAAGGACGTGTAAACCGAATAGAGTGAGACTCCTATCGATTTTCGAGCGAATCGGTTGACTGGAAGTAATATTATAGGGCAAAAAACTGATATTTTTGATGCCATTTCTAGGTTTTTTCTTTCTAGCGGGCGGAATAATTAACCGATTTTGATAAAACTTTGTAAGGACTTGTAAACCGAATAGAGTGAGGTTCCTATCGATTTTTGAGCCAATCGGTTGACTGGAACTAATATTTTAAGAAAAAAACTGATATTATTGATGTCTTTTCCAGGTTTTTTCTTTCTAGCGGGCGGAATATTAAACCGATTTTGATAAAACTTTGTAAGGACGTGTAAACCGAATAGAGTGAGATTCCTATCGATTTTCGAGCGAATCGGTTGACTGGAACTAGAAATATAGACCAAAAACTGATATTTTTGAAGTCTTTTCCAGGTTTTTTTTTCTAGTGGGCGGAATATTAAACCGATTATCATAAAACTTTGTAAGGTCGTGTAAACCGAATAGAGTGAGATTCCTATCGATTTTCGTGCGAATAGGTTGACTGGAACTAATATTATAGGCAAAAAACTGATATTTTTGGTGCCTTTTCCACGTTTTTTCTTTCTAGCGGGCGGAATATTTAACCGATTTTCGTAAAACTTTGTAAGGACGTGTAAACCGAATAGAGTGAGATTCCTATCAATTGTCGAGCGAATCGGTTGACTGGAACTAGAAATATAGGCCAAAAACTGATATTTTTGATGTCTTTTACAGGTTTTTTCTTTCTGGAGGGCGAAATATATGACCGATTTTGATAAAACTTTGTAAGGACGTGTAAACCGAATAGAGTGCGATTCCTATCGATTTTCGAGCGAATTGGTTGACTGGAACTAGAAATATAGGCCAAAAACTGATATTTTTGATGCCATTTCGAGGTTTTTTCTTCCATCGGGCGGAATATTTGACCGATTTTGATAAAACTTTGTAAGGACGTGAAAACCGAATAGAATGAGATTCCTATCGATTTTCGCGCGAATCGGTTGACTGGAACTAATATTATAGGCAAAAAACTGATATTTTTGATGCCTTTTCCAGGTTTTTCTTTCTAGCGCCGCAATATTTGTCCGATTTTGATAAAACTTTGTGAGGACGTGTAATCCGAATAGAGTGAGATTCCTATCGATTTTCGAGCGAATCGGTTGACTGGAACTAATAATATAGGCAAAAAACTGATATTTTTAATGCCATTTGTAGGTTTTTTCTTTCTCGCGGGCGGAATATTTAACCGATTTTGATAAATCTTTGTAAGGACGTGTAATCCGAATAGAGTGAGATTCCTATCGATTTTCGAGCGAATCGGTTGACTGGAACTAATAATATAGGCCAAAAACTGATATTTTTGATGTCTTTTCCAGGTTTTTTTTTCTAGTGGGCGGAATATTAAACCGATTTTCATAAAACTTTGTAAGGTCATGTAATCCGAATAGAGTAAGATTCCTATCGATTTTAGAGCGAATCGGTTGACTGGAACTAGATATATAGGCAAAAAACTGATATTTTTGATGCCTTTTCCAGGTTTTTTCTTTCCAGCGGGCGGAATATTTAACCGATTTTCGTAAAACTTTGTAAGGACGTGTAAACCGAATAAGGTGAGATTCCTATCGGTTTTCGAGCGAATCGGTTGACTGGAACTAATATTATAGGAAAAAAACTGATATTTTTGATGCCTTTTCCAGGTTTTTTTTTCTAGTGGGCGGAATATTAAACCGATTTTTATAAAACTTTGTAAGGTCGTGTAAACCGAATAGAGTGAGATTCCTATAAGTTTTCGAGAGAATCGGTTGACTGGAACTAATTTTTATAGGCAAAAAACTGATATTTTTGATGCCTTTTCGAGGTTTTTTCTTCTATCTGGCGGAAAATTTGACCGATTTTGATAAAACTTTGTAAGGACGTGAAAACCGAAAAGAGTGTGATTCTTATCGATTTTTGAGCCAATCGGTTGACTGGAACTTATATTATAGGAAAAAAACTAATATTTTGACGCCTTTTCCAGGTTTTTCTTTCTAGCGGGCGCAATATTTGACCGATTTTGATAAAACTTTGTAAGGACGTGTAAACCGAATAGAGTGAGATTCCTATCGATTTTCGAGCGAGTCGGTTGACTGGAACTAGAAATATAGGCAAAAAACTGATATTTTTGATGCCTTTTCGAGGTTTTTTCTTCTATCGGGCGGAATATTAAACCGATTTTCATAAAACTTTGTAAGGTCATGTAATCCGAATAGAGTACGATTCCTATCGATTTTAGAGCGAATCGGTTGACTGGAACTAGATATATAGGCAAAAAACTGATATTTTTGATGCCTTTTTCAGGTTTTTCCTTTCTAGCGGGCGGAATATTTAACCGATTTTCGTAAAACTTTGTAAGGACGTGTAAACCGAATAAGGTGAGATTCCTATCGGTTTTCGAGCGAATCGGTTGACTGGAACTAATATTATAGGAAAAAAACTGATATTTTTGATGCCTTTTCCAGGTTTTTTTTTCTAGTGGGCGGAATATTAAACCGATTTTCATAAAACTTTGTAAGGTCGTGTAAACCGAATAGAGTGAGGGTCCTATAAGTTTTCGAGAGAATCGGATGACTGGAACTAATTTTTATAGGCAAAAAACTGATATTTTTGATGCCTTTTCGAGGTTTTTTCTTCTATCGGGCGGAAAATTTGACCGATTTTGATAAAACTTTGTAAGGACGTGAAAACCGAATAGAGTGAGATTCCTATCGATTTTCGTGCGAATCGGTTGACTGGAACTAATATTATAGGCCAAAAACTGATATTTTTGATGTCTTTTGCAGGTTTTTTCTTTCTAGCGGGCGGAATATTTAACCGATTTTCATAAAACTTTGTAAGGTCGTGTAAACTGAATAGATTGAGATTCCTATCGATTTTAGAGCGAATCGGTTGACTAGAACTAATATTATAGGAAAAAAACTGATATTTTTGATGTCTTTTCCAGGTTTTTCTTTCTAGCGGGCGCAATATTTGTCCGATTTTGATAAAATTTTGTAAGGACGTGTAAACCGAATAGAGTGAGATTCCTATCGATTTTCGAGCGAATCAGTTGACTGGAAATAGATATATAGGCCAAAAACTGATATTTTTGATGTCTTTTCCAGGTTTTTTCTTTCTAGCGGGCGGAATATTTAACCGATTTTCATAAAACTTTGGAAGGACGTGTAAACCGAATAGAGTGAGACTCCTATCGATTTTCGAGCGAATCGGTTGACTGGAAGTAATATTATAGGGCAAAAAACTGATATTTTTGATGCCATTTCTAGGTTTTTTCTTTCTAGCGGGCGGAATAATTAACCGATTTTGATAAAACTTTGTAAGGACTTGTAAACCGAATAGAGTGAGGTTCCTATCGATTTTTGAGCCAATCGGTTGACTGGAACTAATATTTTAAGAAAAAAACTGATTTTTTTGATGTCTTTTCCAGGTTTTTTCTTTCTAGCGGGCGGAATATTAAACCGATTTTGATAAAACTTTGTAAGGACGTGTAAACCGAATAGAGTGAGATTCCTATCGATTTTCGAGCGAATCGGTTGACTGGAACTAGAAATATAGACCAAAAACTGATATTTTTGAAGTCTTTTCCAGGTTTTTTTTTCTAGTGGGCCGAATATTAAACCGATTATCATAAAACTTTGTAAGGTCGTGTAAACCGAATAGAGTGAGATTCCTATCGATTTTCGTGAGAATCGGTTGACTGGAACTAATATTATAGGCAAAAAACTGATATTTTTGATGCTTTTTCCAAGTTTTTTCTTTCTAGCGGGCGGAATATTTAACCGATTTTCGTAAAACTTTGTAAGGACGTGTAAACCGAATAGAGTGAGATTCCTATCAATTTTCGAGCGAATCGGTTGACTGGAACTAGAAATATAGGCCAAAAACTGATATTTTTGATGTCTTTTACAGGTTTTTTCTTTCTAGAGGGCGAAATATATGACCGATTATGATAAAACTTTGTAAGGACGTGTAAACCGAATAGAGTGAGATTCCTATCGATTTTCGAGCGAATCGGTTGACTGGAAATAGATAGATAGGCCAAAAACTGATATTTTTGATGTCTTTTCCAGGTTTTTTCTTTCTAGCGGGCGGAATATTAAACGATTTTCATAAAACTTTGTAAGGACGTGTAAACCGAATAGAGTGAGGTTCCTATCGATTTTAGAGCGAATCGGTTGACTGGAACTAGATATATAGGCCAAAAACTGATATTTTTGATGTCTTTTCCAGGTTTTTTCTTTCTAGCCGGCGGAATATTAAACGATTTTCATAAAACTTTGTAAGGACGTATAAACCGAATAGAGTGAGGTTCCTATAAGTTTTTGAGAGAATCGGTTGACTGGAACTAGATATATAGGCCAAAAACTGTTATTTTTGATGTCTTTTCCAGGTTTTTTCTTTCTAGCCGGCGGAATATTAAACGATTTTCATAAAACTTTGTAAGGACGTGTAAACCGAATAGAGTGAGATTCCTATCGATTTTCGAGGGAATTGGTTGACTGGAACTAGAAATATAGGCCAAAAACTGATATTTTTGATGCCATTTCGAGGTTTTTTCTTCTATCGGGCGGAATATTTGACCGATTTTGATAAAACTTTGTAAGGATGTGAAAACCGAATAGAGTGAGATTCCTATCGATTTTCGTGCGAATCGGTTGACTGGAACTAATAATATAGGCCAAAAACTGATATTTTTGATGTCTTTTCCAGGTTTTTTTTCTAGTGGGCTGAATACTAAACCGATTTTCATAAAACTTTGTAAGGTCATGTTATCCGAATAGAGTAAGATTCCTATCGATTTTAGAGCGAATCGGTTGACTGGAACTAGATATATAGGCAAAAAACTGATATTTTTGATGCCTTTTCCAGGTTTTTTCTTTCTAGCGGGCGGAATATTTAACCGATTTTCGTAAAACTTTGTAAGGACGTGTAAACCGAATAAGGTGAGATTCCTATCGGTTTTCGAGCGAATCGGTTGACTGGAACTAATATTATACGAAAAAAACTGATATTTTTGATGCCTTTTCCAGGATTTTTTTTCTAGTGGGCGGAATATTAAACCGATTTTCAGAAAACTTTGTAAGGTCGTGTAAACCGAATAGAGTGAGATTCCTATAAGTTTTCGAGAGAATCAGTTGACTGGAACTAATTTTTATAGGCAAAAACTGATATTTTTGATGCCTTTTCGAGGTTTTTTCTTCTATTGGGCGGAAAATTTGACCGATTTTGATAAAACTTTGTAAGGACGTGAAAACCGAATAGAGTGTGATTCTTATCGATTTTTGAGCCAATCGGTTGACTGGAACTAATATTATAGGAAAAAAACTGATATATTTGATGCCTTTTCCAGGTTTTTCTTTCTAGCGGGCGCAATATTTGACCGATTTTGATAAAACTTTGTAAGGACGTGTAAACCGAATAGAGTGAGATTCCTATCGATTTTAGAGCGAATCGGTTGACTGGAACTAGATATATAGGCCAAAAACTGATATTTTTGATGTCTTTTCCAGGTTTTTTCTTTCTAGCCGGCGGAATATTAAACGATTTTCATAAAACTTTGTAAGGACGTATAAACCGAATAGAGTGAGCTTCCTATAAGTTTTTGAGAGAATCGGTTGACTGGAACTAGATATATAGGCCAAAAACTGTTATTTTTGATGTCTTTTCCAGGTTTTTTCTTTCTAGCCGGCGGAATATTAAACGATTTTCATAAAACTTTGTAAGGACGTGTAAACCGAATAGAGTGAGATTCCTATCGATTTTCGAGGGAATTGGTTGACTGGAACTAGAAATATAGGCCAAAAACTGATATTTTTGATGCCATTTCGAGGTTTTTTCTTCTATCGGGCGGAATATTTGACCGATTTTGATAAAACTTTGTAAGGATGTGAAAACCGAATAGAGTGAGATTCCTATCGATTTTCGTGCGAATCGGTTGACTGGAACTAATAATATAGGCCAAAAACTGTAATTTTTGATGTCTTTTCCAGGTTTTTTTTTCTAGTGGGCGGAATATTAAACCGATTTTCATAAAACTTTGTAAGGTCATGTAATCCGAATAGAGTACGATTCCTATCGATTTTAGAGCGAATCGGTTGACTGGAACTAGATATATAGGTAAAAAACTGATATTTTTGATGCCTTTTCCAGGTTTTTTCTTTCTAGGGGGCGGAATATTTAACCGATTTTCGTAAAACTTTGTAAGGACGTGTAAACCGAATAAGGTGAGATTCCTATCGGTTTTCGAGCGAATCGGTTGACTGGAACTAATATTATAGGAAAAAAACTGATATTTTTGATGCCTTTTCCAGGTTTTTTTTTCCAGTGGGCGGAATATTAAACCGATTTTCATAAAACTTTGTAAGGACGTGAAAACCGAATAGAGTGAGATTCCTATAAGTTTTCGAGAGAATCGGATGACTGGAACTAATTTTTATAGGCAAAAAACTGATATTTTTGATGCCTTTTCGAGGTTTTTTCTTCTATCGGGCGGAAAATTTGACCGATTTTGATAAAACTTTGTAAGGACGTGAAAACCGAATAGAGTGAGATTCCTATCGATTTTCGGGCGATTCGGTTGACTGGAACTAATATTATAGGCAAAAAACTGATATTTTTGATGCCTTTTCCAGGTTTTTCTTTCTAGCGGGCGGAATATTTAACCGATTTTCATAAAACTTTGTAAGGTCGTGTAAACTGAATAGATTGAGATTCCTATCGATTTTAGAGCGAATCGGTTGACTAGAACTAATATTATAGGAAAAAAACTGATATTTTTGATGCCTTTTCCAGGGTTTTCTTTCTAGCGGGCGCAATATTTGTCCGATTTTGATAAAATTTTGTAAGGACGTGTAAACCGAATAGAGTGAGATTCCTATCGATTTTCGAGCGAATCAGTTGACTGGAAATAGATATATAGGCCAAAAACTGATATTTTTGATGTCTTTTCCAGGTTTTTTCTTTCTAGCGGGCGGAATATTTAACCGATTTTCATAAAACTTTGTAAGGACGTGTAAACCGAATAGAGTGAGACTCCTATCGATTTTCGAGCGAATCGGTTGACTGGAAGTAATATTATAGGGCAAAAAACTGATATTTTTGATGCCATTTCTAGGTTTTTTCTTTCTAGCGGGCGGAATAATTAACCGATTTTGATAAAACTTTGTAAGGACTTGTAAACCGAATAGAGTGAGGTTCCTATCGATTTTTGAGCCAATCGGTTGACTGGAACTAATATTTTAAGAAAAAAACTGATATTTTTGATGTCTTTTCCAGGTTTTTTCTTTCTAGCGGGCGGAATATTAAACGATTTTCATAAAACTTTGTAAGGACGTGTAAACCGAACAGAGTGAGGTTCCTATCGATTTTAGAGCGAATCAATTGACTGGAACTAGATATATAGGCCAAAAACTGATATTTTTGATGTCTTTTCCAGGTTTTTTCTTTCTAGCCGGCGGAATATTAAACGATTTTCATAAAACTTTGTAAGGACGTGTAAACCGAATAGAGTGAGGTTCCTATAAGTTTTTGAGAGAATCGGTTGACTGGAACTAGATATATAGGCCAAAAACTGTTATTTTTGATGTCTTTTCCAGGTTTTTTCTTTCTAGCCGGCGGAATATTAAACGATTTTCATAAAACTTTGTAAGGACGTGAAAACCGAATAGAGTGAGATTCCTATAAGTTTTCGAGAGAATCGGATGACTGGAACTAATTTTTATAGGCAAAAAACTGATATTTTTGATGCCTTTTCGAGGTTTTTTCTTCTATCGGGCGGAAAATTTGACCGATTTTGATAAAACTTTGTAAGGACGTGAAAACCGAATAGAGTGAGATTCCTATCGATTTTCGGGCGATTCGGTTGACTGGAACTAATATTATAGGCCAAAAACTGATATTTTTGATGTCTTTTGCAGGTTTTTTCTTTCTAGCGGGCGGAATATTTAACCGATTTTCATAAAACTTTGTAAGGTCGTGTAAACTGAATAGATTGAGATTCCTATCGATTTTAGAGCGAATCGGTTGACTAGAACTAATATTATAGGAAAAAAACTGATATTTTTGATGCCTTTTCCAGGTTTTTCTTTCTAGCGGGCGCAATATTTGTCCGATTTTGATAAAATTTTGTAAGGACGTGTAAACCGAATAGAGTGAGATTCCTATCGATTTTCGAGCGAATCAGTTGACTGGAAATAGATATATAGGCCAAAAACTGATATTTTTGATGTCTTTTCCAGGTTTTTTCTTTCTAGCGGGCGGAATATTTAACCGATTTTCATAAAACTTTGTAAGGACGTGTAAACCGAATAGAGTGAGACTCCTATCGATTTTCGAGCGAATCGGTTGACTGGAAGTAATATTATAGGGCAAAAAACTGATATTTTTGATGCCATTTCTAGGTTTTTTCTTTCTAGCGGGCGGAATAATTAACCGATTTTGATAAAACTTTGTAAGGACTTGTAAACCGAATAGAGTGAGGTTCCTATCGATTTTTGAGCCAATCGGTTGACTGGAACTAATATTTTAAGAAAAAAACTGATATTATTGATGTCTTTTCCAGGTTTTTTCTTTCTAGCGGGCGGAATATTAAACCGATTTTGATAAAACTTTGTAAGGACGTGTAAACCGAATAGAGTGAGATTCCTATCGATTTTCGAGCGAATCGGTTGACTGGAACTAGAAATATAGACCAAAAACTGATATTTTTGAAGTCTTTTCCAGGTTTTTTTTTCTAGTGGGCGGAATATTAAACCGATTATCATAAAACTTTGTAAGGTCGTGTAAACCGAATAGAGTGAGATTCCTATCGATTTTCGTGCGAATAGGTTGACTGGAACTAATATTATAGGCAAAAAACTGATATTTTTGGTGCCTTTTCCACGTTTTTTCTTTCTAGCGGGCGGAATATTTAACCGATTTTCGTAAAACTTTGTAAGGACGTGTAAACCGAATAGAGTGAGATTCCTATCAATTGTCGAGCGAATCGGTTGACTGGAACTAGAAATATAGGCCAAAAACTGATATTTTTGATGTCTTTTACAGGTTTTTTCTTTCTGGAGGGCGAAATATATGACCGATTTTGATAAAACTTTGTAAGGACGTGTAAACCGAATAGAGTGAGATTCCTATCGATTTTCGAGCGAATTGGTTGACTGGAACTAGAAATATAGGCCAAAAACTGATATTTTTGATGCCATTTCGAGGTTTTTTCTTCCATCGGGCGGAATATTTGACCGATTTTGATAAAACTTTGTAAGGACGTGAAAACCGAATAGAATGAGATTCCTATCGATTTTCGTGCGAATCGGTTGACTGGAACTAATATTATAGGCAAAAAACTGATATTTTTGATGCCTTTTCCAGGTTTTTCTTTCTAGCGCCGCAATATTTGTCCGATTTTGATAAAACTTTGTGAGGACGTGTGAACCGAATAGAGTGAGATTCCTATCGATTTTCGAGCGAATCGGTTGACTGGAAATAGATATATAGGCCAAAACTGATATTTTTGATGTCTTTTTCAGGTTTTTTCTTTCTAGCAGGCAGAATATTTAGCCGATTTTGATAAATCTTTGTAAGGACGTGTAATCCGAATAGAGTGAGATTCCTATCGATTTTCGAGCGAATCGGTTGACTGGAACTAATAATATAGGCAAAAAACTGATATTTTTAATGCCATTTGTAGGTTTTTTCTTTCTCGCGGGCGGAATAATTAACCGATTTTGATAAAACTTTGTAAGGACGTGTAAACCGAATAGAGTGTGAGTCTTATCGATTTTTGAGCCAATCGGTTGACTGGAACTAATATTATAGGAAAAAAACTGATATTTTTGATGTCTTTTCCAGGTTTTTTCTTTCTAGCGGGTGGAATATTTAACCGATTTTCATAAAACTTTGTAAGGACGTGTAAGCCGAATAGAGTGAGAATCCTATCGATTTTCGAGCGAATCGGTTGACTGCAAGTAATATTATAGGGCAAAAAACTGATATTTTTGATGCCATTTCTAGGTTTTTTCTTTCTAGCGGGCGGAATAATTAACCGATTTTGATAAAACTTTGTAAGGACTTGTAAACCGAATAGAGTGAGGTTCCTATCGATTTTTGAGCCAATCGGTTGACTGGAACTAATATTTTAAGAAAAAAACTGATATTTTTGATGTGTTTTCCAGGTTTTTTCTTTCTAGCGGGCGGAATATTAAACCGATTTTGATAAAACTTTGTAAGGACGTGTAAACCGAATAGAGGGAGATTCCTATCGATTTTCCAGCGAATCGGTTGACTGGAACTAGAAATATAGACCAAAAACTGATATTTTTGAAGTCTTTTCCAGGTTTTTTTTTCTAGTGGGCGGAATATTAAACCGATTTTCATAAAACTTTGTAAGGTCGTGTAAACCGAATAGAGTGAGAATCCTATCGATTTTCGAGCGAATTGGTTGACTGGAACTAGAAATATAGGCCAAAAACTGATATTTTTGATGCCATTTCGAGGTTTTTTCTTCTATCGGGCGGAATATTTGACCGATTTTGATAAAACTTTGTAAGGATGTAAAAACCGAATAGAGTGAGATTCCTATCGATTTTCGTGCGAATCGGTTGACTGGAAATAGATATATAGGCCAAAAACTGATATTTTTGATGCCTTTTTCAGGTTTTTTCTTTCTAGCAGGCGGAATATTTAACCGATTTTGATAAATCTTTGTAAGGACGTGTAATCCGAATAGAGTGAGATTCCTATCGATTTTCGAGCGAATCGGTTGACCGGAACTAATAATATAGGCCAAAAACTGATATTTTTGATGTCTTTTCCAGGTTTTTTTTTCTAGTGGGCGGAATATTAAACCGATTTTCATAAAACTTTGTAAGGTCATGTAATCCGAATAGAGTAAGATTCCTATCGATTTTGGAGCGAATTGGATGACTGGAACTAATATTATAGGAAAAAAACTGATATTTTTGATGCGTTTTCCAGGTTTTTTTTTCTAGCGGGCGGAATATTAAACCGATTTTCATAAAACTTTGTAAGGACCTGTAAACCGAAAAGAGTGAGATTCCTATAGATTTTCGAGCGAATCGGTTGACTGGAACTAGAAATATAGACCAAAAACTGATATTTTTGAAGTCTTTTCCAGGTTTTTTTTTCTAGTGGGCGGAATATTAAACCGATTATCATAAAACTTTGTAAGGTCGTGTAAACCGAATAGAGTGAGATTCCTATCGATTTTCGTGCGAATAGGTTGACTGGAACTAATATTATAGGCAAAAAACTGATATTTTTGGTGCCTTTTCCACGTTTTTTCTTTCTAGCGGGCGGAATATTTAACCGATTTTCGTAAAACTTTGTAAGGACGTGTAAACCGAATAGAGTGAGATTCCTATCAATTGTCGAGCGAATCGGTTGACTGGAACTAGAAATATAGGCCAAAAACTGATATTTTTGATGTCTTTTACAGGTTTTTTCTTTCTGGAGGGCGAAATATATGACCGATTTTGATAAAACTTTGTAAGGACGTGTAAACCGAATAGAGTGAGATTCCTATCGATTTTCGAGCGAATTGGTTGACTGGAACTAGAAATATAGGCCAAAAACTGATATTTTTGATGCCATTTCGAGGTTTTTTCTTCCATCGGGCGGAATATTTGACCGATTTTGATAAAACTTTGTAAGGACGTGAAAACCGAATAGAATGAGATTCCTATCGATTTTCGTGCGAATCGGTTGACTGGAACTAATATTATAGGCAAAAAACTGATATTTTTGATGCCTTTTCCAGGTTTTTCTTTCTAGCGCCGCAATATTTGTCCGATTTTGATAAAACTTTGTGAGGACGTGTGAACCGAATAGAGTGAGATTCCTATCGATTTTCGAGCGAATCGGTTGACTGGAAATAGATATATAGGCCAAAACTGATATTTTTGATGTCTTTTTCAGGTTTTTTCTTTCTAGCAGGCAGAATATTTAGCCGATTTTGATAAATCTTTGTAAGGACGTGTAATCCGAATAGAGTGAGATTCCTATCGATTTTCGAGCGAATCGGTTGACTGGAACTAATAATATAGGCAAAAAACTGATATTTTTAATGCCATTTGTAGGTTTTTTCTTTCTCGCGGGCGGAATAATTAACCGATTTTGATAAAACTTTGTAAGGACGTGTAAACCGAATAGAGTGTGAGTCTTATCGATTTTTGAGCCAATCGGTTGACTGGAACTAATATTATAGGAAAAAAACTGATATTTTTGATGTCTTTTCCAGGTTTTTTCTTTCTAGCGGGTGGAATATTTAACCGATTTTCATAAAACTTTGTAAGGACGTGTAAGCCGAATAGAGTGAGAATCCTATCGATTTTCGAGCGAATCGGTTGACTGCAAGTAATATTATAGGGCAAAAAACTGATATTTTTGATGCCATTTCTAGGTTTTTTCTTTCTAGCGGGCGGAATAATTAACCGATTTTGATAAAACTTTGTAAGGACTTGTAAACCGAATAGAGTGAGGTTCCTATCGATTTTTGAGCCAATCGGTTGACTGGAACTAATATTTTAAGAAAAAAACTGATATTTTTGATGTGTTTTCCAGGTTTTTTCTTTCTAGCGGGCGGAATATTAAACCGATTTTGATAAAACTTTGTAAGGACGTGTAAACCGAATAGAGGGAGATTCCTATCGATTTTCCAGCGAATCGGTTGACTGGAACTAGAAATATAGACCAAAAACTGATATTTTTGAAGTCTTTTCCAGGTTTTTTTTTCTAGTGGGCGGAATATTAAACCGATTTTCATAAAACTTTGTAAGGTCGTGTAAACCGAATAGAGTGAGAATCCTATCGATTTTCGAGCGAATTGGTTGACTGGAACTAGAAATATAGGCCAAAAACTGATATTTTTGATGCCATTTCGAGGTTTTTTCTTCTATCGGGCGGAATATTTGACCGATTTTGATAAAACTTTGTAAGGATGTAAAAACCGAATAGAGTGAGATTCCTATCGATTTTCGTGCGAATCGGTTGACTGGAAATAGATATATAGGCCAAAAACTGATATTTTTGATGCCTTTTTCAGGTTTTTTCTTTCTAGCAGGCGGAATATTTAACCGATTTTGATAAATCTTTGTAAGGACGTGTAATCCGAATAGAGTGAGATTCCTATCGATTTTCGAGCGAATCGGTTGACCGGAACTAATAATATAGGCCAAAAACTGATATTTTTGATGTCTTTTCCAGGTTTTTTTTTCTAGTGGGCGGAATATTAAACCGATTTTCATAAAACTTTGTAAGGTCATGTAATCCGAATAGAGTAAGATTCCTATCGATTTTGGAGCGAAT
Organism: Lycorma delicatula; assembly: GCF_047948215.1. Taxonomy (NCBI): domain Eukaryota; kingdom Metazoa; phylum Arthropoda; class Insecta; order Hemiptera; family Fulgoridae; genus Lycorma; species Lycorma delicatula. Next base: position 289,235,420 of record NC_134455.1, read on the forward strand.
TGGATGACTGGAACTAATATTATAGGAAAAAAACTGATATTTTTGATGCGTTTTCCAGGTTTTTTTTTCTAGCGGGCGGAATATTAAACCGATTTTCATAAAACTTTGTAAGGACCTGTAAACCGAAAAGAGTGAGATTCCTATAGATTTTCGAGCGAATCGGTTGACTGGAACTAGAAATATAGGCCAAAAACTGATATTTTTGATGCCTTTTCCAGGTTTTTTCTTTCTAACGGGCGGAATAATTAACCGGTTTTGATAAAACATTGTAAGGACGTGTAAACCGAATAAAGTGAGGTTCCTATCGATTTTCGAGCCAATCGGTGGACTGGAACTAATATTATAGGCAAAAAACTGATATTTTTGATGCCTCTTCCAGGTTTTTTCTTTCTAGCAGGCGGAATATTAAACCCATTTTAATAAAACTTTATAAGGACGTGAAAACCGAAGAGAGTGAGATTCCTATCGATTTTCGAGCGTATCGGTTGACTGGTATTATTATTATAGGCAAAAAACTGATATTTTTGATGCCTTTTCAAGGTTTTTTCTTTCTAGCGGGCGGAATATTTAACCGATTTTCATAAAACTTTGTAAGGTCGTGTAAACTGAATAAAGTGAGATTCCTATCGATTTTAGAGCGAATCGGTTGACTGGAACTAATATTATAGGCAAAAAACTGATATTTTTGATGCCTATTCCAGGTTTCTCTTTCTAGCGCCGCAATATTTGACCGATTTTGATAAAACTTTGTCAGGACGTGTGAACCGAATAGAGTGAGATTCCTATCGATTTTCGAGCGAATCGGTTGACTGGAAATAGATATATAGGCCAAAACGTATATTTTTGATGTCTTTTTCAGGTTTTTTCTTTCTAGCAGGCGGAATATTTAACCGATTTTGATAAATCTTTGTAAGGACGTGTAATCCGAATAGAGTGAGATTCCTATCGATTTTCGAGCGAATCGGTTGACTGGAACTAATAATATAGGCCAAAAACTGATATTTTTGATGTCTTTTCCAGGTTTTTTTTTCTAGTGGGCGGAATATTAAACCGATTTTCATAAAACTTTGTAAGGTCATGTAATCCGAATAGAGTAAGATTCCTATCGATTTTAGAGCGAATCGGTTGACTGGAACTAGATATATAGGCAAAAAACTGATATTTTTGATGCCTTTTCCAGGTTTTTTCTTTCCAGCGGGCGGAATATTTAACCGATTTTCGTAAAACATTGTAAGGACGTGTAAACCGAATAAGGTAAGATTCCTATCGGTTTTCGAGCGAATCGGTTGACTGGAACTAATATTATAGGAAAAAAACTGATATTTTTGATGCCTTTTCCAGGTTTTTTTTTCTAGTGGGCGGAATATTAAACCGATTTTTATAAAACTTTGTAAGGTCGTGTAAACCGAATAGAGTGAGATTCCTATAAGTTTTCGAGAGAATCGGTTGACTGGAACTAATTTTTATAGGCAAAAAACTGATATTTTTGATGCCTTTTCGAGGTTTTTTCTTCTATCGGGCGGAAAATTTGACCGATTTTGATAAAACTTTGTAAGGACGTGAAAACCGAAAAGAGTGTGATTCTTATCGATTTTTGAGCCAATCGGTTGACTGGAACTTATATTATAGGAAAAAAACTAATATTTTGACGCCTTTTCCAGGTTTTTCTTTCTAGCGGGCGCAATATTTGACCGATTTTGATAAAACTTTGTAAGGACGTGTAAACCGAATAGAGTGAGATTCCTATCGATTTTCGAGCGAGTCGGTTGACTGGAACTAGAAATATAGGCAAAAAACTGATATTTTTGATGCCTTTTCGAGGTTTTTTCTTCTATCGGGCGGAATATTAAACCGATTTTCATAAAACTTTGTAAGGTCATGTAATCCGAATAGAGTACGATTCCTATCGATTTTAGAGCGAATCGGTTGACTGGAACTAGATATATAGGCAAAAAACTGATATTTTTGATGCCTTTTTCAGGTTTTTCCTTTCTAGCGGGCGGAATATTTAACCGATTTTCGTAAAACTTTGTAAGGACGTGTAAACCGAATAAGGTGAGATTCCTATCGGTTTTCGAGCGAATCGGTTGACTGGAACTAATATTATAGGAAAAAAACTGATATTTTTGATGCCTTTTCCAGGTTTTTTTTTCTAGTGGGCGGAATATTAAACCGATTTTCATAAAACTTTGTAAGGTCGTGTAAACCGAATAGAGTGAGGGTCCTATAAGTTTTCGAGAGAATCGGATGACTGGAACTAATTTTTATAGGCAAAAAACTGATATTTTTGATGCCTTTTCGAGGTTTTTTCTTCTATCGGGCGGAAAATTTGACCGATTTTGATAAAACTTTGTAAGGACGTGAAAACCGAATAGAGTGAGATTCCTATCGATTTTCGTGCGAATCGGTTGACTGGAACTAATATTATAGGCCAAAAACTGATATTTTTGATGTCTTTTGCAGGTTTTTTCTTTCTAGCGGGCGGAATATTTAACCGATTTTCATAAAACTTTGTAAGGTCGTGTAAACTGAATAGATTGAGATTCCTATCGATTTTAGAGCGAATCGGTTGACTAGAACTAATATTATAGGAAAAAAACTGATATTTTTGATGTCTTTTCCAGGTTTTTCTTTCTAGCGGGCGCAATATTTGTCCGATTTTGATAAAATTTTGTAAGGACGTGTAAACCGAATAGAGTGAGATTCCTATCGATTTTCGAGCGAATCAGTTGACTGGAAATAGATATATAGGCCAAAAACTGATATTTTTGATGTCTTTTCCAGGTTTTTTCTTTCTAGCGGGCGGAATATTTAACCGATTTTCATAAAACTTTGGAAGGACGTGTAAACCGAATAGAGTGAGACTCCTATCGATTTTCGAGCGAATCGGTTGACTGGAAGTAATATTATAGGGCAAAAAACTGATATTTTTGATGCCATTTCTAGGTTTTTTCTTTCTAGCGGGCGGAATAATTAACCGATTTTGATAAAACTTTGTAAGGACTTGTAAACCGAATAGAGTGAGGTTCCTATCGATTTTTGAGCCAATCGGTTGACTGGAACTAATATTTTAAGAAAAAAACTGATTTTTTTGATGTCTTTTCCAGGTTTTTTCTTTCTAGCGGGCGGAATATTAAACCGATTTTGATAAAACTTTGTAAGGACGTGTAAACCGAATAGAGTGAGATTCCTATCGATTTTCGAGCGAATCGGTTGACTGGAACTAGAAATATAGACCAAAAACTGATATTTTTGAAGTCTTTTCCAGGTTTTTTTTTCTAGTGGGCGGAATATTAAACCGATTATCATAAAACTTTGTAAGGTCGTGTAAACCGAATAGAGTGAGATTCCTATCGATTTTCGTGAGAATCGGTTGACTGGAACTAATATTATAGGCAAAAAACTGATATTTTTGATGCTTTTTCCACGTTTTTTCTTTCTAGCGGGCGGAATATTTAACCGATTTTCGTAAAACTTTGTAAGGACGTGTAAACCGAATAGAGTGAGATTCCTATCAATTTTCGAGCGAATCGGTTGACTGGAACTAGAAATATAGGCCAAAAACTGATATTTTTGATGTCTTTTACAGGTTTTTTCTTTCTAGAGGGCGAAATATATGACCGATTATGATAAAACTTTGTAAGGACGTGTAAACCGAATAGAGTGAGATTCCTATCGATTTTCGAGCGAATCGGTTGACTGGAAATAGATAGATAGGCCAAAAACTGATATTTTTGATGTCTTTTCCAGGTTTTTTCTTTCTAGCGGGCGGAATATTAAACGATTTTCATAAAACTTTGTAAGGACGTGTAAACCGAATAGAGTGAGGTTCCTATCGATTTTAGAGCGAATCGGTTGACTGGAACTAGATATATAGGCCAAAAACTGATATTTTTGATGTCTTTTCCAGGTTTTTTCTTTCTAGCCGGCGGAATATTAAACGATTTTCATAAAACTTTGTAAGGACGTATAAACCGAATAGAGTGAGGTTCCTATAAGTTTTTGAGAGAATCGGTTGACTGGAACTAGATATATAGGCCAAAAACTGTTATTTTTGATGTCTTTTCCAGGTTTTTTCTTTCTAGCCGGCGGAATATTAAACGATTTTCATAAAACTTTGTAAGGACGTGTAAACCGAATAGAGTGAGATTCCTATCGATTTTCGAGGGAATTGGTTGACTGGAACTAGAAATATAGGCCAAAAACTGATATTTTTGATGCCATTTCGAGGTTTTTTCTTCTATCGGGCGGAATATTTGACCGATTTTGATAAAACTTTGTAAGGATGTGAAAACCGAATAGAGTGAGATTCCTATCGATTTTCGTGCGAATCGGTTGACTGGAACTAATAATATAGGCCAAAAACTGATATTTTTGATGTCTTTTCCAGGTTTTTTTTCTAGTGGGCTGAATACTAAACCGATTTTCACAAAACTTTGTAAGGTCATGTTATCCGAATAGAGTAAGATTCCTATCGATTTTAGAGCGAATCGGTTGACTGGAACTAGATATATAGGCAAAAAACTGATATTTTTGATGCCTTTCCAGGTTTTTTCTTTCTAGCGGGCGGAATATTTAACCGATTTTCGTAAAACTTTGTAAGGACGTGTAAACCGAATAAGGTGAGATTCCTATCGGTTTTCGAGAGAATCGGTTGACTGGAACTAATTTTTATAGGCAAAAACTGATATTTTTGATGCCTTTTCGAGGTTTTTTCTTCTATTGGGCGGAAAATTTGACCGATTTTGATAAAACTTTGTAAGGACGTGAAAACCGAATAGAGTGTGATTCTTATCGATTTTTGAGCCAATCGGTTGACTGGAACTAATATTATAGGAAAAAAACTGATATTTTTGATGCCTTTTCCAGGTTTTTCTTTCTAGCGGGCGCAATATTTGACCGATTTTGATAAAACTTTGTAAGGACGTGTAAACCGAATAGAGTGAGATTCCTATCGATTTTCGAGCGAATCGGTTGACTGGAACTAGAAATATAGGCCAAAAACTGTAATTTTTGATGTCTTTTCCAGGTTTTTTTTTCTAGTGGGCGGAATATTAAACCGATTTTCATAAAACTTTGTAAGGTCATGTAATCCGAATAGAGTACGATTCCTATCGATTTTAGAGCGAATCGGTTGACTGGAACTAGATATATAGGTAAAAAACTGATATTTTTGATGCCTTTTCCAGGTTTTTTCTTTCTAGGGGGCGGAATATTTAACCGATTTTCGTAAAACTTTGTAAGGACGTGTAAACCGAATAAGGTGAGATTCCTATCGGTTTTCGAGCGAATCGGTTGACTGGAACTAATATTATAGGAAAAAAACTGATATTTTTGATGCCTTTTCCAGGTTTTTTTTTCCAGTGGGCGGAATATTAAACCGATTTTCATAAAACTTTGTAAGGACGTGAAAACCGAATAGAGTGAGATTCCTATAAGTTTTCGAGAGAATCGGATGACTGGAACTAATTTTTATAGGCAAAAAACTGATATTTTTGATGCCTTTTCGAGGTTTTTTCTTCTATCGGGCGGAAAATTTGACCGATTTTGATAAAACTTTGTAAGGACGTGAAAACCGAATAGAGTGAGATTCCTATCGATTTTCGGGCGATTCGGTTGACTGGAACTAATATTATAGGCCAAAAACTGATATTTTTGATGTCTTTTGCAGGTTTTTTCTTTCTAGCGGGCGGAATATTTAACCGATTTTCATAAAACTTTGTAAGGTCGTGTAAACTGAATAGATTGAGATTCCTATCGATTTTAGAGCGAATCGGTTGACTAGAACTAATATTATAGGAAAAAAACTGATATTTTTGATGCCTTTTCCAGGTTTTTCTTTCTAGCGGGCGCAATATTTGTCCGATTTTGATAAAATTTTGTAAGGACGTGTAAACCGAATAGAGTGAGATTCCTATCGATTTTCGAGCGAATCAGTTGACTGGAAATAGATATATAGGCCAAAAACTGATATTTTTGATGTCTTTTCCAGGTTTTTTCTTTCTAGCGGGCGGAATATTTAACCGATTTTCATAAAACTTTGTAAGGACGTGTAAACCGAATAGAGTGAGACTCCTATCGATTTTCGAGCGAATCGGTTGACTGGAAGTAATATTATAGGGCAAAAAACTGATATTTTTGATGCCATTTCTAGGTTTTTTCTTTCTAGCGGGCGGAATAATTAACCGATTTTGATAAAACTTTGTAAGGACTTGTAAACCGAATAGAGTGAGGTTCCTATCGATTTTTGAGCCAATCGGTTGACTGGAACTAATATTTTAAGAAAAAAACTGATATTATTGATGTCTTTTCCAGGTTTTTTCTTTCTAGCGGGCGGAATATTAAACCGATTTTGATAAAACTTTGTAAGGACGTGTAAACCGAATAGAGTGAGATTCCTATCGATTTTCGAGCGAATCGGTTGACTGGAACTAGAAATATAGACCAAAAACTGATATTTTTGAAGTCTTTTCCAGGTTTTTTTTTCTAGTGGGCGGAATATTAAACCGATTATCATAAAACTTTGTAAGGTCGTGTAAACCGAATAGAGTGAGATTCCTATCGATTTTCGTGCGAATAGGTTGACTGGAACTAATATTATAGGCAAAAAACTGATATTTTTGGTGCCTTTTCCACGTTTTTTCTTTCTAGCGGGCGGAATATTTAACCGATTTTCGTAAAACTTTGTAAGGACGTGTAAACCGAATAGAGTGAGATTCCTATCAATTTTCGAGCGAATCGGTTGACTGGAACTAGAAATATAGGCCAAAAACTGATATTTTTGATGTCTTTTACAGGTTTTTTCTTTCTAGAGGGCGAAATATATGACCGATTATGATAAAACTTTGTAAGGACGTGTAAACCGAATAGAGTGAGATTCCTATCGATTTTCGAGCGAATCGGTTGACTGGAAATAGATAGATAGGCCAAAAACTGATATTTTTGATGTCTTTTCCAGGTTTTTTCTTTCTAGCGGGCGGAATATTAAACGATTTTCATAAAACTTTGTAAGGACGTGTAAACCGAATAGAGTGAGGTTCCTATCGATTTTAGAGCGAATCAATTGACTGGAACTAGATATATAGGCCAAAAACTGATATTTTTGATGTCTTTTCCAGGTTTTTTCTTTCTAGCCGGCGGAATATTAAACGATTTTCATAAAACTTTGTAAGGACGTGTAAACCGAATAGAGTGAGGTTCCTATAAGTTTTTGAGAGAATCGGTTGACTGGAACTAGATATATAGGCCAAAAACTGTTATTTTTGATGGCTTTTCCAGGTTTTTTCTTTCTAGCCGGCGGAATATTAAACGATTTTCATAAAACTTTGTAAGGACGTGAAAACCGAATAGAGTGAGATTCCTATAAGTTTTCGAGAGAATCGGATGACTGGAACTAATTTTTATAGGCAAAAAACTGATATTTTTGATGCCTTTTCGAGGTTTTTTCTTCTATCGGGCGGAAAATTTGACCGATTTTGATAAAACTTTGTAAGGACGTGAAAACCGAATAGAGTGAGATTCCTATCGATTTTCGTGCGAATCGGTTGACTGGAACTAATATTATAGGCCAAAAACTGATATTTTTGATGTCTTTTCCAGGTTTTTTCTTTCTAGCGGGCGGAATATTTAACCGATTTTCATAAAACTTTGTAAGGACGTGTAAACCGAATAGAGTGAGACTCCTATCGATTTTCGAGCGAATCGGTTGACTGGAAGTAATATTATAGGGCAAAAAACTGATATTTTTGATGCCATTTCTAGGTTTTTTCTTTCTAGCGGGCGGAATAATTAACCGATTTTGATAAAACTTTGTAAGGACGTGTAAACCGAATAGAGTGAGATTCCTATCGATTTTCGAGCGAATCGGTTGACTGGAAATAGATAGATAGGCCAAAAACTGATATTTTTGATGTCTTTTCCAGGTTTTTTCTTTCTAGCGGGCGGAATATTAAACGATTTTCATAAAACTTTGTAAGGACGTGTAAACCGAATAGAGTGAGGTTCCTATCGATTTTAGAGCGAATCGGTTGACTGGAACTAGATATATAGGCCAAAAACTGATATTTTTGATGTCTTTTCCAGGTTTTTTCTTTCTAGCGGGCGGAATATTAAACGATTTTCATAAAACTTTGTAAGGACGTGTAAACCGAATAGAGTGAGGTTCCTATCGATTTTAGAGCGAATCGGTTGACTGGAACTAGATATATAGGCCAAAAACTGATATTTTTGATGTCTTTTCCAGGTTTTTTCTTTCTAGCCGGCGGAATATTAAACGATTTTCATAAAACTTTGTAAGGACGTGTAAACCGAATAGAGTGAGACTCCTATCGATTTTCGAGCGAATCGGTTGACTGGAAGTAATATTATAGGGCAAAAAACTGATATTTTTGATGCCATTTCTAGGTTTTTTCTTTCTAGCGGGCGGAATAATTAACCAATTTTGATAAAACTTTGTAAGGACTTGTAAACCGAATAGAGTGAGGTTCCTATCGATTTTTGAGCCAATCGGTTGACTGGAACTAATATTTTAAGAAAAAAAATGATATTTTTGATGTCTTTTCCAGGTTTTTTCTTTCTAGCGGGCGGAATATTAAACCGATTTTGATGAAACTTTGTAAGGACGTGTAAACCGAATAGAGTGAGATTCCTATCGATTTTCGAGCGAATCGGTTGACTGGAACTAGAAATATAGACCAAAAACTGATATTTTTGAAGTCTTTTCCAGGTTTTTTCTTTCTAGAGGGCGAAATATATGACCGATTATGATAAAACTTTGTAAGGACGTGTAAACCGAATAGAGTGAGATTCCTATCGATTTTCGAGCGAATCGGTTGACTGGAAATAGATAGATAGGCCAAAAACTGATATTTTTGATGTCTTTTCCAGGTTTTTTCTTTCTAGCGGGCGGAATATTAAACGATTTTCATAAAACTTTGTAAGGACGTGTAAACCGAATAGAGTGAGGTTCCTATCGATTTTAGAGCGAATCGGTTGACTGGAACTAGATATATAGGCCAAAAACTGATATTTTTGATGTCTTTTCCAGGTTTTTTCTTTCTAGCCGGCGGAATATTAAACGATTTTCATAAAACTTTGTAAGGACGTATAAACCGAATAGAGTGAGGTTCCTATAAGTTTTTGAGAGAATCGGTTGACTGGAACTAGATATATAGGCCAAAAACTGTTATTTTTGATGTCTTTTCCAGGTTTTTTCTTTCTAGCCGGCGGAATATTAAACGATTTTCATAAAACTTTGTAAGGACGTGTAAACCGAATAGAGTGAGATTCCTATCGATTTTCGAGGGAATTGGTTGACTGGAACTAGAAATATAGGCCAAAAACTGATATTTTTGATGCCATTTCGAGGTTTTTTCTTCTATCGGGCGGAATATTTGACCGATTTTGATAAAACTTTGTAAGGATGTGAAAACCGAATAGAGTGAGATTCCTATCGATTTTCGTGCGAATCGGTTGACTGGAACTAATAATATAGGCCAAAAACTGATATTTTTGATGTCTTTTCCAGGTTTTTTTTCTAGTGGGCTGAATACTAAACCGATTTTCATAAAACTTTGTAAGGTCATGTTATCCGAATAGAGTAAGATTCCTATCGATTTTAGAGCGAATCGGTTGACTGGAACTAGATATATAGGCAAAAAACTGATATTTTTGATGCCTTTTCCAGGTTTTTTCTTTCTAGCGGGCGGAATATTTAACCGATTTTCGTAAAACTTTGTAAGGACGTGTAAACCGAATAAGGTGAGATTCCTATCGGTTTTCGAGCGAATCGGTTGACTGGAACTAATATTATACGAAAAAAACTGATATTTTTGATGCCTTTTCCAGGATTTTTTTTCTAGTGGGCGGAATATTAAACCGATTTTCATAAAACTTTGTAAGGTCGTGTAAACCGAATAGAGTGAGATTCCTATAAGTTTTCGAGAGAATCAGTTGACTGGAACTAATTTTTATAGGCAAAAACTGATATTTTTGATGCCTTTTCGAGGTTTTTTCTTCTATTGGGCGGAAAATTTGACCGATTTTGATAAAACTTTGTAAGGACGTGAAAACCGAATAGAGTGTGATTCTTATCGATTTTTGAGCCAATCGGTTGACTGGAACTAATATTATAGGAAAAAAACTGATATATTTGATGCCTTTTCCAGGTTTTTCTTTCTAGCGGGCGCAATATTTGACCGATTTTGATAAAACTTTGTAAGGACGTGTAAACCGAATAGAGTGAGATTCCTATCGATTTTAGAGCGAATCGGTTGACTGGAACTAGATATATAGGCCAAAAACTGATATTTTTGATGTCTTTTCCAGGTTTTTTCTTTCTAGCCGGCGGAATATTAAACGATTTTCATAAAACTTTGTAAGGACGTATAAACCGAATAGAGTGAGCTTCCTATAAGTTTTTGAGAGAATCGGTTGACTGGAACTAGATATATAGGCCAAAAACTGTTATTTTTGATGTCTTTTCCAGGTTTTTTCTTTCTAGCCGGCGGAATATTAAACGATTTTCATAAAACTTTGTAAGGACGTGTAAACCGAATAGAGTGAGATTCCTATCGATTTTCGAGGGAATTGGTTGACTGGAACTAGAAATATAGGCCAAAAACTGATATTTTTGATGCCATTTCGAGGTTTTTTCTTCTATCGGGCGGAATATTTGACCGATTTTGATAAAACTTTGTAAGGATGTGAAAACCGAATAGAGTGAGATTCCTATCGATTTTCGTGCGAATCGGTTGACTGGAACTAATAATATAGGCCAAAAACTGTAATTTTTGATGTCTTTTCCAGGTTTTTTTTTCTAGTGGGCGGAATATTAAACCGATTTTCATAAAACTTTGTAAGGTCATGTAATCCGAATAGAGTACGATTCCTATCGATTTTAGAGCGAATCGGTTGACTGGAACTAGATATATAGGTAAAAAACTGATATTTTTGATGCCTTTTCCAGGTTTTTTCTTTCTAGGGGGCGGAATATTTAACCGATTTTCGTAAAACTTTGTAAGGACGTGTAAACCGAATAAGGTGAGATTCCTATCGGTTTTCGAGCGAATCGGTTGACTGGAACTAATATTATAGGAAAAAAACTGATATTTTTGATGCCTTTTCCAGGTTTTTTTTTCCAGTGGGCGGAATATTAAACCGATTTTCATAAAACTTTGTAAGGACGTGAAAACCGAATAGAGTGAGATTCCTATAAGTTTTCGAGAGAATCGGATGACTGGAACTAATTTTTATAGGCAAAAAACTGATATTTTTGATGCCTTTTCGAGGTTTTTTCTTCTATCGGGCGGAAAATTTGACCGATTTTGATAAAACTTTGTAAGGACGTGAAAACCGAATAGAGTGAGATTCCTATCGATTTTCGGGCGATTCGGTTGACTGGAACTAATATTATAGGCAAAAAACTGATATTTTTGATGCCTTTTCCAGGTTTTTCTTTCTAGCGGGCGGAATATTTAACCGATTTTCATAAAACTTTGTAAGGTCGTGTAAACTGAATAGATTGAGATTCCTATCGATTTTAGAGCGAATCGGTTGACTAGAACTAATATTATAGGAAAAAAACTGATATTTTTGATGCCTTTTCCAGGGTTTTCTTTCTAGCGGGCGCAATATTTGTCCGATTTTGATAAAATTTTGTAAGGACGTGTAAACCGAATAGAGTGAGATTCCTATCGATTTTCGAGCGAATCAGTTGACTGGAAATAGATATATAGGCCAAAAACTGATATTTTTGATGTCTTTTCCAGGTTTTTTCTTTCTAGCGGGCGGAATATTTAACCGATTTTCATAAAACTTTGTAAGGACGTGTAAACCGAATAGAGTGAGACTCCTATCGATTTTCGAGCGAATCGGTTGACTGGAAGTAATATTATAGGGCAAAAAACTGATATTTTTGATGCCATTTCTAGGTTTTTTCTTTCTAGCGGGCGGAATAATTAACCGATTTTGATAAAACTTTGTAAGGACTTGTAAACCGAATAGAGTGAGGTTCCTATCGATTTTTGAGCCAATCGGTTGACTGGAACTAATATTTTAAGAAAAAAACTGATATTTTTGATGTCTTTTCCAGGTTTTTTCTTTCTAGCGGGCGGAATATTAAACGATTTTCATAAAACTTTGTAAGGACGTGTAAACCGAACAGAGTGAGGTTCCTATCGATTTTAGAGCGAATCAATTGACTGGAACTAGATATATAGGCCAAAAACTGATATTTTTGATGTCTTTTCCAGGTTTTTTCTTTCTAGCCGGCGGAATATTAAACGATTTTCATAAAACTTTGTAAGGACGTGTAAACCGAATAGAGTGAGGTTCCTATAAGTTTTTGAGAGAATCGGTTGACTGGAACTAGATATATAGGCCAAAAACTGTTATTTTTGATGTCTTTTCCAGGTTTTTTCTTTCTAGCCGGCGGAATATTAAACGATTTTCATAAAACTTTGTAAGGACGTGAAAACCGAATAGAGTGAGATTCCTATAAGTTTTCGAGAGAATCGGATGACTGGAACTAATTTTTATAGGCAAAAAACTGATATTTTTGATGCCTTTTCGAGGTTTTTTCTTCTATCGGGCGGAAAATTTGACCGATTTTGATAAAACTTTGTAAGGACGTGAAAACCGAATAGAGTGAGATTCCTATCGATTTTCGTGCGAATCGGTTGACTGGAACTAATATTATAGGCCAAAAACTGATATTTTTGATGTCTTTTGCAGGTTTTTTCTTTCTAGCGGGCGGAATATTTAACCGATTTTCATAAAACTTTGTAAGGTCGTGTAAACTGAATAGATTGAGATTCCTATCGATTTTAGAGCGAATCGGTTGACTAGAACTAATATTATAGGAAAAAAACTGATATTTTTGATGCCTTTTCCAGGTTTTTCTTTCTAGCGGGCGCAATATTTGTCCGATTTTGATAAAATTTTGTAAGGACGTGTAAACCGAATAGAGTGAGATTCCTATCGATTTTCGAGCGAATCAGTTGACTGGAAATAGATATATAGGCCAAAAACTGATATTTTTGATGTCTTTTCCAGGTTTTTTCTTTCTAGCGGGCGGAATATTTAACCGATTTTCATAAAACTTTGTAAGGACGTGTAAACCGAATAGAGTGAGACTCCTATCGATTTTCGAGCGAATCGGTTGACTGGAAGTAATATTATAGGGCAAAAAACTGATATTTTTGATGCCATTTCTAGGTTTTTTCTTTCTAGCGGGCGGAATAATTAACCGATTTTGATAAAACTTTGTAAGGACTTGTAAACCGAATAGAGTGAGGTTCCTATCGATTTTTGAGCCAATCGGTTGACTGGAACTAATATTTTAAGAAAAAAACTGATATTATTGATGTCTTTTCCAGGTTTTTTCTTTCTAGCGGGCGGAATATTAAACCGATTTTGATAAAACTTTGTAAGGACGTGTAAACCGAATAGAGTGAGATTCCTATCGATTTTCGAGCGAATCGGTTGACTGGAACTAGAAATATAGACCAAAAACTGATATTTTTGAAGTCTTTTCCAGGTTTTTTTTTCTAGTGGGCGGAATATTAAACCGATTATCATAAAACTTTGTAAGGTCGTGTAAACCGAATAGAGTGAGATTCCTATCGATTTTCGTGCGAATAGGTTGACTGGAACTAATATTATAGGCAAAAAACTGATATTTTTGGTGCCTTTTCCACGTTTTTTCTTTCTAGCGGGCGGAATATTTAACCGATTTTCGTAAAACTTTGTAAGGACGTGTAAACCGAATAGAGTGAGATTCCTATCAATTGTCGAGCGAATCGGTTGATTGGAACTAGAAATATAGGCCAAAAACTGATATTTTTGATGCCATTTCGAGGTTTTTTCTTCCATCGGGCGGAATATTTGACCGATTTTGATAAAACTTTGTAAGGACGTGAAAACCGAATAGAATGAGATTCCTATCGATTTTCGTGCGAATCGGTTGACTGGAACTAATATTATAGGCAAAAAACTGATATTTTTGATGCCTTTTCCAGGTTTTTCTTTCTAGCGCCGCAATATTTGTCCGATTTTGATAAAACTTTGTGAGGACGTGTGAACCGAATAGAGTGAGATTCCTATCGATTTTCGAGCGAATCGGTTGACTGGAAATAGATATATAGGCCAAAACTGATATTTTTGATGTCTTTTTCAGGTTTTTTCTTTCTAGCAGGCAGAATATTTAGCCGATTTTGATAAATCTTTGTAAGGACGTGTAATCCGAATAGAGTGAGATTCCTATCGATTTTCGAGCGAATCGGTTGACTGGAACTAATAATATAGGCAAAAAACTGATATTTTTAATGCCATTTGTAGGTTTTTTCTTTCTCGCGGGCGGAATAATTAACCGATTTTGATAAAACTTTGTAAGGACGTGTAAACCGAATAGAGTGTGAGTCTTATCGATTTTTGAGCCAATCGGTTGACTGGAACTAATATTATAGGAAAAAAACTGATATTTTTGATGTCTTTTCCAGGTTTTTTCTTTCTAGCGGGTGGAATATTTAACCGATTTTCATAAAACTTTGTAAGGACGTGTAAGCCGAATAGAGTGAGAATCCTATCGATTTTCGAGCGAATCGGTTGACTGCAAGTAATATTATAGGGCAAAAAACTGATATTTTTGATGCCATTTCTAGGTTTTTTCTTTCTAGCGGGCGGAATAATTAACCGATTTTGATAAAACTTTGTAAGGACTTGTAAACCGAATAGAGTGAGGTTCCTATCGATTTTTGAGCCAATCGGTTGACTGGAACTAATATTTTAAGAAAAAAACTGATATTTTTGATGTGTTTTCCAGGTTTTTTCTTTCTAGCGGGCGGAATATTAAACCGATTTTGATAAAACTTTGTAAGGACGTGTAAACCGAATAGAGGGAGATTCCTATCGATTTTCCAGCGAATCGGTTGACTGGAACTAGAAATATAGACCAAAAACTGATATTTTTGAAGTCTTTTCCAGGTTTTTTTTTCTAGTGGGCGGAATATTAAACCGATTTTCATAAAACTTTGTAAGGTCGTGTAAACCGAATAGAGTGAGATTCCTATCGATTTTCGAGCGAATTCGTTGACTGGAACTAGAAATATAGGCCAAAAACTGATATTTTTGATGCCATTTCGAGGTTTTTTCTTCTATCGGGCGGAATATTTGACCGATTTTGATAAAACTTTGTAAGGATGTAAAAACCGAATAGAGTGAGATTCCTATCGATTTTCGTGCGAATCGGTTGACTGGAAATAGATATATAGGCCAAAAACTGATATTTTTGATGCCTTTTTCAGGTTTTTTCTTTCTAGCAGGCGGAATATTTAACCGATTTTGATAAATCTTTGTAAGGACGTGTAATCCGAATAGAGTGAGATTCCTATCGATTTTCGAGCGAATCGGTTGACCGGAACTAATAATATAGGCCAAAAACTGATATTTTTGATGTCTTTTCCAGGTTTTTTTTTCTAGTGGGCGGAATATTAAACCGATTTTCATAAAACTTTGTAAGGTCATGTAATCCGAATAGAGTAAGATTCCTATCGATTTTGGAGCGAATTGGATGACTGGAACTAATATTATAGGAAAAAAACTGATATTTTTGATGCGTTTTCCAGGTTTTTTTTTCTAGCGGGCGGAATATTAAACCGATTTTCATAAAACTTTGTAAGGACCTGTAAACCGAAAAGAGTGAGATTCCTATAGATTTTCGAGCGAATCGGTTGACTGGAACTAGAAATATAGGCCAAAAACTGATATTTTTGATGCCTTTTCCAGGTTTTTTCTTTCTAACGGGCGGAATAATTAACCGGTTTTGATAAAACATTGTAAGGACGTGTAAACCGAATAAAGTGAGGTTCCTATCGATTTTCGAGCCAATCGGTGGACTGGAACTAATATTATAGGCAAAAAACTGATATTTTTGATGTCTTTTCCAGGTTTTTTCTTTCTAGCGGGTGGAATATTTAACCGATTTTCATAAAACTTTGTAAGGACGTGTAAGCCGAATAGAGTGAGAATCCTATCGATTTTCGAGCGAATCGGTTGACTGCAAGTAATATTATAGGGCAAAAAACTGATATTTTTGATGCCATTTCTAGGTTTTTTCTTTCTAGCGGGCGGAATAATTAACCGATTTTGATAAAACTTTGTAAGGACTTGTAAACCGAATAGAGTGAGGTTCCTATCGATTTTTGAGCCAATCGGTTGACTGGAACTAATATTTTAAGAAAAAAACTGATATTTTTGATGTGTTTTCCAGGTTTTTTCTTTCTAGCGGGCGGAATATTAAACCGATTTTGATAAAACTTTGTAAGGACGTGTAAACCGAATAGAGGGAGATTCCTATCGATTTTCCAGCGAATCGGTTGACTGGAACTAGAAATATAGACCAAAAACTGATATTTTTGAAGTCTTTTCCAGGTTTTTTTTTCTAGTGGGCGGAATATTAAACCGATTTTCATAAAACTTTGTAAGGTCGTGTAAACCGAATAGAGTGAGATTCCTATCGATTTTCGAGCGAATTGGTTGACTGGAACTAGAAATATAGGCCAAAAACTGATATTTTTGATGCCATTTCGAGGTTTTTTCTTCTATCGGGCGGAATATTTGACCGATTTTGATAAAACTTTGTAAGGATGTAAAAACCGAATAGAGTGAGATTCCTATCGATTTTCGTGCGAATCGGTTGACTGGAAATAGATATATAGGCCAAAAACTGATATTTTTGATGCCTTTTTCAGGTTTTTTCTTTCTAGCAGGCGGAATATTTAACCGATTTTGATAAATCTTTGTAAGGACGTGTAATCCGAATAGAGTGAGATTCCTATCGATTTTCGAGCGAATCGGTTGACCGGAACTAATAATATAGGCCAAAAACTGATATTTTTGATGTCTTTTCCAGGTTTTTTTTTCTAGTGGGCGGAATATTAAACCGATTTTCATAAAACTTTGTAAGGTCATGTAATCCGAATAGAGTAAGATTCCTATCGATTTTGGAGCGAATTGGATGACTGGAACTAATATTATAGGAAAAAAACTGATATTTTTGATGCGTTTTCCAGGTTTTTTTTTCTAGCGGGCGGAATATTAAACCGATTTTCATAAAACTTTGTAAGGACCTGTAAACCGAAAAGAGTGAGATTCCTATAGATTTTCGAGCGAATCGGTTGACTGGAACTAGAAATATAGGCCAAAAACTGATATTTTTGATGCCTTTTCCAGGTTTTTTCTTTCTAACGGGCGGAATAATTAACCGGTTTTGATAAAACATTGTAAGGACGTGTAAACCGAATAAAGTGAGGTTCCTATCGATTTTCGAGCCAATCGGTGGACTGGAACTAATATTATAGGCAAAAAACTGATATTTTTGATGCCTCTTCCAGGTTTTTTCTTTCTAGCAGGCGGAATATTAAACCCATTTTAATAAAACTTTATAAGGACGTGAAAACCGAAGAGAGTGAGATTCCTATCGATTTTCGAGCGTATCGGTTGACTGGTATTATTATTATAGGCAAAAAACTGATATTTTTGATGCCTTTTCAAGGTTTTTTCTTTCTAGCGGGCGGAATATTTAACCGATTTTCATAAAACTTTGTAAGGTCGTGTAAACTGAATAAAGTGAGATTCCTATCGATTTTAGAGCGAATCGGTTGACTGGAACTAATATTATAGGCAAAAAACTGATATTTTTGATGCCTATTCCAGGTTTCTCTTTCTAGCGCCGCAATATTTGACCGATTTTGATAAAACTTTGTCAGGACGTGTGAACCGAATAGAGTGAGATTCCTATCGATTTTCGAGCGAATCGGTTGACTGGAAATAGATATATAGGCCAAAACGTATATTTTTGATGTCTTTTTCAGGTTTTTTCTTTCTAGCAGGCGGAATATTTAACCGATTTTGATAAATCTTTGTAAGGACGTGTAATCCGAATAGAGTGAGATTCCTATCGATTTTCGAGCGAATCGGTTGACTGGAACTAATAATATAGGCCAAAAACTGATATTTTTGATGTCTTTTCCAGGTTTTTTTTTCTAGTGGGCGGAATATTAAACCGATTTTCATAAAACTTTGTAAGGTCATGTAATCCGAATAGAGTAAGATTCCTATCGATTTTAGAGCGAATCGGTTGACTGGAACTAGATATATAGGCAAAAAACTGATATTTTTGATGCCTTTTCCAGGTTTTTTCTTTCCAGCGGGCGGAATATTTAACCGATTTTCGTAAAACTTTGTAAGGACGTGTAAACCGAATAAGGTGAGATTCCTATCGGTTTTCGAGCGAATCGGTTGACTGGAACTAATATTATAGGAAAAAAACTGATATTTTTGATGCCTTTTCCAGGTTTTTTTTTCTAGTGGGCGGAATATTAAACCGATTTTTATAAAACTTTGTAAGGTCGTGTAAACCGAATAGAGTGAGATTCCTATAAGTTTTCGAGAGAATCGGTTGACTGGAACTAATTTTTATAGGCAAAAAACTGATATTTTTGATGCCTTTTCGAGGTTTTTTCTTCTATCGGGCGGAAAATTTGACCGATTTTGATAAAACTTTGTAAGGACGTGAAAACCGAAAAGAGTGTGATTCTTATCGATTTTTGAGCCAATCGGTTGACTGGAACTTATATTATAGGAAAAAAACTAATATTTTGACGCCTTTTCCAGGTTTTTCTTTCTAGCGGGCGCAATATTTGACCGATTTTGATAAAACTTTGTAAGGACGTGTAAACCGAATAGAGTGAGATTCCTATCGATTTTCGAGCGAGTCGGTTGACTGGAACTAGAAATATAGGCAAAAAACTGATATTTTTGATGCCTTTTCGAGGTTTTTTCTTCTATCGGGCGGAATATTAAACCGATTTTCATAAAACTTTGTAAGGTCATGTAATCCGAATAGAGTACGATTCCTATCGATTTTAGAGCGAATCGGTTGACTGGAACTAGATATATAGGCAAAAAACTGATATTTTTGATGCCTTTTTCAGGTTTTTCCTTTCTAGCGGGCGGAATATTTAACCGATTTTCGTAAAACTTTGTAAGGACGTGTAAACCGAATAAGGTGAGATTCCTATCGGTTTTCGAGCGAATCGGTTGACTGGAACTAATATTATAGGAAAAAAACTGATATTTTTGATGCCTTTTCCAGGTTTTTTTTTCTAGTGGGCGGAATATTAAACCGATTTTCATAAAACTTTGTAAGGTCGTGTAAACCGAATAGAGTGAGGGTCCTATAAGTTTTCGAGAGAATCGGATGACTGGAACTAATTTTTATAGGCAAAAAACTGATATTTTTGATGCCTTTTCGAGGTTTTTTCTTCTATCGGGCGGAAAATTTGACCGATTTTGATAAAACTTTGTAAGGACGTGAAAACCGAATAGAGTGAGATTCCTATCGATTTTCGTGCGAATCGGTTGACTGGAACTAATATTATAGGCCAAAAACTGATATTTTTGATGTCTTTTGCAGGTTTTTTCTTTCTAGCGGGCGGAATATTTAACCGATTTTCATAAAACTTTGTAAGGTCGTGTAAACTGAATAGATTGAGATTCCTATCGATTTTAGAGCGAATCGGTTGACTAGAACTAATATTATAGGAAAAAAACTGATATTTTTGATGTCTTTTCCAGGTTTTTCTTTCTAGCGGGCGCAATATTTGTCCGATTTTGATAAAATTTTGTAAGGACGTGTAAACCGAATAGAGTGAGATTCCTATCGATTTTCGAGCGAATCAGTTGACTGGAAATAGATATATAGGCCAAAAACTGATATTTTTGATGTCTTTTCCAGGTTTTTTCTTTCTAGCGGGCGGAATATTTAACCGATTTTCATAAAACTTTGGAAGGACGTGTAAACCGAATAGAGTGAGACTCCTATCGATTTTCGAGCGAATCGGTTGACTGGAAGTAATATTATAGGGCAAAAAACTGATATTTTTGATGCCATTTCTAGGTTTTTTCTTTCTAGCGGGCGGAATAATTAACCGATTTTGATAAAACTTTGTAAGGACTTGTAAACCGAATAGAGTGAGGTTCCTATCGATTTTTGAGCCAATCGGTTGACTGGAACTAATATTTTAAGAAAAAAACTGATTTTTTTGATGTCTTTTCCAGGTTTTTTCTTTCTAGCGGGCGGAATATTAAACCGATTTTGATAAAACTTTGTAAGGACGTGTAAACCGAATAGAGTGAGATTCCTATCGATTTTCGAGCGAATCGGTTGACTGGAACTAGAAATATAGACCAAAAACTGATATTTTTGAAGTCTTTTCCAGGTTTTTTTTTCTAGTGGGCGGAATATTAAACCGATTATCATAAAACTTTGTAAGGTCGTGTAAACCGAATAGAGTGAGATTCCTATCGATTTTCGTGAGAATCGGTTGACTGGAACTAATATTATAGGCAAAAAACTGATATTTTTGATGCTTTTTCCACGTTTTTTCTTTCTAGCGGGCGGAATATTTAACCGATTTTCGTAAAACTTTGTAAGGACGTGTAAACCGAATAGAGTGAGATTCCTATCAATTTTCGAGCGAATCGGTTGACTGGAACTAGAAATATAGGCCAAAAACTGATATTTTTGATGTCTTTTACAGGTTTTTTCTTTCTAGAGGGCGAAATATATGACCGATTATGATAAAACTTTGTAAGGACGTGTAAACCGAATAGAGTGAGATTCCTATCGATTTTCGAGCGAATCGGTTGACTGGAAATAGATAGATAGGCCAAAAACTGATATTTTTGATGTCTTTTCCAGGTTTTTTCTTTCTAGCGGGCGGAATATTAAACGATTTTCATAAAACTTTGTAAGGACGTGTAAACCGAATAGAGTGAGGTTCCTATCGATTTTAGAGCGAATCGGTTGACTGGAACTAGATATATAGGCCAAAAACTGATATTTTTGATGTCTTTTCCAGGTTTTTTCTTTCTAGCCGGCGGAATATTAAACGATTTTCATAAAACTTTGTAAGGACGTATAAACCGAATAGAGTGAGGTTCCTATAAGTTTTTGAGAGAATCGGTTGACTGGAACTAGATATATAGGCCAAAAACTGTTATTTTTGATGTCTTTTCCAGGTTTTTTCTTTCTAGCCGGCGGAATATTAAACGATTTTCATAAAACTTTGTAAGGACGTGTAAACCGAATAGAGTGAGATTCCTATCGATTTTCGAGGGAATTGGTTGACTGGAACTAGAAATATAGGCCAAAAACTGATATTTTTGATGCCATTTCGAGGTTTTTTCTTCTATCGGGCGGAATATTTGACCGATTTTGATAAAACTTTGTAAGGATGTGAAAACCGAATAGAGTGAGATTCCTATCGATTTTCGTGCGAATCGGTTGACTGGAACTAATAATATAGGCCAAAAACTGATATTTTTGATGTCTTTTCCAGGTTTTTTTTCTAGTGGGCTGAATACTAAACCGATTTTCACAAAACTTTGTAAGGTCATGTTATCCGAATAGAGTAAGATTCCTATCGATTTTAGAGCGAATCGGTTGACTGGAACTAGATATATAGGCAAAAAACTGATATTTTTGATGCCTTTTCCAGGTTTTTTCTTTCTAGCGGGCGGAATATTTAACCGATTTTCGTAAAACTTTGTAAGGACGTGTAAACCGAATAAGGTGAGATTCCTATCGGTTTTCGAGAGAATCGGTTGACTGGAACTAATTTTTATAGGCAAAAACTGATATTTTTGATGCCTTTTCGAGGTTTTTTCTTCTATTGGGCGGAAAATTTGACCGATTTTGATAAAACTTTGTAAGGACGTGAAAACCGAATAGAGTGTGATTCTTATCGATTTTTGAGCCAATCGGTTGACTGGAACTAATATTATAGGAAAAAAACTGATATTTTTGATGCCTTTTCCAGGTTTTTCTTTCTAGCGGGCGCAATATTTGACCGATTTTGATAAAACTTTGTAAGGACGTGTAAACCGAATAGAGTGAGATTCCTATCGATTTTCGAGCGAATCGGTTGACTGGAACTAGAAATATAGGCCAAAAACTGTAATTTTTGATGTCTTTTCCAGGTTTTTTTTTCTAGTGGGCGGAATATTAAACCGATTTTCATAAAACTTTGTAAGGTCATGTAATCCGAATAGAGTACGATTCCTATCGATTTTAGAGCGAATCGGTTGACTGGAACTAGATATATAGGTAAAAAACTGATATTTTTGATGCCTTTTCCAGGTTTTTTCTTTCTAGGGGGCGGAATATTTAACCGATTTTCGTAAAACTTTGTAAGGACGTGTAAACCGAATAAGGTGAGATTCCTATCGGTTTTCGAGCGAATCGGTTGACTGGAACTAATATTATAGGAAAAAAACTGATATTTTTGATGCCTTTTCCAGGTTTTTTTTTCCAGTGGGCGGAATATTAAACCGATTTTCATAAAACTTTGTAAGGACGTGAAAACCGAATAGAGTGAGATTCCTATAAGTTTTCGAGAGAATCGGATGACTGGAACTAATTTTTATAGGCAAAAAACTGATATTTTTGATGCCTTTTCGAGGTTTTTTCTTCTATCGGGCGGAAAATTTGACCGATTTTGATAAAACTTTGTAAGGACGTGAAAACCGAATAGAGTGAGATTCCTATCGATTTTCGGGCGATTCGGTTGACTGGAACTAATATTATAGGCCAAAAACTGATATTTTTGATGTCTTTTGCAGGTTTTTTCTTTCTAGCGGGCGGAATATTTAACCGATTTTCATAAAACTTTGTAAGGTCGTGTAAACTGAATAGATTGAGATTCCTATCGATTTTAGAGCGAATCGGTTGACTAGAACTAATATTATAGGAAAAAACTGATATTTTTGATGCCTTTTCCAGGTTTTTCTTTCTAGCGGGCGCAATATTTGTCCGATTTTGATAAAATTTTGTAAGGACGTGTAAACCGAATAGAGTGAGATTCCTATCGATTTTCGAGCGAATCAGTTGACTGGAAATAGATATATAGGCCAAAAACTGATATTTTTGATGTCTTTTCCAGGTTTTTTCTTTCTAGCGGGCGGAATATTTAACCGATTTTCATAAAACTTTGTAAGGACGTGTAAACCGAATAGAGTGAGACTCCTATCGATTTTCGAGCGAATCGGTTGACTGGAAGTAATATTATAGGGCAAAAAACTGATATTTTTGATGCCATTTCTAGGTTTTTTCTTTCTAGCGGGCGGAATAATTAACCGATTTTGATAAAACTTTGTAAGGACTTGTAAACCGAATAGAGTGAGGTTCCTATCGATTTTTGAGCCAATCGGTTGACTGGAACTAATATTTTAAGAAAAAAACTGATATTATTGATGTCTTTTCCAGGTTTTTTCTTTCTAGCGGGCGGAATATTAAACCGATTTTGATAAAACTTTGTAAGGACGTGTAAACCGAATAGAGTGAGATTCCTATCGATTTTCGAGCGAATCGGTTGACTGGAACTAGAAATATAGACCAAAAACTGATATTTTTGAAGTCTTTTCCAGGTTTTTTTTTCTAGTGGGCGGAATATTAAACCGATTATCATAAAACTTTGTAAGGTCGTGTAAACCGAATAGAGTGAGATTCCTATCGATTTTCGTGCGAATAGGTTGACTGGAACTAATATTATAGGCAAAAAACTGATATTTTTGGTGCCTTTTCCACGTTTTTTCTTTCTAGCGGGCGGAATATTTAACCGATTTTCGTAAAACTGTAAGGACGTGTAAACCGAATAGAGTGAGATTCCTATCAATTTTCGAGCGAATCGGTTGACTGGAACTAGAAATATAGGCCAAAAACTGATATTTTTGATGTCTTTTACAGGTTTTTTCTTTCTAGAGGGCGAAATATATGACCGATTATGATAAAACTTTGTAAGGACGTGTAAACCGAATAGAGTGAGATTCCTATCGATTTTCGAGCGAATCGGTTGACTGGAAATAGATAGATAGGCCAAAAACTGATATTTTTGATGTCTTTTCCAGGTTTTTTCTTTCTAGCGGGCGGAATATTAAACGATTTTCATAAAACTTTGTAAGGACGTGTAAACCGAATAGAGTGAGGTTCCTATCGATTTTAGAGCGAATCAATTGACTGGAACTAGATATATAGGCCAAAAACTGATATTTTTGATGTCTTTTCCAGGTTTTTTCTTTCTAGCCGGCGGAATATTAAACGATTTTCATAAAACTTTGTAAGGACGTGTAAACCGAATAGAGTGAGGTTCCTATAAGTTTTTGAGAGAATCGGTTGACTGGAACTAGATATATAGGCCAAAAACTGTTATTTTTGATGGCTTTTCCAGGTTTTTTCTTTCTAGCCGGCGGAATATTAAACGATTTTCATAAAACTTTGTAAGGACGTGAAAACCGAATAGAGTGAGATTCCTATAAGTTTTCGAGAGAATCGGATGACTGGAACTAATTTTTATAGGCAAAAAACTGATATTTTTGATGCCTTTTCGAGGTTTTTTCTTCTATCGGGCGGAAAATTTGACCGATTTTGATAAAACTTTGTAAGGACGTGAAAACCGAATAGAGTGAGATTCCTATCGATTTTCGTGCGAATCGGTTGACTGGAACTAATATTATAGGCCAAAAACTGATATTTTTGATGTCTTTTCCAGGTTTTTTCTTTCTAGCGGGCGGAATATTTAACCGATTTTCATAAAACTTTGTAAGGACGTGTAAACCGAATAGAGTGAGACTCCTATCGATTTTCGAGCGAATCGGTTGACTGGAAGTAATATTATAGGGCAAAAAACTGATATTTTTGATGCCATTTCTAGGTTTTTTCTTTCTAGCGGGCGGAATAATTAACCGATTTTGATAAAACTTTGTAAGGACGTGTAAACCGAATAGAGTGAGATTCCTATCGATTTTCGAGCGAATCGGTTGACTGGAAATAGATAGATAGGCCAAAAACTGATATTTTTGATGTCTTTTCCAGGTTTTTTCTTTCTAGCGGGCGGAATATTAAACGATTTTCATAAAACTTTGTAAGGACGTGTAAACCGAATAGAGTGAGGTTCCTATCGATTTTAGAGCGAATCGGTTGACTGGAACTAGATATATAGGCCAAAAACTGATATTTTTGATGTCTTTTCCAGGTTTTTTCTTTCTAGCGGGCGGAATATTAAACGATTTTCATAAAACTTTGTAAGGACGTGTAAACCGAATAGAGTGAGGTTCCTATCGATTTTAGAGCGAATCGGTTGACTGGAACTAGATATATAGGCCAAAAACTGATATTTTTGATGTCTTTTCCAGGTTTTTTCTTTCTAGCCGGCGGAATATTAAACGATTTTCATAAAACTTTGTAAGGACGTGTAAACCGAATAGAGTGAGTCTCCTATCGATTTTCGAGCGAATCGGTTGACTGGAAGTAATATTATAGGGCAAAAAACTGATATTTTTGATGCCATTTCTAGGTTTTTTCTTTCTAGCGGGCGGAATAATTAACCGATTTTGATAAAACTTTGTAAGGACTTGTAAACCGAATAGAGTGAGGTTCCTATCGATTTTTGAGCCAATCGGTTGACTGGAACTAATATTTTAAGAAAAAAAATGATATTTTTGATGTCTTTTCCAGGTTTTTTCTTTCTAGCGGGCGGAATATTAAACCGATTTTGATGAAACTTTGTAAGGACGTGTAAACCGAATAGAGTGAGATTCCTATCGATTTTCGAGCGAATCGGTTGACTGGAACTAGAAATATAGACCAAAAACTGATATTTTTGAAGTCTTTTCCAGGTTTTTTTTTCTAGTGGGCGGAATATTAAACCGATTATCATAAAACTTTGTAAGGTCGTGTAAACCGAATAGAGTGAGATTCCTATCGATTTTTGAGCCAATCGGTTGACTGGAACTAATATTTTAAGAAAAAAACTGATTTTTTTGATGTCTTTTCCAGGTTTTTTCTTTCTAGCGGGCGGAATATTAAACCGATTTTGATAAAACTTTGTAAGGACGTGTAAACCGAATAGAGTGAGATTCCTATCGATTTTCGAGCGAATCGGTTGACTGGAACTAGAAATATAGACCAAAAACTGATATTTTTGAAGTCTTTTCCAGGTTTTTTTTTCTAGTGGGCGGAATATTAAACCGATTATCATAAAACTTTGTAAGGTCGTGTAAACCGAATAGAGTGAGATTCCTATCGATTTTCGTGCGAATCGGTTGACTGGAACTAATATTATAGGCAAAAAACTGATATTTTTGATGCTTTTTCCACGTTTTTTCTTTCTAGCGGGCGGAATATTTAACCGATTTTCGTAAAACTTTGTAAGGACGTGTAAACCGAATAGAGTGAGATTCCTATCAATTTTCGAGCGAATCGGTTGACTGGAACTAGAAATATAGGCCAAAAACTGATATTTTTGATGTCTTTTACAGGTTTTTTCTTTCTAGAGGGCGAAATATATGACCGATTATGATAAAACTTTGTAAGGACGTGTAAACCGAATAGAGTGAGATTCCTATCGATTTTCGAGCGAATCGGTTGACTGGAAATAGATAGATAGGCCAAAAACTGATATTTTTGATGTCTTTTCCAGGTTTTTTCTTTCTAGCGGGCGGAATATTAAACGATTTTCATAAAACTTTGTAAGGACGTGTAAACCGAATAGAGTGAGGTTCCTATCGATTTTAGAGCGAATCGGTTGACTGGAACTAGATATATAGGCCAAAAACTGATATTTTTGATGTCTTTTCCAGGTTTTTTCTTTCTAGCCGGCGGAATATTAAACGATTTTCATAAAACTTTGTAAGGACGTATAAACCGAATAGAGTGAGGTTCCTATAAGTTTTTGAGAGAATCGGTTGACTGGAACTAGATATATAGGCCAAAAACTGTTATTTTTGATGTCTTTTCCAGGTTTTTTCTTTCCAGCCGGCGGAATATTAAACGATTTTCATAAAACTTTGTAAGGACGTGTAAACCGAATAGAGTGAGATTCCTATCGATTTTCGAGGGAATTGGTTGACTGGAACTAGAAATATAGGCAAAAACTGATATTTTTGATGCCATTTCGAGGTTTTTTCTTCTATCGGCCGGAATATTTGACCGATTTTGATAAAACTTTGTAAGGATGTGAAAACCGAATAGAGTGAGATTCCTATCGATTTTCGTGCGAATCGGTTGACTGGAACTAATAATATAGGCCAAAAACTGATATTTTTGATGTCTTTTCCAGGTTTTTTTTCTAGTGGGCGGAATACTAAACCGATTTTCATAAAACTTTGTAAGGTCATGTTATCCGAATAGAGTAAGATTCCTATCGATTTTAGAGCGAATCGGTTGACTGGAACTAGATATATAGGCAAAAAACTGATATTTTTGATGCCTTTTCCAGGTTTTTTCTTTCTAGCGGGCGGAATATTTAACCGATTTTCGTAAAACTTTGTAAGGACGTGTAAACCGAATAAGGTGAGATTCCTATCGGTTTTCGAGCGAATCGGTTGACTGGAACTAAAATTATAGGAAAAAAACTGATATTTTTGATGCCTTTTCCAGGATTTTTTTTCTAGTGGGCGGAATATTAAACCGATTTTCATAAAACTTTGTAAGGTCGTGTAAACCGAATAGAGTGAGATTCCTATAAGTTTTCGAGAGAATCGGTTGACTGGAACTAATTTTTATAGGCAAAAACTGATATTTTTGATGCCTTTTCGAGGTTTTTTCTTCTATTGGGCGGAAAATTTGACCGATTTTGATAAAACTTTGGAAGGACGTGAAAACCGAATAGAGTGTGATTCTTATCGATTTTTGAGCCAATCGGTTGACTGGAACTAATATTATAGGAAAAAAACTGATATTTTTGATGCCTTTTCCAGGTTTTTCTTTCTAGCGGGCGCAATATTTGACCGATTTTGATAAAACTTTGTAAGGACGTGTAAACCGAATAGAGTGAGATTCCTATCGATTTTCGAGCGAATCGGTTGACTGGAACTAGAAATATAGGCCAAAAACTGTAATTTTTGATGTCTTTTCCAGGTTTTTTTTTCTAGTGGGCGGAATATTAAACCGATTTTCATAAAACTTTGTAAGGTCATGTAATCCGAATAGAGTACGATTCCTATCGATTTTAGAGCGAATCGGTTGACTGGAACTAGATATATAGGTAAAAAACTGATATTTTTGATGCCTTTTCCAGGTTTTTTCTTTCTAGGGGGCGGAATATTTAACCGATTTTCGTAAAACTTTGTAAGGACGTGTAAACCGAATAAGGTGAGATTCCTATCGGTTTTCGAGCGAATCAGTTGACTGGAACTAATATTATAGGAAAAAAACTGATATTTTTGATGCCTTTTCCAGGTTTTTTTTTCCAGTGGGCGGAATATTAAACCGATTTTCATAAAACTTTGTAAGGACGTGAAAACCGAATAGAGTGAGATTCCTATAAGTTTTCGAGAGAATCGGATGACTGGAACTAATTTTTATAGGCAAAAAACTGATATTTTTGATGCCTTTTCGAGGTTTTTTCTTCTATCGGGCGGAAAATTTGACCGATTTTAATAAAACTTTGTATGGACGTGATAACCGAATAGAGTGAGATTCCTATCGATTTTCGTGCGATTCGGTTGACTGGAACTAATATTATAGGCCAAAAACTGATATTTTTGATGTCTTTTGCAGGTTTTTTCTTTCTAGCGGGCGGAATATTTAACCGATTTTCATAAAACTTTGTAAGGTCGTGTAAACTGAATAGATTGAGATTCCTATCGATTTTAGAGCGAATCGGTTGACTAGAACTAATATTATAGGAAAAAAACTGATATTTTTGATGCCTTTTCCAGGTTTTTCTTTCTAGCGGGCGCAATATTTGTCCGATTTTGATAAAATTTTGTAAGGACGTGTAAACCGAATAGAGTGAGATTCCTATCGATTTTCGAGCGAATCAGTTGACTGGAAATAGATATATAGGCCAAAAACTGATATTTTTGATGTCTTTTCCAGGTTTTTTCTTTCTAGCGGGCGGAATATTTAACCGATTTTCATAAAACTTTGTAAGGACGTGTAAACCGAATAGAGTGAGACTCCTATCGATTTTCGAGCGAATCGGTTGACTGGAAGTAATATTATAGGGCAAAAAACTGATATTTTTGGTGCCTTTTCCACGTTTTTTCTTTCTAGCGGGCGGAATATTTAACCGATTTTCGTAAAACTTTGTAAGGACGTGTAAACCGAATAGAGTGAGATTCCTATCAATTTTCGAGCGAATCGGTTGACTGGAACTAGAAATATAGGCCAAAAACTGATATTTTTGATGTCTTTTCCAGGTTTTTTCTTTCTAGCCGGCGGAATATTAAACGATTTTCATAAAACTTTGTAAGGACGTATAAACCGAATAGAGTGAGGTTCCTATAAGTTTTTGAGAGAATCGGTTGACTGGAACTAGATATATAGGCCAAAAACTGTTATTTTTGATGTCTTTTCCAGGTTTTTTCTTTCCAGCCGGCGGAATATTAAACGATTTTCATAAAACTTTGTAAGGACGTGTAAACCGAATAGAGTGAGATTCCTATCGATTTTCGAGGGAATTGGTTGACTGGAACTAGAAATATAGGCCAAAAACTGATATTTTTGATGCCATTTCGAGGTTTTTTCTTCTATCGGCCGGAATATTTGACCGATTTTGATAAAACTTTGTAAGGATGTGAAAACCGAATAGAGTGAGATTCCTATCGATTTTCGTGCGAATCGGTTGACTGGAACTAATAATATAGGCCAAAAACTGATATCTTTGATGTCTTTTCCAGGTTTTTTTTCTAGTGGGCGGAATACTAAACCGATTTTCATAAAACTTTGTAAGGTCATGTTATCCGAATAGAGTAAGATTCCTATCGATTTTAGAGCGAATCGGTTGACTGGAACTAGATATATAGGCAAAAAACTGATATTTTTGATGCCTTTTCCAGGTTTTTTCTTTCTAGCGGGCGGAATATTTAACCGATTTTCGTAAAACTTTGTAAGGACGTGTAAACCGAATAAGGTGAGATTCCTATCGGTTTTCGAGCGAATCGGTTGACTGGAACTAAAATTATAGGAAAAAAACTGATATTTTTGATGCCTTTTCCAGGATTTTTTTTCTAGTGGGCGGAATATTAAACCGATTTTCATAAAACTTTGTAAGGTCGTGTAAACCGAATAGAGTGAGATTCCTATAAGTTTTCGAGAGAATCGGTTGACTGGAACTAATTTTTATAGGCAAAAACTGATATTTTTGATGCCTTTTCGAGGTTTTTTCTTCTATTGGGCGGAAAATTTGACCGATTTTGATAAAACTTTGTAAGGACGTGAAAACCGAATAGAGTGTGATTCTTATCGATTTTTGAGCCAATCGGTTGACTGGAACTAATATTATAGGAAAAAAACTGATATTTTTGATGCCTTTTCCAGGTTTTTCTTTCTAGCGGGCGCAATATTTGACCGATTTTGATAAAACTTTGTAAGGACGTGTAAACCGAATAGAGTGAGATTCCTATCGATTTTCGAGCGAATCGGTTGACTGGAACTAGAAATATAGGCCAAAAACTGTAATTTTTGATGTCTTTTCCAGGTTTTTTTTTCTAGTGGGCGGAATATTAAACCGATTTTCATAAAACTTTGTAAGGTCATGTAATCCGAATAGAGTACGATTCCTATCGATTTTAGAGCGAATCGGTTGACTGGAACTAGATATATAGGTAAAAAACTGATATTTTTGATGCCTTTTCCAGGTTTTTTCTTTCTAGGGGGCGGAATATTTAACCGATTTTCGTAAAACTTTGTAAGGACGTGTAAACCGAATAAGGTGAGATTCCTATCGGTTTTCGAGCGAATCAGTTGACTGGAACTAATATTATAGGAAAAAAACTGATATTTTTGATGCCTTTTCCAGGTTTTTTTTTCCAGTGGGCGGAATATTAAACCGATTTTCATAAAACTTTGTAAGGACGTGAAAACCGAATAGAGTGAGATTCCTATAAGTTTTCGAGAGAATCGGATGACTGGAACTAATTTTTATAGGCAAAAAACTGATATTTTTGATGCCTTTTCGAGGTTTTTTCTTCTATCGGGCGGAAAATTTGACCGATTTTAATAAAACTTTGTATGGACGTGATAACCGAATAGAGTGAGATTCCTATCGATTTTCGTGCGATTCGGTTGACTGGAACTAATATTATAGGCCAAAAACTGATATTTTTGATGTCTTTTGCAGGTTTTTTCTTTCTAGCGGGCGGAATATTTAACCGATTTTCATAAAACTTTGTAAGGTCGTGTAAACTGAATAGATTGAGATTCCTATCGATTTTAGAGCGAATCGGTTGACTAGAACTAATATTATAGGAAAAAAACTGATATTTTTGATGCCTTTTCCAGGTTTTTCTTTCTAGCGGGCGCAATATTTGTCCGATTTTGATAAAATTTTGTAAGGACGTGTAAACCGAATAGAGTGAGATTCCTATCGATTTTCGAGCGAATCAGTTGACTGGAAATAGATATATAGGCCAAAAACTGATATTTTTGATGTCTTTTCCAGGTTTTTTCTTTCTAGCGGGCGGAATATTTAACCGATTTTCATAAAACTTTGTAAGGACGTGTAAACCGAATAGAGTGAGACTCCTATCGATTTTCGAGCGAATCGGTTGACTGGAAGTAATATTATAGGGCAAAAAACTGATATTTTTGGTGCCTTTTCCACGTTTTTTCTTTCTAGCGGGCGGAATA
Source organism: Lycorma delicatula (assembly GCF_047948215.1). NCBI lineage: Eukaryota > Metazoa > Arthropoda > Insecta > Hemiptera > Fulgoridae > Lycorma > Lycorma delicatula. The sequence continues at coordinate 289,267,113 of NC_134455.1, forward strand.
TTTAACCGATTTTCGTAAAACTTTGTAAGGACGTGTAAACCGAATAGAGTGAGATTCCTATCAATTTTCGAGCGAATCGGTTGACTGGAACTAGAAATATAGGCCAAAAACTGATATTTTTGATGTCTTTTACAGGTTTTTTCTTTCTAGAGGGCGAAATATATGACCGATTATGATAAAACTTTGTAAGGACGTGTAAACCGAATAGAGTGAGATTCCTATCGATTTTCGAGCGAATCGGTTGACTGGAAATAGATAGATAGGCCAAAAACTGATATTTTTGATGTCTTTTCCAGGTTTTTTCTTTCTAGCGGGCGGAATATTAAACGATTTTCATAAAACTTTGTAAGGACGTGTAAACCGAATAGAGTGAGGTTCCTATCGATTTTAGAGCGAATCAATTGACTGGAACTAGATATATAGGCCAAAAACTGATATTTTTGATGTCTTTTCCAGGTTTTTTCTTTCTAGCCGGCGGAATATTAAACGATTTTCATAAAACTTTGTAAGGACGTGTAAACCGAATAGAGTGAGGTTCCTATAAGTTTTTGAGAGAATCGGTTGACTGGAACTAGATATATAGGCCAAAAACTGTTATTTTTGATGTCTTTTCCAGGTTTTTTCTTTCTAGCCGGCGGAATATTTAACGATTTTCATAAAACTTTGTAAGGACGTGTAAACCGAATAGAGTGAGATTCCTATCGATTTTCGAGCGAATTGGTTGACTGGAACTAGAAATATAGGCCAAAAACTGATATTTTTGATGCCATTTCGAGGTTTTTTCTTCTATCGGGCGGAATATTTGACCGATTTTGATAAAACTTTGTAAGGATGTGAAAACCGAATAGAGTGAGATTCCTATCGATTTTCGTGCGAATCGGTTGACTGGAACTAATATTATAGGCAAAAAACTGATATTTTTGATGCCTTTTCCAGGTTTTTCTTTCTAGCGGGCGGAATATTTAACCGATTTTCATAAAACTTTGTAAGGTCGTGTAAACTGAATAGATTGAGATTCCTATCGATTTTAGAGCGAATCGGTTGACTAGAACTAATATTATAGGAAAAAAACTGATATTTTTGATGCCTTTTCCAGGGTTTTCTTTCTAGCGGGCGCAATATTTGTCCGATTTTGATAAAATTTTGTAAGGACGTGTAAACCGAATAGAGTGAGATTCCTATCGATTTTCGAGCGAATCAGTTGACTGGAAATAGATATATAGGCCAAAAACTGATATTTTTGATGTCTTTTCCAGGTTTTTTCTTTCTAGCGGGCGGAATATTTAACCGATTTTCATAAAACTTTGTAAGGACGTGTAAACCGAATAGAGTGAGACTCCTATCGATTTTCGAGCGAATCGGTTGACTGGAAGTAATATTATAGGGCAAAAAACTGATATTTTTGATGCCATTTCTAGGTTTTTTCTTTCTAGCGGGCGGAATAATTAACCGATTTTGATAAAACTTTGTAAGGACTTGTAAACCGAATAGAGTGAGGTTCCTATCGATTTTTGAGCCAATCGGTTGACTGGAACTAATATTTTAAGAAAAAAACTGATATTTTTGATGTCTTTTCCAGGTTTTTTCTTTCTAGCGGGCGGAATATTAAACGATTTTCATAAAACTTTGTAAGGACGTGTAAACCGAATAGAGTGAGGTTCCTATCGATTTTAGAGCGAATCAATTGACTGGAACTAGATATACAGGCCAAAAACTGATATTTTTGATGTCTTTTCCAGGTTTTTTCTTTCTAGCCGGCGGAATATTAAACGATTTTCATAAAACTTTGTAAGGACGTGTAAACCGAATAGAGTGAGGTTCCTATAAGTTTTTGAGAGAATCGGTTGACTGGAACTAGATATATAGGCCAAAAACTGTTATTTTTGATGTCTTTTCCAGGTTTTTTCTTTCTAGCCGGCGGAATATTAAACGATTTTCATAAAACTTTGTAAGGACGTGAAAACCGAATAGAGTGAGATTCCTATAAGTTTTCGAGAGAATCGGATGACTGGAACTAATTTTTATAGGCAAAAAACTGATATTTTTGATGCCTTTTCGAGGTTTTTTCTTCTATCGGGCGGAAAATTTGACCGATTTTGATAAAACTTTGTAAGGACGTGAAAACCGAATAGAGTGAGATTCCTATCGATTTTCGTGCGAATCGGTTGACTGGAACTAATATTATAGGCCAAAAACTGATATTTTTGATGTCTTTTGCAGGTTTTTTCTTTCTAGCGGGCGGAATATTTAACCGATTTTCATAAAACTTTGTAAGGTCGTGTAAACTGAATAGATTGAGATTCCTATCGATTTTAGAGCGAATCGGTTGACTAGAACTAATATTATAGGAAAAAAACTGATATTTTTGATGTCTTTTCCAGGTTTTTTCTTTCTAGCGGGCGGAATATTTAACCGATTTTCATAAAACTTTGTAAGGACGTGTAAACCGAATAGAGTGAGACTCCTATCGATTTTCGAGCGAATCGGTTGACTGGAAGTAATATTATAGGGCAAAAAACTGATATTTTTGATGCCATTTCTAGGTTTTTTCTTTCTAGCGGGCGGAATAATTACCCGATTTTGATAAAACTTTGTAAGGACTTGTAAACCGAATAGAGTGAGGTTCCTATCGATTTTTGAGCCAATCGGTTGACTGGAACTAATATTTTAAGAAAAAAACTGATATTATTGATGTCTTTTCCAGGTTTTTTCTTTCTAGCGGGCGGAATATTAAACCGATTTTGATTAAACTTTGTAAGGACGTGTAAACCGAATAGAGTGAGATTCCTATCGATTTTCGAGCGAATCGGTTGACTGGAACTAGAAATATAGACCAAAAACTGATATTTTTGAAGTCTTTTCCAGGTTTTTTTTTCTAGTGGGCGGAATATTAAACCGATTATCATAAAACTTTGTAAGGTCGTGTAAACCGAATAGAGTGAGATTCCTATCGATTTTCGTGCGAATAGGTTGACTGGAACTAATATTATAGGCAAAAAACTGATATTTTTGGTGCCTTTTCCACGTTTTTTCTTTCTAGCGGGCGGAATATTTAACCGATTTTCGTAAAACTTTGTAAGGACGTGTAAACCGAATAGAGTGAGATTCCTATCAATTTTCGAGCGAATCGGTTGACTGGAACTAGAAATATAGGCCAAAAACTGATATTTTTGATGTCTTTTACAGGTTTTTTCTTTCTAGAGGGCGAAATATATGACCGATTATGATAAAACTTTGTAAGGACGTGTAAACCGAATAGAGTGAGATTCCTATCGATTTTCGAGCGAATCGGTTGACTGGAAATAGATAGATAGGCCAAAAACTGATATTTTTGATGTCTTTTCCAGGTTTTTTCTTTCTAGCGGGCGGAATATTAAACGATTTTCATAAAACTTTGTAAGGACGTGTAAACCGAATAGAGTGAGGTTCCTATCGATTTTAGAGCGAATCAATTGACTGGAACTAGATATATAGGCCAAAAACTGATATTTTTGATGTCTTTTCCAGGTTTTTTCTTTCTAGCCGGCGGAATATTAAACGATTTTCATAAAACTTTGTAAGGACGTGTAAACCGAATAGAGTGAGGTTCCTATAAGTTTTTGAGAGAATCGGTTGACTGGAACTAGATATATAGGCCAAAAACTGTTATTTTTGATGTCTTTTCCAGGTTTTTTCTTTCTAGCCGGCGGAATATTAAACGATTTTCATAAAACTTTGTAAGGACGTGTAAACCGAATAGAGTGAGATTCCTATCGATTTTCGAGCGAATTGGTTGACTGGAACTAGAAATATAGGCCAAAAACTGATATTTTTGATGCCATTTCGAGGTTTTTTCTTCTATCGGGCGGAATATTTGACCGATTTTGATAAAACTTTGTAAGGATGTGAAAACCGAATAGAGTGAGATTCCTATCGATTTTCGTGCGAATCGGTTGACTGGAACTAATATTATAGGCAAAAAACTGATATTTTTGATGCCTTTTCCAGGTTTTTCTTTCTAGCGGGCGGAATATTTAACCGATTTTCATAAAACTTTGTAAGGTCGTGTAAACTGAATAGATTGAGATTCCTATCGATTTTAGAGCGAATCGGTTGACTAGAACTAATATTATAGGAAAAAAACTGATATTTTTGATGCCTTTTCCAGGGTTTTCTTTCTAGCGGGCGCAATATTTGTCCGATTTTGATAAAATTTTGTAAGGACGTGTAAACCGAATAGAGTGAGATTCCTATCGATTTTCGAGCGAATCAGTTGACTGGAAATAGATATATAGGCCAAAAACTGATATTTTTGATGTCTTTTCCAGGTTTTTTCTTTCTAGCGGGCGGAATATTTAACCGATTTTCATAAAACTTTGTAAGGACGTGTAAACCGAATAGAGTGAGACTCCTATCGATTTTCGAGCGAATCGGTTGACTGGAAGTAATATTATAGGGCAAAAAACTGATATTTTTGATGCCATTTCTAGGTTTTTTCTTTCTAGCGGGCGGAATAATTAACCGATTTTGATAAAACTTTGTAAGGACTTGTAAACCGAATAGAGTGAGGTTCCTATCGATTTTTGAGCCAATCGGTTGACTGGAACTAATATTTTAAGAAAAAAACTGATATTTTTGATGTCTTTTCCAGGTTTTTTCTTTCTAGCGGGCGGAATATTAAACCGATTTTGATAAAACTTTGTAAGGACGTGTAAACCGAATAGAGTGAGATTCCTATCGATTTTCGAGCGAATCGGTTGACTGGAACTAGAAATATAGACCAAAAACTGATATTTTTGAAGTCTTTTCCAGGTTTTTTTTTCTAGTGGGCGGAATATTAAACCGATTATCATAAAACTTTGTAAGGTCGTGTAAACCGAATAGAGTGAGATTCCTATCGATTTTCGTGCGAATAGGTTGACTGGAACTAATATTATAGGCAAAAAACTGATATTTTTGGTGCCTTTTCCACGTTTTTTCTTTCTAGCGGGCGGAATATTTAACCGATTTTCGTAAAACTTTGTAAGGACGAGTAAACCGAATAGAGTGAGATTCCGATCAATTTTCGAGCGAATCGGTTGACTGGAACTAGAAATATAGGCCAAAAACTGATATTTTTGATGTCTTTTACAGGTTTTTTCTTTCTAGAGGGCGAAATATATGACCGATTATGATAAAACTTTGTAAGGACGTGTAAACCGAATAGAGTGAGATTCCTATCGATTTTCGAGCGAATCGGTTGACTGGAAATAGATAGATAGGCCAAAAACTGATATTTTTGATGTCTTTTCCAGGTTTTTTCTTTCTAGCGGGCGGAATATTAAACGATTTTCATAAAACTTTGTAAGGACGTGTAAACCGAATAGAGTGAGGTTCCTATCGATTTTAGAGCGAATCGGTTGACTGGAACTAGATATATAGGCCAAAAACTGATATTTTTGATGTCTTTTCCAGGTTTTTTCTTTCTAGCGGGCGGAATATTAAACGATTTTCATAAAACTTTGTAAGGACGTGTAAACCGAATAGAGTGAGGTTCCTATCGATTTTAGAGCGAATCGGTTGACTGGAACTAGATATATAGGCCAAAAACTGATATTTTTGATGTCTTTTCCAGGTTTTTTCTTTCTAGCGGGCGGAATATTAAACCGATTTTGATAAAACTTTGTAAGGACGTGTAAACCGAATAGAGTGAGATTCCTATCGATTTTCGAGCGAATCGGTTGACTGGAACTAGAAATATAGACCAAAAACTGATATTTTTGAAGTCTTTTCCAGGTTTTTTTTTCTAGTGGGCGGAATATTAAACCGATTATCATAAAACTTTGTAAGGTCGTGTAAACCGAATAGAGTGAGATTCCTATCGATTTTCGTGCGAATAGGTTGACTGGAACTAATATTATAGGCAAAAAACTGATATTTTTGGTGCCTTTTCCACGTTTTTTCTTTCTAGCGGGCGGAATATTTAACCGATTTTCGTAAAACTTTGTAAGGACGTGTAAACCGAATAGAGTGAGATTCCTATCAATTTTCGAGCGAATCGGTTGACTGGAACTAGAAATATAGGCCAAAAACTGATATTTTTGATGTCTTTTACAGGTTTTTTCTTTCTAGAGGGCGAAATATATGACCGATTATGATAAAACTTTGTAAGGACGTGTAAACCGAATAGAGTGAGATTCCTATCGATTTTCGAGCGAATCGGTTGACTGGAAATAGATAGATAGGCCAAAAACTGATATTTTTGATGCCATTTCGAGGTTTTTTCTTCTATCGGGCGGAATATTTGACCGATTTTGATAAAACTTTGTAAGGATGTGAAAACCGAATAGAGTGAGATTCCTATCGATTTTCGTGCGAATCGGTTGACTGGAACTAATATTATAGGCAAAAAACTGATATTTTTGATGCCTTTTCCAGGTTTTTCTTTCTAGCGGGCGGAATATTTAACCGATTTTCATAAAACTTTGTAAGGTCGTGTAAACTGAATAGATTGAGATTCCTATCGATTTTAGAGCGAATCGGTTGACTAGAACTAATATTATAGGAAAAAAACTGATATTTTTGATGCCTTTTCCAGGGTTTTCTTTCTAGCGGGCGCAATATTTGTCCGATTTTGATAAAATTTTGTAAGGACGTGTAAACCGAATAGAGTGAGATTCCTATCGATTTTCGAGCGAATCAGTTGACTGGAAATAGATATATAGGCCAAAAACTGATATTTTTGATGTCTTTTCCAGGTTTTTTCTTTCTAGCGGGCGGAATATTTAACCGATTTTCATAAAACTTTGTAAGGACGTGTAAACCGAATAGAGTGAGACTCCTATCGATTTTCGAGCGAATCGGTTGACTGGAAGTAATATTATAGGGCAAAAAACTGATATTTTTGGTGCCTTTTCCATGTTTTTTCTTTCTAGCGGGCGGAATATTTAACCGATTTTCGTAAAACTTTGTAAGGACGTGTAAACCGAATAGAGTGAGATTCCTATCAATTTTCGAGCGAATCGGTTGACTGGAACTAGAAATATAGGCCAAAAACTGATATTTTTGATGTCTTTTACAGGTTTTTTCTTTCTAGAGGGCGAAATATATGACCGATTATGATAAAACTTTGTAAGGACGTGTAAACCGAATAGAGTGAGATTCCTATCGATTTTCGAGCGAATCGGTTGACTGGAAATAGATAGATAGGCCAAAAACTGATATTTTTGATGTCTTTTCCAGGTTTTTTCTTTCTAGCGGGCGGAATATTAAACGATTTTCATAAAACTTTGTAAGGACGTGTAAACCGAATAGAGTGAGGTTCCTATCGATTTTAGAGCGAATCAATTGACTGGAACTAGATATATAGGCCAAAAACTGATATTTTTGATGTCTTTTCCAGGTTTTTTCTTTCTAGCCGGCGGAATATTAAACGATTTTCATAAAACTTTGTAAGGACGTGTAAACCGAATAGAGTGAGGTTCCTATAAGTTTTTGAGAGAATCGGTTGACTGGAACTAGATATATAGGCCAAAAACTGTTATTTTTGATGTCTTTTCCAGGTTTTTTCTTTCTAGCCGGCGGAATATTTAACGATTTTCATAAAACTTTGTAAGGACGTGTAAACCGAATAGAGTGAGATTCCTATCGATTTTCGAGCGAATTGGTTGACTGGAACTAGAAATATAGGCCAAAAACTGATATTTTTGATGCCATTTCGAGGTTTTTTCTTCTATCGGGCGGAATATTTGACCGATTTTGATAAAACTTTGTAAGGATGTGAAAACCGAATAGAGTGAGATTCCTATCGATTTTCGTGCGAATCGGTTGACTGGAACTAATATTATAGGCAAAAAACTGATATTTTTGATGCCTTTTCCAGGTTTTTCTTTCTAGCGGGCGGAATATTTAACCGATTTTCATAAAACTTTGTAAGGTCGTGTAAACTGAATAGATTGAGATTCCTATCGATTTTAGAGCGAATCGGTTGACTAGAACTAATATTATAGGAAAAAAACTGATATTTTTGATGCCTTTTCCAGGGTTTTCTTTCTAGCGGGCGCAATATTTGTCCGATTTTGATAAAATTTTGTAAGGACGTGTAAACCGAATAGAGTGAGATTCCTATCGATTTTCGAGCGAATCAGTTGACTGGAAATAGATATATAGGCCAAAAACTGATATTTTTGATGTCTTTTCCAGGTTTTTTCTTTCTAGCGGGCGGAATATTTAACCGATTTTCATAAAACTTTGTAAGGACGTGTAAACCGAATAGAGTGAGACTCCTATCGATTTTCGAGCGAATCGGTTGACTGGAAGTAATATTATAGGGCAAAAAACTGATATTTTTGATGCCATTTCTAGGTTTTTTCTTTCTAGCGGGCGGAATAATTAACCGATTTTGATAAAACTTTGTAAGGACTTGTAAACCGAATAGAGTGAGGTTCCTATCGATTTTTGAGCCAATCGGTTGACTGGAACTAATATTTTAAGAAAAAAACTGATATTTTTGATGTCTTTTCCAGGTTTTTTCTTTCTAGCGGGCGGAATATTAAACGATTTTCATAAAACTTTGTAAGGACGTGTAAACCGAATAGAGTGAGGTTCCTATCGATTTTAGAGCGAATCAATTGACTGGAACTAGATATACAGGCCAAAAACTGATATTTTTGATGTCTTTTCCAGGTTTTTTCTTTCTAGCCGGCGGAATATTAAACGATTTTCATAAAACTTTGTAAGGACGTGTAAACCGAATAGAGTGAGGTTCCTATAAGTTTTTGAGAGAATCGGTTGACTGGAACTAGATATATAGGCCAAAAACTGTTATTTTTGATGTCTTTTCCAGGTTTTTTCTTTCTAGCCGGCGGAATATTAAACGATTTTCATAAAACTTTGTAAGGACGTGAAAACCGAATAGAGTGAGATTCCTATAAGTTTTCGAGAGAATCGGATGACTGGAACTAATTTTTATAGGCAAAAAACTGATATTTTTGATGCCTTTTCGAGGTTTTTTCTTCTATCGGGCGGAAAATTTGACCGATTTTGATAAAACTTTGTAAGGACGTGAAAACCGAATAGAGTGAGATTCCTATCGATTTTCGTGCGAATCGGTTGACTGGAACTAATATTATAGGCCAAAAACTGATATTTTTGATGTCTTTTGCAGGTTTTTTCTTTCTAGCGGGCGGAATATTTAACCGATTTTCATAAAACTTTGTAAGGTCGTGTAAACTGAATAGATTGAGATTCCTATCGATTTTAGAGCGAATCGGTTGACTAGAACTAATATTATAGGAAAAAAACTGATATTTTTGATGTCTTTTCCAGGTTTTTTCTTTCTAGCGGGCGGAATATTTAACCGATTTTCATAAAACTTTGTAAGGACGTGTAAACCGAATAGAGTGAGACTCCTATCGATTTTCGAGCGAATCGGTTGACTGGAAGTAATATTATAGGGCAAAAAACTGATATTTTTGATGCCATTTCTAGGTTTTTTCTTTCTAGCGGGCGGAATAATTACCCGATTTTGATAAAACTTTGTAAGGACTTGTAAACCGAATAGAGTGAGGTTCCTATCGATTTTTGAGCCAATCGGTTGACTGGAACTAATATTTTAAGAAAAAAACTGATATTATTGATGTCTTTTCCAGGTTTTTTCTTTCTAGCGGGCGGAATATTAAACCGATTTTGATAAAACTTTGTAAGGACGTGTAAACCGAATAGAGTGAGATTCCTATCGATTTTCGAGCGAATCGGTTGACTGGAACTAGAAATATAGACCAAAAACTGATATTTTTGAAGTCTTTTCCAGGTTTTTTTTTCTAGTGGGCGGAATATTAAACCGATTATCATAAAACTTTGTAAGGTCGTGTAAACCGAATAGAGTGAGATTCCTATCGATTTTCGTGCGAATAGGTTGACTGGAACTAATATTATAGGCAAAAAACTGATATTTTTGGTGCCTTTTCCACGTTTTTTCTTTCTAGCGGGCGGAATATTTAACTGATTTTCGTAAAACTTTGTAAGGACGTGTAAACCGAATAGAGTGAGATTCCTATCAATTTTCGAGCGAATCGGTTGACTGGAACTAGAAATATAGGCCAAAAACTGATATTTTTGATGTCTTTTACAGGTTTTTTCTTTCTAGAGGGCGAAATATATGACCGATTATGATAAAACTTTGTAAGGACGTGTAAACCGAATAGAGTGAGATTCCTATCGATTTTCGAGCGAATCGGTTGACTGGAAATAGATAGATAGGCCAAAAACTGATATTTTTGATGTCTTTTCCAGGTTTTTTCTTTCTAGCGGGCGGAATATTTAACGATTTTCATAAAACTTTGTAAGGACGTGTAAACCGAATAGAGTGAGGTTCCTATCGATTTTAGAGCGAATCAATTGACTGGAACTAGATATATAGGCCAAAAACTGATATTTTTGATGTCTTTTCCAGGTTTTTTCTTTCTAGCCGGCGGAATATTAAACGATTTTCATAAAACTTTGTAAGGACGTGTAAACCGAATAGAGTGAGGTTCCTATAAGTTTTTGAGAGAATCGGTTGACTGGAACTAGATATATAGGCCAAAAACTGTTATTTTTGATGTCTTTTCCAGGTTTTTTCTTTCTAGCCGGCGGAATATTAAACGATTTTCATAAAACTTTGTAAGGACGTGTAAACCGAATAGAGTGAGATTCCTATCGATTTTCGAGCGAATTGGTTGACTGGAACTAGAAATATAGGCCAAAAACTGATATTTTTGATGCCATTTCGAGGTTTTTTCTTCTATCGGGCGGAATATTTGACCGATTTTGATAAAACTTTGTAAGGATGTGAAAACCGAATAGAGTGAGATTCCTATCGATTTTCGTGCGAATCGGTTGACTGGAACTAATATTATAGGCAAAAAACTGATATTTTTGATGCCTTTTCCAGGTTTTTCTTTCTAGCGGGCGGAATATTTAACCGATTTTCATAAAACTTTGTAAGGTCGTGTAAACTGAATAGATTGAGATTCCTATCGATTTTAGAGCGAATCGGTTGACTAGAACTAATATTATAGGAAAAAAACTGATATTTTTGATGCCTTTTCCAGGGTTTTCTTTCTAGCGGGCGCAATATTTGTCCGATTTTGATAAAATTTTGTAAGGACGTGTAAACCGAATAGAGTGAGATTCCTATCGATTTTCGAGCGAATCAGTTGACTGGAAATAGATATATAGGCCAAAAACTGATATTTTTGATGTCTTTTCCAGGTTTTTTCTTTCTAGCGGGCGGAATATTTAACCGATTTTCATAAAACTTTGTAAGGACGTGTAAACCGAATAGAGTGAGACTCCTATCGATTTTCGAGCGAATCGGTTGACTGGAAGTAATATTATAGGGCAAAAAACTGATATTTTTGATGCCATTTCTAGGTTTTTTCTTTCTAGCGGGCGGAATAATTAACCGATTTTGATAAAACTTTGTAAGGACTTGTAAACCGAATAGAGTGAGGTTCCTATCGATTTTTGAGCCAATCGGTTGACTGGAACTAATATTTTAAGAAAAAAACTGATATTTTTGATGTCTTTTCCAGGTTTTTTCTTTCTAGCGGGCGGAATATTAAACCGATTTTGATAAAACTTTGTAAGGACGTGTAAACCGAATAGAGTGAGATTCCTATCGATTTTCGAGCGAATCGGTTGACTGGAACTAGAAATATAGACCAAAAACTGATATTTTTGAAGTCTTTTCCAGGTTTTTTTTTCTAGTGGGCGGAATATTAAACCGATTATCATAAAACTTTGTAAGGTCGTGTAAACCGAATAGAGTGAGATTCCTATCGATTTTCGTGCGAATAGGTTGACTGGAACTAATATTATAGGCAAAAAACTGATATTTTTGGTGCCTTTTCCACGTTTTTTCTTTCTAGCGGGCGGAATATTTAACCGATTTTCGTAAAACTTTGTAAGGACGAGTAAACCGAATAGAGTGAGATTCCGATCAATTTTCGAGCGAATCGGTTGACTGGAACTAGAAATATAGGCCAAAAACTGATATTTTTGATGTCTTTTACAGGTTTTTTCTTTCTAGAGGGCGAAATATATGACCGATTATGATAAAACTTTGTAAGGACGTGTAAACCGAATAGAGTGAGATTCCTATCGATTTTCGAGCGAATCGGTTGACTGGAAATAGATAGATAGGCCAAAAACTGATATTTTTGATGTCTTTTCCAGGTTTTTTCTTTCTAGCGGGCGGAATATTAAACGATTTTCATAAAACTTTGTAAGGACGTGTAAACCGAATAGAGTGAGGTTCCTATCGATTTTAGAGCGAATCGGTTGACTGGAACTAGATATATAGGCCAAAAACTGATATTTTTGATGTCTTTTCCAGGTTTTTTCTTTCTAGCGGGCGGAATATTAAACGATTTTCATAAAACTTTGTAAGGACGTGTAAACCGAATAGAGTGAGGTTCCTATCGATTTTAGAGCGAATCGGTTGACTGGAACTAGATATATAGGCCAAAAACTGATATTTTTGATGTCTTTTCCAGGTTTTTTCTTTCTAGCGGGCGGAATATTAAACCGATTTTGATAAAACTTTGTAAGGACGTGTAAACCGAATAGAGTGAGATTCCTATCGATTTTCGAGCGAATCGGTTGACTGGAACTAGAAATATAGACCAAAAACTGATATTTTTGAAGTCTTTTCCAGGTTTTTTTTTCTAGTGGGCGGAATATTAAACCGATTATCATAAAACTTTGTAAGGTCGTGTAAACCGAATAGAGTGAGATTCCTATCGATTTTCGTGCGAATAGGTTGACTGGAACTAATATTATAGGCAAAAAACTGATATTTTTGGTGCCTTTTCCACGTTTTTTCTTTCTAGCGGGCGGAATATTTAACCGATTTTCGTAAAACTTTGTAAGGACGTGTAAACCGAATAGAGTGAGATTCCTATCAATTTTCGAGCGAATCGGTTGACTGGAACTAGAAATATAGGCCAAAAACTGATATTTTTGATGTCTTTTACAGGTTTTTTCTTTCTAGAGGGCGAAATATATGACCGATTATGATAAAACTTTGTAAGGACGTGTAAACCGAATAGAGTGAGATTCCTATCGATTTTCGAGCGAATCGGTTGACTGGAAATAGATAGATAGGCCAAAAACTGATATTTTTGATGCCATTTCGAGGTTTTTTCTTCTATCGGGCGGAATATTTGACCGATTTTGATAAAACTTTGTAAGGATGTGAAAACCGAATAGAGTGAGATTCCTATCGATTTTCGTGCGAATCGGTTGACTGGAACTAATATTATAGGCAAAAAACTGATATTTTTGATGCCTTTTCCAGGTTTTTCTTTCTAGCGGGCGGAATATTTAACCGATTTTCATAAAACTTTGTAAGGTCGTGTAAACTGAATAGATTGAGATTCCTATCGATTTTAGAGCGAATCGGTTGACTAGAACTAATATTATAGGAAAAAAACTGATATTTTTGATGCCTTTTCCAGGGTTTTCTTTCTAGCGGGCGCAATATTTGTCCGATTTTGATAAAATTTTGTAAGGACGTGTAAACCGAATAGAGTGAGATTCCTATCGATTTTCGAGCGAATCAGTTGACTGGAAATAGATATATAGGCCAAAAACTGATATTTTTGATGTCTTTTCCAGGTTTTTTCTTTCTAGCGGGCGGAATATTTAACCGATTTTCATAAAACTTTGTAAGGACGTGTAAACCGAATAGAGTGAGACTCCTATCGATTTTCGAGCGAATCGGTTGACTGGAAGTAATATTATAGGGCAAAAAACTGATATTTTTGATGCCATTTCTAGGTTTTTTCTTTCTAGCGGGCGGAATAATTAACCGATTTTGATAAAACTTTGTAAGGACTTGTAAACCGAATAGAGTGAGGTTCCTATCGATTTTTGAGCCAATCGGTTGACTGGAACTAATATTTTAAGAAAAAAACTGATATTTTTGATGTCTTTTCCAGGTTTTTTCATTCTAGCGGGCGGAATATTAAACCGATTTTGATAAAACTTTGTAAGGACGTGTAAACCGAATAGAGTGAGATTCCTATCGATTTTCGAGCGAATCGGTTGACTGGAACTAGAAATATAGACCAAAAACTGATATTTTTGAAGTCTTTTCCAGGTTTTTTTTTCTAGTGGGCGGAATATTAAACCGATTATCATAAAACTTTGTAAGGTCGTGTAAACCGAATAGAGTGAGATTCCTATCGATTTTCGTGCGAATAGGTTGACTGGAACTAATATTATAGGCAAAAAACTGATATTTTTGGTGCCTTTTCCACGTTTTTTCTTTCTAGCGGGCGGAATATTTAACCGATTTTCGTAAAACTTTGTAAGGACGAGTAAACCGAATAGAGTGAGATTCCGATCAATTTTCGAGCGAATCGGTTGACTGGAACTAGAAATATAGGCCAAAAACTGATATTTTTGATGTCTTTTACAGGTTTTTTCTTTCTAGAGGGCGAAATATATGACCGATTATGATAAAACTTTGTAAGGACGTGTAAACCGAATAGAGTGAGATTCCTATCGATTTTCGAGCGAATCGGTTGACTGGAAATAGATAGATAGGCCAAAAACTGATATTTTTGATGTCTTTTCCAGGTTTTTTCTTTCTAGCGGGCGGAATATTAAACGATTTTCATAAAACTTTGTAAGGACGTGTAAACCGAATAGAGTGAGGTTCCTATCGATTTTAGAGCGAATCGGTTGACTGGAACTAGATATATAGGCCAAAAACTGATATTTTTGATGTCTTTTCCAGGTTTTTTCTTTCTAGCGGGCGGAATATTAAACGATTTTCATAAAACTTTGTAAGGACGTGTAAACCGAATAGAGTGAGGTTCCTATCGATTTTAGAGCGAATCGGTTGACTGGAACTAGATATATAGGCCAAAAACTGATATTTTTGATGTCTTTTCCAGGTTTTTTCTTTCTAGCCGGCGGAATATTAAACGATTTTCATAAAACTTTGTAAGGACGTGTAAACCGAATAGAGTGAGACTCCTATCGATTTTCGAGCGAATCGGTTGACTGGAAGTAATATTATAGGGCAAAAAACTGATATTTTTGATGCCATTTCTAGGTTTTTTCTTTCTAGCGGGCGGAATAATTAACCGATTTTGATAAAACTTTGTAAGGACTTGTAAACCGAATAGAGTGAGGTTCCTATCGATTTTAGAGCGAATCGGTTGACTGGAACTAGATATATAGGCCAAAAACTGATATTTTTGATGTCTTTTCCAGGTTTTTTCTTTCTAGCGGGCGGAATATTAAACGATTTTCATAAAACTTTGTAAGGACGTGTAAACCGAATAGAGTGAGGTTCCTATCGATTTTAGAGCGAATCGGTTGACTGGAACTAGATATATAGGCCAAAAACTGATATTTTTGATGTCTTTTCCAGGTTTTTTCTTTCTAGCGGGCGGAATATTAAACCGATTTTGATAAAACTTTGTAAGGACGTGTAAACCGAATAGAGTGAGATTCCTATCGATTTTCGAGCGAATCGGTTGACTGGAACTAGAAATATAGACCAAAAACTGATATTTTTGAAGTCTTTTCCAGGTTTTTTTTTCTAGTGGGCGGAATATTAAACCGATTATCATAAAACTTTGTAAGGTCGTGTAAACCGAATAGAGTGAGATTCCTATCGATTTTCGTGCGAATAGGTTGACTGGAACTAATATTATAGGCAAAAAACTGATATTTTTGGTGCCTTTACCACGTTTTTTCTTTCTAGCGGGCGGAATATTTAACCGATTTTCGTAAAACTTTGTAAGGACGTGTAAACCGAATAGAGTGAGATTCCTATCAATTTTCGAGCGAATCGGTTGACTGGAACTAGAAATATAGGCCAAAAACTGATATTTTTGATGTCTTTTACAGGATTTTTCTTTCTAGAGGGCGAAATATATGACCGATTATGATAAAACTTTGTAAGGACGTGTAAACCGAATAGAGTGAGATTCCTATCGATTTTCGTGCGAATCGGTTGACTGGAACTAATATTATAGGCAAAAAACTGATATTTTTGATGCCTTTTCCAGGTTTTTCTTTCTAGCGGGCGGAATATTTAACCGATTTTCATAAAACTTTGTAAGGTCGTGTAAACTGAATAGATTGAGATTCCTATCGATTTTAGAGCGAATCGGTTGACTAGAACTAATATTATAGGAAAAAAACTGATATTTTTGATGCCTTTTCCAGGGTTTTCTTTCTAGCGGGCGCAATATTTGTCCGATTTTGATAAAATTTTGTAAGGACGTGTAAACCGAATAGAGTGAGATTCCTATCGATTTTCGAGCGAATCAGTTGACTGGAAATAGATATATAGGCCAAAAACTGATATTTTTGATGTCTTTTCCAGGTTTTTTCTTTCTAGCGGGCGGAATATTTAACCGATTTTCATAAAACTTTGTAAGGACGTGTAAACCGAATAGAGTGAGACTCCTATCGATTTTCGAGCGAATCGGTTGACTGGAAGTAATATTATAGGGCAAAAAACTGATATTTTTGATGCCATTTCTAGGTTTTTTCTTTCTAGCGGGCGGAATAATTAACCGATTTTGATAAAACTTTGTAAGGACTTGTAAACCGAATAGAGTGAGGTTCCTATCGATTTTTGAGCCAATCGGTTGACTGGAACTAATATTTTAAGAAAAAAACTGATATTTTTGATGTCTTTTCCAGGTTTTTTCTTTCTAGCGGGCGGAATATTAAACCGATTTTGATAAAACTTTGTAAGGACGTGTAAACCGAATAGAGTGAGATTCCTATCGATTTTCGAGCGAATCGGTTGACTGGAACTAGAAATATAGACCAAAAACTGATATTTTTGAAGTCTTTTCCAGGTTTTTTTTTCTAGTGGGCGGAATATTAAACCGATTATCATAAAACTTTGTAAGGTCGTGTAAACCGAATAGAGTGAGATTCCTATCGATTTTCGTGCGAATAGGTTGACTGGAACTAATATTATAGGCAAAAAACTGATATTTTTGGTGCCTTTTCCACGTTTTTTCTTTCTAGCGGGCGGAATATTTAACCGATTTTCGTAAAACTTTGTAAGGACGAGTAAACCGAATAGAGTGAGATTCCGATCAATTTTCGAGCGAATCGGTTGACTGGAACTAGAAATATAGGCCAAAAACTGATATTTTTGATGTCTTTTACAGGTTTTTTCTTTCTAGAGGGCGAAATATATGACCGATTATGATAAAACTTTGTAAGGACGTGTAAACCGAATAGAGTGAGATTCCTATCGATTTTCGAGCGAATCGGTTGACTGGAAATAGATAGATAGGCCAAAAACTGATATTTTTGATGTCTTTTCCAGGTTTTTTCTTTCTAGCGGGCGGAATATTAAACGATTTTCATAAAACTTTGTAAGGACGTGTAAACCGAATAGAGTGAGGTTCCTATCGATTGTAGAGCGAATCGGTTGACTGGAACTAGATATATAGGCCAAAAACTGATATTTTTGATGTCTTTTCCAGGTTTTTTCTTTCTAGCGGGCGGAATATTAAACGATTTTCATAAAACTTTGTAAGGACGTGTAAACCGAATAGAGTGAGGTTCCTATCGATTTTAGAGCGAATCGGTTGACTGGAACTAGATATATAGGCCAAAAACTGATATTTTTGATGTCTTTTCCAGGTTTTTTCTTTCTAGCCGGCGGAATATTAAACGATTTTCATAAAACTTTGTAAGGAGGTGTAAACCGAATAGAGTGAGACTCCTATCGATTTTCGAGCGAATCGGTTGACTGGAAGTAATATTATAGGGCAAAAAACTGATATTTTTGATGCCATTTCTAGGTTTTTTCTTTCTAGCGGGCGGAATAATTAACCGATTTTGATAAAACTTTGTAAGGACTTGTAAACCGAATAGAGTGAGGTTCCTATCGATTTTTGAGCCAATCGGTTGACTGGAACTAATATTTTAAGAAAAAAAATGATATTTTTGATGTCTTTTCCAGGTTTTTTCTTTCTAGCGGGCGGAATATTAAACCGATTTTGATAAAACTTTGTAAGGACGTGTAAACCGAATAGAGTGAGATTCCTATCGATTTTCGAGCGAATCGGTTGACTGGAACTAGAAATATAGACCAAAAACTGATATTTTTGAAGTCTTTTCCAGGTTTTTTTTTCTAGTGGGCGGAATATTAAACCGATTATCATAAAACTTTGTAAGGTCGTGTAAACCGAATAGAGTGAGATTCCTATCGATTTTTGAGCCAATCGGTTGACTGGAACTAATATTTTAAGAAAAAAACTGATTTTTTTGATGTCTTTTCCAGGTTTTTTCTTTCTAGCGGGCGGAATATTAAACCGATTTTGATAAAACTTTGTAAGGACGTGTAAACCGAATAGAGTGAGATTCCTATCGATTTTCGAGCGAATCGGTTGACTGGAACTAGAAATATAGACCAAAAACTGATATTTTTGAAGTCTTTTCCAGGTTTTTTTTTCTAGTGGGCGGAATATTAAACCGATTATCATAAAACTTTGTAAGGTCGTGTAAACCGAATAGAGTGAGATTCCTATCGATTTTCGTGCGAATCGGTTGACTGGAACTAATATTATAGGCAAAAAACTGATATTTTTGATGCTTTTTCCACGTTTTTTCTTTCTAGCGGGCGGAATATTTAACCGATTTTCGTAAAACTTTGTAAGGACGTGTAAACCGAATAGAGTGAGATTCCTATCAATTTTCGAGCGAATCGGTTGACTGGAACTAGAAATATAGGCCAAAAACTGATATTTTTGATGTCTTTTACAGGTTTTTTCTTTCTAGAGGGCGAAATATATGACCGATTATGATAAAACTTTGTAAGGACGTGTAAACCGAATAGAGTGAGATTCCTATCGATTTTCGAGCGAATCGGTTGACTGGAAATAGATAGATAGGCCAAAAACTGATATTTTTGATGTCTTTTCCAGGTTTTTTCTTTCTAGCGGGCGGAATATTAAACGATTTTCATAAAACTTTGTAAGGACGTGTAAACCGAATAGAGTGAGGTTCCTATCGATTTTAGAGCGAATCGGTTGACTGGAACTAGATATATAGGCCAAAAACTGATATTTTTGATGTCTTTTCCAGGTTTTTTCTTTCTAGCCGGCGGAATATTAAACGATTTTCATAAAACTTTGTAAGGACGTATAAACCGAATAGAGTGAGGTTCCTATAAGTTTTTGAGAGAATCGGTTGACTGGAACTAGATATATAGGCCAAAAACTGTTATTTTTGATGTCTTTTCCAGGTTTTTTCTTTCCAGCCGGCGGAATATTAAACGATTTTCATAAAACTTTGTAAGGACGTGTAAACCGAATAGAGTGAGATTCCTATCGATTTTCGAGCGAATCGGTTGACTGGAAATAGATAGATAGGCCAAAAACTGATATTTTTGATGCCATTTCGAGGTTTTTTCTTCTATCGGGCGGAATATTTGACCGATTTTGATAAAACTTTGTAAGGATGTGAAAACCGAATAGAGTGAGATTCCTATCGATTTTCGTGCGAATCGGTTGACTGGAACTAATATTATAGGCAAAAAACTGATATTTTTGATGCCTTTTCCAGGTTTTTCTTTCTAGCGGGCGGAATATTTAACCGATTTTCATAAAACTTTGTAAGGTCGTGTAAACTGAATAGATTGAGATTCCTATCGATTTTAGAGCGAATCGGTTGACTAGAACTAATATTATAGGAAAAAAACTGATATTTTTGATGCCTTTTCCAGGGTTTTCTTTCTAGCGGGCGCAATATTTGTCCGATTTTGATAAAATTTTGTAAGGACGTGTAAACCGAATAGAGTGAGATTCCTATCGATTTTCGAGCGAATCAGTTGACTGGAAATAGATATATAGGCCAAAAACTGATATTTTTGATGTCTTTTCCAGGTTTTTTCTTTCTAGCGGGCGGAATATTTAACCGATTTTCATAAAACTTTGTAAGGACGTGTAAACCGAATAGAGTGAGACTCCTATCGATTTTCGAGCGAATCGGTTGACTGGAAGTAATATTATAGGGCAAAAAACTGATATTTTTGATGCCATTTCTAGGTTTTTTCTTTCTAGCGGGCGGAATAATTAACCGATTTTGATAAAACTTTGTAAGGACTTGTAAACCGAATAGAGTGAGGTTCCTATCGATTTTTGAGCCAATCGGTTGACTGGAACTAATATTTTAAGAAAAAAACTGATATTTTTGATGTCTTTTCCAGGTTTTTTCTTTCTAGCGGGCGGAATATTAAACCGATTTTGATAAAACTTTGTAAGGACGTGTAAACCGAATAGAGTGAGATTCCTATCGATTTTCGAGCGAATCGGTTGACTGGAACTAGAAATATAGACCAAAAACTGATATTTTTGAAGTCTTTTCCAGGTTTTTTTTTCTAGTGGGCGGAATATTAAACCGATTATCATAAAACTTTGTAAGGTCGTGTAAACCGAATAGAGTGAGATTCCTATCGATTTTCGTGAGAATCGGTTGACTGGAACTAATATTATAGGCAAAAAACTGATATTTTTGATGCTTTTTCCACGTTTTTTCTTTCTAGCGGGCGGAATATTTAACCGATTTTCGTAAAACTTTGTAAGGACGTGTAAACCGAATAGAGTGAGATTCCTATCAATTTTCGAGCGAATCGGTTGACTGGAACTAGAAATATAGGCCAAAAACTGATATTTTTGATGTCTTTTACAGGTTTTTTCTTTCTAGAGGGCGAAATATATGACCGATTATGATAAAACTTTGTAAGGACGTGTAAACCGAATAGAGTGAGATTCCTATCGATTTTCGAGCGAATCGGTTGACTGGAAATAGATAGATAGGCCAAAAACTGATATTTTTGATGTCTTTTCCAGGTTTTTTCTTTCTAGCGGGCGGAATATTAAACGATTTTCATAAAACTTTGTAAGGACGTGTAAACCGAATAGAGTGAGGTTCCTATCGATTTTAGAGCGAATCGGTTGACTGGAACTAGATATATAGGCCAAAAACTGATATTTTTGATGTCTTTTCCAGGTTTTTTCTTTCTAGCCGGCGGAATATTAAACGATTTTCATAAAACTTTGTAAGGACGTATAAACCGAATAGAGTGAGGTTCCTATAAGTTTTTGAGAGAATCGGTTGACTGGAACTAGATATATAGGCCAAAAACTGTTATTTTTGATGTCTTTTCCAGGTTTTTTCTTTCTAGCCGGCGGAATATTAAACGATTTTCATAAAACTTTGTAAGGACGTGTAAACCGAATAGAGTGAGATTCCTATCGATTTTCGAGGGAATTGGTTGACTGGAACTAGAAATATAGGCCAAAAACTGATATTTTTGATGCCATTTCGAGGTTTTTTCTTCTATCGGGCGGAATATTTGACCGATTTTGATAAAACTTTGTAAGGATGTGAAAACCGAATAGAGTGAGATTCCTATCGATTTTCGTGCGAATCGGTTGACTGGAACTAATAATATAGGCCAAAAACTGATATTTTTGATGCCATTTCTAGGTTTTTTCTTTCTAGCGGGCGGAATAATTAACCGATTTTGATAAAACTTTGTAAGGACTTGTAAACCGAATAGAGTGAGGTTCCTATCGATTTTTGAGCCAATCGGTTGACTGGAACTAATATTTTAAGAAAAAAAATGATATTTTTGATGTCTTTTCCAGGTTTTTTCTTTCTAGCGGGCGGAATATTAAACCGATTTTGATAAAACTTTGTAAGGACGTGTAAACCGAATAGAGTGAGATTCCTATCGATTTTCGAGCGAATCGGTTGACTGGAACTAGAAATATAGACCAAAAACTGATATTTTTGAAGTCTTTTCCAGGTTTTTTTTTCTAGTGGGCGGAATATTAAACCGATTATCATAAAACTTTGTAAGGTCGTGTAAACCGAATAGAGTGAGATTCCTATCGATTTTTGAGCCAATCGGTTGACAGGAACTAATATTTTAAGAAAAAAACTGATTTTTTTGATGTCTTTTCCAGGTTTTTTCTTTCTAGCGGGCGGAATATTAAACCGATTTTGATAAAACTTTGTAAGGACGTGTAAACCGAATAGAGTGAGATTCCTATCGATTTTCGAGCGAATCGGTTGACTGGAACTAGAAATATAGACCAAAAACTGATATTTTTGAAGTCTTTTCCAGGTTTTTTTTTCTAGTGGGCGGAATATTAAACCGATTATCATAAAACTTTGTAAGGTCGTGTAAACCGAATAGAGTGAGATTCCTATCGATTTTCGTGCGAATCGGTTGACTGGAACTAATATTATAGGCAAAAAACTGATATTTTTGATGCTTTTTCCACGTTTTTTCTTTCTAGCGGGCGGAATATTTAACCGATTTTCGTAAAACTTTGTAAGGACGTGTAAACCGAATAGAGTGAGATTCCTATCAATTTTCGAGCGAATCGGTTGACTGGAACTAGAAATATAGGCCAAAAACTGATATTTTTGATGTCTTTTACAGGTTTTTTCTTTCTAGAGGGCGAAATATATGACCGATTATGATAAAACTTTGTAAGGACGTGTAAACCGAATAGAGTGAGATTCCTATCGATTTTCGAGCGAATCGGTTGACTGGAAATAGATAGATAGGCCAAAAACTGATATTTTTGATGTCTTTTCCAGGTTTTTTCTTTCTAGCGGGCGGAATATTAAACGATTTTCATAAAACTTTGTAAGGACGTGTAAACCGAATAGAGTGAGGTTCCTATCGATTTTAGAGCGAATCGGTTGACTGGAACTAGATATATAGGCCAAAAACTGATATTTTTGATGTCTTTTCCAGGTTTTTTCTTTCTAGCCGGCGGAATATTAAACGATTTTCATAAAACTTTGTAAGGACGTATAAACCGAATAGAGTGAGGTTCCTATAAGTTTTTGAGAGAATCGGTTGACTGGAACTAGATATATAGGCCAAAAACTGTTATTTTTGATGTCTTTTCCAGGTTTTTTCTTTCCAGCCGGCGGAATATTAAACGATTTTCATAAAACTTTGTAAGGACGTGTAAACCGAATAGAGTGAGATTCCTATCGATTTTCGAGGGAATTGGTTGACTGGAACTAGAAATATAGGCCAAAAACTGATATTTTTGATGCCATTTCGAGGTTTTTTCTTCTATCGGCCGGAATATTTGACCGATTTTGATAAAACTTTGTAAGGATGTGAAAACCGAATAGAGTGAGATTCCTATCGATTTTCGTGCGAATCGGTTGACTGGAACTAATAATATAGGCCAAAAACTGATATTTTTGATGTCTTTTCCAGGTTTTTTTTCTAGTGGGCGGAATACTAAACCGATTTTCATAAAACTTTGTAAGGTCATGTTATCCGAATAGAGTAAGATTCCTATCGATTTTAGAGCGAATCGGTTGACTGGAACTAGATATATAGGCAAAAAACTGATATTTTTGATGCCTTTTCCAGGTTTTTTCTTTCTAGCGGGCGGAATATTAAACCGATTTTCGTAAAACTTTGTAAGGACGTGTAAACCGAATAAGGTGAGATTCCTATCGGTTTTCGAGCGAATCGGTTGACTGGAACTAATATTATAGGAAAAAAACTGATATTTTTGATGCCTTTTCCAGGATTTTTTTTCTAGTGGGCGGAATATTAAACCGATTTTCATAAAACTTTGTAAGGTCGTGTAAACCGAATAGAGTGAGATTCCTATAAGTTTTCGAGAGAATCGGTTGACTGGAACTAATTTTTATAGGCAAAAACTGATATTTTTGATGCCTTTTCGAGGTTTTTTCTTCTATTGGGCGGAAAATTTGACCGATTTTGATAAAACTTTGTAAGGACGTGAAAACCGAATAGAGTGTGATTCTTATCGATTCTTGAGCCAATCGGTTGACTGGAACTAATATTATAGGAAAAAAACTGATATTTTTGATGCCTTTTCCAGGTTTTTCTTTCTAGCGGGCGCAATATTTGACCGATTTTGATAAAACTTTGTAAGGACGTGTAAACCGAATAGAGTGAGATTCCTATCGATTTTCGAGCGAATCGGTTGACTGGAACTAGAAAAATAGGCCAAAAACTGTAATTTTTGATGTCTTTTCCAGGTTTTTTTTTCTAGTGGGCGGAATATTAAACCGATTTTCATAAAACTTTGTAAGGTCATGTAATCCGAATAGAGTACGATTCCTATCGATTTTAGAGCGAATCGGTTGACTGGAACTAGATATATAGGTAAAAAACTGATATTTTTGATGCCTTTTCCAGGTTTTTTCTTTCTAGGGGGCGGAATATTTAACCGATTTTCGTAAAACTTTGTAAGGACGTGTAAACCGAATAAGGTGAGATTCCTATCGGTTTTCGAGCGAATCAGTTGACTGGAACTAATATTATAGGAAAAAAACTGATATTTTTGATGCCTTTTCCAGGTTTTTTTTTCCAGTGGGCGGAATATTAAACCGATTTTCATAAAACTTTGTAAGGACGTGAAAACCGAATAGAGTGAGATTCCTATAAGTTTTCGAGAGAATCGGATGACTGGAACTAATTTTTATAGGCAAAAAACTGATATTTTTGATGCCTTTTCGAGGTTTTTTCTTCTATCGGGCGGAAAATTTGACCGATTTTAATAAAACTTTGTAAGGACGTGAAAACCGAATAGAGTGAGATTCCTATCGATTTTCGTGCGATTCGGTTGACTGGAACTAATATTATAGGCCAAAAACTGATATTTTTGATGTCTTTTGCAGGTTTTTTCTTTCTAGCGGGCGGAATATTTAACCGATTTTCATAAAACTTTGTAAGGTCGTGTAAACTGAATAGATTGAGATTCCTATCGATTTTAGAGCGAATCGGTTGACTAGAACTAATATTATAGGAAAAAAACTGATATTTTTGATGCCTTTTCCAGGTTTTTCTTTCTAGCGGGCGCAATATTTGTCCGATTTTGATAAAATTTTGTAAGGACGTGTAAACCGAATAGAGTGAGATTCCTATCGATTTTCGAGCGAATCAGTTGACTGGAAATAGATATATAGGCCAAAAACTGATATTTTTGATGTCTTTTCCAGGTTTTTTCTTTCTAGCGGGCGGAATATTTAACCGATTTTCATAAAACTTTGTAAGGACGTGTAAACCGAATAGAGTGAGACTCCTATCGATTTTCGAGCGAATCGGTTGACTGGAAGTAATATTATAGGGCAAAAAACTGATATTTTTGATGCCATTTCTAGGTTTTTTCTTTCTAGCGGGCGGAATAATTAACCGATTTTGATAAAACTTTGTAAGGACTTGTAAACCGAATAGAGTGAGGTTCCTATCGATTTTTGAGCCAATCGGTTGACTGGAACTAATATTTTAAGAAAAAAACTGATATTTTTGATGTCTTTTCCAGGTTTTTTCTTTCTAGCGGGCGGAATATTAAACCGATTTTGATAAAACTTTGTAAGGACGTGTAAACCGAATAGAGTGAGATTCCTATCGATTTTCGAGCGAATCGGTTGACTGGAACTAGAAATATAGACCAAAAACTGATATTTTTGAAGTCGTTTCCAGGTTTTTTTTTCTAGTGGGCGGAATATTAAACCGATTATCATAAAACTTTGTAAGGTCGTGTAAACCGAATAGAGTGAGATTCCTATCGATTTTCGTGCGAATAGGTTGACTGGAACTAATATTATAGGCAAAAAACTGATATTTTTGGTGCCTTTTCCACGTTTTTTCTTTCTAGCGGGCGGAATATTTAACCGATTTTCGTAAAACTTTGTAAGGACGAGTAAACCGAATAGAGTGAGATTCCGATCAATTTTCGAGCGAATCGGTTGACTGGAACTAGAAATATAGGCCAAAAACTGATATTTTTGATGTCTTTTACAGGTTTTTTCTTTCTAGAGGGCGAAATATATGACCGATTATGATAAAACTTTGTAAGGACGTGTAAACCGAATAGAGTGAGATTCCTATCGATTTTCGAGCGAATCGGTTGACTGGAAATAGATAGATAGGCCAAAAACTGATATTTTTGATGTCTTTTCCAGGTTTTTTCTTTCTAGCGGGCGGAATATTAAACGATTTTCATAAAACTTTGTAAGGACGTGTAAACCGAATAGAGTGAGGTTCCTATCGATTTTAGAGCGAATCGGTTGACTGGAACTAGATATATAGGCCAAAAACTGATATTTTTGATGTCTTTTCCAGGTTTTTTCTTTCTAGCGGGCGGAATATTAAACGATTTTCATAAAACTTTGTAAGGACGTGTAAACCGAATAGAGTGAGGTTCCTATCGATTTTAGAGCGAATCGGTTGACTGGAACTAGATATATAGGCCAAAAACTGATATTTTTGATGTCTTTTCCAGGTTTTTTCTTTCTAGCCGGCGGAATATTAAACGATTTTCATAAAACTTTGTAAGGACGTGTAAACCGAATAGAGTGAGACTCCTATCGATTTTCGAGCGAATCGGTTGACAGGAAGTAATATTATAGGGCAAAAAACTGATATTTTTGATGCCATTTCTAGGTTTTTTCTTTCTAGCGGGCGGAATATTAAACGATTTTCATAAAACTTTGTAAGGACGTGTAAACCGAATAGAGTGAGGTTCCTATCGATTTTTGAGCCAATCGGTTGACTGGAACTAATATTTTAAGAAAAAAAATGATATTTTTGATGTCTTTTCCAGGTTTTTTCTTTCTAGCGGGCGGAATATTAAACCGATTTTGATAAAACTTTGTAAGGACGTGTAAACCGAATAGAGTGAGATTCCTATCGATTTTCGAGCGAATCGGTTGACTGGAACTAGAAATATAGACCAAAAACTGATATTTTTGAAGTCTTTTCCAGGTTTTTTTTTCTAGTGGGCGGAATATTAAACCGATTATCATAAAACTTTGTAAGGTCGTGTAAACCGAATAGAGTGAGATTCCTATCGATTTTTGAGCCAATCGGTTGACTGGAACTAATATTTTAAGAAAAAAACTGATTTTTTTGATGTCTTTTCCAGGTTTTTTCTTTCTAGCGGGCGGAATATTAAACCGATTTTGATAAAACTTTGTAAGGACGTGTAAACCGAATAGAGTGAGATTCCTATCGATTTTCGAGCGAATCGGTTGACTGGAACTAGAAATATAGACCAAAAACTGATATTTTTGAAGTCTTTTCCAGGTTTTTTTTTCTAGTGGGCGGAATATTAAACCGATTATCATAAAACTTTGTAAGGTCGTGTAAACCGAATAGAGTGAGATTCCTATCGATTTTCGTGCGAATCGGTTGACTGGAACTAATATTATAGGCAAAAAACTGATATTTTTGATGCTTTTTCCACGTTTTTTCTTTCTAGCGGGCGGAATATTTAACCGATTTTCGTAAAACTTTGTAAGGACGTGTAAACCGAATAGAGTGAGATTCCTATCAATTTTCGAGCGAATCGGTTGACTGGAACTAGAAATATAGGCCAAAAACTGATATTTTTGATGTCTTTTACAGGTTTTTTCTTTCTAGAGGGCGAAATATATGACCGATTATGATAAAACTTTGTAAGGACGTGTAAACCGAATAGAGTGAGATTCCTATCGATTTTCGAGCGAATCGGTTGACTGGAAATAGATAGATAGGCCAAAAACTGATATTTTTGATGTCTTTTCCAGGTTTTTTCTTTCTAGCGGGCGGAATATTAAACGATTTTCATAAAACTTTGTAAGGACGTGTAAACCGAATAGAGTGAGGTTCCTATCGATTTTAGAGCGAATCGGTTGACTGGAACTAGATATATAGGCCAAAAACTGATATTTTTGATGTCTTTTCCAGGTTTTTTCTTTCTAGCCGGCGGAATATTAAACGATTTTCATAAAACTTTGTAAGGACGTATAAACCGAATAGAGTGAGGTTCCTATAAGTTTTTGAGAGAATCGGTTGACTGGAACTAGATATATAGGCCAAAAACTGTTATTTTTGATGTCTTTTCCAGGTTTTTTCTTTCCAGCCGGCGGAATATTAAACGATTTTCATAAAACTTTGTAAGGACGTGTAAACCGAATAGAGTGAGATTCCTATCGATTTTCGAGGGAATTGGTTGACTGGAACTAGAAATATAGGCCAAAAACTGATATTTTTGATGCCATTTCGAGGTTTTTTCTTCTATCGGCCGGAATATTTGACCGATTTTGATAAAACTTTGTAAGGATGTGAAAACCGAATAGAGTGAGATTCCTATCGATTTTCGTGCGAATCGGTTGACTGGAACTAATAATATAGGCCAAAAACTGATATTTTTGATGTCTTTTCCAGGTTTTTTTTCTAGTGGGCGGAATACTAAACCGATTTTCATAAAACTTTGTAAGGTCATGTTATCCGAATAGAGTAAGATTCCTATCGATTTTAGAGCGAATCGGTTGACTGGAACTAGATATATAGGCAAAAAACTGATATTTTTGATGCCTTTTCCAGGATTTTTTTTCTAGTGGGCGGAATATTAAACCGATTTTCATAAAACTTTGTAAGGTCGTGTAAACCGAATAGAGTGAGATTCCTATAAGTTTTCGAGAGAATCGGTTGACTGGAACTAATTTTTATAGGCAAAAACTGATATTTTTGATGCCTTTTCGAGGTTTTTTCTTCTATTGGGCGGAAAATTTGACCGATTTTGATAAAACTTTGTAAGGACGTGAAAACCGAATAGAGTGTGATTCTTATCGATTCTTGAGCCAATCGGTTGACTGGAACTAATATTATAGGAAAAAAACTGATATTTTTGATGCCTTTTCCAGGTTTTTCTTTCTAGCGGGCGCAATATTTGACCGATTTTGATAAAACTTTGTAAGGACGTGTAAACCGAATAGAGTGAGATTCCTATCGATTTTCGAGCGAATCGGTTGACTGGAACTAGAAAAATAGGCCAAAAACTGTAATTTTTGATGTCTTTTCCAGGTTTTTTTTTCTAGTGGGCGGAATATTAAACCGATTTTCATAAAACTTTGTAAGGTCATGTAATCCGAATAGAGTACGATTCCTATCGATTTTAGAGCGAATCGGTTGACTGGAACTAGATATATAGGTAAAAAACTGATATTTTTGATGCCTTTTCCAGGTTTTTTCTTTCTAGGGGGCGGAATATTTAACCGATTTTCGTAAAACTTTGTAAGGACGTGTAAACCGAATAAGGTGAGATTCCTATCGGTTTTCGAGCGAATCAGTTGACTGGAACTAATATTATAGGAAAAAAACTGATATTTTTGATGCCTTTTCCAGGTTTTTTTTTCCAGTGGGCGGAATATTAAACCGATTTTCATAAAACTTTGTAAGGACGTGAAAACCGAATAGAGTGAGATTCCTATAAGTTTTCGAGAGAATCGGATGACTGGAACTAATTTTTATAGGCAAAAAACTGATATTTTTGATGCCTTTTCGAGGTTTTTTCTTCTATCGGGCGGAAAATTTGACCGATTTTAATAAAACTTTGTAAGGACGTGAAAACCGAATAGAGTGAGATTCCTATCGATTTTCGTGCGATTCGGTTGACTGGAACTAATATTATAGGCCAAAAACTGATATTTTTGATGTCTTTTGCAGGTTTTTTCTTTCTAGCGGGCGGAATATTTAACCGATTTTCATAAAACTTTGTAAGGTCGTGTAAACTGAATAGATTGAGATTCCTATCGATTTTAGAGCGAATCGGTTGACTAGAACTAATATTATAGGAAAAAAACTGATATTTTTGATGCCTTTTCCAGGTTTTTCTTTCTAGCGGGCGCAATATTTGTCCGATTTTGATAAAATTTTGTAAGGACGTGTAAACCGAATAGAGTGAGATTCCTATCGATTTTCGAGCGAATCAGTTGACTGGAAATAGATATATAGGCCAAAAACTGATATTTTTGATGTCTTTTCCAGGTTTTTTCTTTCTAGCGGGCGGAATATTTAACCGATTTTCATAAAACTTTGTAAGGACGTGTAAACCGAATAGAGTGAGACTCCTATCGATTTTCGAGCGAATCGGTTGACTGGAAGTAATATTATAGGGCAAAAAACTGATATTTTTGATGCCATTTCTAGGTTTTTTCTTTCTAGCGGGCGGAATAATTAACCGATTTTGATAAAACTTTGTAAGGACTTGTAAACCGAATAGAGTGAGGTTCCTATCGATTTTTGAGCCAATCGGTTGACTGGAACTAATATTTTAAGAAAAAAACTGATATTATTGATGTCTTTTCCAGGTTTTTTCTTTCTAGCGGGCGGAATATTAAACCGATTTTGATAAAACTTTGTAAAGACGTGTAAACCGAATAGAGTGAGATTCCTATCGATTTTCGAGCGAATCGGTTGACTGGAACTAGAAATATAGACCAAAAACTGATATTTTTGAAGTCTTTTCCAGGTTTTTTTTTTCTAGTGGGCGGAATATTAAACCGATTATCATAAAACTTTGTAAGGTCGTGTAAACCGAATAGAGTGAGATTCCTATCGATTTTCGTGCGAATAGGTTGACTGGAACTAATATTATAGGCAAAAAACTGATATTTTTGGTGCCTTTTCCACGTTTTTTCTTTCTAGCGGGCGGAATATTTAACCGATTTTCGTAAAACTTTGTAAGGACGTGTAAACCGAATAGAGTGAGATTCCTATCAATTTTCGAGCGAATCGGTTGACTGGAACTAGAAATATAGGCCAAAAACTGATATTTTTGATGTCTTTTACAGGTTTTTTCTTTCTAGAGGGCGAAATATATGACCGATTATGATAAAACTTTGTAAGGACGTGTAAACCGAATAGAGTGAGATTCCTATCGATTTTCGAGCGAATCGGTTGACTGGAAATAGATAGATAGGCCAAAAACTGATATTTTTGATGTCTTTTCCAGGTTTTTTCTTTCTAGCGGGCGGAATATTAAACGATTTTCATAAAACTTTGTAAGGACGTGTAAACCGAATAGAGTGAGGTTCCTATCGATTTTAGAGCGAATCAATTGACTGGAACTAGATATATAGGCCAAAAACTGATATTTTTGATGTCTTTTCCAGGTTTTTTCTTTCTAGCCGGCGGAATATTAAACGATTTTCATAAAACTTTGTAAGGACGTGTAAACCGAATAGAGTGAGGTTCCTATAAGTTTTTGAGAGAATCGGTTGACTGGAACTAGATATATAGGCCAAAAACTGTTATTTTTGATGTCTTTTCCAGGTTTTTTCTTTCTAGCCGGCGGAATATTTAACGATTTTCATAAAACTTTGTAAGGACGTGTAAACCGAATAGAGTGAGATTCCTATCGATTTTCGAGCGAATTGGTTGACTGGAACTAGAAATATAGGCCAAAAACTGATATTTTTGATGCCATTTCGAGGTTTTTTCTTCTATCGGGCGGAATATTTGACCGATTTTGATAAAACTTTGTAAGGATGTGAAAACCGAATAGAGTGAGATTCCTATCGATTTTCGTGCGAATCGGTTGACTGGAACTAATATTATAGGCAAAAAACTGATATTTTTGATGCCTTTTCCAGGTTTTTCTTTCTAGCGGGCGGAATATTTAACCGATTTTCATAAAACTTTGTAAGGTCGTGTAAACTGAATAGATTGAGATTCCTATCGATTTTAGAGCGAATCGGTTGACTAGAACTAATATTATAGGAAAAAAACTGATATTTTTGATGCCTTTTCCAGGGTTTTCTTTCTAGCGGGCGCAATATTTGTCCGATTTTGATAAAATTTTGTAAGGACGTGTAAACCGAATAGAGTGAGATTCCTATCGATTTTCGAGCGAATCAGTTGACTGGAAATAGATATATAGGCCAAAAACTGATATTTTTGATGTCTTTTCCAGGTTTTTTCTTTCTAGCGGGCGGAATATTTAACCGATTTTCATAAAACTTTGTAAGGACGTGTAAACCGAATAGAGTGAGACTCCTATCGATTTTCGAGCGAATCGGTTGACTGGAAGTAATATTATAGGGCAAAAAACTGATATTTTTGATGCCATTTCTAGGTTTTTTCTTTCTAGCGGGCGGAATAATTAACCGATTTTGATAAAACTTTGTAAGGACTTGTAAACCGAATAGAGTGAGGTTCCTATCGATTTTTGAGCCAATCGGTTGACTGGAACTAATATTTTAAGAAAAAAACTGATATTTTTGATGTCTTTTCCAGGTTTTTTCTTTCTAGCGGGCGGAATATTAAACGATTTTCATAAAACTTTGTAAGGACGTGTAAACCGAATAGAGTGAGGTTCCTATCGATTTTAGAGCGAATCAATTGACTGGAACTAGATATACAGGCCAAAAACTGATATTTTTGATGTCTTTTCCAGGTTTTTTCTTTCTAGCCGGCGGAATATTAAACGATTTTCATAAAACTTTGTAAGGACGTGTAAACCGAATAGAGTGAGGTTCCTATAAGTTTTTGAGAGAATCGGTTGACTGGAACTAGATATATAGGCCAAAAACTGTTATTTTTGATGTCTTTTCCAGGTTTTTTCTTTCTAGCCGGCGGAATATTAAACGATTTTCATAAAACTTTGTAAGGACGTGAAAACCGAATAGAGTGAGATTCCTATAAGTTTTCGAGAGAATCGGATGACTGGAACTAATTTTTATAGGCAAAAAACTGATATTTTTGATGCCTTTTCGAGGTTTTTTCTTCTATCGGGCGGAAAATTTGACCGATTTTGATAAAACTTTGTAAGGACGTGAAAACCGAATAGAGTGAGATTCCTATCGATTTTCGTGCGAATCGGTTGACTGGAACTAATATTATAGGCCAAAAACTGATATTTTTGATGTCTTTTGCAGGTTTTTTCTTTCTAGCGGGCGGAATATTTAACCGATTTTCATAAAACTTTGTAAGGTCGTGTAAACTGAATAGATTGAGATTCCTATCGATTTTAGAGCGAATCGGTTGACTAGAACTAATATTATAGGAAAAAAACTGATATTTTTGATGTCTTTTCCAGGTTTTTTCTTTCTAGCGGGCGGAATATTTAACCGATTTTCATAAAACTTTGTAAGGACGTGTAAACCGAATAGAGTGAGACTCCTATCGATTTTCGAGCGAATCGGTTGACTGGAAGTAATATTATAGGGCAAAAAACTGATATTTTTGATGCCATTTCTAGGTTTTTTCTTTCTAGCGGGCGGAATAATTAACCGATTTTGATAAAACTTTGTAAGGACTTGTAAACCGAATAGAGTGAGGTTCCTATCGATTTTTGAGCCAATCGGTTGACTGGAACTAATATTTTAAGAAAAAAACTGATATTATTGATGTCTTTTCCAGGTTTTTTCTTTCTAGCGGGCGGAATATTAAACCGATTTTGATAAAACTTTGTAAGGACGTGTAAACCGAATAGAGTGAGATTCCTATCGATTTTCGAGCGAATCGGTTGACTGGAACTAGAAATATAGACCAAAAACTGATATTTTTGAAGTCTTTTCCAGGTTTTTTTTTCTAGTGGGCGGAATATTAAACCGATTATCATAAAACTTTGTAAGGTCGTGTAAACCGAATAGAGTGAGATTCCTATCGATTTTCGTGCGAATAGGTTGACTGGAACTAATATTATAGGCAAAAAACTGATATTTTTGGTGCCTTTTCCACGTTTTTTCTTTCTAGCGGGCGGAATATTTAACCGATTTTCGTAAAACTTTGTAAGGACGTGTAAACCGAATAGAGTGAGATTCCTATCAATTTTCGAGCGAATCGGTTGACTGGAACTAGAAATATAGGCCAAAAACTGATATTTTTGATGTCTTTTACAGGTTTTTTCTTTCTAGAGGGCGAAATATATGACCGATTATGATAAAACTTTGTAAGGACGTGTAAACCGAATAGAGTGAGATTCCTATCGATTTTCGAGCGAATTGGTTGACTGGAACTAGAAATATAGGCCAAAAACTGATATTTTTGATGCCATTTCGAGGTTTTTTCTTCTATCGGGCGGAATATTTGACCGATTTTGATAAAACTTTGTAAGGATGTGAAAACCGAATAGAGTGAGATTCCTATCGATTTTCGTGCGAATCGGTTGACTGGAACTAATATTATAGGCAAAAAACTGATATTTTTGATGCCTTTTCCAGGTTTTTCTTTCTAGCGGGCGGAATATTTAACCGATTTTCATAAAACTTTGTAAGGTCGTGTAAACTGAATAGATTGAGATTCCTATCGATTTTAGAGCGAATCGGTTGACTAGAACTAATATTATAGGAAAAAAACTGATATTTTTGATGCCTTTTCCAGGGTTTTCTTTCTAGCGGGCGCAATATTTGTCCGATTTTGATAAAATTTTGTAAGGACGTGTAAACCGAATAGAGTGAGATTCCTATCGATTTTCGAGCGAATCAGTTGACTGGAAATAGATATATAGGCCAAAAACTGATATTTTTGATGTCTTTTCCAGGTTTTTTCTTTCTAGCAGGCGGAATATTTAACCGATTTTCATAAAACTTTGTAAGGACGTGTAAACCGAATAGAGTGAGACTCCTATCGATTTTCGAGCGAATCGGTTGACTGGAAGTAATATTATAGGGCAAAAAACTGATATTTTTGATGCCATTTCTAGGTTTTTTCTTTCTAGCGGGCGGAATAATTAACCGATTTTGATAAAACTTTGTAAGGACTTGTAAACCGAATAGAGTGAGGTTCCTATCGATTTTTGAGCCAATCGGTTGACTGGAACTAATATTTTAAGAAAAAAACTGATATTTTTGATGTCTTTTCCAGGTTTTTTCTTTCTAGCGGGCGGAATATTAAACCGATTTTGATAAAACTTTGTAAGGACGTGTAAACCGAATAGAGTGAGATTCCTATCGATTTTCGAGCGAATCGGTTGACTGGAACTAGAAATATAGACCAAAAACTGATATTTTTGAAGTCTTTTCCAGGTTTTTTTTTCTAGTGGGCGGAATATTAAACCGATTATCATAAAACTTTGTAAGGTCGTGTAAACCGAATAGAGTGAGATTCCTATCGATTTTCGTGCGAATAGGTTGACTGGAACTAATATTATAGGCAAAAAACTGATATTTTTGGTGCCTTTTCCACGTTTTTTCTTTCTAGCGGGCGGAATATTTAACCGATTTTCGTAAAACTTTGTAAGGACGAGTAAACCGAATAGAGTGAGATTCCTATCAATTTTCGAGCGAATCGGTTGACTGGAACTAGAAATATAGGCCAAAAACTGATATTTTTGATGTCTTTTACAGGTTTTTTCTTTCTAGAGGGCGAAATATATGACCGATTATGATAAAACTTTGTAAGGACGTGTAAACCGAATAGAGTGAGATTCCTATCGATTTTCGAGCGAATCGGTTGACTGGAAATAGATAGATAGGCCAAAAACTGATATTTTTGATGTCTTTTCCAGGTTTTTTCTTTCTAGCGGGCGGAATATTAAACGATTTTCATAAAACTTTGTAAGGACGTGTAAACCGAATAGAGTGAGGTTCCTATCGATTTTAGAGCGAATCGGTTGACTGGAACTAGATATATAGGCCAAAAACTGATATTTTTGATGTCTTTTCCAGGTTTTTTCTTTCTAGCGGGCGGAATATTAAACGATTTTCATAAAACTTTGTAAGGACGTGTAAACCGAATAGAGTGAGGTTCCTATCGATTTTAGAGCGAATCGGTTGACTGGAACTAGATATATAGGCCAAAAACTGATATTTTTGATGTCTTTTCCAGGTTTTTTCTTTCTAGCCGGCGGAATATTTAACGATTTTCATAAAACTTTGTAAGGACGTGTAAACCGAATAGAGTGAGATTCCTATCGATTTTCGAGCGAATTGGTTGACTGGAACTAATATTTTAAGAAAAAAACTGATATTATTGATGTCTTTTCCAGGTTTTTTCTTTCTAGCGGGCGGAATATTAAACCGATTTTGATAAAACTTTGTAAAGACGTGTAAACCGAATAGAGTGAGATTCCTATCGATTTTCGAGCGAATCGGTTGACTGGAACTAGAAATATAGACCAAAAACTGATATTTTTGAAGTCTTTTCCAGGTTTTTTTTTTCTAGTGGGCGGAATATTAAACCGATTATCATAAAACTTTGTAAGGTCGTGTAAACCGAATAGAGTGAGATTCCTATCGATTTTCGTGCGAATAGGTTGACTGGAACTAATATTATAGGCAAAAAACTGATATTTTTGGTGCCTTTTCCACGTTTTTTCTTTCTAGCGGGCGGAATATTTAACCGATTTTCGTAAAACTTTGAAAGGACGTGTAAACCGAATAGAGTGAGATTCCTATCAATTTTCGAGCGAATCGGTTAACTGGAACTAGAAATATAGGCCAAAAACTGATATTTTTGATGTCTTTTACAGGTTTTTTCTTTCTAGAGGGCGAAATATATGACCGATTATGATAAAACTTTGTAAGGACGTGTAAACCGAATAGAGTGAGATTCCTATCGATTTTCGAGCGAATCGGTTGACTGGAAATAGATAGATAGGCCAAAAACTGATATTTTTGATGTCTTTTCCAGGTTTTTTCTTTCTAGCGGGCGGAATATTAAACGATTTTCATAAAACTTTGTAAGGACGTGTAAACCGAATAGAGTGAGGTTCCTATCGATTTTAGAGCGAATCAATTGACTGGAACTAGATATATAGGCCAAAAACTGATATTTTTGATGTCTTTTCCAGGTTTTTTCTTTCTAGCCGGCGGAATATTAAACGATTTTCATAAAACTTTGTAAGGACGTGTAAACCGAATAGAGTGAGGTTCCTATAAGTTTTTGAGAGAATCGGTTGACTGGAACTAGATATATAGGCCAAAAACTGTTATTTTTGATGTCTTTTCCAGGTTTTTTCTTTCTAGCCGGCGGAATATTTAACGATTTTCATAAAACTTTGTAAGGACGTGTAAACCGAATAGAGTGAGATTCCTATCGATTTTCGAGCGAATTGGTTGACTGGAACTAGAAATATAGGCCAAAAACTGATATTTTTGATGCCATTTCGAGGTTTTTTCTTCTATCGGGCGGAATATTTGACCGATTTTGATAAAACTTTGTAAGGATGTGAAAACCGAATAGAGTGAGATTCCTATCGATTTTCGTGCGAATCGGTTGACTGGAACTAATATTATAGGCAAAAAACTGATATTTTTGATGCCTTTTCCAGGTTTTTCTTTCTAGCGGGCGGAATATTTAACCGATTTTCATAAAACTTTGTAAGGTCGTGTAAACTGAATAGATTGAGATTCCTATCGATTTTAGAGCGAATCGGTTGACTAGAACTAATATTATAGGAAAAAAACTGATATTTTTGATGCCTTTTCCAGGGTTTTCTTTCTAGCGGGCGCAATATTTGTCCGATTTTGATAAAATTTTGTAAGGACTTGTAAACCGAATAGAGTGAGGTTCCTATCGATTTTTGAGCCAATCGGTTGACTGGAACTAATATTTTAAGAAAAAAACTGATATTTTTGATGTCTTTTCCAGGTTTTTTCTTTCTAGCGGGCGGAATATTAAACGATTTTCATAAAACTTTGTAAGGACGTGTAAACCGAATAGAGTGAGGTTCCTATCGATTTTAGAGCGAATCAATTGACTGGAACTAGATATGCAGGCCAAAAACTGATATTTTTGATGTCTTTTCCAGGTTTTTTCTTTCTAGCCGGCGGAATATTAAACGATTTTCATAAAACTTTGTAAGGACGTGTAAACCGAATAGAGTGAGGTTCCTATAAGTTTTTGAGAGAATCGGTTGACTGGAACTAGATATATAGGCCAAAAACTGTTATTTTTGATGTCTTTTCCAGGTTTTTTCTTTCTAGCCGGCGGAATATTAAACGATTTTCATAAAACTTTGTAAGGACGTGAAAACCGAATAGAGTGAGATTCCTATAAGTTTTTGAGAGAATCGGTTGACTGGAACTAGATATATAGGCCAAAAACTGTTATTTTTGATGTCTTTTCCAGGTTTTTTCTTTCTAGCCGGCGGAATATTAAACGATTTTCATAAAACTTTGTAAGGACGTGTAAACCGAATAGAGTGAGGTTCCTATAAGTTTTTGAGAGAATCGGTTGACTGGAACTAGATATATAGGCCAAAAACTGTTATTTTTGATTTCTTTTCCAGGTTTTTTCTTTCTAGCCGGCGGAATATTAAACGATTTTCATAAAACTTTGTAAGGACGTGAAAACCGAATAGAGTGAGATTCCTATAAGTTTTCGAGAGAATCGGATGACTGGAACTAATTTTTATAGGCAAAAAACTGATATTTTTGATGCCTTTTCGAGGTTTTTTCTTCTATCGGGCGGAAAATTTGACCGATTTTGATAAAACTTTGTAAGGACGTGAAAACCGAATAGAGTGAGATTCCTATCGATTTTCGTGCGAATCGGTTGACTGGAACTAATATTATAGGCCAAAAACTGATATTTTTGATGTCTTTTGCAGGTTTTTTCTTTCTAGCGGGCGGAATATTTAACCGATTTTCATAAAACTTTGTAAGGTCGTGTAAACTGAATAGATTGAGATTCCTATCGATTTTAGAGCGAATCGGTTGACTAGAACTAATATTATAGGAAAAAAACTGATATTTTTGATGTCTTTTCCAGGTTTTTTCTTTCTAGCGGGCGGAATATTTAACCGATTTTCATAAAACTTTGTAAGGACGTGTAAACCGAATAGAGTGAGACTCCTATCGATTTTCGAGCGAATCGGTTGACTGGAAGTAATATTATAGGGCAAAAAACTGATATTTTTGATGCCATTTCTAGGTTTTTTCTTTCTAGCGGGCGGAATAATTAACCGATTTTGATAAAACTTTGTAAGGACTTGTAAACCGAATAGAGTGAGGTTCCTATCGATTTTTGAGCCAATCGGTTGACTGGAACTAATATTTTAAGAAAAAAACTGATATTATTGATGTCTTTTCCAGGTTTTTTCTTTCTAGCGGGCGGAATATTAAACCGATTTTGATAAAACTTTGTAAAGACGTGTAAACCGAATAGAGTGAGATTCCTATCGATTTTCGAGCGAATCGGTTGACTGGAACTAGAAATATAGACCAAAAACTGATATTTTTGAAGTCTTTTCCAGGTTTTTTTTTTCTAGTGGGCGGAATATTAAACCGATTATCATAAAACTTTGTAAGGTCGTGTAAACCGAATAGAGTGAGATTCCTATCGATTTTCGTGCGAATAGGTTGACTGGAACTAATATTATAGGCAAAAAACTGATATTTTTGGTGCCTTTTCCACGTTTTTTCTTTCTAGCGGGCGGAATATTTAACCGATTTTCGTAAAACTTTGTAAGGACGTGTAAACCGAATAGAGTGAGATTCCTATCAATTTTCGAGCGAATCGGTTGACTGGAACTAGAAATATAGGCCAAAAACTGATATTTTTGATGTCTTTTACAGGTTTTTTCTTTCTAGAGGGCGAAATATATGACCGATTATGATAAAACTTTGTAAGGACGTGTAAACCGAATAGAGTGAGATTCCTATCGATTTTCGAGCGAATCGGTTGACTGGAAATAGATAGATAGGCCAAAAACTGATATTTTTGATGTCTTTTCCAGGTTTTTTCTTTCTAGCGGGCGGAATATTAAACGATTTTCATAAAACTTTGTAAGGACGTGTAAACCGAATAGAGTGAGGTTCCTATCGATTTTAGAGCGAATCAATTGACTGGAACTAGATATATAGGCCAAAAACTGATATTTTTGATGTCTTTTCCAGGTTTTTTCTTTCTAGCCGGCGGAATATTAAACGATTTTCATAAAACTTTGTAAGGACGTGTAAACCGAATAGAGTGAGGTTCCTATAAGTTTTTGAGAGAATCGGTTGACTGGAACTAGATATATAGGCCAAAAACTGTTATTTTTGATGTCTTTTCCAGGTTTTTTCTTTCTAGCCGGCGGAATATTTAACGATTTTCATAAAACTTTGTAAGGACGTGTAAACCGAATAGAGTGAGATTCCTATCGATTTTCGAGCGAATTGGTTGACTGGAACTAGAAATATAGGCCAAAAACTGATATTTTTGATGCCATTTCGAGGTTTTTTCTTCTATCGGGCGGAATATTTGACCGATTTTGATAAAACTTTGTAAGGATGTGAAAACCGAATAGAGTGAGATTCCTATCGATTTTCGTGCGAATCGGTTGACTGGAACTAATATTATAGGCAAAAAACTGATATTTTTGATGCCTTTTCCAGGTTTTTCTTTCTAGCGGGCGGAATATTTAACCGATTTTCATAAAACTTTGTAAGGTCGTGTAAACTGAATAGATTGAGATTCCTATCGATTTTAGAGCGAATCGGTTGACTAGAACTAATATTATAGGAAAAAAACTGATATTTTTGATGCCTTTTCCAGGGTTTTCTTTCTAGCGGGCGCAATATTTGTCCGATTTTGATAAAATTTTGTAAGGACGTGTAAACCGAATAGAGTGAGATTCCTATCGATTTTCGAGCGAATCAGTTGACTGGAAATAGATATATAGGCCAAAAACTGATATTTTTGATGTCTTTTCCAGGTTTTTTCTTTCTAGCGGGCGGAATATTTAACCGATTTTCATAAAACTTTGTAAGGACGTGTAAACCGAATAGAGTGAGACTCCTATCGATTTTCGAGCGAATCGGTTGACTGGAAGTAATATTATAGGGCAAAAAACTGATATTTTTGATGCCATTTCTAGGTTTTTTCTTTCTAGCGGGCGGAATAATTAACCGATTTTGATAAAACTTTGTAAGGACTTGTAAACCGAATAGAGTGAGGTTCCTATCGATTTTTGAGCCAATCGGTTGACTGGAACTAATATTTTAAGAAAAAAACTGATATTTTTGATGTCTTTTCCAGGTTTTTTCTTTCTAGCGGGCGGAATATTAAACGATTTTCATAAAACTTTGTAAGGACGTGTAAACCGAATAGAGTGAGGTTCCTATCGATTTTAGAGCGAATCAATTGACTGGAACTAGATATACAGGCCAAAAACTGATATTTTTGATGTCTTTTCCAGGTTTTTTCTTTCTAGCCGGCGGAATATTAAACGATTTTCATAAAACTTTGTAAGGACGTGTAAACCGAATAGAGTGAGGTTCCTATAAGTTTTTGAGAGAATCGGTTGACTGGAACTAGATATATAGGCCAAAAACTGTTATTTTTGATGTCTTTTCCAGGTTTTTTCTTTCTAGCCGGCGGAATATTAAACGATTTTCATAAAACTTTGTAAGGACGTGAAAACCGAATAGAGTGAGATTCCTATAAGTTTTCGAGAGAATCGGATGACTGGAACTAATTTTTATAGGCAAAAAACTGATATTTTTGATGCCTTTTCGAGGTTTTTTCTTCTATCGGGCGGAAAATTTGACCGATTTTGATAAAACTTTGTAAGGACGTGAAAACCGAATAGAGTGAGATTCCTATCGATTTTCGTGCGAATCGGTTGACTGGAACTAATATTATAGGCCAAAAACTGATATTTTTGATGTCTTTTGCAGGTTTTTTCTTTCTAGCGGGCGGAATATTTAACCGATTTTCATAAAACTTTGTAAGGTCGTGTAAACTGAATAGATTGAGATTCCTATCGATTTTAGAGCGAATCGGTTGACTAGAACTAATATTATAGGAAAAAAACTGATATTTTTGATGTCTTTTCCAGGTTTTTTCTTTCTAGCGGGCGGAATATTTAACCGATTTTCATAAAACTTTGTAAGGACGTGTAAACCGAATAGAGTGAGACTCCTATCGATTTTCGAGCGAATCGGTTGACTGGAAGTAATATTATAGGGCAAAAAACTGATATTTTTGATGCCATTTCTAGGTTTTTTCTTTCTAGCGGGCGGAATAATTAACCGATTTTGATAAAACTTTGTAAGGACTTGTAAACCGAATAGAGTGAGGTTCCTATCGATTTTTGAGCCAATCGGTTGACTGGAACTAATATTTTAAGAAAAAAACTGATATTATTGATGTCTTTTCCAGGTTTTTTCTTTCTAGCGGGCGGAATATTAAACCGATTTTGATAAAACTTTGTAAGGACGTGTAAACCGAATAGAGTGAGATTCCTATCGATTTTCGAGCGAATCGGTTGACTGGAACTAGAAATATAGACCAAAAACTGATATTTTTGAAGTCTTTTCCAGGTTTTTTTTTCTAGTGGGCGGAATATTAAACCGATTATCATAAAACTTTGTAAGGTCGTGTAAACCGAATAGAGTGAGATTCCTATCGATTTTCGTGCGAATAGGTTGACTGGAACTAATATTATAGGCAAAAAACTGATATTTTTGGTGCCTTTTCCACGTTTTTTCTT
Organism: Lycorma delicatula; assembly: GCF_047948215.1. Taxonomy (NCBI): domain Eukaryota; kingdom Metazoa; phylum Arthropoda; class Insecta; order Hemiptera; family Fulgoridae; genus Lycorma; species Lycorma delicatula. The sequence continues at coordinate 289,309,319 of NC_134455.1, forward strand.
TCTAGCGGGCGGAATATTTAACCGATTTTCGTAAAACTTTGTAAGGACGTGTAAACCGAATAGAGTGAGATTCCTATCAATTTTCGAGCGAATCGGTTGACTGGAACTAGAAATATAGGCCAAAAACTGATATTTTTGATGTCTTTTACAGGTTTTTTCTTTCTAGAGGGCGAAATATATGACCGATTATGATAAAACTTTGTAAGGACGTGTAAACCGAATAGAGTGAGATTCCTATCGATTTTCGAGCGAATTGGTTGACTGGAACTAGAAATATAGGCCAAAAACTGATATTTTTGATGCCATTTCGAGGTTTTTTCTTCTATCGGGCGGAATATTTGACCGATTTTGATAAAACTTTGTAAGGATGTGAAAACCGAATAGAGTGAGATTCCTATCGATTTTCGTGCGAATCGGTTGACTGGAACTAATATTATAGGCAAAAAACTGATATTTTTGATGCCTTTTCCAGGTTTTTCTTTCTAGCGGGCGGAATATTTAACCGATTTTCATAAAACTTTGTAAGGTCGTGTAAACTGAATAGATTGAGATTCCTATCGATTTTAGAGCGAATCGGTTGACTAGAACTAATATTATAGGAAAAAAACTGATATTTTTGATGCCTTTTCCAGGGTTTTCTTTCTAGCGGGCGCAATATTTGTCCGATTTTGATAAAATTTTGTAAGGACGTGTAAACCGAATAGAGTGAGATTCCTATCGATTTTCGAGCGAATCAGTTGACTGGAAATAGATATATAGGCCAAAAACTGATATTTTTGATGTCTTTTCCAGGTTTTTTCTTTCTAGCAGGCGGAATATTTAACCGATTTTCATAAAACTTTGTAAGGACGTGTAAACCGAATAGAGTGAGACTCCTATCGATTTTCGAGCGAATCGGTTGACTGGAAGTAATATTATAGGGCAAAAAACTGATATTTTTGATGCCATTTCTAGGTTTTTTCTTTCTAGCGGGCGGAATAATTAACCGATTTTGATAAAACTTTGTAAGGACTTGTAAACCGAATAGAGTGAGGTTCCTATCGATTTTTGAGCCAATCGGTTGACTGGAACTAATATTTTAAGAAAAAAACTGATATTTTTGATGTCTTTTCCAGGTTTTTTCTTTCTAGCGGGCGGAATATTAAACCGATTTTGATAAAACTTTGTAAGGACGTGTAAACCGAATAGAGTGAGATTCCTATCGATTTTCGAGCGAATCGGTTGACTGGAACTAGAAATATAGACCAAAAACTGATATTTTTGAAGTCTTTTCCAGGTTTTTTTTTCTAGTGGGCGGAATATTAAACCGATTATCATAAAACTTTGTAAGGTCGTGTAAACCGAATAGAGTGAGATTCCTATCGATTTTCGTGCGAATAGGTTGACTGGAACTAATATTATAGGCAAAAAACTGATATTTTTGGTGCCTTTTCCACGTTTTTTCTTTCTAGCGGGCGGAATATTTAACCGATTTTCGTAAAACTTTGTAAGGACGAGTAAACCGAATAGAGTGAGATTCCTATCAATTTTCGAGCGAATCGGTTGACTGGAACTAGAAATATAGGCCAAAAACTGATATTTTTGATGTCTTTTACAGGTTTTTTCTTTCTAGAGGGCGAAATATATGACCGATTATGATAAAACTTTGTAAGGACGTGTAAACCGAATAGAGTGAGATTCCTATCGATTTTCGAGCGAATCGGTTGACTGGAAATAGATAGATAGGCCAAAAACTGATATTTTTGATGTCTTTTCCAGGTTTTTTCTTTCTAGCGGGCGGAATATTAAACGATTTTCATAAAACTTTGTAAGGACGTGTAAACCGAATAGAGTGAGGTTCCTATCGATTTTAGAGCGAATCGGTTGACTGGAACTAGATATATAGGCCAAAAACTGATATTTTTGATGTCTTTTCCAGGTTTTTTCTTTCTAGCGGGCGGAATATTAAACGATTTTCATAAAACTTTGTAAGGACGTGTAAACCGAATAGAGTGAGGTTCCTATCGATTTTAGAGCGAATCGGTTGACTGGAACTAGATATATAGGCCAAAAACTGATATTTTTGATGTCTTTTCCAGGTTTTTTCTTTCTAGCCGGCGGAATATTTAACGATTTTCATAAAACTTTGTAAGGACGTGTAAACCGAATAGAGTGAGATTCCTATCGATTTTCGAGCGAATTGGTTGACTGGAACTAATATTTTAAGAAAAAAACTGATATTATTGATGTCTTTTCCAGGTTTTTTCTTTCTAGCGGGCGGAATATTAAACCGATTTTGATAAAACTTTGTAAAGACGTGTAAACCGAATAGAGTGAGATTCCTATCGATTTTCGAGCGAATCGGTTGACTGGAACTAGAAATATAGACCAAAAACTGATATTTTTGAAGTCTTTTCCAGGTTTTTTTTTTCTAGTGGGCGGAATATTAAACCGATTATCATAAAACTTTGTAAGGTCGTGTAAACCGAATAGAGTGAGATTCCTATCGATTTTCGTGCGAATAGGTTGACTGGAACTAATATTATAGGCAAAAAACTGATATTTTTGGTGCCTTTTCCACGTTTTTTCTTTCTAGCGGGCGGAATATTTAACCGATTTTCGTAAAACTTTGAAAGGACGTGTAAACCGAATAGAGTGAGATTCCTATCAATTTTCGAGCGAATCGGTTAACTGGAACTAGAAATATAGGCCAAAAACTGATATTTTTGATGTCTTTTACAGGTTTTTTCTTTCTAGAGGGCGAAATATATGACCGATTATGATAAAACTTTGTAAGGACGTGTAAACCGAATAGAGTGAGATTCCTATCGATTTTCGAGCGAATCGGTTGACTGGAAATAGATAGATAGGCCAAAAACTGATATTTTTGATGTCTTTTCCAGGTTTTTTCTTTCTAGCGGGCGGAATATTAAACGATTTTCATAAAACTTTGTAAGGACGTGTAAACCGAATAGAGTGAGGTTCCTATCGATTTTAGAGCGAATCAATTGACTGGAACTAGATATATAGGCCAAAAACTGATATTTTTGATGTCTTTTCCAGGTTTTTTCTTTCTAGCCGGCGGAATATTAAACGATTTTCATAAAACTTTGTAAGGACGTGTAAACCGAATAGAGTGAGGTTCCTATAAGTTTTTGAGAGAATCGGTTGACTGGAACTAGATATATAGGCCAAAAACTGTTATTTTTGATGTCTTTTCCAGGTTTTTTCTTTCTAGCCGGCGGAATATTTAACGATTTTCATAAAACTTTGTAAGGACGTGTAAACCGAATAGAGTGAGATTCCTATCGATTTTCGAGCGAATTGGTTGACTGGAACTAGAAATATAGGCCAAAAACTGATATTTTTGATGCCATTTCGAGGTTTTTTCTTCTATCGGGCGGAATATTTGACCGATTTTGATAAAACTTTGTAAGGATGTGAAAACCGAATAGAGTGAGATTCCTATCGATTTTCGTGCGAATCGGTTGACTGGAACTAATATTATAGGCAAAAAACTGATATTTTTGATGCCTTTTCCAGGTTTTTCTTTCTAGCGGGCGGAATATTTAACCGATTTTCATAAAACTTTGTAAGGTCGTGTAAACTGAATAGATTGAGATTCCTATCGATTTTAGAGCGAATCGGTTGACTAGAACTAATATTATAGGAAAAAAACTGATATTTTTGATGCCTTTTCCAGGGTTTTCTTTCTAGCGGGCGCAATATTTGTCCGATTTTGATAAAATTTTGTAAGGACTTGTAAACCGAATAGAGTGAGGTTCCTATCGATTTTTGAGCCAATCGGTTGACTGGAACTAATATTTTAAGAAAAAAACTGATATTTTTGATGTCTTTTCCAGGTTTTTTCTTTCTAGCGGGCGGAATATTAAACGATTTTCATAAAACTTTGTAAGGACGTGTAAACCGAATAGAGTGAGGTTCCTATCGATTTTAGAGCGAATCAATTGACTGGAACTAGATATGCAGGCCAAAAACTGATATTTTTGATGTCTTTTCCAGGTTTTTTCTTTCTAGCCGGCGGAATATTAAACGATTTTCATAAAACTTTGTAAGGACGTGTAAACCGAATAGAGTGAGGTTCCTATAAGTTTTTGAGAGAATCGGTTGACTGGAACTAGATATATAGGCCAAAAACTGTTATTTTTGATGTCTTTTCCAGGTTTTTTCTTTCTAGCCGGCGGAATATTAAACGATTTTCATAAAACTTTGTAAGGACGTGAAAACCGAATAGAGTGAGATTCCTATAAGTTTTTGAGAGAATCGGTTGACTGGAACTAGATATATAGGCCAAAAACTGTTATTTTTGATGTCTTTTCCAGGTTTTTTCTTTCTAGCCGGCGGAATATTAAACGATTTTCATAAAACTTTGTAAGGACGTGTAAACCGAATAGAGTGAGGTTCCTATAAGTTTTTGAGAGAATCGGTTGACTGGAACTAGATATATAGGCCAAAAACTGTTATTTTTGATTTCTTTTCCAGGTTTTTTCTTTCTAGCCGGCGGAATATTAAACGATTTTCATAAAACTTTGTAAGGACGTGAAAACCGAATAGAGTGAGATTCCTATAAGTTTTCGAGAGAATCGGATGACTGGAACTAATTTTTATAGGCAAAAAACTGATATTTTTGATGCCTTTTCGAGGTTTTTTCTTCTATCGGGCGGAAAATTTGACCGATTTTGATAAAACTTTGTAAGGACGTGAAAACCGAATAGAGTGAGATTCCTATCGATTTTCGTGCGAATCGGTTGACTGGAACTAATATTATAGGCCAAAAACTGATATTTTTGATGTCTTTTGCAGGTTTTTTCTTTCTAGCGGGCGGAATATTTAACCGATTTTCATAAAACTTTGTAAGGTCGTGTAAACTGAATAGATTGAGATTCCTATCGATTTTAGAGCGAATCGGTTGACTAGAACTAATATTATAGGAAAAAAACTGATATTTTTGATGTCTTTTCCAGGTTTTTTCTTTCTAGCGGGCGGAATATTTAACCGATTTTCATAAAACTTTGTAAGGACGTGTAAACCGAATAGAGTGAGACTCCTATCGATTTTCGAGCGAATCGGTTGACTGGAAGTAATATTATAGGGCAAAAAACTGATATTTTTGATGCCATTTCTAGGTTTTTTCTTTCTAGCGGGCGGAATAATTAACCGATTTTGATAAAACTTTGTAAGGACTTGTAAACCGAATAGAGTGAGGTTCCTATCGATTTTTGAGCCAATCGGTTGACTGGAACTAATATTTTAAGAAAAAAACTGATATTATTGATGTCTTTTCCAGGTTTTTTCTTTCTAGCGGGCGGAATATTAAACCGATTTTGATAAAACTTTGTAAGGACGTGTAAACCGAATAGAGTGAGATTCCTATCGATTTTCGAGCGAATCGGTTGACTGGAACTAGAAATATAGACCAAAAACTGATATTTTTGAAGTCTTTTCCAGGTTTTTTTTTCTAGTGGGCGGAATATTAAACCGATTATCATAAAACTTTGTAAGGTCGTGTAAACCGAATAGAGTGAGATTCCTATCGATTTTCGTGCGAATAGGTTGACTGGAACTAATATTATAGGCAAAAAACTGATATTTTTGGTGCCTTTTCCACGTTTTTTCTTTCTAGCGGGCGGAATATTTAACCGATTTTCGTAAAACTTTGTAAGGACGTGTAAACCGAATAGAGTGAGATTCCTATCAATTTTCGAGCGAATCGGTTGACTGGAACTAGAAATATAGGCCAAAAACTGATATTTTTGATGTCTTTTACAGGTTTTTTCATTCTAGAGGGCGAAATATATGACCGATTATGATAAAACTTTGTAAGGACGTGTAAACCGAATAGAGTGAGATTCCTATCGATTTTCGAGCGAATCGGTTGACTGGAAATAGATAGATAGGCCAAAAACTGATATTTTTGATGTCTTTTCCAGGTTTTTTCTTTCTAGCGGGCGGAATATTAAACGATTTTCATAAAACTTTGTAAGGACGTGTAAACCGAATAGAGTGAGGTTCCTATCGATTTTAGAGCGAATCAATTGACTGGAACTAGATATATAGGCCAAAAACTGATATTTTTGATGTCTTTTCCAGGTTTTTTCTTTCTAGCCGGCGGAATATTAAACGATTTTCATAAAACTTTGTAAGGACGTGTAAACCGAATAGAGTGAGGTTCCTATAAGTTTTTGAGAGAATCGGTTGACTGGAACTAGATATATAGGCCAAAAACTGTTATTTTTGATGTCTTTTCCAGGTTTTTTCTTTCTAGCCGGCGGAATATTAAACGATTTTCATAAAACTTTGTAAGGACGTGTAAACCGAATAGAGTGAGATTCCTATCGATTTTCGAGCGAATTGGTTGACTGGAACTAGAAATATAGGCCAAAAACTGATATTTTTGATGCCATTTCGAGGTTTTTTCTTCTATCGGGCGGAATATTTGACCGATTTTGATAAAACTTTGTAAGGATGTGAAAACCGAATAGAGTGAGATTCCTATCGATTTTCGTGCGAATCGGTTGACTGGAACTAATATTATAGGCAAAAAACTGATATTTTTGATGCCTTTTCCAGGTTTTTCTTTCTAGCGGGCGGAATATTTAACCGATTTTCATAAAACTTTGTAAGGTCGTGTAAACTGAATAGATTGAGATTCCTATCGATTTTAGAGCGAATCGGTTGACTAGAACTAATATTATAGGAAAAAAACTGATATTTTTGATGCCTTTTCCAGGGTTTTCTTTCTAGCGGGCGCAATATTTGTCCGATTTTGATAAAATTTTGTAAGGACGTGTAAACCGAATAGAGTGAGATTCCTATCGATTTTCGAGCGAATCAGTTGACTGGAAATAGATATATAGGCCAAAAACTGATATTTTTGATGTCTTTTCCAGGTTTTTTCTTTCTAGCGGGCGGAATATTTAACCGATTTTCATAAAACTTTGTAAGGACGTGTAAACCGAATAGAGTGAGACTCCTATCGATTTTCGAGCGAATCGGTTGACTGGAAGTAATATTATAGGGCAAAAAACTGATATTTTTGATGCCATTTCTAGGTTTTTTCTTTCTAGCGGGCGGAATAATTAACCGATTTTGATAAAACTTTGTAAGGACTTGTAAACCGAATAGAGTGAGGTTCCTATCGATTTTTGAGCCAATCGGTTGACTGGAACTAATATTTTAAGAAAAAAACTGATATTTTTGATGTCTTTTCCAGGTTTTTTCTTTCTAGCGGGCGGAATATTAAACCGATTTTGATAAAACTTTGTAAGGACGTGTAAACCGAATAGAGTGAGATTCCTATCGATTTTCGAGCGAATCGGTTGACTGGAACTAGAAATATAGACCAAAAACTGATATTTTTGAAGTCTTTTCCAGGTTTTTTTTTCTAGTGGGCGGAATATTAAACCGATTATCATAAAACTTTGTAAGGTCGTGTAAACCGAATAGAGTGAGATTCCTATCGATTTTCGTGCGAATAGGTTGACTGGAACTAATATTATAGGCAAAAAACTGATATTTTTGGTGCCTTTTCCACGTTTTTTCTTTCTAGCGGGCGGAATATTTAACCGATTTTCGTAAAACTTTGTAAGGACGAGTAAACCGAATAGAGTGAGATTCCTATCAATTTTCGAGCGAATCGGTTGACTGGAACTAGAAATATAGGCCAAAAACTGATATTTTTGATGTCTTTTACAGGTTTTTTCTTTCTAGAGGGCGAAATATATGACCGATTATGATAAAACTTTGTAAGGACGTGTAAACCGAATAGAGTGAGATTCCTATCGATTTTCGAGCGAATCGGTTGACTGGAAATAGATAGATAGGCCAAAAACTGATATTTTTGATGTCTTTTCCAGGTTTTTTCTTTCTAGCCGGCGGAATATTAAACGATTTTCATAAAACTTTGTAAGGACGTGTAAACCGAATAGAGTGAGACTCCTATCGATTTTCGAGCGAATCGGTTGACTGGAAGTAATATTATAGGGCAAAAAACTGATATTTTTGATGCCATTTCTAGGTTTTTTCTTTCTAGCGGGCGGAATAATTAACCGATTTTGATAAAACTTTGTAAGGACTTGTAAACCGAATAGAGTGAGGTTCCTATCGATTTTTGAGCCAATCGGTTGACTGGAACTAATATTTTAAGAAAAAAACTGATATTTTTGATGTCTTTTCCAGGTTTTTTCTTTCTAGCGGGCGGAATATTAAACCGATTTTGATAAAACTTTGTAAGGACGTGTAAACCGAATAGAGTGAGACTCCTATCGATTTTCGAGCGAATCGGTTGACTGGAAGTAATATTATAGGGCAAAAAACTGATATTTTTGATGCCATTTCTAGGTTTTTTCTTTCTAGCGGGCGGAATAATTAACCGATTTTGATAAAACTTTGTAAGGACTTGTAAACCGAATAGAGTGAGGTTCCTATCGATTTTTGAGCCAATCGGTTGACTGGAACTAATATTTTAAGAAAAAAAATGATATTTTTGATGTCTTTTCCAGGTTTTTTCTTTCTAGCGGGCGGAATATTAAACCGATTTTGATAAAACTTTGTAAGGACGTGTAAACCGAATAGAGTGAGATTCCTATCGATTTTCGAGCGAATCGGTTGACTGGAACTAGAAATATAGACCAAAAACTGATATTTTTGAAGTCTTTTCCAGGTTTTTTTTTCTAGTGGGCGGAATATTAAACCGATTATCATAAAACTTTGTAAGGTCGTGTAAACCGAATAGAGTGAGATTCCTATCGATTTTTGAGCCAATCGCTTGACTGGAACTAATATTTTAAGAAAAAAACAGATTTTTTTGATGTCTTTTCCAGGTTTTTTCTTTCTAGCGGGCGGAATATTAAACCGATTTTGATAAAACTTTGTAAGGACGTGTAAACCGAATAGAGTGAGATTCCTATCGATTTTCGAGCGAATCGGTTGACTGGAACTAGAAATATAGACCAAAAACTGATATTTTTGAAGTCTTTTCCAGGTTTTTTTTTCTAGTGGGCGGAATATTAAACCGATTATCATAAAACTTTGTAAGGTCGTGTAAACCGAATAGAGTGAGATTCCTATCGATTTTCGTGCGAATCGGTTGACTGGAACTAATATTATAGGCAAAAAACTGATATTTTTGATGCTTTTTCCACGTTTTTTCTTTCTAGCGGGCGGAATATTTAACCGATTTTCGTAAAACTTTGTAAGGACGTGTAAACCGAATAGAGTGAGATTCCTATCAATTTTCGAGCGAATCGGTTGACTGGAACTAGAAATATAGGCCAAAAACTGATATTTTTGATGTCTTTTACAGGTTTTTTCTTTCTAGAGGGCGAAATATATGACCGATTATGATAAAACTTTGTAAGGACGTGTAAACCGAATAGAGTGAGATTCCTATCGATTTTCGAGCGAATCGGTTGACTGGAAATAGATAGATAGGCCAAAAACTGATATTTTTGATGTCTTTTCCAGGTTTTTTCTTTCTAGCGGGCGGAATATTAAACGATTTTCATAAAACTTTGTAAGGACGTGTAAACCGAATAGAGTGAGGTTCCTATCGATTTTAGAGCGAATCAATTGACTGGAACTAGATATACAGGCCAAAAACTGATATTTTTGATGTCTTTTCCAGGTTTTTTCTTTCTAGCCGGCGGAATATTAAACGATTTTCATAAAACTTTGTAAGGACGTGTAAACCGAATAGAGTGAGGTTCCTATAAGTTTTTGAGAGAATCGGTTGACTGGAACTAGATATATAGGCCAAAAACTGTTATTTTTGATGTCTTTTCCAGGTTTTTTCTTTCTAGCCGGCGGAATATTAAACGATTTTCATAAAACTTTGTAAGGACGTGAAAACCGAATAGAGTGAGATTCCTATAAGTTTTCGAGAGAATCGGATGACTGGAACTAATTTTTATAGGCAAAAAACTGATATTTTTGATGCCTTTTCGAGGTTTTTTCTTCTATCGGGCGGAAAATTTGACCGATTTTGATAAAACTTTGTAAGGACGTGAAAACCGAATAGAGTGAGATTCCTATCGATTTTCGTGCGAATCGGTTGACTGGAACTAATATTATAGGCCAAAAACTGATATTTTTGATGTCTTTTGCAGGTTTTTTCTTTCTAGCGGGCGGAATATTTAACCGATTTTCATAAAACTTTGTAAGGTCGTGTAAACTGAATAGATTGAGATTCCTATCGATTTTAGAGCGAATCGGTTGACTAGAACTAATATTATAGGAAAAAAACTGATATTTTTGATGTCTTTTCCAGGTTTTTTCTTTCTAGCGGGCGGAATATTTAACCGATTTTCATAAAACTTTGTAAGGACGTGTAAACCGAATAGAGTGAGACTCCTATCGATTTTCGAGCGAATCGGTTGACTGGAAGTAATATTATAGGGCAAAAAACTGATATTTTTGATGCCATTTCTAGGTTTTTTCTTTCTAGCGGGCGGAATAATTAACCGATTTTGATAAAACTTTGTAAGGACTTGTAAACCGAATAGAGTGAGGTTCCTATCGATTTTTGAGCCAATCGGTTGACTGGAACTAATATTTTAAGAAAAAAACTGATATTATTGATGTCTTTTCCAGGTTTTTTCTTTCTAGCGGGCGGAATATTAAACCGATTTTGATAAAACTTTGTAAGGACGTGTAAACCGAATAGAGTGAGATTCCTATCGATTTTCGAGCGAATCGGTTGACTGGAACTAGAAATATAGACCAAAAACTGATATTTTTGAAGTCTTTTCCAGGTTTTTTTTTCTAGTGGGCGGAATATTAAACCGATTATCATAAAACTTTGTAAGGTCGTGTAAACCGAATAGAGTGAGATTCCTATCGATTTTCGTGCGAATAGGTTGACTGGAACTAATATTATAGGCAAAAAACTGATATTTTTGGTGCCTTTTCCACGTTTTTTCTTTCTAGCGGGCGGAATATTTAACCGATTTTCGTAAAACTTTGTAAGGACGTGTAAACCGAATAGAGTGAGATTCCTATCAATTTTCGAGCGAATCGGTTGACTGGAACTAGAAATATAGGCCAAAAACTGATATTTTTGATGTCTTTTACAGGTTTTTTCTTTCTAGAGGGCGAAATATATGACCGATTATGATAAAACTTTGTAAGGACGTGTAAACCGAATAGAGTGAGATTCCTATCGATTTTCGAGCGAATCGGTTGACTGGAAATAGATAGATAGGCCAAAAACTGATATTTTTGATGTCTTTTCCAGGTTTTTTCTTTCTAGCGGGCGGAATATTAAACGATTTTCATAAAACTTTGTAAGGACGTGCAAACCGAATAGAGTGAGGTTCCTATCGATTTTAGAGCGAATCAATTGACTGGAACTAGATATATAGGCCAAAAACTGATATTTTTGATGCCTTTTCCAGGTTTTTCTTTCTAGCGGGCGCAATATTTGACCGATTTTGATAAAACTTTGTAAGGACGTGTAAACCGAATAGAGTGAGATTCCTATCGATTTTCGAGCGAATCGGTTGACTGGAACTAGAAATATAGGCCAAAAACTGTAATTTTTGATGTCTTTTCCAGGTTTTTTTTTCTAGTGGGCGGAATATTAAACCGATTTTCATAAAACTTTGTAAGGTCATGTAATCCGAATAGAGTACGATTCCTATCGATTTTAGAGCGAATCGGTTGACTGGAACTAGATATATAGGTAAAAAACTGATATTTTTGATGCCTTTTCCAGGTTTTTTCTTTCTAGGGGGCGGAATATTTAACCGATTTTCGTAAAACTTTGTAAGGACGTGTAAACCGAATAAGGTGAGATTCCTATCGGTTTTCGAGCGAATCAGTTGACTGGAACTAATATTATAGGAAAAAAACTGATATTTTTGATGCCTTTTCCAGGTTTTTTTTTCCAGTGGGCGGAATATTAAACCGATTTTCATAAAACTTTGTAAGGACGTGTAAACCGAATAGAGTGAGATTCCTATCGATTTTCGTGCGATTCGGTTGACTGGAACTAATATTATAGGCCAAAAACTGATATTTTTGATGTCTTTTGCAGGTTTTTTCTTTCTAGCGGGCGGAATATTTAACCGATTTTCATAAAACTTTGTAAGGTCGTGTAAACTGAATAGGTTGAGATTCCTATCGATTTTAGAGCGAATCGGTTGACTAGAACTAATATTATAGGAAAAAAACTGATATTTTTGATGCCTTTTCCAGGTTTTTCTTTCTAGCGGGCGCAATATTTGTCCGATTTTGATAAAATTTTGTAAGGACGTGTAAACCGAATAGAGTGAGATTCCTATCGATTTTCGAGCGAATCAGTTGACTGGAAATAGATATATAGGCCAAAAACTGATATTTTTGATGTCTTTTCCAGGTTTTTTCTTTCTAGCGGGCGGAATATTTAACCGATTTTCATAAAACTTTGTAAGGACGTGTAAACCGAATAGAGTGAGATTCCTATCAATTTTCGAGCGAATCGGTTGACTGGAACTAGAAATATAGGCCAAAAACTGATATTTTTGATGTCTTTTACAGGTTTTTTCTTTCTAGAGGGCGAAATATATGACCGATTATGATAAAACTTTGTAAGGACGTGTAAACCGAATAGAGTGAGATTCCTATCGATTTTCGAGCGAATCGGTTGACTGGAAATAGATAGATAGGCCCAAAACTGATATTTTTGATGTCTTTTCCAGGTTTTTTCTTTCTAGCGGGCGGAATATTAAACGATTTTCATAAAACTTTGTAAGGACGTGTAAACCGAATAGAGTGAGGTTCCTATCGATTTTAGAGCGAATCAATTGACTGGAACTAGATATATAGGCCAAAAACTGATATTTTTGATGTCTTTTCCAGGTTTTTTCTTTCTAGCCGGCGGAATATTAAACGATTTTCATAAAACTTTGTAAGGACGTGTAAACCGAATAGAGTGAGGTTCCTATAAGTTTTTGAGAGAATCGGTTGACTGGAACTAGATATATAGGCCAAAAACTGTTATTTTTGATGTCTTTTCCAGGTTTTTTCTTTCTAGCCGGCGGAATATTTAACGATTTTCATAAAACTTTGTAAGGACGTGTAAACCGAATAGAGTGAGATTCCTATCGATTTTCGAGCGAATCGGTTGACTGGAAGTAATATTATAGGGCAAAAAACTGATATTTTTGATGCCATTTCTAGGTTTTTTCTTTCTAGCGGGCGGAATAATTAACCGATTTTGATAAAACTTTGTAAGGACTTGTAAACCGAATAGAGTGAGGTTCCTATCGATTTTTGAGCCAATCGGTTGACTGGAACTAATATTTTAAGAAAAAAACTGATATTATTGATGTCTTTTCCAGGTTTTTTCTTTCTAGCGGGCGGAATATTAAACCGATTTTGATAAAACTTTGTAAGGACGTGTAAACCGAATAGAGTGAGATTCCTATCGATTTTCGAGCGAATCGGTTGACTGGAACTAGAAATATAGACCAAAAACTGATATTTTTGAAGTCTTTTCCAGGTTTTTTTTTCTAGTGGGCGGAATATTAAACCGATTATCATAAAACTTTGTAAGGTCGTGTAAACCGAATAGAGTGAGATTCCTATCGATTTTCGTGCGAATAGGTTGACTGGAACTAATATTATAGGCAAAAAACTGATATTTTTGGTGCCTTTTCCACGTTTTTTCTTTCTAGCGGGCGGAATATTTAACCGATTTTCGTAAAACTTTGTAAGGACGTGTAAACCGAATAGAGTGAGATTCCTATCAATTTTCGAGCGAATCGGTTGACTGGAACTAGAAATATAGGCCAAAAACTGATATTTTTGATGTCTTTTACAGGTTTTTTCTTTCTAGAGGGCGAAATATATGACCGATTATGATAAAACTTTGTAAGGACGTGTAAACCGAATAGAGTGAGATTCCTATCGATTTTCGAGCGAATCGGTTGACTGGAAATAGATAGATAGGCCAAAAACTGATATTTTTGATGTCTTTTCCAGGTTTTTTCTTTCTAGCGGGCGGAATATTAAACGATTTTCATAAAACTTTGTAAGGACGTGCAAACCGAATAGAGTGAGGTTCCTATCGATTTTAGAGCGAATCAATTGACTGGAACTAGATATATAGGCCAAAAACTGATATTTTTGATGCCTTTTCCAGGTTTTTCTTTCTAGCGGGCGCAATATTTGACCGATTTTGATAAAACTTTGTAAGGACGTGTAAACCGAATAGAGTGAGATTCCTATCGATTTTCGAGCGAATCGGTTGACTGGAACTAGAAATATAGGCCAAAAACTGTAATTTTTGATGTCTTTTCCAGGTTTTTTTTTCTAGTGGGCGGAATATTAAACCGATTTTCATAAAACTTTGTAAGGTCATGTAATCCGAATAGAGTACGATTCCTATCGATTTTAGAGCGAATCGGTTGACTGGAACTAGATATATAGGTAAAAAACTGATATTTTTGATGCCTTTTCCAGGTTTTTTCTTTCTAGGGGGCGGAATATTTAACCGATTTTCGTAAAACTTTGTAAGGACGTGTAAACCGAATAAGGTGAGATTCCTATCGGTTTTCGAGCGAATCAGTTGACTGGAACTAATATTATAGGAAAAAAACTGATATTTTTGATGCCTTTTCCAGGTTTTTTTTTCCAGTGGGCGGAATATTAAACCGATTTTCATAAAACTTTGTAAGGACGTGTAAACCGAATAGAGTGAGATTCCTATCGATTTTCGTGCGATTCGGTTGACTGGAACTAATATTATAGGCCAAAAACTGATATTTTTGATGTCTTTTGCAGGTTTTTTCTTTCTAGCGGGCGGAATATTTAACCGATTTTCATAAAACTTTGTAAGGTCGTGTAAACTGAATAGGTTGAGATTCCTATCGATTTTAGAGCGAATCGGTTGACTAGAACTAATATTATAGGAAAAAAACTGATATTTTTGATGCCTTTTCCAGGTTTTTCTTTCTAGCGGGCGCAATATTTGTCCGATTTTGATAAAATTTTGTAAGGACGTGTAAACCGAATAGAGTGAGATTCCTATCGATTTTCGAGCGAATCAGTTGACTGGAAATAGATATATAGGCCAAAAACTGATATTTTTGATGTCTTTTCCAGGTTTTTTCTTTCTAGCGGGCGGAATATTTAACCGATTTTCATAAAACTTTGTAAGGACGTGTAAACCGAATAGAGTGAGATTCCTATCAATTTTCGAGCGAATCGGTTGACTGGAACTAGAAATATAGGCCAAAAACTGATATTTTTGATGTCTTTTACAGGTTTTTTCTTTCTAGAGGGCGAAATATATGACCGATTATGATAAAACTTTGTAAGGACGTGTAAACCGAATAGAGTGAGATTCCTATCGATTTTCGAGCGAATCGGTTGACTGGAAATAGATAGATAGGCCCAAAACTGATATTTTTGATGTCTTTTCCAGGTTTTTTCTTTCTAGCGGGCGGAATATTAAACGATTTTCATAAAACTTTGTAAGGACGTGTAAACCGAATAGAGTGAGGTTCCTATCGATTTTAGAGCGAATCAATTGACTGGAACTAGATATATAGGCCAAAAACTGATATTTTTGATGTCTTTTCCAGGTTTTTTCTTTCTAGCCGGCGGAATATTAAACGATTTTCATAAAACTTTGTAAGGACGTGTAAACCGAATAGAGTGAGGTTCCTATAAGTTTTTGAGAGAATCGGTTGACTGGAACTAGATATATAGGCCAAAAACTGTTATTTTTGATGTCTTTTCCAGGTTTTTTCTTTCTAGCCGGCGGAATATTTAACGATTTTCATAAAACTTTGTAAGGACGTGTAAACCGAATAGAGTGAGATTCCTATCGATTTTCGAGCGAATTGGTTGACTGGAACTAGAAATATAGGCCAAAAACTGATATTTTTGATGCCATTTCGAGGTTTTTTCTTCTATCGGGCGGAATATTTGACCGATTTTGATAAAACTTTGTAAGGATGTGAAAACCGAATAGAGTGAGATTCCTATCGATTTTCGAGCGAATCGGTTGACTGGAACTAGAAATATAGACCAAAAACTGATATTTTTGAAGTCTTTTCCAGGTTTTTTTTTTCTAGTGGGCGGAATATTAAACCGATTATCATAAAACTTTGTAATGTCGTGTAAACCGAATAGAGTGAGATTCCTATCGATTTTCGTGCGAATAGGTTGACTGGAACTAATATTATAGGCAAAAAACTGATATTTTTGGTGCCTTTTCCACGTTTTTTCTTTCTAGCGGGCGGAATATTTAACCGATTTTCGTAAAACTTTGTAAGGACGTGTAAACCGAATAGAGTGAGATTCCTATCAATTTTCGAGCGAATCGGTTGACTGGAACTAGAAATATAGGCCAAAAACTGATATTTTTGATGTCTTTTACAGGTTTTTTCTTTCTAGAGGGCGAAATATATGACCGATTATGATAAAACTTTGTAAGGACGTGTAAACCGAATAGAGTGAGATTCCTATCGATTTTCGAGCGAATCGGTTGACTGGAAATAGATAGATAGGCCAAAAACTGATATTTTTGATGTCTTTTCCAGGTTTTTTCTTTCTAGCGGGCGGAATATTAAACGATTTTCATAAAACTTTGTAAGGACGTGTAAACCGAATAGAGTGAGGTTCCTATCGATTTTAGAGCGAATCAATTGACTGGAACTAGATATATAGGCCAAAAACTGATATTTTTGATGTCTTTTCCAGGTTTTTTCTTTCTAGCCGGCGGAATATTAAACGATTTTCATAAAACTTTGTAAGGACGTGTAAACCGAATAGAGTGAGGTTCCTATAAGTTTTTGAGAGAATCGGTTGACTGGAACTAGATATACAGGCCAAAAACTGTTATTTTTGATGTCTTTTCCAGGTTTTTTCTTTCTAGCCGGCGGAATATTAAACGATTTTCATAAAACTTTGTAAGGACGTGAAAACCGAATAGAGTGAGATTCCTATAAGTTTTCGAGAGAATCGGATGACTGGAACTAATTTTTATAGGCAAAAAACTGATATTTTTGATGCCTTTTCGAGGTTTTTTCTTCTATCGGGCGGAAAATTTGACCGATTTTGATAAAACTTTGTAAGGACGTGAAAACCGAATAGAGTGAGATTCCTATCGATTTTCGTGCGAATCGGTTGACTGGAACTAATATTATAGGCCAAAAACTGATATTTTTGATGTCTTTTGCAGGTTTTTTCTTTCTAGCGGGCGGAATATTTAACCGATTTTCATAAAACTTTGTAAGGTCGTGTAAATTGAATAGATTGAGATTCCTATCGATTTTAGAGCGAATCGGTTGACTAGAACTAATATTATAGGAAAAAAACTGATATTTTTGATGTCTTTTCCAGGTTTTTTCTTTCTAGCGGGCGGAATATTTAACCGATTTTCATAAAACTTTGTAAGGACGTGTAAACCGAATAGAGTGAGATTCCTATCGATTTTCGAGGGAATTGGTTGACTGGAACTAGAAATATAGGCCAAAAACTGATATTTTTGATGCCATTTCGAGGTTTTTTCTTCTATCGGCCGGAATATTTGACCGATTTTGATAAAACTTTGTAAGGATGTGAAAACCGAATAGAGTGAGATTCCTATCGATTTTCGTGCGAATCGGTTGACTGGAACTAATAATATAGGCCAAAAACTGATATTTTTGATGTCTTTTCCAGGTTTTTTTTCTAGTGGGCGGAATACTAAACCGATTTTCATAAAACTTTGTAAGGTCATGTTATCCGAATAGAGTAAGATTCCTATCGATTTTAGAGCGAATCGGTTGACTGGAACTAGATATATAGGCAAAAAACTGATATTTTTGATGCCTTTTCCAGGTTTTTTCTTTCTAGCGGGCGGAATATTTAACCGATTTTCGTAAAACTTTGTAAGGACGTGTAAACCGAATAAGGTGAGATTCCTATCGGTTTTCGAGCGAATCGGTTGACTGGAACTAATTTTTATAGGCAAAAACTGATATTTTTGATGCCTTTTGGAGGTTTTTTCTTCTATTGGGCGGAAAATTTGACCGATTTTGATAAAACTTTGTAAGGACGTGAAAACCGAATAGAGTGTGATTCTTATCGATTTTTGAGCCAATCGGTTGACTGGAACTAATATTATAGGAAAAAAATTGATATTTTTGATGCCTTTTCCAGGTTTTTCTTTCTAGCGGGCGCAATATTTGACCGATTTTGATAAAACTTTGTAAGGACGTGTAAACCGAATAGAGTGAGATTCCTATCGATTTTCGAGCGAATCGGTTGACTGGAACTAGAAATATAGGCCAAAAACTGTAATTTTTGATGTCTTTTCCAGGTTTTTTTTTCTAGTGGGCGGAATATTAAACCGATTTTCATAAAACTTTGTAAGGTCATGTAATCCGAATAGAGTACGATTCCTATCGATTTTAGAGCGAATCGGTTGACTGGAACTAGATATATAGGTAAAAAACTGATATTTTTGATGCCTTTTCCAGGTTTTTTCTTTCTAGGGGGCGGAATATTTAACCGATTTTCGTAAAACTTTGTAAGGACGTGTAAACCGAATAAGGTGAGATTCCTATCGGTTTTCGAGCGAATCAGTTGACTGGAACTAATATTATAGGAAAAAAACTGATATTTTTGATGCCTTTTCCAGGTTTTTTTTTCCAGTGGGCGGAATATTAAACCGATTTTCATAAAACTTTGTAAGGACGTGAAAACCGAATAGAGTGAGATTCCTATAAGTTTTCGAGAGAATCGGATGACTGGAACTAATTTTTATAGGCAAAAAACTGATATTTTTGATGCCTTTTCGAGGTTTTTTCTTCTATCGGGCGGAAAATTTGACCGATTTTAATAAAACTTTGTAAGGACGTGAAAACCGAATAGAGTGAGATTCCTATCGATTTTCGTGCGATTTGGTTGACTGGAACTAATATTATAGGCCAAAAACTGATATTTTTGATGTCTTTTGCAGGTTTTTTCTTTCTAGCGGGCGGAATATTTAACCGATTTTCATAAAACTTTGTAAGGTCGTGTAAACTGAATAGATTGAGATTCCTATCGATTTTAGAGCGAATCGGTTGACTAGAACTAATATTATAGGAAAAAAACTGATATTTTTGATGCCTTTTCCAGGTTTTTCTTTCTAGCGGGCGCAATATTTGTCCGATTTTGATAAAATTTTGTAAGGACGTGTAAACCGAATAGAGTGAGATTCCTATCGATTTTCGAGCGAATCGGTTGACTGGAAGTAATATTATAGGGCAAAAAACTGATATTTTTGATGCCATTTCTAGGTTTTTTCTTTCTAGCGGGCGGAATAATTAACCGATTTTGATAAAACTTTGTAAGGACTTGTAAACCGAATAGAGTGAGGTTCCTATCGATTTTTGAGCCAATCGGTTGACTGGAACTAATATTTTAAGAAAAAAACTGATATTATTGATGTCTTTTCCAGGTTTTTTCTTTCTAGCGGGCGGAATATTAAACCGATTTTGATAAAACTTTGTAAAGACGTGTAAACCGAATAGAGTGAGATTCCTATCGATTTTCGAGCGAATCGGTTGACTGGAACTAGAAATATAGACCAAAAACTGATATTTTTGAAGTCTTTTCCAGGTTTTTTTTTTCTAGTGGGCGGAATATTAAACCGATTATCATAAAACTTTGTAAGGTCGTGTAAACCGAATAGAGTGAGATTCCTATCGATTTTCGTGCGAATAGGTTGACTGGAACTAATATTATAGGCAAAAAACTGATATTTTTGGTGCCTTTTCCACGTTTTTTCTTTCTAGCGGGCGGAATATTTAACCGATTTTCGTAAAACTTTGTAAGGACGTGTAAACCGAATAGAGTGAGATTCCTATCAATTTTCGAGCGAATCGGTTGACTGGAACTAGAAATATAGGCCAAAAACTGATATTTTTGATGTCTTTTACAGGTTTTTTCTTTCTAGAGGGCGAAATATATGACCGATTATGATAAAACTTTGTAAGGACGTGTAAACCGAATAGAGTGAGATTCCTATCGATTTTCGAGCGAATCGGTTGACTGGAAATAGATAGATAGGCCAAAAACTGATATTTTTGATGTCTTTTCCAGGTTTTTTCTTTCTAGCGGGCGGAATATTAAACGATTTTCATAAAACTTTGTAAGGACGTGTAAACCGAATAGAGTGAGGTTCCTATCGATTTTAGAGCGAATCAATTGACTGGAACTAGATATACAGGCCAAAAACTGATATTTTTGATGTCTTTTCCAGGTTTTTTCTTTCTAGCCGGCGGAATATTAAACGATTTTCATAAAACTTTGTAAGGACGTGTAAACCGAATAGAGTGAGGTTCCTATAAGTTTTTGAGAGAATCGGTTGACTGGAACTAGATATATAGGCCAAAAACTGTTATTTTTGATGTCTTTTCCAGGTTTTTTCTTTCTAGCCGGCGGAATATTAAACGATTTTCATAAAACTTTGTAAGGACGTGAAAACCGAATAGAGTGAGATTCCTATAAGTTTTCGAGAGAATCGGATGACTGGAACTAATTTTTATAGGCAAAAAACTGATATTTTTGATGCCTTTTCGAGGTTTTTTCTTCTATCGGGCGGAAAATTTGACCGATTTTGATAAAACTTTGTAAGGACGTGAAAACCGAATAGAGTGAGATTCCTATCGATTTTCGTGCGAATCGGTTGACTGGAACTAATATTATAGGCCAAAAACTGATATTTTTGATGTCTTTTGCAGGTTTTTTCTTTCTAGCGGGCGGAATATTTAACCGATTTTCATAAAACTTTGTAAGGTCGTGTAAACTGAATAGATTGAGATTCCTATCGATTTTAGAGCGAATCGGTTGACTAGAACTAATATTATAGGAAAAAAACTGATATTTTTGATGTCTTTTTCAGGTTTTTTCTTTCTAGCGGGCGGAATATTTAACCGATTTTCATAAAACTTTGTAAGGACGTGTAAACCGAATAGAGTGAGACTCCTATCGATTTTCGAGCGAATCGGTTGACTGGAAGTAATATTATAGGGCAAAAAACTGATATTTTTGATGCCATTTCTAGGTTTTTTCTTTCTAGCGGGCGGAATAATTAACCGATTTTGATAAAACTTTGTAAGGACTTGTAAACCGAATAGAGTGAGGTTCCTATCGATTTTTGAGCCAATCGGTTGACTGGAACTAATATTTTAAGAAAAAAACTGATATTATTGATGTCTTTTCCAGGTTTTTTCTTTCTAGCGGGCGGAATATTAAACCGATTTTGATAAAACTTTGTAAGGACGTGTAAACCGAATAGAGTGAGATTCCTATCGATTTTCGAGCGAATCGGTTGACTGGAACTAGAAATATAGACCAAAAACTGATATTTTTGAAGTCTTTTCCAGGTTTTTTTTTCTAGTGGGCGGAATATTAAACCGATTATCATAAAACTTTGTAAGGTCGTGTAAACCGAATAGAGTGAGATTCCTATCGATTTTCGTGCGAATAGGTTGACTGGAACTAATATTATAGGCAAAAAACTGATATTTTTGGTGCCTTTTCCACGTTTTTTCTTTCTAGCGGGCGGAATATTTAACCGATTTTCGTAAAACTTTGTAAGGACGTGTAAACCGAATAGAGTGAGATTCCTATCAATTTTCGAGCGAATCGGTTGACTGGAACTAGAAATATAGGCCAAAAACTGATATTTTTGATGTCTTTTACAGGTTTTTTCTTTCTAGAGGGCGAAATATATGACCGATTATGATAAAACTTTGTAAGGACGTGTAAACCGAATAGAGTGAGATTCCTATCGATTTTCGAGCGAATCGGTTGACTGGAAATAGATAGATAGGCCAAAAACTGATATTTTTGATGTCTTTTCCAGGTTTTTTCTTTCTAGCGGGCGGAATATTAAACGATTTTCATAAAACTTTGTAAGGACGTGCAAACCGAATAGAGTGAGGTTCCTATCGATTTTAGAGCGAATCAATTGACTGGAACTAGATATATAGGCCAAAAACTGATATTTTTGATGCCTTTTCCAGGTTTTTCTTTCTAGCGGGCGCAATATTTGACCGATTTTGATAAAACTTTGTAAGGACGTGTAAACCGAATAGAGTGAGATTCCTATCGATTTTCGAGCGAATCGGTTGACTGGAACTAGAAATATAGGCCAAAAACTGTAATTTTTGATGTCTTTTCCAGGTTTTTTTTTCTAGTGGGCGGAATATTAAACCGATTTTCATAAAACTTTGTAAGGTCATGTAATCCGAATAGAGTACGATTCCTATCGATTTTAGAGCGAATCGGTTGACTGGAACTAGATATATAGGTAAAAAACTAATATTTTTGATGCCTTTTCCAGGTTTTTTCTTTCTAGGGGGCGGAATATTTAACCGATTTTCGTAAAACTTTGTAAGGACGTGTAAACCGAATAAGGTGAGATTCCTATCGGTTTTCGAGCGAATCAGTTGACTGGAACTAATATTATAGGAAAAAAACTGATATTTTTGATGCCTTTTCCAGGTTTTTTTTTCCAGTGGGCGGAATATTAAACCGATTTTCATAAAACTTTGTAAGGACGTGAAAACCGAATAGAGTGAGATTCCTATAAGTTTTCGAGAGAATCGGATGACTGGAACTAATTTTTATAGGCAAAAAACTGATATTTTTGATGCCTTTTCGAGGTTTTTTCTTCTATCGGGCGGAAAATTTGACCGATTTTAATAAAACTTTGTAAGGACGTGAAAACCGAATAGAGTGAGATTCCTATCGATTTTCGTGCGATTCGGTTGACTGGAACTAATATTATAGGCCAAAAACTGATATTTTTGATGTCTTTTGCAGGTTTTTTCTTTCTAGCGGGCGGAATATTTAACCGATTTTCATAAAACTTTGTAAGGTCGTGTAAACTGAATAGGTTGAGATTCCTATCGATTTTAGAGCGAATCGGTTGACTAGAACTAATATTATAGGAAAAAAACTGATATTTTTGATGCCTTTTCCAGGTTTTTCTTTCTAGCGGGCGCAATATTTGTCCGATTTTGATAAAATTTTGTAAGGACGTGTAAACCGAATAGAGTGAGATTCCTATCGATTTTCGAGCGAATCAGTTGACTGGAAATAGATATATAGGCCAAAAACTGATATTTTTGATGTCTTTTCCAGGTTTTTTCTTTCTAGCGGGCGGAATATTTAACCGATTTTCATAAAACTTTGTAAGGACGTGTAAACCGAATAGAGTGAGATTCCTATCAATTTTCGAGCGAATCGGTTGACTGGAACTAGAAATATAGGCCAAAAACTGATATTTTTGATGTCTTTTACAGGTTTTTTCTTTCTAGAGGGCGAAATATATGACCGATTATGATAAAACTTTGTAAGGACGTGTAAACCGAATAGAGTGAGATTCCTATCGATTTTCGAGCGAATCGGTTGACTGGAAATAGATAGATAGGCCCAAAACTGATATTTTTGATGTCTTTTCCAGGTTTTTTCTTTCTAGCGGGCGGAATATTAAACGATTTTCATAAAACTTTGTAAGGACGTGTAAACCGAATAGAGTGAGGTTCCTATCGATTTTAGAGCGAATCAATTGACTGGAACTAGATATATAGGCCAAAAACTGATATTTTTGATGTCTTTTCCAGGTTTTTTCTTTCTAGCCGGCGGAATATTAAACGATTTTCATAAAACTTTGTAAGGACGTGTAAACCGAATAGAGTGAGGTTCCTATAAGTTTTTGAGAGAATCGGTTGACTGGAACTAGATATATAGGCCAAAAACTGTTATTTTTGATGTCTTTTCCAGGTTTTTTCTTTCTAGCCGGCGGAATATTTAACGATTTTCATAAAACTTTGTAAGGACGTGTAAACCGAATAGAGTGAGATTCCTATCGATTTTCGAGCGAATTGGTTGACTGGAACTAGAAATATAGGCCAAAAACTGATATTTTTGATGCCATTTCGAGGTTTTTTCTTCTATCGGGCGGAATATTTGACCGATTTTGATAAAACTTTGTAAGGATGTGAAAACCGAATAGAGTGAGATTCCTATCGATTTTCGTGCGAATCGGTTGACTGGAACTAATATTATAGGCAAAAAACTGATATTTTTGATGCCTTTTCCAGGTTTTTCTTTCTAGCGGGCGGAATATTTAACCGATTTTCATAAAACTTTGTAAGGTCGTGTAAACTGAATAGATTGAGATTCCTATCGATTTTAGAGCGAATCGGTTGACTAGAACTAATATTATAGGAAAAAAACTGATATTTTTGATGCCTTTTCCAGGGTTTTCTTTCTAGCGGGCGCAATATTTGTCCGATTTTGATAAAATTTTGTAAGGACGTGTAAACCGAATAGAGTGAGATTCCTATCGATTTTCGAGCGAATCAGTTGACTGGAAATAGATATATAGGCCAAAAACTGATATTTTTGATGTCTTTTCCAGGTTTTTTCTTTCTAGCGGGCGGAATATTTAACCGATTTTCATAAAACTTTGTAAGGACGTGTAAACCGAATAGAGTGAGACTCCTATCGATTTTCGAGCGAATCGGTTGACTGGAAGTAATATTATAGGGCAAAAAACTGATATTTTTGATGCCATTTCTAGGTTTTTTCTTTCTAGCGGGCGGAATAATTAACCGATTTTGATAAAACTTTGTAAGGACTTGTAAACCGAATAGAGTGAGGTTCCTATCGATTTTTGAGCCAATCGGTTGACTGGAACTAATATTTTAAGAAAAAAACTGATATTTTTGATGTCTTTTCCAGGTTTTTTCTTTCTAGCGGGCGGAATATTAAACGATTTTCATAAAACTTTGTAAGGACGTGTAAACCGAATAGAGTGAGGTTCCTATCGATTTTAGAGCGAATCAATTGACTGGAACTAGATATACAGGCCAAAAACTGATATTTTTGATGTCTTTTCCAGGTTTTTTCTTTCTAGCCGGCGGAATATTAAACGATTTTCATAAAACTTTGTAAGGACGTGTAAACCGAATAGAGTGAGGTTCCTATAAGTTTTTGAGAGAATCGGTTGACTGGAACTAGATATATAGGCCAAAAACTGTTATTTTTGATGTCTTTTCCAGGTTTTTTCTTTCTAGCCGGCGGAATATTAAACGATTTTCATAAAACTTTGTAAGGACGTGAAAACCGAATAGAGTGAGATTCCTATAAGTTTTCGAGAGAATCGGATGACTAGAACTAATTTTTATAGGCAAAAAACTGATATTTTTGATGCCTTTTCGAGGTTTTTTCTTCTATCGGGCGGAAAATTTGACCGATTTTGATAAAACTTTGTAAGGACGTGAAAACCGAATAGAGTGAGATTCCTATCGATTTTCGTGCGAATCGGTTGACTGGAACTAATATTATAGGCCAAAAACTGATATTTTTGATGTCTTTTGCAGGTTTTTTCTTTCTAGCGGGCGGAATATTTAACCGATTTTCATAAAACTTTGTAAGGTCGTGTAAACTGAATAGATTGAGATTCCTATCGATTTTAGAGCGAATCGGTTGACTAGAACTAATATTATAGGAAAAAAACTGATATTTTTGATGTCTTTTCCAGGTTTTTTCTTTCTAGCGGGCGGAATATTTAACCGATTTTCATAAAACTTTGTAAGGACGTGTAAACCGAATAGAGTGAGACTCCTATCGATTTTCGAGCGAATCGGTTGACTGGAAGTAATATTATAGGGCAAAAAACTGATATTTTTGATGCCATTTCTAGGTTTTTTCTTTCTAGCGGGCGGAATAATTAACCGATTTTGATAAAACTTTGTAAGGACTTGTAAACCGAATAGAGTGAGGTTCCTATCGATTTTTGAGCCAATCGGTTGACTGGAACTAATATTTTAAGAAAAAAACTGATATTATTGATGTCTTTTCCAGGTTGTTTCTTTCTAGCGGGCGGAATATTAAACCGATTTTGATAAAACTTTGTAAGGACGTGTAAACCGAATAGAGTGAGATTCCTATCGATTTTCGAGCGAATCGGTTGACTGGAACTAGAAATATAGACCAAAAACTGATATTTTTGAAGTCTTTTCCAGGTTTTTTTTTCTAGTGGGCGGAATATTAAACCGATTATCATAAAACGTTGTAAGGTCGTGTAAACCGAATAGAGTGAGATTCCTATCGATTTTCGTGCGAATAGGTTGACTGGAACTAATATTATAGGCAAAAAACTGATATTTTTGGTGCCTTTTCCACGTTTTTTCTTTCTAGCGGGCGGAATATTTAACCGATTTTCGTAAAACTTTGTAAGGACGTGTAAACCGAATAGAGTGAGATTCCTATGAATTTTCGAGCGAATCGGTTGACTGGAACTAGAAATATAGGCCAAAAACTGATATTTTTGATGTCTTTTACAGGTTTTTTCTTTCTAGAGGGCGAAATATATGACCGATTATGATAAAACTTTGTAAGGACGTGTAAACCGAATAGAGTGAGATTCCTATCGATTTTCGAGCGAATCGGTTGACTGGAAATAGATAGATAGGCCAAAAACTGATATTTTTGATGTCTTTTCCAGGTTTTTTCTTTCTAGCGGGCGGAATATTAAACGATTTTCATAAAACTTTGTAAGGACGTGTAAACCGAATAGAGTGAGGTTCCTATCGATTTTAGAGCGAATCAATTGACTGGAACTAGATATATAGGCCAAAAACTGATATTTTTGATGTCTTTTCCAGGTTTTTTCTTTCTAGCCGGCGGAATATTAAACGATTTTCATAAAACTTTGTAAGGACGTGTAAACCGAATAGAGTGAGGTTCCTATAAGTTTTTGAGAGAATCGGTTGACTGGAACTAGATATATAGGCCAAAAACTGTTATTTTTGATGTCTTTTCCAGGTTTTTTCTTTCTAGCCGGCGGAATATTTAACGATTTTCATAAAACTTTGTAAGGACGTGTAAAGCGAATAGAGTGAGATTCCTATCGATTTTCGAGCGAATTGGTTGACTGGAACTAGAAATATAGGCCAAAAACTGATATTTTTGATGCCATTTCGAGGTTTTTTCTTCTATCGGGCGGAATATTTGACCGATTTTGATAAAACTTTGTAAGGATGTGAAAACCGAATAGAGTGAGATTCCTATCGATTTTCGTGCGAATCGGTTGACTGGAACTAATATTATAGGCAAAAAACTGATATTTTTGATGCCTTTTCCAGGTTTTTCTTTCTAGCGGGCGGAATATTTAACCGATTTTCATAAAACTTTGTAAGGTCGTGTAAACTGAATAGATTGAGATTCCTATCGATTTTAGAGCGAATCGGTTGACTAGAACTAATATTATAGGAAAAAAACTGATATTTTTGATGCCTTTTCCAGGGTTTTCTTTCTAGCGGGCGCAATATTTGTCCGATTTTGATAAAATTTTGTAAGGACGTGTAAACCGAATAGAGTGAGATTCCTATCGATTTTCGAGCGAATCAGTTGACTGGAAATAGATATATAGGCCAAAAACTGATATTTTTGATGTCTTTTCCAGGTTTTTTCTTTCTAGCGGGCGGAATATTTAACCGATTTTCATAAAACTTTGTAAGGACGTGTAAACGGAATAGAGTGAGACTCCTATCGATTTTCGAGCGAATCGGTTGACTGGAAGTAATATTATAGGGCAAAAAACTGATATTTTTGATGCCATTTCTAGGTTTTTTCTTTCTAGCGGGCGGAATAATTAACCGATTTTGATAAAACTTTGTAAGGACTTGTAAACCGAATAGAGTGAGGTTCCTATCGATTTTTGAGCCAATCGGTTGACTGGAACTAATATTTTAAGAAAAAAACTGATATTTTTGATGTCTTTTCCAGGTTTTTTCTTTCTAGCGGGCGGAATATTAAACCGATTTTGATAAAACTTTGTAAGGACGTGTAAACCGAATAGAGTGAGATTCCTATCGATTTTCGAGCGAATCGGTTGACTGGAACTAGAAATATAGACCAAAAACTGATATTTTTGAAGTCTTTTCCAGGTTTTTTTTTCTAGTGGGCGGAATATTAAACCGATTATCATAAAACTTTGTAAGGTCGTGTAAACCGAATAGAGTGAGATTCCTATCGATTTTCGTGCGAATAGGTTGACTGGAACTAATATTATAGGCAAAAAACTGATATTTTTGGTGCCTTTTCCACGTTTTTTCTTTCTAGCGGGCGGAATATTTAACGGATTTTCGTAAAACTTTGTAAGGACGAGTAAACCGAATAGAGTGAGATTCCTATCAATTTTCGAGCGAATCGGTTGACTGGAACTAGAAATATAGGCCAAAAACTGATATTTTTGATGTCTTTTACAGGTTTTTTCTTTCTAGAGGGCGAAATATATGACCGATTATGATAAAACTTTGTAAGGACGTGTAAACCGAATAGAGTGAGATTCCTATCGATTTTCGAGCGAATCGGTTGACTGGAAATAGATAGATAGGCCAAAAACTGATATTTTTGATGTCTTTTCCAGGTTTTTTCTTTCTAGCGGGCGGAATATTAAACGATTTTCATAAAACTTTGTAAGGACGTGTAAACCGAATAGAGTGAGGTTCCTATCGATTTTAGAGCGAATCGGTTGACTGGAACTAGATATATAGGCCAAAAACTGATATTTTTGATGTCTTTTCCAGGTTTTTTCTTTCTAGCGGGCGGAATATTAAAAGATTTTCATAAAACTTTGTAAGGACGTGTAAACCGAATAGAGTGAGGTTTCTATCGATTTTAGAGCGAATCGGTTGACTGGAACTAGATATATAGGCCAAAAACTGATATTTTTGATGTCTTTTCCAGGTTTTTTCTTTCTAGCCGGCGGAATATTAAACGATTTTCATAAAACTTTGTAAGGACGTGTAAACCGAATAGAGTGAGACTCCTATCGATTTTCGAGCGAATCGGTTGACTGGAAGTAATATTATAGGGCAAAAAACTGATATTTTTGATGCCATTTCTAGGTTTTTTCTTTCTAGCGGGCGGAATAATTAACCGATTTTGATAAAACTTTGTAAGGACTTGTAAACCGAATAGAGTGAGGTTCCTATCGATTTTTGAGCCAATCGGTTGACTGGAACTAATATTTTAAGAAAAAAACTGATATTTTTGATGTCTTTTCCAGGTTTTTTCTTTCTAGCGGGCGGAATATTAAACCGATTTTGATAAAACTTTGTAAGGACGTGTAAACCGAATAGAGTGAGATTCCTATCGATTTTCGAGCGAATCGGTTGACTGGAACTAGAAATATAGACCAAAAACTGATATTTTTGAAGTCTTTTCCAGGTTTTTTTTTCTAGTGGGCGGAATATTAAACCGATTATCATAAAACTTTGTAAGGTCGTGTAAACCGAATAGAGTGAGATTCCTATCGATTTTCGTGCGAATAGGTTGACTGGAACTAATATTATAGGCAAAAAACTGATATTTTTGGTGCCTTTTCCACGTGTTTTCTTTCTAGCGGGCGGAATATTTAACCGATTTTCGTAAAACTTTGTAAGGACGAGTAAACCGAATAGAGTGAGATTCCTATCAATTTTCGAGCGAATCGGTTGACTGGAACTAGAAATATAGGCCAAAAACTGATATTTTTGATGTCTTTTACAGGTTTTTTCTTTCTAGAGGGCGAAATATATGACCGATTATGATAAAACTTTGTAAGGACGTGTAAACCGAATAGAGTGAGATTCCTATCGATTTTCGAGCGAATCGGTTGACTGGAAATAGATAGATAGGCCAAAAACTGATATTTTTGATGTCTTTTCCAGGTTTTTTCTTTCTAGCGGGCGGAATATTAAACGATTTTCATAAAACTTTGTAAGGACGTGTAAACCGAATAGAGTGAGGTTCCTATCGATTTTAGAGCGAATCGGTTGACTGGAACTAGATATATAGGCCAAAAACTGATATTTTTGATGTCTTTTCCAGGTTTTTTCTTTCTAGCGGGCGGAATATTAAACGATTTTCATAAAACTTTGTAAGGACGTGTAAACCGAATAGAGTGAGGTTCCTATCGATTTTAGAGCGAATCGGTTGACTGGAACTAGATATATAGGCCAAAAACTGATATTTTTGATCTCTTTTCCAGGTTTTTTCTTTCTAGCCGGCGGAATATTAAACGATTTTCATAAAACTTTGTAAGGACGTGTAAACCGAATAGAGTGAGGTTCCTATAAGTGTTTGAGAGAATCGGTTGACTGGAACTAGAAATATAGGCCAAAAACTGATATTTTTGATGCCATTTCGAGGTTTTTTCTTCTATCGGGCGGAATATTTGACCAATTTTGATAAAACTTTGTAAGGATGTGAAAACCGAATAGAGTGAGATTCCTATCGATTTTCGTGCGAATCGGTTGACTGGAACTAATATTATAGGCAAAAAACTGATATTTTTGATGCCTTTTCCAGGTTTTTCTTTCTAGCGCCGCAATATTTGACCGATTTTGATAAAACTTTGTGAGGACGTGTGAACCGAATAGAGTGAGATTCCTATCGATTTTCGAGCGAATCGGTTGACTGGAAATAGATATATAGACCAAAACTGATATTTTTGATGTCTTTTTCAGGTTTTTTCTTTCTAGCAGGCGGAATATTTAACCGATTTTGATAAATCTTTGTAAAGACGTGTAATCCGAATAGAGTGAGATTCCTATCGATTTTCGAGCGAATCGGTTGACTGGAACTAATAATATAGGCCAAAAACTGATATTTTTGATGTCTTTTCCAGGTTTTTTTTTCTAGTGGGCGGAATATTAAACCGATTTTCATAAAACTTTGTAAGGTCATGTAATCCGAATAGAGTACGATTCCTATCGATTTTAGAGCGAATCGGTTGACTGGAACTAGATATATAGGCAAAAAACTGATATTTTTGATGCCTTTTCCAGGTTTTTTCTTTCTAGCGGGCGGAATATTTAACCGATTTTCGTAAAACTTTGTAAGGACGTGTAAACCGAATAAGGTGAGATTCCTATCGGTTTTCGAGCGAATCGGTTGACTGGAACTAATATTATAGGAAAAAAACTGATATTTTTGATGCCTTTTCCAGGTTTTTTTTTCTAGTGGGCGGAATATTAAACCGATTTTCATAAAACTTTGTAAGGTCGTGTAAACCGAATAGAGTGAGATTCCTATAAGTTTTCGAGAGAATCGGATGACTGGAACTAATTTTTATAGGCAAAAAACTGATATTTTTGATGCCTTTTCGAGGTTTTTTTTCTATCGGGCGGAAAATTTAACCGAATTTGATAAAACTTTGTAAGG
Source organism: Lycorma delicatula (assembly GCF_047948215.1). NCBI lineage: Eukaryota > Metazoa > Arthropoda > Insecta > Hemiptera > Fulgoridae > Lycorma > Lycorma delicatula. Next base: position 289,340,510 of record NC_134455.1, read on the forward strand.
ACGTGAAAACCGAATAGAGTGAGATTCCTATCGATTTTCGTGCGAATCGGTTGACTGGAACTAATATTATAGGCAAAAAACTGATATTTTTGATGCCTTTTCCAGGTTTTTTCTTTCTAGCGGGCGGAATAATTAACCGATTTAGGTAAATCTTTGTAAGGACGTGTAAACCGAATAGAGTGAGATTCCTATCGATTTTCGTGCGAATCGGTTGACTGGAACTAATATTATAGGCCAAAAACTGATATTTTTGATGTCTTTTGCAGGTTTTTTCTTTCTAGCGGGCGGAATATTTAACCGATTTTCATAAAACTTTGTAAGGTCGTGTAAACTGAATAGATTGAGATTCCTATCGATTTTAGAGCGAATCGGTTGACTAGAACTAATATTATAGGAAAGAAACTGATATTTTTGATGCCTTTTCCAGGTTTTTCTTTCTAGCGCCGCAATATTTGACCGATTTTAATGGAAAACTTTGTGAGGACGTGTGAACCGAATAGAGTGAGATTCCTATCGATTTTCGAGCGAATCGGTTGACTGGAACTAGAAATATAGGCCAAAAACTGATATTTTTGATGCCATTTCGAGGTTTTTTCTTCTATCGGGCGGAATATTTGACCGATTTTGATAAAACTTTGTAAGGATGTGAAAACCGAATAGAGTGAGATTCCTATCGATTTTCGTGCGAATCGGTTGACTGGAACTAATATTATAGGCAAAAAACTGATATTTTTGATGCCTTTTCCAGGTTTTTCTTTCTAGCGCCGCAATATTTGACCGATTTTGATAAAACTTTGTGAGGACGTGTGAACCGAATAGAGTGAGATTCCTATCGATTTTCGAGCGAATCGGTTGACTGGAAATAGATATATAGACCAAAACTGATATTTTTGATGTCTTTTTCAGGTTTTTTCTTTCTAGCAGGCGGAATATTTAACCGATTTTGATAAATCTTTGTAAAGACGTGTAATCCGAATAGAGTGAGATTCCTATCGATTTTCGAGCGAATCGGTTGACTGGAACTAATAATATAGGCCAAAAACTGATATTTTTGATGTCTTTTCCAGGTTTTTTTTTCTAGTGGGCGGAATATTAAACCGATTTTCATAAAACTTTGTAAGGTCATGTAATCCGAATAGAGTAAGATTCCTATCGATTTTAGAGCGAATCGGTTGACTGGAACTAGATATATAGGCAAAAAACTGATATTTTTGATGCCTTTTCCAGGTTTTTTCTTTCTAGCGGGCGGAATATTTAACCGATTTTCGTAAAACTTTGTAAGGACGTGTAAACCGAATAAGGTGAGATTCCTATCGGTTTTCGAGCGAATCGGTTGACTGGAACTAATATTATAGGAAAAAAACTGATATTTTTGATGCCTTTTCCAGGTTTTTTTTTCTAGTGGGCGGAATATTAAACCGATTTTCATAAAACTTTGTAAGGTCGTGTAAACCGAATAGAGTGAGATTCCTATAAGTTTTCGAGAGAATCGGTTGACTGGAACTAATTTTTATAGGCAAAAAACTGATATTTTTGATGGCTTTTCGAGGTTTTTTCTTCTATTGGGCGGAAAATTTGACCGATTTTGATAAAACTTTGTAAGGACGTGAAAACCGAATAGAGTGTGATTCTTATCGATTTTTGAGCCAATCGGATGACTGGAACTAATATTATAGGAAAAAAACTGATATTTTTGATGCCTTTTCCAGGTTTTTCTTTCTAGCGGGCGCAATATTTGACCGATTTTGATAAAACTTTGTAAGGACGTGTAAACCGAATAGAGTGAGATTCCTATCGATTTTCGAGCGAATCGGTTGACTGGAACTAGAAATATAGGCCAAAAACTGATATTTTTGATGTCTTTTACAGGTTTTTTCTTTCTAGAGGGCGAAATATATGACCGATTATGATAAAACTTTGTAAGGACGTGTAAACCGAATAGAGTGAGATTCCTATCGATTTTCGAGCGAATCGGTTGACTGGAAATAGATAGATAGGCAAAAAACTGATATTTTTGATGTCTTTTCCAGGTTTTTTCTTTCTAGCGGGCGGAATATTAAACGATTTTCATAAAACTTTGTAAGGACGTGTAAACCGAATAGAGTGAGGTTTCTATAAGTGTTTGAGAGAATCGGTTGACTGGAACTAGAAATATAGGCCAAAAACTGATATTTTTGATGCCATTTCGAGGTTTTTTCTTCTATCGGGCGGAATATTTGACCGATTTTGATAAAACTTTGTAAGGATGTGAAAACCGAATAGAGTGAGATTCCTATCGATTTTCGTGCGAATCGGTTGACTGGAACTAATATTATAGGCAAAAAACTGATATTTTTGATGCCTTTTCCAGGTTTTTCTTTCTAGCGCCGCAATATTTGACCGATTTTGATAAAACTTTGTGAGGACGTGTGAACCGAATAGAGTGAGATTCCTATCGATTTTCGAGCGAATCGGTTGACTGGAAATAGATATATAGACCAAAACTGATATTTTTGATGTCTTTTTCAGGTTTTTTCTTTCTAGCAGGCGGAATATTTAACCGATTTTGATAAATCTTTGTAAAGACGTGTAATCCGAATAGAGTGAGATTCCTATCGATTTTCGAGCGAATCGGTTGACTGGAACTAATAATATAGGCCAAAAACTGATATTTTTGATGTCTTTTCCAGGTTTTTTTTTCTAGTGGGCGGAATATTAAACCGATTTTCATAAAACTTTGTAAGGTCATGTAATCCGAATAGAGTAAGATTCCTATCGATTTTAGAGCGAATCGGTTGACTGGAACTAGATATATAGGCAAAAAACTGATATTTTTGATGCCTTTTCCAGGTTTTTTCTTTCTAGCGGGCGGAATATTTAACCGATTTTCGTAAAACTTTGTAAGGACGTGTAAACCGAATAAGGTGAGATTCCTATCGGTTTTCGAGCGAATCGGTTGACTGGAACTAATATTATAGGAAAAAAACTGATATTTTTGATGCCTTTTCGAGGTTTTTTCTTCTATTGGGCGGAAAATTTGACCGATTTTGATAAAACTTTGTAAGGACGTGAAAACCGAATAGAGTGTGATTCTTATCGATTTTTGAGCCAATCGGTTGACTGGAACTAATATTATAGGAAAAAAACTGATATTTTTGATGCCTTTTCCAGGTTTTTCTTTCTAGCGGGCGCAATATTTGACCGATTTTGATAAAACTTTGTAAGGACGTGTAAACCGAATAGAGTGAGATTCCTATCGATTTTCGAGCGAATCGGTTGACTGGAACTAGAAATATAGGCCAAAAACTGATATTTTTGATGTCTTTTCCAGGTTTTTTTTTCTAGTGGGCGGAATATTAAACCGATTTTCATAAAACTTTGTAAGGTCATGTAATCCGAATAGAGTACGATTCCTATCGATTTTAGAGCGAATCGGTTGACTGGAACTAGATATATAGGCAAAAAAATGATATTTTTGATGCCTTTTCCAGGTTTTTTCTTTCTAGCGGGCGGAATATTTAACCGATTTTCGTAAAACTTTGTAAGGACTTGTAAACCGAATAAGGTGAGATTCCTATCGGTTTTCGAGCGAATCGGTTGACTGGAACTAATATTATAGGAAAAAAACTGATATTTTTGATGCCTTTTCCAGGTTTTTTTTTCTAGTGGGCGGAATATTAATCCGATTTTCATAAAACTTTGTAAGGTCGTGTAAACCGAATAGAGTGAGATTCCTATAAGTTTTCGAGAGAATCGGTTGACTGGAACTAATTTTTATAGGCAAAAAACTGATATTTTTGATGGCTTTTCGAGGTTTTTTCTTCTATTGGGCGGAAAATTTGACCGATTTTGATAAAACTTTGTAAGGACGTGAAAACCGAATAGAGTGTGATTCTTATCGATTTTTGAGCCAATCGGTTGACTGGAACTAATATTATAGGAAAAAAACTGATATTTTTGATGCCTTTTCCAGGTTTTTCTTTCTAGCGGGCGCAATATTTGACCGATTTTGATAAAACATTGTAAGGACGTGTAAACCGAATAGAGTGAGATTCCTATCGATTTTCGAGCGAATCGGTTGACTGGAACTAGAAATATAGGCCAAAAACTGATATTTTTGATGTCTTTTACAGGTTTTTTCTTTCTAGAGGGCGAAATATATGACCGATTATGATAAAACTTTGTAAGGACGTGTAAACCGAATAGAGTGAGATTCCTATCGATTTTCGAGCGAATCGGTTGACTGGAAATAGATAGATAGGCCAAAAACTGATATTTTTGATGTCTTTTCCAGGTTTTTTCTTTCTAGCGGGCGGAATATTAAACGATTTTCATAAAACTTTGTAAGGACGTGTAAACCGAATAGAGTGAGGTTCCTATCGATTTTAGAGCGAATCGGTTGACTGGAACTAGATATATAGGCCAAAAACTGATATTTTTGATGTCTTTTCCATGTTTTTTCTTTCTAGCCGGCGGAATATTAAACGATTTTCATAAAACTTTGTAAGGACGTGTAAACCGAATAGAGTGAGGTTCCTATAAGTGTTTGAGAGAATCGGTTGACTGGAACTAGAAATATAGGCCAAAAACTGATATTTTTGATGCCATTTCGAGGTTTTTTCTTCTATCGGGCGGAATATTTGACCGATTTTGATAAAACTTTGTAAGGATGTGAAAACCGAATAGAGTGAGATTCCTATCGATTTTCGTGCGAATCGGTTGACTGGAACTAATATTATAGGCAAAAAACTGATATTTTTGATGCCTTTTCCAGGTTTTTCTTTCTAGTGCCGCAATATTTGACCGATTTTGATAAAACTTTGTGAGGACGTGTGAACCGAATAGAGTGAGATTCCTATCGATTTTCGAGCGAATCGGTTGACTGGAAATAGATATATAGACCAAAACTGATATTTTTGATGTCTTTTTCAGGTTTTTTCTTTCTAGCAGGCGGAATATTTAACCGATTTTGGTAAATCTTTGTAAAGACGTGTAATCCGAATAGAGTGAGATTCCTATCGATTTTCGAGCGAATCGGTTGACTGGAACTAATAATATAGGCCAAAAACTGATATTTTTGATGTCTTTTCCAGGTTTTTTTTTCTAGTGGGCGGAATATTAAACCGATTTTCATAAAACTTTGTAAGGACGTGTAAACCGAATAAGGTGAGATTCCTATCGGTTTTCGAGCGAATCAGTTGACTGGAACTATTATTATAGGAAAAAAACTGATATTTTTGATGCCTTTTCCAGGTTTTTTTTCTAGTGGGCGGAATATTAAACCGATTTTCATAAAACTTTGTAAGGTCGTGTAAACCGAATAGAGTGAGATTCCTATAAGTTTTCGAGAGAATCGGTTGACTGGAACTAATTTTTATAGGCAAAAAACTGATATTTTTGATGCCTTTTCGAGGTTTTTTCTTCTATTGGGCGGAAAATTTGACCGATTTTGATAAAACTTTGTAAGGACGTGAAAACCGAATAGAGTGTGATTCTTATCGATTTTTGAGCCAATCGGTTGACTGGAACTAATATTATAGGAAAAAAACTGATATTTTTGATGCCTTTTCCAGGTTTTTCTTTCTAGCGGGCGCAATATTTGACCGATTTTGATAAAACTTTGTAAGGACGTGTAAACCGAATAGAGTGAGATTCCTATCGATTTTCGAGCGAATCGGTTGACTGGAACTAGAAATATAGGCCAAAAACTGATATTTTTGATGTCTTTTCCAGGTTTTTTTTTCTAGTGGGCGGAATATTAAACCGATTTTCATAAAACTTTGTAAGGTCATGTAATCCGAATAGAGTACGATTCCTATCGATTTTAGAGCGAATCGGTTGACTGGAACTAGATATATAGGCAAAAAACTGATATTTTTGATGCCTTTTCCAGGTTTTTTCTTTCTAGCGGGCGGAATATTTAACCGATTTTCGTAAAACTTTGTAAGGACGTGTAAACCGAATAAGGTGAGATTCCTATCGGTTTTCGAGCGAATCGGTTGACTGGAACTAATATTATAGGAAAAAAACTGATATTTTTGATGCCTTTTCCAGGTTTTTTTTTCTAGTGGGCGGAATATTAAACCGATTTTCATAAAACTTTGTAAGGTCGTGTAAACCGAATAGAGTGAGATTCCTATAAGTTTTCGAGAGAATCGGATGACTGGAACTAATTTTTATAGGCAAAAAACTGATATTTTTGATGCCTTTTCGAGGTTTTTTTTCTATCGGGCGGAAAATTTAACCGATTTTGATAAAACTTTGTAAGGACGTGAAAACCGAATAGAGTGAGATTCCTATCGATTTTCGTGCGAATCGGTTGACTGGAACTAATATTATAGGCAAAAAACTGATATTTTTGATGCCTTTTCCAGGTTTTTTCTTTCTAGCGGGCGGAATAATTAACCGATTTAGGTAAATCTTTGTAAGGACGTGTAAACCGAATAGAGTGAGATTCCTATCGATTTTCGTGCGAATCGGTTGACTGGAACTAATATTATAGGCCAAAAACTGATATTTTTGATGTCTTTTGCAGGTTTTTTCTTTCTAGCGGGCGGAATATTTAACCGATTTTCATAAAACTTTGTAAGGTCGTGTAAACTGAATAGATTGAGATTCCTATCGATTTTAGAGCGAATCGGTTGACTAGAACTAATATTATAGGAAAAAAACTGATATTTTTGATGCCTTTTCCAGGTTTTTCTTTCTAGCGCCGCAATATTTGACCGATTTTAATTGAAAACTTTGTGAGGACGTGTGAACCGAATAGAGTGAGATTCCTATCGATTTTCGAGCGAATCGGTTGACTGGAACTAGAAATATAGGCCAAAAACTGATATTTTTGATGTCTTTTCCAGGTTTTTTTTTCTAGTGGGCGGAATAATAAACCGATTTTCATAAAACTTTGTAAGGTCATGTAATCCGAATAGGGTACGATTCCTATCGATTTTAGAGCGAATCGGATGACTGGAACTAATTTTTATAGGCAAAAAACTGATATTTTTGATGCCTTTTCGAGGTTTTTTCTTCTATCGGGCGGAAAATTGAACCGATTTTGATAAAACTTTGTAAGGACGTGAAAACCGAATAGAGTGAGATTCCTATCGATTTTCGTGCGAATCGGTTGACTGGAACTAATATTATAGGCAAAAAACTGATATTTTTGATGCCTTTTCCAGGTTTTTTCTTTCTAGCGGAAGGAATAATTAACCGATTTAGGTAAATCTTTGTAAGGACGTGTAAACCGAATAGAGTGAGATTCCTATCGATTTTCGTGCGAATCGGTTGACTGGAACTAATATTATAGGCCAAAAACTGATATTTTTGATGTCTTTTGCAGGCTTTTTCTTTCTAGGGGGCGGAATATTTAACCGATTTTCATAAAACTTTGTAAGGTCGTGTAAACTGAATAGATTGAGATTCCTATCGATTTTAGAGCGAATCGGTTGACTAGAACTAATATTATAGGAAAAAAACTGATATTTTTGATGCCTTTTCCAGGTTTTTCTTTCTAGCGGACGCAATATTTGTCCGATTTTGATAAAATTTTGTAAGGACGTGTAACCCGAATAGAGTGAGATTCCTATCGATTTTCGAGCGAATCAGTTGACTGGAAATAGATATATAGGCCAAAAACTGATATTTTTGATGTCTTTTCCAGGTTTTTTCTTTCTAGCGGGCGGAATATTTAACCGATTTTCATAAAACTTTGTAAGGACGTGTAAACCGAATAGAGTGAGACTCCTATCGATTTTCGAGCGTATCGGTTGACTGGAAGTAATATTATAGGGCAAAAAACTGATATTTTTGATGCCATTTCTAGGTTTTTTCTTTCTAGCGGGCGGAATAAATAACCGATTTTGATAAAACTTTGTAAGGACTTGTAAACCGAATAGAGTGAGGTTCCTATCGATTTTTGAGCCAATCGGTTGACTGGAACTAATATTTTAAGAAAAAAACTGATATTTTTGATGTCATTTCCAGGTTTTTTCTTTCTAGCGGGCGGAATATTAAACCGATTTTGATAAAACTTTGTAAGGACGTGTAAACCGAATAGAGGGAGATTCCTATCGATTTTCGAGCGAATCGGTTGACTGGAACTAGAAATATAGACCAAAAACTGATATTTTTGAAGTCTTTTCCAGGTTTTTTTTTCTAGTGGGCGGAATATTAAACCGATTATCATAAAACTTTGTAAGGTCGTGTAAACCGAATAGAGTGAGATTCCTATCGATTTTCGTGCGAATCGGTTGACTGGAACTAATATTATAGGCAAAAAACTGATATTTTTGATGCCTTTTCCACGTTTTTTCTTTCTAGCGGGCGGAATATTTAACCGATTTTCGTAAAACTTTGTAAGGACGTGTAAACCGAATAGAGTGAGATTCCTATCAATTTTCGAGCGAATCGGTTGACTGGAACTAGAAATATAGGCCAAAAACTGATATTTTTGATGTCTTTTACAGGTTTTTTCTTTCTAGAGGGCGAAATATATGACCGATTATGATAAAACTTTGTAAGGACGTGTAAACCGAATAGAGTGAGATTCCTATCGATTTTCGAGCGAATCGGTTGACTGGAAATAGATAGATAGGCCAAAAACTGATATTTTTGATGTCTTTTCCAGGTTTTTTCTTTCTAGCGGGCGGAATATTAAACGATTTTCATAAAACTTTGTAAGGACGTGTAAACCGAATAGAGTGAGGTTCCTATCGATTTTAGAGCGAATCGGTTGACTGGAACTAGATATATAGGCCAAAAACTGATATTTTTGATGTCTTTTCCAGGTTTTTTCTTTCTAGCCGGCGGAATATTAAACGATTTTCATAAAACTTTGTAATGACGTGTAAACCGAATAGAGTGAGATTCCTATCGATTTTCGAGCGAATCGGTTTACTGGAACTAGAAATATAGGCAAAAAACTGATATTTTTAATGCCATTTGTAGGTTTTTTATTCTAGCGGGCGGAATAATTAACCGATTTTGATAAAACTTTGTAAGGACGTGTAAACCGAATAGAGTGTGATTCTTATCGATTTTTGAGCCAATCGGTTGACTGGAACTAATATTATAGGAAAAAAACTGATATTTTTGATGCCTTTTCCAGGTTTTTCTTTCTAGCGGGCGCAATATTTGACCGATTTTGATAAAACTTTGTAAGGACGTGTAAACCGAATCGAGTGAGATTCCTATCGATTTTCGAGCGCATCGGTTGACTGGAACTAGAAATATAGGCCAAAAACTGATATTTTTGATGTCTTTTCCAGGTTTTTTTTTCTAGTGGGCGGAATATTAAACCGATTTTCATAAAACTTTGTAAGGTCATGTAATCCGAATAGGGTACGATTCCTATCGATTTTAGAGCGAATCGGTTGACTGGAACTAGATATATAGGCAAAAAACTGATATTTTTGATGCCTTTTCCAGGTTTTTTTTTCTAGTGGGCGGAATATTAAACCGATTTTCATAAAACTTTGTAAGATCGTGTAAACCGAATAGAGTGAGATTCCTATAAGTTTTCGAGAGAATCGGTTGACTGGAACTAATATTATAGGAAAAAAACTGATATTTTTGATGCTTTTTCAACGTTTTTTCTTTCTAGCGGGCGGAATATTTAACCGATTTTCGTAAAACTTTGTAAGGACGTGTAAACCAAATAGAGTGAGATTCCTATCAATTTTCGAGCGAATCGGTTGACTGGAACTAGAAATATAGGCCAAAAACTGATATTTTTGATGTCTTTTACAGGTTTTTTCTTTCTAGAGGGCGAAATATATGACCGATTATGATAAAACTTTGTAAGGACGTGTAAACCGAATAGAGTGAGATTCCTATCGATTTTAGAGCGAATCGGTTGACTGGAACTAGATATATAGGCCAAAAACTGATATTTTTGATGTCTTTTCCAGGTTTTTTCTTTCTAGCCGGCGGAATATTAAACGATTTTCATAAAACTTTGTAAGGACGTGTAAACCGAATAGAGTGAGATTCCTATCGATTTTCGAGCGAATTGGTTGACTGGAACTAGAAATATAGGCCAAAAACTGATATTTTTGATGCCATTTCGAGGTTTTTTCTTCTATCGGGCGGAATATTTGACCGATTTTGATAGAACTTTGTAAGGATGTGAAAACCGAATAGAGTGAGATTCCTATCGATTTTCGTGCGAATCGGTTGACTGGAACTAATAATATAGGCCAAAAACTGATATTTTTGATGTCTTTTCCAGGTTTTTTTTTCTAGTGGGCGGAATACTAAACCGATTTTCATAAAACTTTGTAAGGTCTTGTTATCCGAATAGAGTAAGATTCCTATCGATTTTAGAGCGAATCGGTTGACTGGAACTAGATATATAGGCAAAAAACTGATATTTTTGATGCCTTTTCCAGGTTTTTTCTTTCTAGCGGGCGGAATATTTAACCGATTTTCGTAAAACTTTGTAAGGACGTGTAAACCGAATAAGGTGAGATTCCTATCGGTTTTCGAGCGAATCGGTTGACTGGAACTAATATTATAGGAAAAAAACTGATATTTTTGATGCCTTTTCCAGGTTTTTTTTTCTAGTGGGCGGAATATTAAACCGATTTTCATAAAACTTTGTAAGGTCGTGTAAACCGAATAGAGTGAGATTCCTATAAGTTTTCGAGAGAATCGGTTGACTGGAACTAATTTTTATAGGCAAAAACTGATATTTTTGATGCCTTTTCGAGGTTTTTTCTTCTATTGGGCGGAAAATTTGACCGATTTTGATAAAACTTTGTAAGGACGTGAAAACCGAATAGAGTGTGATTCTTATCGATTTTTGAGCCAATCGGTTGACTGGAACTAATATTATAGGAAAAAAACTGATATTTTTGATGCCTTTTCCAGGTTTTTCTTTCTAGCGGGCGCAATATTTGACCGATTTTGATAAAACTTTGTAAGGACGTGTAAACCGAATAGAGTGAGATTCCTATCGATTTTCGAGCGAATCGGTTGACTGGAACTAGAAATATAGGCCAAAAACTGTAATTTTTGATGTCTTTTCCAGGTTTTTTTTTCTAGTGGGCGGAATATTAAACCGATTTTCATAAAACTTTGTAAGGTCATGTAATCCGAATAGAGTACGATTCCTATCGATTTTAGAGCGAATCGGTTGACTGGAACTAGATATATAGGCAAAAAACTGATATTTTTGATGCCTTTTCCAGGTTTTTTCTTTCTAGCGGGCGGAATATTTAACCGATTTTCGTAAAACTTTGTAAGGACGTGTAAACCGAATAAGGTGAGATTCCTATCGGTTTTCGAGCGAATCGGTTGACTGGAACTAATATTATAGGAAAAAAACTGATATTTTTGATGCCTTTTCCAGGTTTTTTTTTCTAGTGGGCGGAATATTAAACCGATTTTCATAAAACTTTGTAAGGTCGTGTAAACCGAATAGAGTGAGATTCCTATAAGTTTTCGAGAGAATCGGATGACTGGAACTAATTTTTATAGGCAAAAAACTGATATTTTTGATGCCTTTTCGAGGTTTTTTTTCTATCGGGCGGAAAATTTAACCGAATTTGATAAAACTTTGTAAGGACGTGAAAACCGAATAGAGTGAGATTCCTATCGATTTTCGTGCGAATCGGTTGACTGGAACTAATATTATAGGCAAAAAACTGATATTTTTGATGCCTTTTCCAGGTTTTTTCTTTCTAGCGGGCGGAATAATTAACCGATTTAGGTAAATCTTTGTAAGGACGTGTAAACCGAATAGAGTGAGATTCCTATCGATTTTCGAGCGAATCGGTTGACTGGAACTAGAAATATAGGCCAAAAACTGATATTTTTGATGTCTTTTCCAGGTTTTTTTTTCTAGTGGGCGGAATAATAAACCGATTTTCATAAAACTTTGTAAGGTCATGTAATCCGAATAGGGTACGATTCCTATCGATTTTAGAGCGAATCGGATGACTGGAACTAATTTTTATAGGCAAAAAACTGATATTTTTGATGCCTTTTCGAGGTTTTTTCTTCTATCGGGCGGAAAATTGAACCGATTTTGATAAAACTTTGTAAGGACGTGAAAACCGAATAGAGTGAGATTCCTATCGATTTTCGTGCGAATCGGTTGACTGGAACTAATATTATAGGCAAAAAACTGATATTTTTGATGCCTTTTCCAGGTTTTTTCTTTCTAGCGGAAGGAATAATTAACCGATTTAGGTAAATCTTTAGAAGGACGTGTAAACTGAATAGATTGAGATTCCTATCGATTTTAGAGCGAATCGGTTGACTAGAACTAATATTATAGGAAAAAAACTGATATTTTTGATGCCTTTTCCAGGTTTTTCTTTCTAGCGGACGCAATATTTGTCCGATTTTGATAAAATTTTGTAAGGACGTGTAACCCGAATAGAGTGAGATTCCTATCGATTTTCGAGCGAATCAGTTGACTGGAAATAGATATATAGGCCAAAAACTGATATTTTTGATGTCTTTTCCAGGTTTTTTCTTTCTAGCGGGCGGAATATTTAACCGATTTTCATAAAACTTTGTAAGGACGTGTAAACCGAATAGAGTGAGACTCCTATCGATTTTCGAGCGTATCGCTTGACTGGAAGTAATATTATAGGGCAAAAAACTGATATTTTTGATGCCATTTCTAGGTTTTTTCTTTCTAGCGGGCGGAATAAATAACCGATTTTGATAAAACTTTGTAAGGACTTGTAAACCGAATAGAGTGAGGTTCCTATCGATTTTTGAGCCAATCGGTTGACTGGAACTAATATTTTAAGAAAAAAACTGATATTTTTGATGTCATTTCCAGGTTTTTTCTTTCTAGCGGGCGGAATATTAAACCGATTTTGATAAAACTTTGTAAGGACGTGTAAACCGAATAGAGGGAGATTCCTATCGATTTTCGAGCGAATCGGTTGACTGGAACTAGAAATATAGACCAAAAACTGATATTTTTGAAGTCTTTTCCAGGTTTTTTTTTCTAGTGGGCGGAATATTAAACCGATTATCATAAAACTTTGTAAGGTCGTGTAAACCGAATAGAGTGAGATTCCTATCGATTTTCGTGCGAATCGGTTGACTGGAACTAATATTATAGGCAAAAAACTGATATTTTTGATGCCTTTTCCACGTTTTTTCTTTCTAGCGGGCGGAATATTTAACCGATTTTCGTAAAACTTTGTAAGGACGTGTAAACCGAATAGAGTGAGATTCCTATCAATTTTCGAACGAATCGGTTGACTGGAACTAGAAATATAGGCCAAAAACTGATATTTTTGATGTCTTTTACAGGTTTTTTCTTTCTAGAGGGCGAAATATATGACCGATTATGATAAAACTTTGTAAGGACGTGTAAACCGAATAGAGTGAGATTCCTATCGATTTTCGAGCGAATCGGTTGACTGGAAATAGATAGATAGGCCAAAAACTGATATTTTTGATGTCTTTTCCAGGTTTTTTCTTTCTAGCGGGCGGAATATTAAACGATTTTCATAAAACTTTGTAAGGACGTGTAAACCGAATAGAGTGAGGTTCCTATCGATTTTAGAGCGAATCGGTTGACTGGAACTAGATATATAGGCCAAAAACTGATATTTTTGATGTCTTTTCCAGGTTTTTTCTTTCTAGCCGGCGGAATATTAAACGATTTTCATAAAACTTTGTAATGACGTGTAAACCGAATAGAGTGAGATTCCTATCGATTTTCGAGCGAATCGGTTGACTGGAACTAGAAATATAGGCAAAAAACTGATATTTTTGATGCCTTTTCCAGGTTTTTCTTTCTAGCGCCGCAATATTTGACCGATTTTGATAAAACTTTGTGAGGACGTGTGAACCGCATAGAGTGAGATTCCTATCGATTTTCGAGCGAATCGGTTGACTGGATATAGATATATAGGCCAAAACTGATATTTTTGATGTCTTTTTCAGGTTTTTTCTTTCTAGCAGGCGGAATATTTAACCGATTTTGATAAATCTTTGTAAGGACGTGTAATCCGAATAGAGTGAGATTCCTATCGATTTTCGAGCGAATCGGTTGACTGGAACTAATATTATAGGCAAAAAACTGATATTTTTGATGCCTTTTCCAGGTTTTTTCTTTCTAGCGGAAGGAATAATTAACCGATTTAGGTAAATCTTTGTAAGGACGTGTAAACCGAATAGAGTGAGATTCCTATCGATTTTCGTGCGAATCGGTTGACTGGAACTAATATTATAGGCCAAAAACTGATATTTTTGATGTCTTTTGCAGGCTTTTTCTTTCTAGCGGGCGGAATATTTAACCGATTTTCATAAAACTTTGTAAGGTCGTGTAAACTGAATAGATTGAGATTCCTATCGATTTTAGAGCGAATCGGTTGACTAGAACTAATATTATAGGAAAAAAACTGATATTTTTGATGCCTTTTCCAGGTTTTTCTTTCTAGCGGACGCAATATTTGTCCGATTTTGATAAAATTTTGTAAGGACGTGTAACCCGAATAGAGTGAGATTCCTATCGATTTTCGAGCGAATCAGTTGACTGGAAATAGATATATAGGCCAAAAACTGATATTTTTGATGTCTTTTCCAGGTTTTTTCTTTCTAGCGGGCGGAATATTTAACCGATTTTCATAAAACTTTGTAAGGACGTGTAAACCGAATAGAGTGAGACTCCTATCGATTTTCGAGCGTATCGGTTGACTGGAAGTAATATTATAGGGCAAAAAACTGATATTTTTGATGCCATTTCTAGGTTTTTTCTTTCTAGCGGGCGGAATAAATAACCGATTTTGATAAAACTTTGTAAGGACTTGTAAACCGAATAGAGTGAGGTTCCTATCGATTTTTGAGCCAATCGGTTGACTGGAACTAATATTTTAAGAAAAAAACTGATATTTTTGATGTCATTTCCAGGTTTTTTCTTTCTAGCGGGCGGAATATTAAACCGATTTTGATAAAACTTTGTAAGGACGTGTAAACCGAATAGAGGGAGATTCCTATCGATTTTCGAGCGAATCGGTTGACTGGAACTAGAAATATAGACCAAAAACTGATATTTTTGAAGTCTTTTCCAGGTTTTTTTTTCTAGTGGGCGGAATATTAAACCGATTATCATAAAACTTTGTAAGGTCGTGTAAACCGAATAGAGTGAGATTCCTATCGATTTTCGTGCGAATCGGTTGACTGGAACTAATATTATAGGCAAAAAACTGATATTTTTGATGCCTTTTCCACGTTTTTTCTTTCTAGCGGGCGGAATATTTAACCGATTTTCGTAAAACTTTGTAAGGACGTGTAAACCGAATAGAGTGAGATTCCTATCAATTTTCGAGCGAATCGGTTGACTGGAACTAGAAATATAGGCCAAAAACTGATATTTTTGATGTCTTTTACAGGTTTTTTCTTTCTAGAGGGCGAAATATATGACCGATTATGATAAAACTTTGTAAGGACGTGTAAACCGAATAGAGTGAGATTCCTATCGATTTTCGAGCGAATCGGTTGACTGGAAATAGATAGATAGGCCAAAAACTGATATTTTTGATGTCTTTTCCAGGTTTTTTCTTTCTAGCGGGCGGAATATTAAACGATTTTCATAAAACTTTGTAAGGACGTGTAAACCGAATAGAGTGAGGTTCCTATCGATTTTAGAGCGAATCGGTTGACTGGAACTAGATATATAGGCCAAAAACTGATATTTTTGATGTCTTTTCCAGGTTTTTTCTTTCTAGCCGGCGGAATATTAAACGATTTTCATAAAACTTTGTAATGACGTGTAAACCGAATAGAGTGAGATTCCTATCGATTTTCGAGCGAATCGGTTGACTGGAACTAGAAATATAGGCAAAAAACTGATATTTTTGATGCCTTTTCCAGGTTTTTCTTTCTAGCGCCGCAATATTTGACCGATTTTGATAAAACTTTGTGAGGACGTGTGAACCGCATAGAGTGAGATTCCTATCGATTTTCGAGCGAATCGGTTGACTGGATATAGATATATAGGCCAAAACTGATATTTTTGATGTCTTTTTCAGGTTTTTTCTTTCTAGCAGGCGGAATATTTAACCGATTTTGATAAATCTTTGTAAGGACGTGTAATCCGAATAGAGTGAGATTCCTATCGATTTTCGAGCGAATCGGTTGACTGGAACTAATAATATAGGCAAAAAACTGATATTTTTAATGCCATTTGTAGGTTTTTTATTCTAGCGGGCGGAATAATTAACCGATTTTGATAAAACTTTGTAAGGACGTGTAAACCGAATAGAGTGTGATTCTTATCGATTTTTGAGCCAATCGGTTGACTGGAACTAATATTATAGGAAAAAAACTGATATTTTTGATGCCTTTTCCAGGTTTTTCTTTCTAGCGGGCGCAATATTTGACCGATTTTGATAAAACTTTGTAAGGACGTGTAAACCGAATCGAGTGAGATTCCTATCGATTTTCGAGCGCATCGGTTGACTGGAACTAGAAATATAGGCCAAAAACTGATATTTTTGATGTCTTTTCCAGGTTTTTTTTTCTAGTGGGCGGAATATTAAACCGATTTTCATAAAACTTTGTAAGGTCATGTAATCCGAATAGGGTACGATTCCTATCGATTTTAGAGCGAATCGGTTGACTGGAACTAGATATATAGGCAAAAAACTGATATTTTTGATGCCTTTTCCAGGTTTTTTTTTCTAGTGGGCGGAATATTAAACCGATTTTCATAAAACTTTGTAAGATCGTGTAAACCGAATAGAGTGAGATTCCTATAAGTTTTCGAGAGAATCGGTTGACTGGAACTAATATTATAGGAAAAAAACTGATATTTTTGATGCTTTTTCAACGTTTTTTCTTTCTAGCGGGCGGAATATTTAACCGATTTTCGTAAAACTTTGTAAGGACGTGTAAACCGAATAGAGTGAGATTCCTATCAATTTTCGAGCGAATCGGTTGACTGGAACTAGAAATATAGGCCAAAAACTGATATTTTTGATGTCTTTTACAGGTTTTTTCTTTCTAGAGGGCGAAATATATGACCGATTATGATAAAACTTTGTAAGGACGTGTAAACCGAATAGAGTGAGATTCCTATCGATTTTCGAGCGAATCGGTTGACTGGAAATAGATAGATAGGCCAAAAACTGATATTTTTGATGTCTTTTCCAGGTTTTTTCTTTCTAGCGGGCGGAATATTAAACGATTTTCATAAAACTTTGTAAGGACGTGTAAACCGAATAGAGTGAGGTTCCTATCGATTTTAGAGCGAATCGGTTGACTGGAACTAGATATATAGGCCAAAAACTGATATTTTTGATGTCTTTTCCAGGTTTTTTCTTTCTAGCCGGCGGAATATTAAACGATTTTCATAAAACTTTGTAATGACGTGTAAACCGAATAGAGTGAGATTCCTATCGATTTTCGAGCGAATCGGTTGACTGGAACTAGAAATATAGGCAAAAAACTGATATTTTTGATGCCTTTTCCAGGTTTTTCTTTCTAGCGCCGCAATATTTGACCGATTTTGATAAAACTTTGTGAGGACGTGTGAACCGCATAGAGTGAGATTCCTATCGATTTTCGAGCGAATCGGTTGACTGGATATAGATATATAGGCCAAAACTGATATTTTTGATGTCTTTTTCAGGTTTTTTCTTTCTAGCAGGCGGAATATTTAACCGATTTTGATAAATCTTTGTAAGGACGTGTAATCCGAATAGAGTGAGATTCCTATCGATTTTCGAGCGAATCGGTTGACTGGAACTAATATTATAGGCAAAAAACTGATATTTTTGATGCCTTTTCCAGGTTTTTTCTTTCTAGCGGAAGGAATAATTAACCGATTTAGGTAAATCTTTGTAAGGACGTGTAAACCGAATAGAGTGAGATTCCTATCGATTTTCGTGCGAATCGGTTGACTGGAACTAATATTATAGGCCAAAAACTGATATTTTTGATGTCTTTTGCAGGCTTTTTCTTTCTAGCGGGCGGAATATTTAACCGATTTTCATAAAACTTTGTAAGGTCGTGTAAACTGAATAGATTGATATTCCTATCGATTTTAGAGCGAATCGGTTGACTAGAACTAATATTATAGGAAAAAAACTGATATTTTTGATGCCTTTTCCAGGTTTTTCTTTCTAGCGGACGCAATATTTGTCCGATTTTGATAAAATTTTGTAAGAACGTGTAACCCGAATAGAGTGAGATTCCTATCGATTTTCGAGCGAATCAGTTGACTGGAAATAGATATATAGGCCAAAAACTGATATTTTTGATGTCTTTTCCAGGTTTTTTCTTTCTAGCGGGCGGAATATTTAACCGATTTTCATAAAACTTTGTAAGGACGTGTAAACCGAATAGAGTGAGACTCCTATCGATTTTCGAGCGTATCGGTTGACTGGAAGTAATATTATAGGGCAAAAAACTGATATTTTTGATGCCATTTCTAGGTTTTTTCTTTCTAGCGGGCGGAATAAATAACCGATTTTGATAAAACTTTGTAAGGACTTGTAAACCGAATAGAGTGAGGTTCCTATCGATTTTTGAGCCAATCGGTTGACTGGAACTAATATTTTAAGAAAAAAACTGATATTTTTGATGTCATTTCCAGGTTTTTTCTTTCTAGCGGGCGGAATATTAAACCGATTTTGATAAAACTTTGTAAGGACGTGTAAACCGAATAGAGGGAGATTCCTATCGATTTTCGAGCGAATCGGTTGACTGGAACTAGAAATATAGACCAAAAACTGATATTTTTGAAGTCTTTTCCAGGTTTTTTTTTCTAGTGGGCGGAATATTAAACCGATTATCATAAAACTTTGTAAGGTCGTGTAAACCGAATAGAGTGAGATTCCTATCGATTTTCGTGCGAATCGGTTGACTGGAACTAATATTATAGGCAAAAAACTGATATTTTTGATGCCTTTTCCACGTTTTTTCTTTCTAGCGGGCGGAATATTTAACCGATTTTCGTAAAACTTTGTAAGGACGTGTAAACCGAATAGAGTGAGATTCCTATCAATTTTCGAGCGAATCGGTTGACTGGAACTAGAAATATAGGCCAAAAACTGATATTTTTGATGTCTTTTACAGGTTTTTTCTTTCTAGAGGGCGAAATATATGACCGATTATGATAAAACTTTGTAAGGACGTGTAAACCGAATAGAGTGAGATTCCTATCGATTTTCGAGCGAATCGGTTGACTGGAAATAGATAGATAGGCCAAAAACTGATATTTTTGATGTCTTTTCCAGGTTTTTTCTTTCTAGCGGGCGGAATATTAAACGATTTTCATAAAACTTTGTAAGGACGTGTAAACCGAATAGAGTGAGGTTCCTATCGATTTTAGAGCGAATCGGTTGACTGGAACTAGATATATAGGCCAAAAACTGATATTTTTGATGTCTTTTCCAGGTTTTTTCTTTCTAGCCGGCGGAATATTAAACGATTTTCATAAAACTTTGTAATGACGTGTAAACCGAATAGAGTGAGATTCCTATCGATTTTCGAGCGAATCGGTTGACTGGAACTAGAAATATAGGCAAAAAACTGATATTTTTGATGCCTTTTCCAGGTTTTTCTTTCTAGCGCCGCAATATTTGACCGATTTTGATAAAACTTTGTGAGGACGTGTGAACCGCATAGAGTGAGATTCCTATCGATTTTCGAGCGAATCGGTTGACTGGATATAGATATATAGGCCAAAACTGATATTTTTGATGTCTTTTTCAGGTTTTTTCTTTCTAGCAGGCGGAATATTTAACCGATTTTGATAAATCTTTGTAAGGACGTGTAATCCGAATAGAGTGAGATTCCTATCGATTTTCGAGCGAATCGGTTGACTGGAACTAATATTATAGGCAAAAAACTGATATTTTTGATGCCTTTTCCAGGTTTTTTCTTTCTAGCGGAAGGAATAATTAACCGATTTAGGTAAATCTTTGTAAGGACGTGTAAACCGAATAGAGTGAGATTCCTATCGATTTTCGTGCGAATCGGTTGACTGGAACTAATATTATAGGCCAAAAACTGATATTTTTGATGTCTTTTGCAGGCTTTTTCTTTCTAGCGGGCGGAATATTTAACCGATTTTCATAAAACTTTGTAAGGTCGTGTAAACTGAATAGATTGAGATTCCTATCGATTTTAGAGCGAATCGGTTGACTAGAACTAATATTATAGGAAAAAAACTGATATTTTTGATGCCTTTTCCAGGTTTTTCTTTCTAGCGGACGCAATATTTGTCCGATTTTGATAAAATTTTGTAAGGACGTGTAACCCGAATAGAGTGAGATTCCTATCGATTTTCGAGCGAATCAGTTGACTGGAAATAGATATATAGGCCAAAAACTGATATTTTTGATGTCTTTTCCAGGTTTTTTCTTTCTAGCGGGCGGAATATTTAACCGATTTTCATAAAACTTTGTAAGGACGTGTAAACCGAATAGAGTGAGACTCCTATCGATTTTCGAGCGTATCGGTTGACTGGAAGTAATATTATAGGGCAAAAAACTGATATTTTTGATGCCATTTCTAGGTTTTTTCTTTCTAGCGGGCGGAATAAATAACCGATTTTGATAAAACTTTGTAAGGACTTGTAAACCGAATAGAGTGAGGTTCCTATCGATTTTTGAGCCAATCGGTTGACTGGAACTAATATTTTAAGAAAAAAACTGATATTTTTGATGTCATTTCCAGGTTTTTTCTTTCTAGCGGGCGGAATATTAAACCGATTTTGATAAAACTTTGTAAGGACGTGTAAACCGAATAGAGGGAGATTCCTATCGATTTTCGAGCGAATCGGTTGACTGGAACTAGAAATATAGACCAAAAACTGATATTTTTGAAGTCTTTTCCAGGTTTTTTTTTCTAGTGGGCGGAATATTAAACCGATTATCATAAAACTTTGTAAGGTCGTGTAAACCGAATAGAGTGAGATTCCTATCGATTTTCGTGCGAATCGGTTGACTGGAACTAATATTATAGGCAAAAAACTGATATTTTTGATGCCTTTTCCACGTTTTTTCTTTCTAGCGGGCGGAATATTTAACCGATTTTCGTAAAACTTTGTAAGGACGTGTAAACCGAATAGAGTGAGATTCCTATCAATTTTCGAGCGAATCGGTTGACTGGAACTAGAAATATAGGCCAAAAACTGATATTTTTGATGTCTTTTACAGGTTTTTTCTTTCTAGAGGGCGAAATATATGACCGATTATGATAAAACTTTGTAAGGACGTGTAAACCGAATAGAGTGAGATTCCTATCGATTTTCGAGCGAATCGGTTGACTGGAAATAGATAGATAGGCCAAAAACTGATATTTTTGATGTCTTTTCCAGGTTTTTTCTTTCTAGCGGGCGGAATATTAAACGATTTTCATAAAACTTTGTAAGGACGTGTAAACCGAATAGAGTGAGGTTCCTATCGATTTTAGAGCGAATCGGTTGACTGGAACTAGATATATAGGCCAAAAACTGATATTTTTGATGTCTTTTCCAGGTTTTTTCTTTCTAGCCGGCGGAATATTAAACGATTTTCATAAAACTTTGTAATGACGTGTAAACCGAATAGAGTGAGATTCCTATCGATTTTCGAGCGAATCGGTTGACTGGAACTAGAAATATAGGCAAAAAACTGATATTTTTGATGCCTTTTCCAGGTTTTTCTTTCTAGCGCCGCAATATTTGACCGATTTTGATAAAACTTTGTGAGGACGTGTGAACCGCATAGAGTGAGATTCCTATCGATTTTCGAGCGAATCGGTTGACTGGATATAGATATATAGGCCAAAACTGATATTTTTGATGTCTTTTTCAGGTTTTTTCTTTCTAGCAGGCGGAATATTTAACCGATTTTGATAAATCTTTGTAAGGACGTGTAATCCGAATAGAGTGAGATTCCTATCGATTTTCGAGCGAATCGGTTGACTGGAACTAATAATATAGGCAAAAAACTGATATTTTTAATGCCATTTGTAGGTTTTTTATTCTAGCGGGCGGAATAATTAACCGATTTTGATAAAACTTTGTAAGGACGTGTAAACCGAATAGAGTGTGATTCTTATCGATTTTTGAGCCAATCGGTTGACTGGAACTAATATTATAGGAAAAAAACTGATATTTTTGATGCCTTTTCCAGGTTTTTCTTTCTAGCGGGCGCAATATTTGACCGATTTTGATAAAACTTTGTAAGGACGTGTAAACCGAATCGAGTGAGATTCCTATCGATTTTCGAGCGCATCGGTTGACTGGAACTAGAAATATAGGCCAAAAACTGATATTTTTGATGTCTTTTCCAGGTTTTTTTTTCTAGTGGGCGGAATATTAAACCGATTTTCATAAAACTTTGTAAGGTCATGTAATCCGAATAGGGTACGATTCCTATCGATTTTAGAGCGAATCGGTTGACTGGAACTAGATATATAGGCAAAAAACTGATATTTTTGATGCCTTTTCCAGGTTTTTTTTTCTAGTGGGCGGAATATTAAACCGATTTTCATAAAACTTTGTAAGATCGTGTAAACCGAATAGAGTGAGATTCCTATAAGTTTTCGAGAGAATCGGTTGACTGGAACTAATATTATAGGAAAAAAACTGATATTTTTGATGCTTTTTCAACGTTTTTTCTTTCTAGCGGGCGGAATATTTAACCGATTTTCGTAAAACTTTGTAAGGACGTGTAAACCAAATAGAGTGAGATTCCTATCAATTTTCGAGCGAATCGGTTGACTGGAACTAGAAATATAGGCCAAAAACTGATATTTTTGATGTCTTTTACAGGTTTTTTCTTTCTAGAGGGCGAAATATATGACCGATTATGATAAAACTTTGTAAGGACGTGTAAACCGAATAGAGTGAGATTCCTATCGATTTTAGAGCGAATCGGTTGACTGGAACTAGATATATAGGCCAAAAACTGATATTTTTGATGTCTTTTCCAGGTTTTTTCTTTCTAGCCGGCGGAATATTAAACGATTTTCATAAAACTTTGTAAGGACGTGTAAACCGAATAGAGTGAGATTCCTATCGATTTTCGAGCGAATTGGTTGACTGGAACTAGAAATATAGGCCAAAAACTGATATTTTTGATGCCATTTCGAGGTTTTTTCTTCTATCGGGCGGAATATTTGACCGATTTTGATAGAACTTTGTAAGGATGTGAAAACCGAATAGAGTGAGATTCCTATCGATTTTCGTGCGAATCGGTTGACTGGAACTAATAATATAGGCCAAAAACTGATATTTTTGATGTCTTTTCCAGGTTTTTTTTTCTAGTGGGCGGAATACTAAACCGATTTTCATAAAACTTTGTAAGGTCTTGTTATCCGAATAGAGTAAGATTCCTATCGATTTTAGAGCGAATCGGTTGACTGGAACTAGATATATAGGCAAAAAACTGAATTTTTTGATGCCTTTTCCAGGTTTTTTCTTTCTAGCGGGCGGAATATTTAACCGATTTTCGTAAAACTTTGTAAGGACGTGTAAACCGAATAAGGTGAGATTCCTATCGGTTTTCGAGCGAATCGGTTGACTGGAACTAATATTATAGGAAAAAAACTGATATTTTTGATGCCTTTTCCAGGTTTTTTTTTCTAGTGGGCGGAATATTAAACCGATTTTCATAAAACTTTGTAAGGTCGTGTAAACCGAATAGAGTGAGATTCCTATAAGTTTTCGAGAGAATCGGTTGACTGGAACTAATTTTTATAGGCAAAAACTGATATTTTTGATGCCTTTTCGAGGTTTTTTCTTCTATTGGGCGGAAAATTTGACCGATTTTGATAAAACTTTGTAAGGACGTGAAAACCGAATAGAGTGTGATTCTTATCGATTTTTGAGCCAATCGGTTGACTGGAACTAATATTATAGGAAAAAAACTGATATTTTTGATGCCTTTTCCAGGTTTTTCTTTCTAGCGGGCGCAATATTTGACCGATTTTGATAAAACTTTGTAAGGACGTGTAAACCGAATAGAGTGAGATTCCTATCGATTTTCGAGCGAATCGGTTGACTGGAACTAGAAATATAGGCCAAAAACTGTAATTTTTGATGTCTTTTCCAGGTTTTTTTTTCTAGTGGGCGGAATATTAAACCGATTTTCATAAAACTTTGTAAGGTCATGTAATCCGAATAGAGTACGATTCCTATCGATTTTAGAGCGAATCGGTTGACTGGAACTAGATATATAGGCAAAAAACTGATATTTTTGATGCCTTTTCCAGGTTTTTTCTTTCTAGCGGGCGGAATATTTAACCGATTTTCGTAAAACTTTGTAAGGACGTGTAAACCGAATAAGGTGAGATTCCTATCGGTTTTCGAGCGAATCGGTTGACTGGAACTAATATTATAGGAAAAAAACTGATATTTTTGATGCCTTTTCCAGGTTTTTTTTTCTAGTGGGCGGAATATTAAACCGATTTTCATAAAACTTTGTAAGGTCGTGTAAACCGAATAGAGTGAGATTCCTATAAGTTTTCGAGAGAATCGGATGACTGGAACTAATTTTTATAGGCAAAAAACTGATATTTTTGATGCCTTTTCGAGGTTTTTTCTTCTATCGGGCGGAAAATTGAACCGATTTTGATAAAACTTTGTAAGGACGTGAAAACCGAATAGAGTGAGATTCCTATCGATTTTCGTGCGAATCGGTTGACTGGAACTAATATTATAGGCAAAAAACTGATATTTTTGATGCCTTTTCCAGGTTTTTTCTTTCTAGCGGAAGGAATAATTAACCGATTTAGGTAAATCTTTGTAAGGACGTGTAAACCGAATAGAGTGAGATTCCTATCGATTTTCGTGCGAATCGGTTGACTGGAACTAATATTATAGGCCAAAAACTGATATTTTTGATGTCTTTTGCAGGCTTTTTCTTTCTAGCGGGCGGAATATTTAACCGATTTTCATAAAACTTTGTAAGGTCGTGTAAACTGAATAGATTGAGATTCCTATCGATTTTAGAGCGAATCGGTTGACTAGAACTAATATTATAGGAAAAAAACTGATATTTTTGATGCCTTTTCCAGGTTTTTCTTTCTAGCGGACGCAATATTTGTCCGATTTTGATAAAATTTTGTAAGGACGTGTAACCCGAATAGAGTGAGATTCCTATCGATTTTCGAGCGAATCAGTTGACTGGAAATAGATATATAGGCCAAAAACTGATATTTTTGATGTCTTTTCCAGGTTTTTTCTTTCTAGCGGGCGGAATATTTAACCGATTTTCATAAAACTTTGTAAGGACGTGTAAACCGAATAGAGTGAGACTCCTATCGATTTTCGAGCGTATCGCTTGACTGGAAGTAATATTATAGGGCAAAAAACTGATATTTTTGATGCCATTTCTAGGTTTTTTCTTTCTAGCGGGCGGAATAAATAACCGATTTTGATAAAACTTTGTAAGGACTTGTAAACCGAATAGAGTGAGGTTCCTATCGATTTTTGAGCCAATCGGTTGACTGGAACTAATATTTTAAGAAAAAAACTGATATTTTTGATGTCATTTCCAGGTTTTTTCTTTCTAGCGGGCGGAATATTAAACCGATTTTGATAAAACTTTGTAAGGACGTGTAAACCGAATAGAGGGAGATTCCTATCGATTTTCGAGCGAATCGGTTGACTGGAACTAGAAATATAGACCAAAAACTGATATTTTTGAAGTCTTTTCCAGGTTTTTTTTTCTAGTGGGCGGAATATTAAACCGATTATCATAAAACTTTGTAAGGTCGTGTAAACCGAATAGAGTGAGATTCCTATCGATTTTCGTGCGAATCGGTTGACTGGAACTAATATTATAGGCAAAAAACTGATATTTTTGATGCCTTTTCCACGTTTTTTCTTTCTAGCGGGCGGAATATTTAACCGATTTTCGTAAAACTTTGTAAGGACGTGTAAACCGAATAGAGTGAGATTCCTATCAATTTTCGAGCGAATCGGTTGACTGGAACTAGAAATATAGGCCAAAAACTGATATTTTTGATGTCTTTTACAGGTTTTTTCTTTCTAGAGGGCGAAATATATGACCGATTATGATAAAACTTTGTAAGGACGTGTAAACCGAATAGAGTGAGATTCCTATCGATTTTCGAGCGAATCGGTTGACTGGAAATAGATAGATAGGCCAAAAACTGATATTTTTGATGTCTTTTCCAGGTTTTTTCTTTCTAGCGGGCGGCATATTAAACGATTTTCATAAAACTTTGTAAGGACGTGTAAACCGAATAGAGTGAGGTTCCTATCGATTTTAGAGCGAATCGGTTGACTGGAACTAGATATATAGGCCAAAAACTGATATTTTTGATGTCTTTTCCAGGTTTTTTCTTTCTAGCCGGCGGAATATTAAACGATTTTCATAAAACTTTGTAATGACGTGTAAACCGAATAGAGTGAGATTCCTATCGATTTTCGAGCGAATCGGTTGACTGGAACTAGAAATATAGGCAAAAAACTGATATTTTTGATGCCTTTTCCAGGTTTTTCTTTCTAGCGCCGCAATATTTGACCGATTTTGATAAAACTTTGTGAGGACGTGTGAACCGCATAGAGTGAGATTCCTATCGATTTTCGAGCGAATCGGTTGACTGGATATAGATATATAGGCCAAAACTGATATTTTTGATGTCTTTTTCAGGTTTTTTCTTTCTAGCAGGCGGAATATTTAACCGATTTTGATAAATCTTTGTAAGGACGTGTAATCCGAATAGAGTGAGATTCCTATCGATTTTCGAGCGAATCGGTTGACTGGAACTAATAATATAGGCAAAAAACTGATATTTTTAATGCCATTTGTAGGTTTTTTATTCTAGCGGGCGGAATAATTAACCGATTTTGATAAAACTTTGTAAGGACGTGTAAACCGAATAGAGTGTGATTCTTATCGATTTTTGAGCCAATCGGTTGACTGGAACTAATATTATAGGAAAAAAACTGATATTTTTGATGCCTTTTCCAGGTTTTTCTTTCTAGCGGGCGCAATATTTGACCGATTTTGATAAAACTTTGTAAGGACGTGTAAACCGAATCGAGTGAGATTCCTATCGATTTTCGAGCGCATCGGTTGACTGGAACTAGAAATATAGGCCAAAAACTGATATTTTTGATGTCTTTTCCAGGTTTTTTTTTCTAGTGGGCGGAATATTAAACCGATTTTCATAAAACTTTGTAAGGTCATGTAATCCGAATAGGGTACGATTCCTATCGATTTTAGAGCGAATCGGTTGACTGGAACTAGATATATAGGCAAAAAACTGATATTTTTGATGCCTTTTCCAGGTTTTTTTTTCTAGTGGGCGGAATATTAAACCGATTTTCATAAAACTTTGTAAGATCGTGTAAACCGAATAGAGTGAGATTCCTATAAGTTTTCGAGAGAATCGGTTGACTGGAACTAATATTATAGGCAAAAAACTGATATTTTTGATGCTTTTTCAACGTTTTTTCTTTCTAGCGGGCGGAATATTTAACCGATTTTCGTAAAACTTTGTAAGGACGTGTAAACCAAATAGAGTGAGATTCCTATCAATTTTCGAGCGAATCGGTTGACTGGAACTAGAAATATAGGCCAAAAACTGATATTTTTGATGTCTTTTACAGGTTTTTTCTTTCTAGAGGGCGAAATATATGACCGATTATGATAAAACTTTGTAAGGACGTGTAAACCGAATAGAGTGAGATTCCTATCGATTTTAGAGCGAATCGGTTGACTGGAACTAGATATATAGGCCAAAAACTGATATTTTTGATGTCTTTTCCAGGTTTTTTCTTTCTAGCCGGCGGAATATTAAACGATTTTCATAAAACTTTGTAAGGACGTGTAAACCGAATAGAGTGAGATTCCTATCGATTTTCGAGCGAATTGGTTGACTGGAACTAGAAATATAGGCCAAAAACTGATATTTTTGATGCCATTTCGAGGTTTTTTCTTCTATCGGGCGGAATATTTGACCGATTTTGATAGAACTTTGTAAGGATGTGAAAACCGAATAGAGTGAGATTCCTATCGATTTTCGTGCGAATCGGTTGACTGGAACTAATAATATAAGCCAAAAACTGATATTTTTGATGTCTTTTCCAGGTTTTTTTTTCTAGTGGGCGGAATACTAAACCGATTTTCATAAAACTTTGTAAGGTCTTGTTATCCGAATAGAGTAAGATTCCTATCGATTTTAGAGCGAATCGGTTGACTGGAACTAGATATATAGGCAAAAAACTGATATTTTTGATGCCTTTTCCAGGTTTTTTCTTTCTAGCGGGCGGAATATTTAACCGATTTTCGTAAAACTTTGTAAGGACGTGTAAACCGAATAAGGTGAGATTCCTATCGGTTTTCGAGCGAATCGGTTGACTGGAACTAATATTATAGGAAAAAAACTGATATTTTTGATGCCTTTTCCAGGTTTTTCTTTCTAGCGCCGCAATATTTGACCGATTTTGATAAAACTTTGTGAGGACGTGTGAACCGCATAGAGTGAGATTCCTATCGATTTTCGAGCGAATCGGTTGACTGGATATAGATATATAGGCCAAAACTGATATTTTTGATGTCTTTTTCAGGTTTTTTCTTTCTAGCAGGCGGAATATTTAACCGATTTTGATAAATCTTTGTAAGGACGTGTAATCCGAATAGAGTGAGATTCCTATCGATTTTCGAGCGAATCGGTTGACTGGAACTAATAATATAGGCAAAAAACTGATATTTTTAATGCCATTTGTAGGTTTTTTATTCTAGCGGGCGGAATAATTAACCGATTTTGATAAAACTTTGTAAGGACGTGTAAACCGAATAGAGTGTGATTCTTATCGATTTTTGAGCCAATCGGTTGACTGGAACTAATATTATAGGAAAAAAACTGATATTTTTGATGCCTTTTCCAGGTTTTTCTTTCTAGCGGGCGCAATATTTGACCGATTTTGATAAAACTTTGTAAGGACGTGTAAACCGAATCGAGTGAGATTCCTATCGATTTTCGAGCGCATCGGTTGACTGGAACTAGAAATATAGGCCAAAAACTGATATTTTTGATGTCTTTTCCAGGTTTTTTTTTCTAGTGGGCGGAATATTAAACCGATTTTCATAAAACTTTGTAAGGTCATGTAATCCGAATAGGGTACGATTCCTATCGATTTTAGAGCGAATCGGTTGACTGGAACTAGATATATAGGCAAAAAACTGATATTTTTGATGCCTTTTCCAGGTTTTTTTTTCTAGTGGGCGGAATATTAAACCGATTTTCATAAAACTTTGTAAGATCGTGTAAACCGAATAGAGTGAGATTCCTATAAGTTTTCGAGAGAATCGGTTGACTGGAACTAATATTATAGGCAAAAAACTGATATTTTTGATGCTTTTTCAACGTTTTTTCTTTCTAGCGGGCGGAATATTTAACCGATTTTCGTAAAACTTTGTAAGGACGTGTAAACCAAATAGAGTGAGATTCCTATCAATTTTCGAGCGAATCGGTTGACTGGAACTAGAAATATAGGCCAAAAACTGATATTTTTGATGTCTTTTACAGGTTTTTTCTTTCTAGAGGGCGAAATATATGACCGATTATGATAAAACTTTGTAAGGACGTGTAAACCGAATAGAGTGAGATTCCTATCGATTTTAGAGCGAATCGGTTGACTGGAACTAGATATATAGGCCAAAAACTGATATTTTTGATGTCTTTTCCAGGTTTTTTCTTTCTAGCCGGCGGAATATTAAACGATTTTCATAAAACTTTGTAAGGACGTGTAAACCGAATAGAGTGAGATTCCTATCGATTTTCGAGCGAATTGGTTGACTGGAACTAGAAATATAGGCCAAAAACTGATATTTTTGATGCCATTTCGAGGTTTTTTCTTCTATCGGGCGGAATATTTGACCGATTTTGATAGAACTTTGTAAGGATGTGAAAACCGAATAGAGTGAGATTCCTATCGATTTTCGTGCGAATCGGTTGACTGGAACTAATAATATAGGCCAAAAACTGATATTTTTGATGTCTTTTCCAGGTTTTTTTTTCTAGTGGGCGGAATACTAAACCGATTTTCATAAAACTTTGTAAGGTCTTGTTATCCGAATAGAGTAAGATTCCTATCGATTTTAGAGCGAATCGGTTGACTGGAACTAGATATATAGGCAAAAAACTGATATTTTTGATGCCTTTTCCAGGTTTTTTCTTTCTAGCGGGCGGAATATTTAACCGATTTTCGTAAAACTTTGTAAGGACGTGTAAACCGAATAAGGTGAGATTCCTATCGGTTTTCGAGCGAATCGGTTGACTGGAACTAATATTATAGGAAAAAAACTGATATTTTTGATGCCTTTTCCAGGTTTTTTTTTCTAGTGGGCGGAATATTAAACCGATTTTCATAAAACTTTGTAAGGTCGTGTAAACCGAATAGAGTGAGATTCCTATAAGTTTTCGAGAGAATCGGTTGACTGGAACTAATTTTTATAGGCAAAAACTGATATTTTTGATGCCTTTTCGAGGTTTTTTCTTCTATTGGGCGGAAAATTTGACCGATTTTGATAAAACTTTGTAAGGACGTGAAAACCGAATAGAGTGTGATTCTTATCGATTTTTGAGCCAATCGGTTGACTGGAACTAATATTATAGGAAAAAAACTGATATTTTTGATGCCTTTTCCAGGTTTTTCTTTCTAGCGGGCGCAATATTTGACCGATTTTGATAAAACTTTGTAAGGACGTGTAAACCGAATAGAGTGAGATTCCTATCGATTTTCGAGCGAATCGGTTGACTGGAACTAGAAATATAGGCCAAAAACTGTAATTTTTGATGTCTTTTCCAGGTTTTTTTTTCTAGTGGGCGGAATATTAAACCGATTTTCATAAAACTTTGTAAGGTCATGTAATCCGAATAGAGTACGATTCCTATCGATTTTAGAGCGAATCGGTTGACTGGAACTAGATATATAGGCAAAAAACTGATATTTTTGATGCCTTTTCCAGGTTTTTTCTTTCTAGCGGGCGGAATATTTAACCGATTTTCGTAAAACTTTGTAAGGACGTGTAAACCGAATAAGGTGAGATTCCTATCGGTTTTCGAGCGAATCGGTTGACTGGAACTAATATTATAGGCCAAAAACTGATATTTTTGATGTCTTTTGCAGGTTTTTTCTTTCAAGCGGGCGGAATATTTAACCGATTTTCATAAAACTTTGTAAGGTCGTGTAAACTGAATAGATTGAGATTCCTATCGATTTTAGAGCGAATCGGTTGACTAGAACTAATATTATAGGAAAAAAACTGATATTTTTGATGCCTTTTCCAGGTTTTTCTTTCTAGCGCCGCAATATTTGACCGATTTTAATGGAAAACTTTGTGAGGACGTGTGAACCGAATAGAGTGAGATTCCTATCGATTTTCGAGCGAATCGGTTGACTGGAACTAGAAATATAGGCCAAAAACTGATATTTTTGATGCCATTTCGAGGTTTTTTCTTCTATCGGGCGGAATATTTGACCGATTTTGATAAAACTTTGTAAGGATGTGAAAACCGAATAGAGTGAGATTCCTATCGATTTTCGTGCGAATCGGTTGACTGGAACTAATATTATAGGCAAAAAACTGATATTTTTGATGCCTTTTCCAGGTTTTTCTTTCTAGCGCCGCAATATTTGACCGATTTTGATAAAACTTTGTGAGGACGTGTGAACCGAATAGAGTGAGATTCCTATCGATTTTCGAACGAATCGGTTGACTGGAAATAGATATATAGACCAAAACTGATATTTTTGATGTCTTTTTCAGGTTTTTTCTTTCTAGCAGGCGGAATATTTAACCGATTTTGATAAATCTTTGTAAAGACGTGTAATCCGAATAGAGTGAGATTCCTATCGATTTTCGAGCGAATCGGTTGACTGGAACTAATAATATAGGCCAAAAACTGATATTTTTGATGTCTTTTCCAGGTTTTTTTTCTAGTGGGCGGAATATTAAACCGATTTTCATAAAACTTTGTAAGGTCATGTAATCCGAATAGAGTAAGATTCCTATCGATTTTAGAGCGAATCGGTTGACTGGAACTAGATATATAGGCAAAAAACTGATATTTTTGATGCCTTTTCCAGGTTTTTTCTTTCTAGCGGGCGGAATATTTAACCGATTTTCGTAAAACTTTGTAAGGACGTGTAAACCGAATAAGGTGAGATTCCTATCGGTTTTCGAGCGAATCGGTTGACTGGAACTAATATTATAGGAAAAAAACTGATATTTTTGATGCCTTTTCCAGGTTTTTTTTTCTAGTGGGCGGAATATTAAACCAATTTTCATAAAACTTTGTAAGGTCGTGTAAACCGAATAGAGTGAGATTCCTATAAGTTTTCGAGAGAATCGGTTGACTGGAACTAATTTTTATAGGCAAAAAACTGATATTTTTGATGGCTTTTCGAGGTTTTTTCTTCTATTGGGCGGAAAATTTGACCGATTTTGATAAAACTTTGTAAGGACGTGAAAACCGAATAGAGTGAGATTCCTATCGATTTTCGAGCGAATCGGTTGACTGGAACTAATAATATAGGCAAAAAACTGATATTTTTAATGCCATTTGTAGGTTTTTTATTCTAGCGGGCGGAATAATTAACCGATTTTGATAAAACTTTGTAAGGACGTGTAAACCGAATAGAGTGTGATTCTTATCGATTTTTGAGCCAATCGGTTGACTGGAACTAATATTATAGGAAAAAAACTGATATTTTTGATGCCTTTTCCAGGTTTTTCTTTCTAGCGGGCGCAATATTTGACCGATTTTGATAAAACTTTGTAAGGACGTGTAAACCGAATCGAGTGAGATTCCTATCGATTTTCGAGCGCATCGGTTGACTGGAACTAGAAATATAGGCCAAAAACTGATATTTTTGATGTCTTTTCCAGGTTTTTTTTTCTAGTGGGCGGACAATTAAACCGATTTTCATAAAACTTTGTAAGGTCATGTAATCCGAATAGGGTACGATTCCTATCGATTTTAGAGCGAATCGGTTGACTGGAACTAGATATATAGGCAAAAAACTGATATTTTTGATGCCTTTTCCAGGTTTTTTTTTCTAGTGGGCGGAATATTAAACCGATTTTCATAAAACTTTGTAAGGTCGTGTAAACCGAATAGAGTGAGATTCCTATAAGTTTTCGAGAGAATCGGTTGACTGGAACTAATATTATAGGCAAAAAACTGATATTTTTGATGCTTTTTCAACGTTTTTTCTTTCTAGCGGGCGGAATATTTAACCGATTTTCGTAAAACTTTGTAAGGACGTGTAAACCAAATAGAGTGAGATTCCTATCAATTTTCGAGCGAATCGGTTGACTGGAACTAGAAATATAGGCCAAAAACTGATATTTTTGATGTCTTTTACAGGTTTTTTCTTTCTAGAGGGCGAAATATATGACCGATTATGATAAAACTTTGTAAGGACGTGTAAACCGAATAGAGTGAGATTCCTATCGATTTTAGAGCGAATCGGTTGACTGGAACTAGATATATAGGCCAAAAACTGATATTTTTGATGTCTTTTCCAGGTTTTTTCTTTCTAGCCGGCGGAATATTAAACGATTTTCATAAAACTTTGTAAGGACGTGTAAACCGAATAGAGTGAGATTCCTATCGATTTTCGAGCGAATTGGTTGACTGGAACTAGAAATATAGGCCAAAAACTGATATTTTTGATGCCATTTCGAGGTTTTTTCTTCTATCGGGCGGAATATTTGACCGATTAAGATAGAACTTTGTAAGGAAGTGAAAACCGAATAGAGTGAGATTCCTATCGATTTTCGTGCGAATCGGTTGACTGGAACTAATAATATAGGCCAAAAACTGATATTTTTTATGTCTTTTCCAGGTTTTTTTTTCTAGTGGGCGGAATACTAAACCGATTTTCATAAAACTTTGTAAGGTCTTGTTATCCGAATAGAGTAAGATTCCTATCGATTTTAGAGCGAATCGGTTGACTGGAACTAGATATATAGGCAAAAAACTGATATTTTTGATGCCTTTTCCTGGTTTTTTCTTTCTAGCGGGCGGAATATTTAACCGATTTTCGTAAAACTTTGTAAGGACGTGTAAACCGAATAAGGTGAGATTCCTATCGGTTTTCGAGCGAATCGGTTGACTGGAACTAATATTATAGGAAAAAAACTGATATTTTTGATGCCTTTTCCAGGTTTTTTTTTCTAGTGGGCGGAATATTAAACCGATTTTCATAAAACTTTGTAAGGTCGTGTAAACCGAATAGAGTGAGATTCCTATAAGTTTTCGAGAGAATCGGTTGACTGGAACTAATTTTTATAGGCAAAAACTGATATTTTTGATGCCTTTTCGAGGTTTTTTCTTCTATTGGGCGGAAAATTTGACCGATTTTGATAAAACTTTGTAAGGACGTGAAAACCGAATAGAGTGTGATTCTTATCGATTTTTGAGCCAATCGGTTGACTGGAACTAATATTATAGGAAAAAAACTGATATTTTTGATGCCTTTTCCAGGTTTTTCTTTCTAGCGGGCGCAATATTTGACCGATTTTGATAAAACTTTGTAAGGACGTGTAAACCGAATAGAGTGAGATTCCTATCGATTTTCGAGCGAATCGGTTGACTGGAACTAGAAATATAGGCCAAAAACTGTAATTTTTGATGTCTTTTCCAGGTTTTTTTTTCTAGTGGGCGGAATATTAAACCGATTTTCATAAAACTTTGTAAGGTCATGTAATCCGAATAGAGTACGATTCCTATCGATTTTAGAGCGAATCGGTTGACTGGAACTAGATATATAGGCAAAAAACTGATATTTTTGATGCCTTTTCCAGGTTTTTTCTTTCTAGCGGGCGGAATATTTAACCGATTTTCGTAAAACTTTGTAAGGACGTGTAAACCGAATAAGGTGAGATTCCTATCGGTTTTCGAGCGAATCGGTTGACTGGAACTAATATTATAGGAAAAAAACTGATATTTTTGATGCCTTTTCCAGGTTTTTTTTTCTAGTGGGCGGAATATTAAACCGATTTTCATAAAACTTTGTAAGGTCGTGTAAACCGAATAGAGTGAGATTCCTATAAGTTTTCGAGAGAATCGGATGACTGGAACTAATTTTTATAGGCAAAAAACTGATATTTTTGATGCCTTTTCGAGGTTTTTTTTCTATCGGGCGGAAAATTTAACCGAATTTGATAAAACTTTGTAAGGACGTGAAAACCGAATAGAGTGAGATTCCTATCGATTTTCGTGCGAATCGGTTGACTGGAACTAATATTATAGGCAAAAAACTGATATTTTTGATGCCTTTTCCAGGTTTTTTCTTTCTAGCGGGCGGAATAATTAACCGATTTAGGTAAATCTTTGTAAGGACGTGTAAACCGAATAGAGTGAGATTCCTATCGATTTTCGTGCGAATCGGTTGACTGGAAATAGATATATAGACCAAAACTGATATTTTTGATGTCTTTTTCAGGTTTTTTCTTTCTAGCAGGCGGAATATTTAACCGATTTTGATAAATCTTTGTAAAGACGTGTAATCCGAATAGAGTGAGATTCCTATCGATTTTCGAGCGAATCGGTTGACTGGAACTAATAATATAGGCCAAAAACTGATATTTTTGATGTCTTTTCCAGGTTTTTTTTCTAGTGGGCGGAATATTAAACCGATTTTCATAAAACTTTGTAAGGTCATGTAATCCGAATAGAGTAAGATTCCTATCGATTTTAGAGCGAATCGGTTGACTGGAACTAGATATATAGGCAAAAAACTGATATTTTTGATGCCTTTTCCAGGTTTTTTCTTTCTAGCGGGCGGAATATTTAACCGATTTTCGTAAAACTTTGTAAGGACGTGTAAACCGAATAAGGTGAGATTCCTATCGGTTTTCGAGCGAATCGGTTGACTGGAACTAATATTATAGGAAAAAAACTGATATTTTTGATGCCTTTTCCAGGTTTTTTTTTCTAGTGGGCGGAATATTAAACCGATTTTCATAAAACTTTGTAAGGTCGTGTAAACCGAATAGAGTGAGATTCCTATAAGTTTTCGAGAGAATCGGTTGACTGGAACTAATTTTTATAGGCAAAAAACTGATATTTTTGATGGCTTTTCGAGGTTTTTTCTTCTATTGGGCGGAAAATTTGACCGATTTTGATAAAACTTTGTAAGGACGTGAAAACCGAATAGAGTGTGATTCTTATCGATTTTTGAGCCAATCGGTTGACTGGAACTAATATTATAGGAAAAAAACTGATATTTTTGATGCCTTTTCCAGGTTTTTCTTTCTAGCGGGCGGAATATTTGACCGATTTTGATAAAACTTTGTAAGGACGTGTAAACCGAATAGAGTGAGATTCCTATCGATTTTCGAGCGAATCGGTTGACTGGAAATACATAGATAGGCCAAAAACTGATATTTTTGATGTCTTTTCCAGGTTTTTTCTTTCTAGCGGGCGGAATATTAAACGATTTTCATAAAACTTTGTAAGGACGTGTAAACCGAATAGAGTGAGGTTCCTATCGATTTTAGAGCGAATCGGTTGACTGGAACTAGATATATAGGCCAAAAACTGATATTTTTGATGTCTTTTCCAGGTTTTTTCTTTCTAGCCGGCGGAATATTAAACGATTTTCATAAAACTTTGTAAGGACGTGTAAACCGAATAGAGTGAGGTTCCTATAAGTGTTTGAGAGAATCGGTTGACTGGAACTAGAAATATAGGCCAAAAACTGATATTTTTGATGCCATTTCGAGGTTTTTTCTTCTATCGGGCGGAATATTTGACCGATTTTGATAAAACTTTGTAAGGATGTGAAAACCGAATAGAGTGAGATTCCTATCGATTTTCGTGCGAATCGGTTGACTGGAACTAATACTATAGGCAAAAAACTGATATTTTTGATGCCTTTTCCAGGTTTTTCTTTCTAGCGCCGCAATATTTGACCGATTTTGATAAAACTTTGTGAGGACGTGTGAACCGAATAGAGTGAGATTCCTATCGATTTTCGAGCGAATCGGTTGACTGGAAATAGATATATAGACCAAAACTGATATTTTTGATGTCTTTTTCAGGTTTTTTCTTTCTAGCAGGCGGAATATTTAACCGATTTTGATAAATCTTTGTAAAGACGTGTAATCCGAATAGAGTGAGATTCCTATCGATTTTCGAGCGAATCGGTTGACTGGAACTAATAATATAGGCCAAAAACTGATATTTTTGATGTCTTTTCCAGGTTTTTTTTCTAGTGGGCGGAATATTAAACCGATTTTCATAAAACTTTGTAAAGTCGTGTAAACTGAATAGATTGAGATTCCTATCGATTTTAGAGCGAATCGGTTGACTAGAACTAATATTATAGGAAAAAAACTGATATTTTTGATGCCTTTTCCAGGTTTTTCTTTCTAGCGCCGCAATATTTGACCGATTTTAATGGAAAACTTTGTGAGGACGTGTGAACCGAATAGAGTGAGATTCCTATCGATTTTCGAGCGAATCGGTTGACTGGAACTAGAAATATAGGCCAAAAACTGATATTTTTGATGCCATTTCGAGGTTTTTTCTTCTATCGGGCGGAATATTTGACCGATTTTGATAAAACTTTGTAAGGATGTGAAAACCGAATAGAGTGAGATTCCTATCGATTTTCGTGCGAATCGGTTGACTGGAACTAATATTATAGGCAAAAAACTGATATTTTTGATGCCTTTTCCAGGTTTTTCTTTCTAGCGCCGCAATATTTGACTGATTTTGATAAAACTTTGTGAGGACGTGTGAACCGAATAGAGTGAGATTCCTATCGATTTTCGAGCGAATCGGTTGACTGGAAATAGATATATAGACCAAAACTGATATTTTTGATGTCTTTTTCAGGTTTTTTCTTTCTAGCAGGCGGAATATTTAACCGATTTTGATAAATCTTTGTAAAGACGTGTAATCCGAATAGAGTGAGATTCCTATCGATTTTCGAGCGAATCGGTTGACTGGAACTAATAATATAGGCCAAAAACTGATATTTTTGATGTCTTTTCCAGGTTTTTTTTCTAGTGGGCGGAATATTAAACCGATTTTCATAAAACTTTGTAAGGTCATGTAATCCGAATAGAGTAAGATTCCTATCGATTTTAGAGCGAATCGGTTGACTGGAACTAGATATATAGGCAAAAAACTGATATTTTTGATGCCTTTTCCAGGTTTTTTCTTTCTAGCGGGCGGAATATTTAACCGATTTTCGTAAAACTTTGTAAGGACGTGTAAACCGAATAAGGTGAGATTCCTATCGGTTTTCGAGCGAATCGGTTGACTGGAACTAATATTATAGGAAAAAAACTGATATTTTTGATGCCTTTTCCAGGTTTTTTTTTCTAGTGGGCGGAATATTAAACCGATTTTCATAAAACTTTGTAAGGTCGTGTAAACCGAATAGAGTGAGATTCCTATAAGTTTTCGAGAGAATCGGTTGACTGGAACTAATTTTTATAGGCAAAAAACTGATATTTTTGATGGCTTTTCGAGGTTTTTTCTTCTATTGGGCGGAAAATTTGACCGATTTTGATAAAACTTTGTAAGGACGTGAAAACCGAATAGAGTGTGATTCTTATCGATTTTTGAGCCAATCGGTTGACTGGAACTAATATTATAGGAAAAAAACTGATATTTTTGATGCCTTTTCCAGGTTTTTCTTTCTAGCGGGCGGAATATTTGACCGATTTTGATAAAACTTTGTAAGGACGTGTAAACCGAATAGAGTGAGATTCCTATCGATTTTCGAGCGAATCGGTTGACTGGAAATACATAGATAGGCCAAAAACTGATATTTTTGATGTCTTTTCCAGGTTTTTTCTTTCTAGCGGGCGGAATATTAAACGATTTTCATAAAACT
The DNA here is from genome assembly GCF_047948215.1 of Lycorma delicatula. Taxonomy (NCBI): domain Eukaryota; kingdom Metazoa; phylum Arthropoda; class Insecta; order Hemiptera; family Fulgoridae; genus Lycorma; species Lycorma delicatula. The sequence continues at coordinate 289,379,301 of NC_134455.1, forward strand.
TTGTAAGGACGTGTAAACCGAATAGAGTGAGGTTCCTATCGATTTTAGAGCGAATCGGTTGACTGGAACTAGATATATAGGCCAAAAACTGATATTTTTGATGTCTTTTCCAGGTTTTTTCTTTCTAGCCGGCGGAATATTAAACGATTTTCATAAAACTTTGTAAGGACGTGTAAACCGAATAGAGTGAGGTTCCTATAAGTGTTTGAGAGAATCGGTTGACTGGAACTAGAAATATAGGCCAAAAACTGATATTTTTGATGCCATTTCGAGGTTTTTTCTTCTATCGGGCGGAATATTTGACCGATTTTGATAAAACTTTGTAAGGATGTGAAAACCGAATAGAGTGAGATTCCTATCGATTTTCGTGCGAATCGGTTGACTGGAACTAATACTATAGGCAAAAAACTGATATTTTTGATGCCTTTTCCAGGTTTTTCTTTCTAGCGCCGCAATATTTGACCGATTTTGATAAAACTTTGTGAGGACGTGTGAACCGAATAGAGTGAGATTCCTATCGATTTTCGAGCGAATCGGTTGACTGGAAATAGATATATAGACCAAAACTGATATTTTTGATGTCTTTTTCAGGTTTTTTCTTTCTAGCAGGCGGAATATTTAACCGATTTTGATAAATCTTTGTAAAGACGTGTAATCCGAATAGAGTGAGATTCCTATCGATTTTCGAGCGAATCGGTTGACTGGAACTAATAATATAGGCCAAAAACTGATATTTTTGATGTCTTTTCCAGGTTTTTTTTTCTAGTGGGCGGAATATTAAACTGATTTTCATAAAACTTTGTAAGGTCATGTAATCCGAATAGAGTAAGATTCCTATCGATTTTAGAGCGAATCGGTTGACTGGAACTAGATATATAGGCAAAAAACTGATATTTTTGATGCCTTTTCCAGGTTTTTTCTTTCTAGCGGGCGGAATATTTAACCGATTTTCGTAAAACTTTGTAAGGACGTGTAAACCGAATAAGGTGAGATTCCTATCGGTTTTCGAGCGAATCGGTTGACTGGAACTAATATTATAGGAAAAAAACTGATATTTTTGATGCCTTTTCGAGGTTTTTTCTTCTATTGGGCGGAAAATTTGACCGATTTTGATAAAACTTTGTAAGGACGTGAAAACCGAATAGAGTGTGATTCTTATCGATTTTTGAGCCAATCGGTTGACTGGAACTAATATTATAGGAAAAAAACTGATATTTTTGATGCCTTTTCCAGGTTTTTCTTTCTAGCGGGCGCAATATTTGACCGATTTTGATAAAACTTTGTAAGGACGTGTAACCCGAATAGAGTGAGATTCCTATCGATTTTCGAGCGAATCGGTTGACTGGAACTAGAAATATAGGCCAAAAACTGATATTTTTGATGTCTTTTCCAGGTTTTTTTTTCTAGTGGGCGGAATATTAAACCGATTTTCATAAAACTTTGTAAGGTCATGTAATCCGAATAGAGTACGATTCCTATCGATTTTAGAGCGAATCGGTTGACTGGAACTAGATATATAGGCAAAAAACTGATATTTTTGATGCCTTTTCCAGGTTTTTTCTTTCTAGCGGGCGGAATATTTAACCGATTTTCGTAAAACTTTGTAAGGACGTGTAAACCGAATAAGGTGAGATTCCTATCGGTTTTCGAGCGAATCGGTTGACTGGAACTAATATTATAGGAAAAAAACTGATATTTTTGATGCCTTTTCCAGGTTTTTTTTCTAGTGGGCGGAATATTAAACCGATTTTCATAAAACTTTGTAAGGTCGTGTAAACCGAATAGACTGAGATTCCTATAAGTTTTCGAGAGAATCGGTTGACTGGAACTAATTTTTATAGGCAAAAAACTGATATTTTTGATGGCTTTTCGAGGTTTTTTCTTCTATTGGGCGGAAAATTTGACCGATTTTGATAAAACTTTGTAAGGACGTGAAAACCGAATAGAGTGTGATTCTTATCGATTTTTGAGCCAATCGGTTGACTGGAACTAATATTATAGGAAAAAAACTGATATTTTTGATGCCTTTTCCAGGTTTTTCTTTCTAGCGGGCGCAATATTTGACCGATTTTGATAAAACTTTGTAAGGACGTGTAAACCGAATAGAGTGAGATTCCTATCGATTTTCGAGCGAATCGGTTGACTGGAACTAGAAATATAGGCCAAAAACTGATATTTTTGATGTCTTTTACAGGTTTTTTCTTTCTAGAGGGCGAAATATATGACCGATTATGATAAAACTTTGTAAGGACGTGTAAACCGAATAGAGTGAGATTCATATCGATTTTCGAGCGAATCGGTTGACTGGAAATAGATAGATAGGCCAAAAACTGATATTTTTGATGTCTTTTCCAGGTTTTTTCTTTCTAGCGGGCGGAATATTAAACGATTTTCATAAAACTTTGTAAGGACGTGTAAACCGAATAGAGTGAGGTTCCTATCGATTTTAGAGCGAATCGGTTGACTGGAACTAGATATATAGGCCAAAAACTGATATTTTTGATGTCTTTTCCAGGTTTTTTCTTTCTAGCCGGCGGAATATTAAACGATTTTCATAAAACTTTGTAAGGACGTGTAAACCGAATAGAGTGAGGTTCCTATAAGTGTTTGAGAGAATCGGTTGACTGGAACTAGAAATATAGGCCAAAAACTGATATTTTTGATGCCATTTCGAGGTTTTTTCTTCTATCGGGCGGAATATTTGACCGATTTTGATAAAACTTTGTAAGGATGTGAAAACCGAATAGAGTGAGATTCCTATCGATTTTCGTGCGAATCGGTTGACTGGAACTAATATTATAGGCAAAAAACTGATATTTTTGATACCTTTTCCAGGTTTTTCTTTCTAGCGCCGCAATATTTGACCGATTTTGATAGAACTTTGTAAGGATGTGAAAACCGAATAGAGTGAGATTCCTATCGATTTTCGAGCGAATTGGTTGACTGGAACTAGAAATATAGGCCAAAAACTGATATTTTTGATGCCATTTCGAGGTTTTTTCTTCTATCGGGCGGAATATTTGACCGATTTTGATAGAACTTTGTAAGGATGTGAAAACCGAATAGAGTGAGATTCCTATCGATTTTCGTGCGAATCGGTTGACTGGAACTAATAATATAGGCCAAAAACTGATATTTTTGATGTCTTTTCCAGGTTTTTTTTTCTAGTGGGCGGAATACTAAACCGATTTTCATAAAACTTTGTAAGGTCTTGTTATCCGAATAGAGTAAGATTCCTATCGATTTTAGAGCGAATCGGTTGACTGGAACTAGATATATAGGCAAAAAACTGATATTTTTGATGCCTTTTCCAGGTTTTTTCTTTCTAGCGGGCGGAATATTTAACCGATTTTCGTAAAACTTTGTAAGGACGTGTAAACCGAATAAGGTGAGATTCCTATCGGTTTTCGAGCGAATCGGTTGACTGGAACTAATATTATAGGAAAAAAACTGATATTTTTGATGCCTTTTCCAGGTTTTTTTTTCTAGTGGGCGGAATATTAAACCGATTTTCATAAAACTTTGTAAGGTCGTGTAAACCGAATAGAGTGAGATTCCTATAAGTTTTCGAGAGAATCGGTTGACTGGAACTAATTTTTATAGGCAAAAACTGATATTTTTGATGCCTTTTCGAGGTTTTTTCTTCTATTGGGCGGAAAATTTGACCGATTTTGATAAAACTTTGTAAGGACGTGAAAACCGAATAGAGTGTGATTCTTATCGATTTTTGAGCCAATCGGTTGACTGGAACTAATATTATAGGAAAAAAACTGATATTTTTGATGCCTTTTCCAGGTTTTTCTTTCTAGCGGGCGCAATATTTGACCGATTTTGATAAAACTTTGTAAGGACGTGTAAACCGAATAGAGTGAGATTCCTATCGATTTTCGAGCGAATCGGTTGACTGGAACTAGAAATATAGGCCAAAAACTGATATTTTTGATGTCTTTTACAGGTTTTTTCTTTCTAGAGGGCGAAATATATGACCGATTATGATAAAACTTTGTAAGGACGTGTAAACCGAATAGAGTGAGATTCCTATCGATTTTCGAGCGAATCGGTTGACTGGAAATAGATAGATAGGCCAAAAACTGATATTTTTGATGTCTTTTCCAGGTTTTTTCTTTCTAGCGGGCGGAATATTAAACGATTTTCATAAAACTTTGTAAGGACGTGTAAACCGAATAGAGTGAGGTTCCTATCGATTTTAGAGCGAATCGGTTGACTGGAACTAGATATATAGGCCAAAAACTGATATTTTTGATGTCTTTTCCAGGTTTTTTCTTTCTAGCCGGCGGAATATTAAACGATTTTCATAAAACTTTGTAAGGACGTGTAAACCGAATAGAGTGAGGTTCCTATAAGTGTTTGAGAGAATCGGTTGACTGGAACTAGAAATATAGGCCAAAAACTGATATTTTTGATGCCATTTCGAGGTTTTTTCTTCTATCGGGCGGAATATTTGACCGATTTTGATAAAACTTTGTAAGGATGTGAAAACCGAATAGAGTGAGATTCCTATCGATTTTCGTGCGAATCGGTTGACTGGAACTAATATTATAGGCAAAAAACTGATATTTTTGATGCCTTTTCCAGGTTTTTCTTTCTAGCGCCGCAATATTTGACCGATTTTGATAAAACTTTGTGAGGACGTGTGAACCGAATAGAGTGAGATTCCTATCGATTTTCGAGCGAATCGGTTGACTGGAAATAGATATATAGACCAAAACTGATATTTTTGATGTCTTTTTCAGGTTTTTTCTTTCTAGCAGGCGGAATATTTAACCGATTTTGATAAATCTTTGTAAAGACGTGTAATCCGAATAGAGTGAGATTCCTATCGATTTTCGAGCGAATCGGTTGACTGGAACTAATAATATAGGCCAAAAACTGATATTTTTGATGTCTTTTCCAGGTTTTTTTTCTAGTGGGCGGAATATTAAACCGATTTTCATAAAACTTTGTAAGGTCATGTAATCCGAATAGAGTAAGATTCCTATCGATTTTAGAGCGAATCGGTTGACTGGAACTAGATATATAGGCAAAAAACTGATATTTTTGATGCCTTTTCCAGGTTTTTTCTTTCTAGCGGGCGGAATATTTAACCGATTTTCGTAAAACTTTGTAAGGACGTGTAAACCGAATAAGGTGAGATTCCTATCGGTTTTCGAGCGAATCGGTTGACTGGAACTAATATTATAGGAAAAAAACTGATATTTTTGATGCCTTTTCCAGGTTTTTTTTTCTAGTGGGCGGAATATTAAACCAATTTTCATAAAACTTTGTAAGGTCGTGTAAACCGAATAGAGTGAGATTCCTATAAGTTTTCGAGAGAATCGGTTGACTGGAACTAATTTTTATAGGCAAAAAACTGATATTTTTGATGGCTTTTCGAGGTTTTTTCTTCTATTGGGCGGAAAATTTGACCGATTTTGATAAAACTTTGTAAGGACGTGAAAACCGAATAGAGTGAGATTCCTATCGATTTTCGAGCGAATCGGTTGACTGGAACTAATAATATAGGCAAAAAACTGATATTTTTAATGCCATTTGTAGGTTTTTTATTCTAGCGGGCGGAATAATTAACCGATTTTGATAAAACTTTGTAAGGACGTGTAAACCGAATAGAGTGTGATTCTTATCGATTTTTGAGCCAATCGGTTGACTGGAACTAATATTATAGGAAAAAAACTGATATTTTTGATGCCTTTTCCAGGTTTTTCTTTCTAGCGGGCGCAATATTTGACCGATTTTGATAAAACTTTGTAAGGACGTGTAAACCGAATCGAGTGAGATTCCTATCGATTTTCGAGCGCATCGGTTGACTGGAACTAGAAATATAGGCCAAAAACTGATATTTTTGATGTCTTTTCCAGGTTTTTTTTTCTAGTGGGCGGACAATTAAACCGATTTTCATAAAACTTTGTAAGGTCATGTAATCCGAATAGGGTACGATTCCTATCGATTTTAGAGCGAATCGGTTGACTGGAACTAGATATATAGGCAAAAAACTGATATTTTTGATGCCTTTTCCAGGTTTTTTTTTCTAGTGGGCGGAATATTAAACCGATTTTCATAAAACTTTGTAAGGTCGTGTAAACCGAATAGAGTGAGATTCCTATAAGTTTTCGAGAGAATCGGTTGACTGGAACTAATATTATAGGCAAAAAACTGATATTTTTGATGCTTTTTCAACGTTTTTTCTTTCTAGCGGGCGGAATATTTAACCGATTTTCGTAAAACTTTGTAAGGACGTGTAAACCAAATAGAGTGAGATTCCTATCAATTTTCGAGCGAATCGGTTGACTGGAACTAGAAATATAGGCCAAAAACTGATATTTTTGATGTCTTTTACAGGTTTTTTCTTTCTAGAGGGCGAAATATATGACCGATTATGATAAAACTTTGTAAGGACGTGTAAACCGAATAGAGTGAGATTCCTATCGATTTTAGAGCGAATCGGTTGACTGGAACTAGATATATAGGCCAAAAACTGATATTTTTGATGTCTTTTCCAGGTTTTTTCTTTCTAGCCGGCGGAATATTAAACGATTTTCATAAAACTTTGTAAGGACGTGTAAACCGAATAGAGTGAGATTCCTATCGATTTTCGAGCGAATTGGTTGACTGGAACTAGAAATATAGGCCAAAAACTGATATTTTTGATGCCATTTCGAGGTTTTTTCTTCTATCGGGCGGAATATTTGACCGATTAAGATAGAACTTTGTAAGGAAGTGAAAACCGAATAGAGTGAGATTCCTATCGATTTTCGTGCGAATCGGTTGACTGGAACTAATAATATAGGCCAAAAACTGATATTTTTTATGTCTTTTCCAGGTTTTTTTTTCTAGTGGGCGGAATACTAAACCGATTTTCATAAAACTTTGTAAGGTCTTGTTATCCGAATAGAGTAAGATTCCTATCGATTTTAGAGCGAATCGGTTGACTGGAACTAGATATATAGGCAAAAAACTGATATTTTTGATGCCTTTTCCTGGTTTTTTCTTTCTAGCGGGCGGAATATTTAACCGATTTTCGTAAAACTTTGTAAGGACGTGTAAACCGAATAAGGTGAGATTCCTATCGGTTTTCGAGCGAATCGGTTGACTGGAACTAATATTATAGGAAAAAAACTGATATTTTTGATGCCTTTTCCAGGTTTTTTTTTCTAGTGGGCGGAATATTAAACCGATTTTCATAAAACTTTGTAAGGTCGTGTAAACCGAATAGAGTGAGATTCCTATAAGTTTTCGAGAGAATCGGTTGACTGGAACTAATTTTTATAGGCAAAAACTGATATTTTTGATGCCTTTTCGAGGTTTTTTCTTCTATTGGGCGGAAAATTTGACCGATTTTGATAAAACTTTGTAAGGACGTGAAAACCGAATAGAGTGTGATTCTTATCGATTTTTGAGCCAATCGGTTGACTGGAACTAATATTATAGGAAAAAAACTGATATTTTTGATGCCTTTTCCAGGTTTTTCTTTCTAGCGGGCGCAATATTTGACCGATTTTGATAAAACTTTGTAAGGACGTGTAAACCGAATCGAGTGAGATTCCTATCGATTTCCGAGCGCATCGGTTGACTGGAACTAGAAATATAGGCCAAAAACTGATATTTTTGATGTCTTTTCCAGGTTTTTTTTCTAGTGGGCGGAATATTAAACCGATTTTCATAAAACTTTGTAAGGTCATGTAATCCGAATAGAGTAAGATTCCTATCGATTTTAGAGCGAATCGGTTGACTGGAACTAGATATATAGGCAAAAAACTGATATTTTTGATGCCTTTTCCAGGTTTTTTCTTTCTAGCGGGCGGAATATTTAACCGATTTTCGTAAAACTTTGTAAGGACGTGTAAACCGAATAAGGTGAGATTCCTATCGGTTTTCGAGCGAATCGGTTGACTGGAACTAATATTATAGGAAAAAAACTGATATTTTTGATGCCTTTTCCAGGTTTTTTTTTCTAGTGGGCGGAATATTAAACCGATTTTCATAAAACTTTGTAAGGTCGTGTAAACCGAATAGAGTGAGATTCCTATAAGTTTTCGAGAGAATCGGTTGACTGGAACTAATTTTTATAGGCAAAAAACTGATATTTTTGATGGCTTTTCGAGGTTTTTTCTTCTATTGGGCGGAAAATTTGACCGATTTTGATAAAACTTTGTAAGGACGTGAAAACCGAATAGAGTGTGATTCTTATCGATTTTTGAGCCAATCGGTTGACTGGAACTAATATTATAGGAAAAAAACTGATATTTTTGATGCCTTTTCCAGGTTTTTCTTTCTAGCGGGCGGAATATTTGACCGATTTTGATAAAACTTTGTAAGGACGTGTAAACCGAATAGAGTGAGATTCCTATCGATTTTCGAGCGAATCGGTTGACTGGAAATACATAGATAGGCCAAAAACTGATATTTTTGATGTCTTTTCCAGGTTTTTTCTTTCTAGCGGGCGGAATATTAAACGATTTTCATAAAACTTTGTAAGGACGTGTAAACCGAATAGAGTGAGGTTCCTATCGATTTTAGAGCGAATCGGTTGACTGGAACTAGATATATAGGCCAAAAACTGATATTTTTGATGTCTTTTCCAGGTTTTTTCTTTCTAGCCGGCGGAATATTAAACGATTTTCATAAAACTTTGTAAGGACGTGTAAACCGAATAGAGTGAGGTTCCTATAAGTGTTTGAGAGAATCGGTTGACTGGAACTAGAAATATAGGCCAAAAACTGATATTTTTGATGCCATTTCGAGGTTTTTTCTTCTATCGGGCGGAATATTTGACCGATTTTGATAAAACTTTGTAAGGATGTGAAAACCGAATAGAGTGAGATTCCTATCGATTTTCGTGCGAATCGGTTGACTGGAACTAATACTATAGGCAAAAAACTGATATTTTTGATGCCTTTTCCAGGTTTTTCTTTCTAGCGCCGCAATATTTGACCGATTTTGATAAAACTTTGTGAGGACGTGTGAACCGAATAGAGTGAGATTCCTATCGATTTTCGAGCGAATCGGTTGACTGGAAATAGATATATAGACCAAAACTGATATTTTTGATGTCTTTTTCAGGTTTTTTCTTTCTAGCAGGCGGAATATTTAACCGATTTTGATAAATCTTTGTAAAGACGTGTAATCCGAATAGAGTGAGATTCCTATCGATTTTCGAGCGAATCGGTTGACTGGAACTAATAATATAGGCCAAAAACTGATATTTTTGATGTCTTTTCCAGGTTTTTTTTCTAGTGGGCGGAATATTAAACCGATTTTCATAAAACTTTGTAAAGTCGTGTAAACTGAATAGATTGAGATTCCTATCGATTTTAGAGCGAATCGGTTGACTAGAACTAATATTATAGGAAAAAAACTGATATTTTTGATGCCTTTTCCAGGTTTTTCTTTCTAGCGCCGCAATATTTGACCGATTTTAATGGAAAACTTTGTGAGGACGTGTGAACCGAATAGAGTGAGATTCCTATCGATTTTCGAGCGAATCGGTTGACTGGAACTAGAAATATAGGCCAAAAACTGATATTTTTGATGCCATTTCGAGGTTTTTTCTTCTATCGGGCGGAATATTTGACCGATTTTGATAAAACTTTGTAAGGATGTGAAAACCGAATAGAGTGAGATTCCTATCGATTTTCGTGCGAATCGGTTGACTGGAACTAATATTATAGGCAAAAAACTGATATTTTTGATGCCTTTTCCAGGTTTTTCTTTCTAGCGCCGCAATATTTGACTGATTTTGATAAAACTTTGTGAGGACGTGTGAACCGAATAGAGTGAGATTCCTATCGATTTTCGAGCGAATCGGTTGACTGGAAATAGATATATAGACCAAAACTGATATTTTTGATGTCTTTTTCAGGTTTTTTCTTTCTAGCAGGCGGAATATTTAACCGATTTTGATAAATCTTTGTAAAGACGTGTAATCCGAATAGAGTGAGATTCCTATCGATTTTCGAGCGAATCGGTTGACTGGAACTAATAATATAGGCCAAAAACTGATATTTTTGATGTCTTTTCCAGGTTTTTTTTCTAGTGGGCGGAATATTAAACCGATTTTCATAAAACTTTGTAAGGTCATGTAATCCGAATAGAGTAAGATTCCTATCGATTTTAGAGCGAATCGGTTGACTGGAACTAGATATATAGGCAAAAAACTGATATTTTTGATGCCTTTTCCAGGTTTTTTCTTTCTAGCGGGCGGAATATTTAACCGATTTTCGTAAAACTTTGTAAGGACGTGTAAACCGAATAAGGTGAGATTCCTATCGGTTTTCGAGCGAATCGGTTGACTGGAACTAATATTATAGGAAAAAAACTGATATTTTTGATGCCTTTTCCAGGTTTTTTTTTCTAGTGGGCGGAATATTAAACCGATTTTCATAAAACTTTGTAAGGTCGTGTAAACCGAATAGAGTGAGATTCCTATAAGTTTTCGAGAGAATCGGTTGACTGGAACTAATTTTTATAGGCAAAAAACTGATATTTTTGATGGCTTTTCGAGGTTTTTTCTTCTATTGGGCGGAAAATTTGACCGATTTTGATAAAACTTTGTAAGGACGTGAAAACCGAATAGAGTGTGATTCTTATCGATTTTTGAGCCAATCGGTTGACTGGAACTAATATTATAGGAAAAAAACTGATATTTTTGATGCCTTTTCCAGGTTTTTCTTTCTAGCGGGCGGAATATTTGACCGATTTTGATAAAACTTTGTAAGGACGTGTAAACCGAATAGAGTGAGATTCCTATCGATTTTCGAGCGAATCGGTTGACTGGAAATACATAGATAGGCCAAAAACTGATATTTTTGATGTCTTTTCCAGGTTTTTTCTTTCTAGCGGGCGGAATATTAAACGATTTTCATAAAACTTTGTAAGGACGTGTAAACCGAATAGAGTGAGGTTCCTATCGATTTTAGAGCGAATCGGTTGACTGGAACTAGATATATAGGCCAAAAACTGATATTTTTGATGTCTTTTCCAGGTTTTTTCTTTCTAGCCGGCGGAATATTAAACGATTTTCATAAAACTTTGTAAGGACGTGTAAACCGAATAGAGTGAGGTTCCTATAAGTGTTTGAGAGAATCGGTTGACTGGAACTAGAAATATAGGCCAAAAACTGATATTTTTGATGCCATTTCGAGGTTTTTTCTTCTATCGGGCGGAATATTTGACCGATTTTGATAAAACTTTGTAAGGATGTGAAAACCGAATAGAGTGAGATTCCTATCGATTTTCGTGCGAATCGGTTGACTGGAACTAATACTATAGGCAAAAAACTGATATTTTTGATGCCTTTTCCAGGTTTTTCTTTCTAGCGCCGCAATATTTGACCGATTTTGATAAAACTTTGTGAGGACGTGTGAACCGAATAGAGTGAGATTCCTATCGATTTTCGAGCGAATCGGTTGACTGGAAATAGATATATAGACCAAAACTGATATTTTTGATGTCTTTTTCAGGTTTTTTCTTTCTAGCAGGCGGAATATTTAACCGATTTTGATAAATCTTTGTAAAGACGTGTAATCCGAATAGAGTGAGATTCCTATCGATTTTCGAGCGAATCGGTTGACTGGAACTAATAATATAGGCCAAAAACTGATATTTTTGATGTCTTTTCCAGGTTTTTTTTTCTAGTGGGCGGAATATTAAACTGATTTTCATAAAACTTTGTAAGGTCATGTAATCCGAATAGAGTAAGATTCCTATCGATTTTAGAGCGAATCGGTTGACTGGAACTAGATATATAGGCAAAAAACTGATATTTTTGATGCCTTTTCCAGGTTTTTTCTTTCTAGCGGGCGGAATATTTAACCGATTTTCGTAAAACTTTGTAAGGACGTGTAAACCGAATAAGGTGAGATTCCTATCGGTTTTCGAGCGAATCGGTTGACTGGAACTAATATTATAGGAAAAAAACTGATATTTTTGATGCCTTTTCGAGGTTTTTTCTTCTATTGGGCGGAAAATTTGACCGATTTTGATAAAACTTTGTAAGGACGTGAAAACCGAATAGAGTGTGATTCTTATCGATTTTTGAGCCAATCGGTTGACTGGAACTAATATTATAGGAAAAAAACTGATATTTTTGATGCCTTTTCCAGGTTTTTCTTTCTAGCGGGCGCAATATTTGACCGATTTTGATAAAACTTTGTAAGGACGTGTAACCCGAATAGAGTGAGATTCCTATCGATTTTCGAGCGAATCGGTTGACTGGAACTAGAAATATAGGCCAAAAACTGATATTTTTGATGTCTTTTCCAGGTTTTTTTTTCTAGTGGGCGGAATATTAAACCGATTTTCATAAAACTTTGTAAGGTCATGTAATCCGAATAGAGTACGATTCCTATCGATTTTAGAGCGAATCGGTTGACTGGAACTAGATATATAGGCAAAAAACTGATATTTTTGATGCCTTTTCCAGGTTTTTTCTTTCTAGCGGGCGGAATATTTAACCGATTTTCGTAAAACTTTGTAAGGACGTGTAAACCGAATAAGGTGAGATTCCTATCGGTTTTCGAGCGAATCGGTTGACTGGAACTAATATTATAGGAAAAAAACTGATATTTTTGATGCCTTTTCCAGGTTTTTTTTTCTAGTGGGCGGAATATTAAACCGATTTTCATAAAACTTTGTAAGGTCGTGTAAACCGAATAGACTGAGATTCCTATAAGTTTTCGAGAGAATCGGTTGACTGGAACTAATTTTTATAGGCAAAAAACTGATATTTTTGATGGCTTTTCGAGGTTTTTTCTTCTATTGGGCGGAAAATTTGACCGATTTTGATAAAACTTTGTAAGGACGTGAAAACCGAATAGAGTGTGATTCTTATCGATTTTTGAGCCAATCGGTTGACTGGAACTAATATTATAGGAAAAAAACTGATATTTTTGATGCCTTTTCCAGGTTTTTCTTTCTAGCGGGCGCAATATTTGACCGATTTTGATAAAACTTTGTAAGGACGTGTAAACCGAATAGAGTGAGATTCCTATCGATTTTCGAGCGAATCGGTTGACTGGAACTAGAAATATAGGCCAAAAACTGATATTTTTGATGTCTTTTACAGGTTTTTTCTTTCTAGAGGGCGAAATATATGACCGATTATGATAAAACTTTGTAAGGACGTGTAAACCGAATAGAGTGAGATTCCTATCGATTTTCGAGCGAATCGGTTGACTGGAAATAGATAGATAGGCCAAAAACTGATATTTTTGATGTCTTTTCCAGGTTTTTTCTTTCTAGCGGGCGGAATATTAAACGATTTTCATAAAACTTTGTAAGGACGTGTAAACCGAATAGAGTGAGGTTCCTATCGATTTTAGAGCGAATCGGTTGACTGGAACTAGATATATAGGCCAAAAACTGATATTTTTGATGTCTTTTCCAGGTTTTTTCTTTCTAGCCGGCGGAATATTAAACGATTTTCATAAAACTTTGTAAGGACGTGTAAACCGAATAGAGTGAGGTTCCTATAAGTGTTTGAGAGAATCGGTTGACTGGAACTAGAAATATAGGCCAAAAACTGATATTTTTGATGCCATTTCGAGGTTTTTTCTTCTATCGGGCGGAATATTTGACCGATTTTGATAAAACTTTGTAAGGATGTGAAAACCGAATAGAGTGAGATTCCTATCGATTTTCGTGCGAATCGGTTGACTGGAACTAATATTATAGGCAAAAAACTGATATTTTTGATACCTTTTCCAGGTTTTTCTTTCTAGCGCCGCAATATTTGACCGATTTTGATAGAACTTTGTAAGGATGTGAAAACCGAATAGAGTGAGATTCCTATCGATTTTCGAGCGAATTGGTTGACTGGAACTAGAAATATAGGCCAAAAACTGATATTTTTGATGCCATTTCGAGGTTTTTTCTTCTATCGGGCGGAATATTTGACCGATTTTGATAGAACTTTGTAAGGATGTGAAAACCGAATAGAGTGAGATTCCTATCGATTTTCGTGCGAATCGGTTGACTGGAACTAATAATATAGGCCAAAAACTGATATTTTTGATGTCTTTTCCAGGTTTTTTTTTCTAGTGGGCGGAATACTAAACCGATTTTCATAAAACTTTGTAAGGTCTTGTTATCCGAATAGAGTAAGATTCCTATCGATTTTAGAGCGAATCGGTTGACTGGAACTAGATATATAGGCAAAAAACTGATATTTTTGATGCCTTTTCCAGGTTTTTTCTTTCTAGCGGGCGGAATATTTAACCGATTTTCGTAAAACTTTGTAAGGACGTGTAAACCGAATAAGGTGAGATTCCTATCGGTTTTCGAGCGAATCGGTTGACTGGAACTAATATTATAGGAAAAAAACTGATATTTTTGATGCCTTTTCCAGGTTTTTTTTTCTAGTGGGCGGAATATTAAACCGATTTTCATAAAACTTTGTAAGGTCGTGTAAACCGAATAGAGTGAGATTCCTATAAGTTTTCGAGAGAATCGGTTGACTGGAACTAATTTTTATAGGCAAAAACTGATATTTTTGATGCCTTTTCGAGGTTTTTTCTTCTATTGGGCGGAAAATTTGACCGATTTTGATAAAACTTTGTAAGGACGTGAAAACCGAATAGAGTGTGATTCTTATCGATTTTTGAGCCAATCGGTTGACTGGAACTAATATTATAGGAAAAAAACTGATATTTTTGATGCCTTTTCCAGGTTTTTCTTTCTAGCGGGCGCAATATTTGACCGATTTTGATAAAACTTTGTAAGGACGTGTAAACCGAATAGAGTGAGATTCCTATCGATTTTCGAGCGAATCGGTTGACTGGAACTAGAAATATAGGCCAAAAACTGATATTTTTGATGTCTTTTACAGGTTTTTTCTTTCTAGAGGGCGAAATATATGACCGATTATGATAAAACTTTGTAAGGACGTGTAAACCGAATAGAGTGAGATTCCTATCGATTTTCGAGCGAATCGGTTGACTGGAAATAGATAGATAGGCCAAAAACTGATATTTTTGATGTCTTTTCCAGGTTTTTTCTTTCTAGCGGGCGGAATATTAAACGATTTTCATAAAACTTTGTAAGGACGTGTAAACCGAATAGAGTGAGGTTCCTATCGATTTTAGAGCGAATCGGTTGACTGGAACTAGATATATAGGCCAAAAACTGATATTTTTGATGTCTTTTCCAGGTTTTTTCTTTCTAGCCGGCGGAATATTAAACGATTTTCATAAAACTTTGTAAGGACGTGTAAACCGAATAGAGTGAGGTTCCTATAAGTGTTTGAGAGAATCGGTTGACTGGAACTAGAAATATAGGCCAAAAACTGATATTTTTGATGCCATTTCGAGGTTTTTTCTTCTATCGGGCGGAATATTTGACCGATTTTGATAAAACTTTGTAAGGATGTGAAAACCGAATAGAGTGAGATTCCTATCGATTTTCGTGCGAATCGGTTGACTGGAACTAATATTATAGGCAAAAAACTGATATTTTTGATACCTTTTCCAGGTTTTTCTTTCTAGCGCCGCAATATTTGACCGATTTTGATAGAACTTTGTAAGGATGTGAAAACCGAATAGAGTGAGATTCCTATCGATTTTCGAGCGAATTGGTTGACTGGAACTAGAAATATAGGCCAAAAACTGATATTTTTGATGCCATTTCGAGGTTTTTTCTTCTATCGGGCGGAATATTTGACCGATTTTGATAGAACTTTGTAAGGATGTGAAAACCGAATAGAGTGAGATTCCTATCGATTTTCGTGCGAATCGGTTGACTGGAACTAATAATATAGGCCAAAAACTGATATTTTTGATGTCTTTTCCAGGTTTTTTTTTCTAGTGGGCGGAATACTAAACCGATTTTCATAAAACTTTGTAAGGTCTTGTTATCCGAATAGAGTAAGATTCCTATCGATTTTAGAGCGAATCGGTTGACTGGAACTAGATATATAGGCAAAAAACTGATATTTTTGATGCCTTTTCCAGGTTTTTTCTTTCTAGCGGGCGGAATATTTAACCGATTTTCGTAAAACTTTGTAAGGACGTGTAAACCGAATAAGGTGAGATTCCTATCGGTTTTCGAGCGAATCGGTTGACTGGAACTAATATTATAGGAAAAAAACTGATATTTTTGATGCCTTTTCCAGGTTTTTTTTTCTAGTGGGCGGAATATTAAACCGATTTTCATAAAACTTTGTAAGGTCGTGTAAACCGAATAGAGTGAGATTCCTATAAGTTTTCGAGAGAATCGGATGACTGGAACTAATTTTTATAGGCAAAAAACTGATATTTTTGATGCCTTTTCGAGGTTTTTTTTCTATCGGGCGGAAAATTTAACCGAATTTGATAAAACTTTGTAAGGACGTGAAAACCGAATAGAGTGAGATTCCTATCGATTTTCGTGCGAATCGGTTGACTGGAACTAATATTATAGGCAAAAAACTGATATTTTTGATGCCTTTTCCAGGTTTTTTCTTTCTAGCGGGCGGAATAATTAACCGATTTAGGTAAATCTTTGTAAGGACGTGTAAACCGAATAGAGTGAGATTCCTATCGATTTTCGTGCGAATCGGTTGACTGGAACTAATATTATAGGCCAAAAACTGATATTTTTGATGTCTTTTGCAGGTTTTTTCTTTCTAGCGGGCGGAATATTTAACCGATTTTCATAAAACTTTGTAAAGTCGTGTAAACTGAATAGATTGAGATTCCTATCGATTTTAGAGCGAATCGGTTGACTAGAACTAATATTATAGGAAAAAAACTGATATTTTTGATGCCTTTTCCAGGTTTTTCTTTCTAGCGCCGCAATATTTGACCGATTTTAATGGAAAACTTTGTGAGGACGTGTGAACCGAATAGAGTGAGATTCCTATCGATTTTCGAGCGAATCGGTTGACTGGAACTAGAAATATAGGCCAAAAACTGATATTTTTGATGCCATTTCGAGGTTTTTTCTTCTATCGGGCGGAATATTTGACCGATTTTGATAAAACTTTGTAAGGATGTGAAAACCGAATAGAGTGAGATTCCTATCGATTTTCGTGCGAATCGGTTGACTGGAACTAATATTATAGGCAAAAAACTGATATTTTTGATGCCTTTTCCAGGTTTTTCTTTCTAGCGCCGCAATATTTGACTGATTTTGATAAAACTTTGTGAGGACGTGTGAACCGAATAGAGTGAGATTCCTATCGATTTTCGAGCGAATCGGTTGACTGGAAATAGATATATAGACCAAAACTGATATTTTTGATGTCTTTTTCAGGTTTTTTCTTTCTAGCAGGCGGAATATTTAACCGATTTTGATAAATCTTTGTAAAGACGTGTAATCCGAATAGAGTGAGATTCCTATCGATTTTCGAGCGAATCGGTTGACTGGAACTAATAATATAGGCCAAAAACTGATATTTTTGATGTCTTTTCCAGGTTTTTTTTCTAGTGGGCGGAATATTAAACCGATTTTCATAAAACTTTGTAAGGTCATGTAATCCGAATAGAGTAAGATTCCTATCGATTTTAGAGCGAATCGGTTGACTGGAACTAGATATATAGGCAAAAAACTGATATTTTTGATGCCTTTTCCAGGTTTTTTCTTTCTAGCGGGCGGAATATTTAACCGATTTTCGTAAAACTTTGTAAGGACGTGTAAACCGAATAAGGTGAGATTCCTATCGGTTTTCGAGCGAATCGGTTGACTGGAACTAATATTATAGGAAAAAAACTGATATTTTTGATGCCTTTTCCAGGTTTTTTTTTCTAGTGGGCGGAATATTAAACCGATTTTCATAAAACTTTGTAAGGTCGTGTAAACCGAATAGAGTGAGATTCCTATAAGTTTTCGAGAGAATCGGTTGACTGGAACTAATTTTTATAGGCAAAAAACTGATATTTTTGATGGCTTTTCGAGGTTTTTTCTTCTATTGGGCGGAAAATTTGACCGATTTTGATAAAACTTTGTAAGGACGTGAAAACCGAATAGAGTGTGATTCTTATCGATTTTTGAGCCAATCGGTTGACTGGAACTAATATTATAGGAAAAAAACTGATATTTTTGATGCCTTTTCCAGGTTTTTCTTTCTAGCTGGCGGAATATTTGACCGATTTTGATAAAACTTTGTAAGGACGTGTAAACCGAATAGAGTGAGATTCCTATCGATTTTCGAGCGAATCGGTTGACTGGAAATACATAGATAGGCCAAAAACTGATATTTTTGATGTCTTTTCCAGGTTTTTTCTTTCTAGCGGGCGGAATATTAAACGATTTTCATAAAACTTTGTAAGGACGTGTAAACCGAATAGAGTGAGGTTCCTATCGATTTTAGAGCGAATCGGTTGACTGGAACTAGATATATAGGCCAAAAACTGATATTTTTGATGTCTTTTCCAGGTTTTTTCTTTCTAGCCGGCGGAATATTAAACGATTTTCATAAAACTTTGTAAGGACGTGTAAACCGAATAGAGTGAGGTTCCTATAAGAGTTTGAGAGAATCGGTTGACTGGAACTAGAAATATAGGCCAAAAACTGATATTTTTGATGCCATTTCGAGGTTTTTTCTTCTATCGGGCGGAATATTTGACCGATTTTGATAAAACTTTGTAAGGATGTGAAAACCGAATAGAGTGAGATTCCTATCGATTTTCGTGCGAATCGGTTGACTGGAACTAATATTATAGGCAAAAAACTGATATTTTTGATGCCTTTTCCAGGTTTTTCTTTCTAGCGCCGCAATATTTGACCGATTTTGATAAAACTTTGTGAGGACGTGTGAACCGAATAGAGTGAGATTCCTATCGATTTTCGAGCGAATCGGTTGACTGGAAATAGATATATAGACCAAAACTGATATTTTTGATGTCTTTTTCAGGTTTTTTCTTTCTAGCAGGCGGAATATTTAACCGATTTTGATAAATCTTTGTAAAGACGTGTAATCCGAATAGAGTGAGATTCCTATCGATTTTCGAGCGAATCGGTTGACTGGAACTAATAATATAGGCCAAAAACTGATATTTTTGATGTCTTTTCCAGGTTTTTTTTTCTAGTGGGCGGAATATTAAACTGATTTTCATAAAACTTTGTAAGGTCATGTAATCCGAATAGAGTAAGATTCCTATCGATTTTAGAGCGAATCGGTTGACTGGAACTAGATATATAGGCAAAAAACTGATATTTTTGATGCCTTTTCCAGGTTTTTTCTTTCTAGCGGGCGGAATATTTAACCGATTTTCGTAAAACTTTGTAAGGACGTGTAAACCGAATAAGGTGAGATTCCTATCGGTTTTCGAGCGAATTGGTTGACTGGAACTAATATTATAGGAAAAAAACTGATATTTTTGATGCCTTTTCGAGGTTTTTTCTTCTATTGGGCGGAAAATTTGACCGATTTTGATAAAACTTTGTAAGGACGTGAAAACCGAATAGAGTGTGATTCTTATCGATTTTTGAGCCAATCGGTTGACTGGAACTAATATTATAGGAAAAAAACTGATATTTTTGATGCCTTTTCCAGGTTTTTCTTTCTAGCGGGCGCAATATTTGACCGATTTTGATAAAACTTTGTAAGGACGTGTAAACCGAATAGAGTGAGATTCCTATCGATTTTCGAGCGAATCGGTTGACTGGAACTAGAAATATAGGCCAAAAACTGATATTTTTGATGTCTTTTCCAGGTTTTTTTTTCTAGTGGGCGGAATATTAAACCGATTTTCATAAAACTTTGTAAGGTCATGTAATCCGAATAGAGTACGATTCCTATCGGTTTTCGAGCGAATCGGTTGACTGGAACTAATATTATAGGAAAAAAACTGATATTTTTGATGCCTTTTCCAGGTTTTTTTTTCTAGTGGGCGGAATATTAAACCGATTTTCATAAAACTTTGTAAGGTCGTGTAAACCGAATAGACTGAGATTCCTATAAGTTTCCGAGAGAATCGGTTGACTGGAACTAATTTTTATAGGCAAAAAACTGATATTTTTGATGGCTTTTCGAGGTTTTTTCTTCTATTGGGCGGAAAATTTGACCGATTTTGATAAAACTTTGTAAGGACGTGAAAACCGAATAGAGTGTGATTCTTATCGATTTTTGAGCCAATCGGTTGACTGGAACTAATATTATAGGAAAAAAACTGATATTTTTGATGCCTTTTCCAGGTTTTTCTTTCTAGCGGGCGCAATATTTGACCGATTTTGATAAAACTTTGTAAGGACGTGTAAACCGAATAGAGTGAGATTCCTATCGATTTTCGAGCGAATCGGTTGACTGGAACTAGAAATATAGGCCAAAAACCGATATTTTTGATGTCTTTTCCAGGTTTTTTCTTTCTAGCGGGCGGAATATTAAACGATTTTCATAAAACTTTGTAAGGACGTGTAAACCGAATAGAGTGAGGTTCCTATCGATTTTAGAGCGAATCGGTTGACTGGAACTAGATATATAGGCCAAAAACTGATATTTTTGATGTCTTTTCCAGGTTTTTTCTTTCTAGCCGGCGGAATATTAAACGATTTTCATAAAACTTTGTAAGGACGTGTAAACCGAATAGAGTGAGGTTCCTATAAGTGTTTGAGAGAATCGGTTGACTGGAACTAGAAATATAGGCCAAAAACTGATATTTTTGATGCCATTTCGAGGTTTTTTCTTCTATCGGGCGGAATATTTGACCGATTTTGATAAAACTTTGTAAGGATGTGAAAACCGAATAAAGTGAGATTCCTATCGATTTTCGTGCGAATCGGTTGACTGGAACTAATATTATAGGCAAAAAACTGATATTTTTGATACCTTTTCCAGGTTTTTCTTTCTAGCGCCGCAATATTTGACCGATTTTGATAGAACTTTGTAAGGATGTGAAAACCGAATAGAGTGAGATTCCTATCGATTTTCGAGCGAATTGGTTGACTGGAACTAGAAATATAGGCCAAAAACTGATATTTTTGATGCCATTTCGAGGTTTTTTCTTCTATCGGGCGGAATATTTGACCGATTTTGATAGAACTTTGTAAGGATGTGAAAACCGAATAGAGTGAGATTCCTATCGATTTTCGTGCGAATCGGTTGACTGGAACTAATAATATAGGCCAAAAACTGATATTTTTGATGTCTTTTCCAGGTTTTTTTTTCTAGTGGGCGGAATACTAAACCGATTTTCATAAAACTTTGTAAGGTCTTGTTATCCGAATAGAGTAAGATTCCTATCGATTTTAGAGCGAATCGGTTGACTGGAACTAGATATATAGGCAAAAAACTGATATTTTTGATGCCTTTTCCAGGTTTTTTCTTTCTAGCGGGCGGAATATTTAACCGATTTTCGTAAAACTTTGTAAGGACGTGTAAACCGAATAAGGTGAGATTCCTATCGGTTTTCGAGCGAATCGGTTGACTGGAACTAATATTATAGGAAAAAAACTGATATTTTTGATGCCTTTTCCAGGTTTTTTTTTCTAGTGGGCGGAATATTAAACCGATTTTCATAAAACTTTGTAAGGTCGTGTAAACCGAATAGAGTGAGATTCCTATAAGTTTTCGAGAGAATCGGTTGACTGGAACTAATTTTTATAGGCAAAAACTGATATTTTTGATGCCTTTTCCAGGTTTTTCTTTCTAGCGGGCGCAATATTTGACCGATTTTGATAAAACTTTGTAAGGACGTGTAAACCGAATAGAGTGAGATTCCTATCGATTTTCGAGCGAATCGGTTGACTGGAACTAGAAATATAGGCCAAAAACTGTAATTTTTGATGTCTTTTCCAGGTTTTTTTTTCTAGTGGGCGGAATATTAAACCGATTTTCATAAAACTTTGTAAGGTCATGTAATCCGAATAGAGTACGATTCCTATCGATTTTAGAGCGAATCGGTTGACTGGAACTAGATATATAGGCAAAAAACTGATATTTTTGATGCCTTTTCCAGGTTTTTTCTTTCTAGCGGGCGGAATATTTAACCGATTTTCGTAAAACTTTGTAAGGACGTGTAAACCGAATAAGGTGAGATTCCTATCGGTTTTCGAGCGAATCGGTTGACTGGAACTAATATTATAGGAAAAAAACTGATATTTTTGATGCCTTTTCCAGGTTTTTTTTTCTAGTGGGCGGAATATTAAACCGATTTTCATAAAACTTTGTAAGGTCGTGTAAACCGAATAGAGTGAGATTCCTATAAGTTTTCGAGAGAATCGGATGACTGGAACTAATTTTTATAGGCAAAAAACTGATATTTTTGATGCCTTTTCGAGGTTTTTTTTCTATCGGGCGGAAAATTTAACCGAATTTGATAAAACTTTGTAAGGACGTGAAAACCGAATAGAGTGAGATTCCTATCGATTTTCGTGCGAATCGGTTGACTGGAACTAATATTATAGGCAAAAAACTGATATTTTTGATGCCTTTTCCAGGTTTTTTCTTTCTAGCGGGCGGAATAATTAACCGATTTAGGTAAATCTTTGTAAGGACGTGTAAACCGAATAGAGTGAGATTCCTATCGATTTTCGTGCGAATCGGTTGACTGGAACTAATATTATAGGCCAAAAACTGATATTTTTGATGTCTTTTGCAGGTTTTTTCTTTCAAGCGGGCGGAATATTTAACCGATTTTCATAAAACTTTGTAAGGTCGTGTAAACTGAATAGATTGAGATTCCTATCGATTTTAGAGCGAATCGGTTGACTAGAACTAATATTATAGGAAAAAAACTGATATTTTTGATGCCTTTTCCAGGTTTTTCTTTCTAGCGCCGCAATATTTGACCGATTTTAATGGAAAACTTTGTGAGGACGTGTGAACCGAATAGAGTGAGATTCCTATCGATTTTCGAGCGAATCGGTTGACTGGAACTAGAAATATAGGCCAAAAACTGATATTTTTGATGCCATTTCGAGGTTTTTTCTTCTATCGGGCGGAATATTTGACCGATTTTGATAAAACTTTGTAAGGATGTGAAAACCGAATAGAGTGAGATTCCTATCGATTTTCGTGCGAATCGGTTGACTGGAACTAATATTATAGGCAAAAAACTGATATTTTTGATGCCTTTTCCAGGTTTTTCTTTCTAGCGCCGCAATATTTGACCGATTTTGATAAAACTTTGTGAGGACGTGTGAACCGAATAGAGTGAGATTCCTATCGATTTTCGAGCGAATCGGTTGACTGGAAATAGATATATAGACCAAAACTGATATTTTTGATGTCTTTTTCAGGTTTTTTCTTTCTAGCAGGCGGAATATTTAACCGATTTTGATAAATCTTTGTAAAGACGTGTAATCCGAATAGAGTGAGATTCCTATCGATTTTCGAGCGAATCGGTTGACTGGAACTAATAATATAGGCCAAAAACTGATATTTTTGATGTCTTTTCCAGGTTTTTTTTCTAGTGGGCGGAATATTAAACCGAT
This sequence comes from Lycorma delicatula, assembly GCF_047948215.1. Taxonomy (NCBI): domain Eukaryota; kingdom Metazoa; phylum Arthropoda; class Insecta; order Hemiptera; family Fulgoridae; genus Lycorma; species Lycorma delicatula. Next base: position 289,402,665 of record NC_134455.1, read on the forward strand.
TTTCATAAAACTTTGTAAGGTCATGTAATCCGAATAGAGTAAGATTCCTATCGATTTTAGAGCGAATCGGTTGACTGGAACTAGATATATAGGCAAAAAACTGATATTTTTGATGCCTTTTCCAGGTTTTTTCTTTCTAGCGGGCGGAATATTTAACCGATTTTCGTAAAACTTTGTAAGGACGTGTAAACCGAATAAGGTGAGATTCCTATCGGTTTTCGAGCGAATCGTTTGACTGGAACTAATATTATAGGAAAAAAACTGATATTTTTGATGCCTTTTCCAGGTTTTTTTTTCTAGTGGGCGGAATATTAAACCAATTTTCATAAAACTTTGTAAGGTCGTGTAAACCGAATAGAGTGAGATTCCTATAAGTTTTCGAGAGAATCGGTTGACTGGAACTAATTTTTATAGGCAAAAAACTGATATTTTTGATGGCTTTTCGAGGTTTTTTCTTCTATTGGGCGGAAAATTTGACCGATTTTGATAAAACTTTGTAAGGACGTGAAAACCGAATAGAGTGAGATTCCTATCGATTTTCGAGCGAATCGGTTGACTGGAACTAATAATATAGGCAAAAAACTGATATTTTTAATGCCATTTGTAGGTTTTTTATTCTAGCGGGCGGAATAATTAACCGATTTTGATAAAACTTTGTAAGGACGTGTAAACCGAATAGAGTGTGATTCTTATCGATTTTTGAGCCAATCGGTTGACTGGAACTAATATTATAGGAAAAAAACTGATATTTTTGATGCCTTTTCCAGGTTTTTCTTTCTAGCGGGCGCAATATTTGACCGATTTTGATAAAACTTTGTAAGGACGTGTAAACCGAATCGAGTGAGATTCCTATCGATTTCCGAGCGCATCGGTTGACTGGAACTAGAAATATAGGCCAAAAACTGATATTTTTGATGTCTTTTCCAGGTTTTTTTTTCTAGTGGGCGGAATATTAAACCGATTTTCATAAAACTTTGTAAGGTCATGTAATCCGAATAGGGTACGATTCCTATCGATTTTAGAGCGAATCGGTTGACTGGAACTAGATATATAGGCAAAAAACTGATATTTTTGATGCCTTTTCCAGGTTTTTTTTTCTAGTGGGCGGAATATTAAACCGATTTTCATAAAACTTTGTAAGGTCGTGTAAACCGAATAGAGTGAGATTCCTATAAGTTTTCGAGAGAATCGGTTGACTGGAACTAATATTATAGGCAAAAAACTGATATTTTTGATGCTTTTTCAACGTTTTTTCTTTCTAGCGGGCGGAATATTTAACCGATTTTCGTAAAACTTTGTAAGGACGTGTAAACCAAATAGAGTGAGATTCCTATCAATTTTCGAGCGAATCGGTTGACTGGAACTAGAAATATAGGCCAAAAACTGATATTTTTGATGTCTTTTACAGGTTTTTTCTTTCTAGAGGGCGAAATATATGACCGATTATGATAAAACTTTGTAAGGACGTGTAAACCGAATAAGGTGAGATTCCTATCGGTTTTCGAGCGAATCGGTTGACTGGAACTAATATTATAGGAAAAAAACTGATATTTTTGATGCCTTTTCCAGGTTTTTTTTTCTAGTGGGCGGAATATTAAACCGATTTTCATAAAACTTTGTAAGGTCGTGTAAACCGAATAGAGTGAGATTCCTATAAGTTTTCGAGAGAATCGGTTGACTGGAACTAATTTTTATAGGCAAAAAACTGATATTTTTGATGCTTTTTCCACGTTTTTTCTTTCTAGCGGGCGGAATATTTAACCGATTTTCGTAAAACTTTGTAAGGACGTGTAAACCGAATAAGGTGAGATTCCTATCGGTTTTCGAGCGAATCGGTTGACTGGAACTAATATTATAGGAAAAAAACTGATATTTTTGATGCCTTTTCCAGGTTTTTTTTTCTAGTGGGCGGAATATTAAACCGATTTTCATAAAACTTTGTAAGGTCGTGTAAACCGAATAGAGTGAGATTCCTATAAGTTTTCGAGAGAATCGGATGACTGGAACTAATTTTTATAGGCAAAAAACTGATATTTTTGATGCCTTTTCGAGGTTTTTTTTCTATCGGGCGGAAAATTTAACCGAATTTGATAAAACTTTGTAAGGACGTGAAAACCGAATAGAGTGAGATTCCTATCGATTTTCGTGCGAATCGGTTGACTGGAACTAATATTATAGGCAAAAAACTGATATTTTTGATGCCTTTTCCAGGTTTTTTCTTTCTAGCGGGCGGAATAATTAACCGATTTAGGTAAATCTTTGTAAGGACGTGTAAACCGAATAGAGTGAGATTCCTATCGATTTTCGTGCGAATCGGTTGACTGGAACTAATATTATAGGCCAAAAACTGATATTTTTGATGTCTTTTGCAGGTTTTTTCTTTCAAGCGGGCGGAATATTTAACCGATTTTCATAAAACTTTGTAAGGTCGTGTAAACTGAATAGATTGAGATTCCTATCGATTTTAGAGCGAATCGGTTGACTAGAACTAATATTATAGGAAAAAAACTGATATTTTTGATGCCTTTTCCAGGTTTTTCTTTCTAGCGCCGCAATATTTGACCGATTTTAATGGAAAACTTTGTGAGGACGTGTGAACCGAATAGAGTGAGATTCCTATCGATTTTCGAGCGAATCGGTTGACTGGAACTAGAAATATAGGCCAAAAACTGATATTTTTGATGCCATTTCGAGGTTTTTTCTTCTATCGGGCGGAATATTTGACCGATTTTGATAAAACTTTGTAAGGATGTGAAAACCGAATAGAGTGAGATTCCTATCGATTTTCGTGCGAATCGGTTGACTGGAACTAATATTATAGGCAAAAAACTGATATTTTTGATGCCTTTTCCAGGTTTTTCTTTCTAGCGCCGCAATATTTGACCGATTTTGATAAAACTTTGTGAGGACGTGTGAACCGAATAGAGTGAGATTCCTATCGATTTTCGAGCGAATCGGTTGACTGGAAATAGATATATAGACCAAAACTGATATTTTTGATGTCTTTTTCAGGTTTTTTCTTTCTAGCAGGCGGAATATTTAACCGATTTTGATAAATCTTTGTAAAGACGTGTAATCCGAATAGAGTGAGATTCCTATCGATTTTCGAGCGAATCGGTTGACTGGAACTAATAATATAGGCCAAAAACTGATATTTTTGATGTCTTTTCCAGGTTTTTTTTCTAGTGGGCGGAATATTAAACCGATTTTCATAAAACTTTGTAAGGTCATGTAATCCGAATAGAGTAAGATTCCTATCGATTTTAGAGCGAATCGGTTGACTGGAACTAGATATATAGGCAAAAAACTGATATTTTTGATGCCTTTTCCAGGTTTTTTCTTTCTAGCGGGCGGAATATTTAACCGATTTTCGTAAAACTTTGTAAGGACGTGTAAACCGAATAAGGTGAGATTCCTATCGGTTTTCGAGCGAATCGTTTGACTGGAACTAATATTATAGGAAAAAAACTGATATTTTTGATGCCTTTTCCAGGTTTTTTTTTCTAGTGGGCGGAATATTAAACCAATTTTCATAAAACTTTGTAAGGTCGTGTAAACCGAATAGAGTGAGATTCCTATAAGTTTTCGAGAGAATCGGTTGACTGGAACTAATTTTTATAGGCAAAAAACTGATATTTTTGATGGCTTTTCGAGGTTTTTTCTTCTATTGGGCGGAAAATTTGACCGATTTTGATAAAACTTTGTAAGGACGTGAAAACCGAATAGAGTGAGATTCCTATCGATTTTCGAGCGAATCGGTTGACTGGAACTAATAATATAGGCAAAAAACTGATATTTTTAATGCCATTTGTAGGTTTTTTATTCTAGCGGGCGGAATAATTAACCGATTTTGATAAAACTTTGTAAGGACGTGTAAACCGAATAGAGTGTGATTCTTATCGATTTTTGAGCCAATCGGTTGACTGGAACTAATATTATAGGAAAAAAACTGATATTTTTGATGCCTTTTCCAGGTTTTTCTTTCTAGCGGGCGCAATATTTGACCGATTTTGATAAAACTTTGTAAGGACGTGTAAACCGAATCGAGTGAGATTCCTATCGATTTCCGAGCGCATCGGTTGACTGGAACTAGAAATATAGGCCAAAAACTGATATTTTTGATGTCTTTTCCAGGTTTTTTTTTCTAGTGGGCGGAATATTAAACCGATTTTCATAAAACTTTGTAAGGTCATGTAATCCGAATAGGGTACGATTCCTATCGATTTTAGAGCGAATCGGTTGACTGGAACTAGATATATAGGCAAAAAACTGATATTTTTGATGCCTTTTCCAGGTTTTTTTTTCTAGTGGGCGGAATATTAAACCGATTTTCATAAAACTTTGTAAGGTCGTGTAAACCGAATAGAGTGAGATTCCTATAAGTTTTCGAGAGAATCGGTTGACTGGAACTAATATTATAGGCAAAAAACTGATATTTTTGATGCTTTTTCAACGTTTTTTCTTTCTAGCGGGCGGAATATTTAACCGATTTTCGTAAAACTTTGTAAGGACGTGTAAACCAAATAGAGTGAGATTCCTATCAATTTTCGAGCGAATCGGTTGACTGGAACTAGAAATATAGGCCAAAAACTGATATTTTTGATGTCTTTTACAGGTTTTTTCTTTCTAGAGGGCGAAATATATGACCGATTATGATAAAACTTTGTAAGGACGTGTAAACCGAATAGAGTGAGATTCCTATCGATTTTAGAGCGAATCGGTTGACTGGAACTAGATATATAGGCCAAAAACTGATATTTATGATGTCTTTTCCAGGTTTTTTCTTTCTAGCCGGCGGAATATTAAACGATTTTCATAAAACTTTGTAAGGACGTGTAAACCGAATAGAGTGAGATTCCTATCGATTTTCGAGCGAATTGGTTGACTGGAACTAGAAATATAGGCCAAAAACTGATATTTTTGATGCCATTTCGAGGTTTTTTCTTCTATCGGGCGGAATATTTGACCGATTTTGATAGAACTTTGTAAGGATGTGAAAACCGAATAGAGTGAGATTCCTATCGATTTTCGTGCGAATCGGTTGACTGGAACTAATAATATAGGCCAAAAACTGATATTTTTGATGTCTTTTCCAGGTTTTTTTTTCTAGTGGGCGGAATACTAAACCGATTTTCATAAAACTTTGTAAGGTCTTGTTATCCGAATAGAGTAAGATTCCTATCGATTTTAGAGCGAATCGGTTGACTGGAACTAGATATATAGGCAAGAAACTGATATTTTTGATGCCTTTTCCAGGTTTTTTCTTTCTAGCGGGCGGAATATTTAACCGATTTTCGTAAAACTTTGTAAGGACGTGTAAACCGAATAAGGTGAGATTCCTATCGGTTTTCGAGCGAATCGGTTGACTGGAACTAATATTATAGGAAAAAAACTGATATTTTTGATGCCTTTTCCAGGTTTTTTTTTTCTAGTGGGCGGAATATTAAACCGATTTTCATAAAACTTTGTAAGGTCGTGTAAACCGAATAGAGTGAGATTCCTATAAGTTTTCGAGAGAATCGGATGACTGGAACTAATTTTTATAGGCAAAAAACTGATATTTTTGATGCCTTTTCGAGGTTTTTTTTCTATCGGGCGGAAAATTTAACCGAATTTGATAAAACTTTGTAAGGACGTGAAAACCGAATAGAGTGAGATTCCTATCGATTTTCGTGCGAATCGGTTGACTGGAACTAATATTATAGGCAAAAAACTGATATTTTTGATGCCTTTTCCAGGTTTTTTCTTTCTAGCGGGCGGAATAATTAACCGATTTAGGTAAATCTTTGTAAGGACGTGTAAACCGAATAGAGTGAGATTCCTATCGATTTTCGTGCGAATCGGTTGACTGGAACTAATATTATAGGCCAAAAACTGATATTTTTGATGTCTTTTGCAGGTTTTTTCTTTCAAGCGGGCGGAATATTTAACCGATTTTCATAAAACTTTGTAAGGTCGTGTAAACTGAATAGATTGAGATTCCTATCGATTTTAGAGCGAATCGGTTGACTAGAACTAATATTATAGGAAAAAAACTGATATTTTTGATGCCTTTTCCAGGTTTTTCTTTCTAGCGCCGCAATATTTGACCGATTTTAATGGAAAACTTTGTGAGGACGTGTGAACCGAATAGAGTGAGATTCCTATCGATTTTCGAGCGAATCGGTTGACTGGAACTAGAAATATAGGCCAAAAACTGATATTTTTGATGCCATTTCGAGGTTTTTTCTTCTATCGGGCGGAATATTTGACCGATTTTGATAAAACTTTGTAAGGATGTGAAAACCGAATAGAGTGAGATTCCTATCGATTTTCGTGCGAATCGGTTGACTGGAACTAATATTATAGGCAAAAAACTGATATTTTTGATGCCTTTTCCAGGTTTTTCTTTCTAGCGCCGCAATATTTGACCGATTTTGATAAAACTTTGTGAGGACGTGTGAACCGAATAGAGTGAGATTCCTATCGATTTTCGAGCGAATCGGTTGACTGGAAATAGATATATAGACCAAAACTGATATTTTTGATGTCTTTTTCAGGTTTTTTCTTTCTAGCAGGCGGAATATTTAACCGATTTTGATAAATCTTTGTAAAGACGTGTAATCCGAATAGAGTGAGATTCCTATCGATTTTCGAGCGAATCGGTTGACTGGAACTAATAATATAGGCCAAAAACTGATATTTTTGATGTCTTTTCCAGGTTTTTTTTCTAGTGGGCGGAATATTAAACCGATTTTCATAAAACTTTGTAAGGTCATGTAATCCGAATAGAGTAAGATTCCTATCGATTTTAGAGCGAATCGGTTGACTGGAACTAGATATATAGGCAAAAAACTGATATTTTTGATGCCTTTTCCAGGTTTTTTCTTTCTAGCGGGCGGAATATTTAACCGATTTTCGTAAAACTTTGTAAGGACGTGTAAACCGAATAAGGTGAGATTCCTATCGGTTTTCGAGCGAATCGTTTGACTGGAACTAATATTATAGGAAAAAAACTGATATTTTTGATGCCTTTTCCAGGTTTTTTTTTCTAGTGGGCGGAATATTAAACCAATTTTCATAAAACTTTGTAAGGTCGTGTAAACCGAATAGAGTGAGATTCCTATAAGTTTTCGAGAGAATCGGTTGACTGGAACTAATTTTTATAGGCAAAAAACTGATATTTTTGATGGCTTTTCGAGGTTTTTTCTTCTATTGGGCGGAAAATTTGACCGATTTTGATAAAACTTTGTAAGGACGTGAAAACCGAATAGAGTGAGATTCCTATCGATTTTCGAGCGAATCGGTTGACTGGAACTAATAATATAGGCAAAAAACTGATATTTTTAATGCCATTTGTAGGTTTTTTATTCTAGCGGGCGGAATAATTAACCGATTTTGATAAAACTTTGTAAGGACGTGTAAACCGAATAGAGTGTGATTCTTATCGATTTTTGAGCCAATCGGTTGACTGGAACTAATATTATAGGAAAAAAACTGATATTTTTGATGCCTTTTCCAGGTTTTTCTTTCTAGCGGGCGCAATATTTGACCGATTTTGATAAAACTTTGTAAGGACGTGTAAACCGAATCGAGTGAGATTCCTATCGATTTCCGAGCGCATCGGTTGACTGGAACTAGAAATATAGGCCAAAAACTGATATTTTTGATGTCTTTTCCAGGTTTTTTTTTCTAGTGGGCGGAATATTAAACCGATTTTCATAAAACTTTGTAAGGTCATGTAATCCGAATAGGGTACGATTCCTATCGATTTTAGAGCGAATCGGTTGACTGGAACTAGATATATAGGCAAAAAACTGATATTTTTGATGCCTTTTCCAGGTTTTTTTTTCTAGTGGGCGGAATATTAAACCGATTTTCATAAAACTTTGTAAGGTCGTGTAAACCGAATAGAGTGAGATTCCTATAAGTTTTCGAGAGAATCGGTTGACTGGAACTAATATTATAGGCAAAAAACTGATATTTTTGATGCTTTTTCAACGTTTTTTCTTTCTAGCGGGCGGAATATTTAACCGATTTTCGTAAAACTTTGTAAGGACGTGTAAACCAAATAGAGTGAGATTCCTATCAATTTTCGAGCGAATCGGTTGACTGGAACTAGAAATATAGGCCAAAAACTGATATTTTTGATGTCTTTTACAGGTTTTTTTTTTCTAGAGGGCGAAATATATGACCGATTATGATAAAACTTTGTAAGGACGTGTAAACCGAATAGAGTGAGATTCCTATCGATTTTAGAGCGAATCGGTTGACTGGAACTAGATATATAGGCCAAAAACTGATATTTTTGATGTCTTTTCCAGGTTTTTTCTTTCTAGCCGGCGGAATATTAAACGATTTTCATAAAACTTTGTAAGGACGTGTAAACCGAATAGAGTGAGATTCCTATAAGTTTTCGAGAGAATCGGATGACTGGAACTAATTTTTATAGGCAAAAAACTGATATTTTTGATGCCTTTTCGAGGTTTTTTTTCTATCGGGCGGAAAATTTAACCGAATTTGATAAAACTTTGTAAGGACGTGAAAACCGAATAGAGTGAGATTCCTATCGATTTTCGTGCGAATCGGTTGACTGGAACTAATATTATAGGCAAAAAACTGATATTTTTGATGCCTTTTCCAGGTTTTTTCTTTCTAGCGGGCGGAATAATTAACCGATTTAGGTAAATCTTTGTAAGGACGTGTAAACCGAATAGAGTGAGATTCCTATCGATTTTCGTGCGAATCGGTTGACTGGAACTAATATTATAGGCCAAAAACTGATATTTTTGATGTCTTTTGCAGGTTTTTTCTTTCAAGCGGGCGGAATATTTAACCGATTTTCATAAAACTTTGTAAGGTCGTGTAAACTGAATAGATTGAGATTCCTATCGATTTTAGAGCGAATCGGTTGACTAGAACTAATATTATAGGAAAAAAACTGATATTTTTGATGCCTTTTCCAGGTTTTTCTTTCTAGCGCCGCAATATTTGACCGATTTTAATGGAAAACTTTGTGAGGACGTGTGAACCGAATAGAGTGAGATTCCTATCGATTTTCGAGCGAATCGGTTGACTGGAACTAGAAATATAGGCCAAAAACTGATATTTTTGATGCCATTTCGAGGTTTTTTCTTCTATCGGGCGGAATATTTGACCGATTTTGATAAAACTTTGTAAGGATGTGAAAACCGAATAGAGTGAGATTCCTATCGATTTTCGTGCGAATCGGTTGACTGGAACTAATATTATAGGCAAAAAACTGATATTTTTGATGCCTTTTCCAGGTTTTTCTTTCTAGCGCCGCAATATTTGACCGATTTTGATAAAACTTTGTGAGGACGTGTGAACCGAATAGAGTGAGATTCCTATCGATTTTCGAGCGAATCGGTTGACTGGAAATAGATATATAGACCAAAACTGATATTTTTGATGTCTTTTTCAGGTTTTTTCTTTCTAGCAGGCGGAATATTTAACCGATTTTGATAAATCTTTGTAAAGACGTGTAATCCGAATAGAGTGAGATTCCTATCGATTTTCGAGCGAATCGGTTGACTGGAACTAATAATATAGGCCAAAAACTGATATTTTTGATGTCTTTTCCAGGTTTTTTTTCTAGTGGGCGGAATATTAAACCGATTTTCATAAAACTTTGTAAGGTCATGTAATCCGAATAGAGTAAGATTCCTATCGATTTTAGAGCGAATCGGTTGACTGGAACTAGATATATAGGCAAAAAACTGATATTTTTGATGCCTTTTCCAGGTTTTTTCTTTCTAGCGGGCGGAATATTTAACCGATTTTCGTAAAACTTTGTAAGGACGTGTAAACCGAATAAGGTGAGATTCCTATCGGTTTTCGAGCGAATCGTTTGACTGGAACTAATATTATAGGAAAAAAACTGATATTTTTGATGCCTTTTCCAGGTTTTTTTTTCTAGTGGGCGGAATATTAAACCAATTTTCATAAAACTTTGTAAGGTCGTGTAAACCGAATAGAGTGAGATTCCTATAAGTTTTCGAGAGAATCGGTTGACTGGAACTAATTTTTATAGGCAAAAAACTGATATTTTTGATGGCTTTTCGAGGTTTTTTCTTCTATTGGGCGGAAAATTTGACCGATTTTGATAAAACTTTGTAAGGACGTGAAAACCGAATAGAGTGAGATTCCTATCGATTTTCGAGCGAATCGGTTGACTGGAACTAATAATATAGGCAAAAAACTGATATTTTTAATGCCATTTGTAGGTTTTTTATTCTAGCGGGCGGAATAATTAACCGATTTTGATAAAACTTTGTAAGGACGTGTAAACCGAATAGAGTGTGATTCTTATCGATTTTTGAGCCAATCGGTTGACTGGAACTAATATTATAGGAAAAAAACTGATATTTTTGATGCCTTTTCCAGGTTTTTCTTTCTAGCGGGCGCAATATTTGACCGATTTTGATAAAACTTTGTAAGGACGTGTAAACCGAATCGAGTGAGATTCCTATCGATTTCCGAGCGCATCGGTTGACTGGAACTAGAAATATAGGCCAAAAACTGATATTTTTGATGTCTTTTCCAGGTTTTTTTTTCTAGTGGGCGGAATATTAAACCGATTTTCATAAAACTTTGTAAGGTCATGTAATCCGAATAGGGTACGATTCCTATCGATTTTAGAGCGAATCGGTTGACTGGAACTAGATATATAGGCAAAAAACTGATATTTTTGATGCCTTTTCCAGGTTTTTTTTTCTAGTGGGCGGAATATTAAACCGATTTTCATAAAACTTTGTAAGGTCGTGTAAACCGAATAGAGTGAGATTCCTATAAGTTTTCGAGAGAATCGGTTGACTGGAACTAATATTATAGGCAAAAAACTGATATTTTTGATGCTTTTTCAACGTTTTTTCTTTCTAGCGGGCGGAATATTTAACCGATTTTCGTAAAACTTTGTAAGGACGTGTAAACCAAATAGAGTGAGATTCCTATCAATTTTCGAGCGAATCGGTTGACTGGAACTAGAAATATAGGCCAAAAACTGATATTTTTGATGTCTTTTACAGGTTTTTTCTTTCTAGAGGGCGAAATATATGACCGATTATGATAAAACTTTGTAAGGACGTGTAAACCGAATAGAGTGAGATTCCTATCGATTTTAGAGCGAATCGGTTGACTGGAACTAGATATATAGGCCAAAAACTGATATTTTTGATGTCTTTTCCAGGTTTTTTCTTTCTAGCCGGCGGAATATTAAACGATTTTCATAAAACTTTGTAAGGACGTGTAAACCGAATAGAGTGAGATTCCTATCGATTTTCGAGCGAATTGGTTGACTGGAACTAGAAATATAGGCCAAAAACTGATATTTTTGATGCCATTTCGAGGTTTTTTCTTCTATCGGGCGGAATATTTGACCGATTTTGATAGAACTTTGTAAGGATGTGAAAACCGAATAGAGTGAGATTCCTATCGATTTTCGTGCGAATCGGTTGACTGGAACTAATAATATAGGCCAAAAACTGATATTTTTGATGTCTTTTCCAGGTTTTTTTTTCTAGTGGGCGGAATACTAAACCGATTTTCATAAAACTTTGTAAGGTCTTGTTATCCGAATAGAGTAAGATTCCTATCGATTTTAGAGCGAATCGGTTGACTGGAACTAGATATATAGGCAAAAAACTGATATTTTTGATGCCTTTTCCAGGTTTTTTCTTTCTAGCGGGCGGAATATTTAACCGATTTTCGTAAAACTTTGTAAGGACGTGTAAACCGAATAAGGTGAGATTCCTATCGGTTTTCGAGCGAATCGGTTGACTGGAACTAATATTATAGGAAAAAAACTGATATTTTTGATGCCTTTTCCAGGTTTTTTTTTCTAGTGGGCGGAATATTAAACCGATTTTCATAAAACTTTGTAAGGTCGTGTAAACCGAATAGAGTGAGATTCCTATAAGTTTTCGAGAGAATCGGTTGACTGGAACTAATTTTTATAGGCAAAAACTGATATTTTTGATGCCTTTTCGAGGTTTTTTCTTCTATTGGGCGGAAAATTTGACCGATTTTGATAAAACTTTGTAAGGACGTGAAAACCGAATAGAGTGTGATTCTTATCGATTTTTGAGCCAATCGGTTGACTGGAACTAATATTATAGGAAAAAAACTGATATTTTTGATGCCTTTTCCAGGTTTTTCTTTCTAGCGGGCGGAATATTTGACCGATTTTGATAAAACTTTGTAAGGACGTGTAAACCGAATAGAGTGAGATTCCTATCGATTTTCGAGCGAATCGGTTGACTGGAAATACATAGATAGGCCAAAAACTGATATTTTTGATGTCTTTTCCAGGTTTTTTCTTTCTAGCGGGCGGAATATTAAACGATTTTCATAAAACTTTGTAAGGACGTGTAAACCGAATAGAGTGAGGTTCCTATCGATTTTAGAGCGAATCGGTTGACTGGAACTAGATATATAGGCCAAAAACTGATATTTTTGATGTCTTTTCCAGGTTTTTTCTTTCTAGCCGGCGGAATATTAAACGATTTTCATAAAACTTTGTAAGGACGTGTAAACCGAATAGAGTGAGGTTCCTATAAGTGTTTGAGAGAATCGGTTGACTGGAACTAGAAATATAGGCCAAAAACTGATATTTTTGATGCCATTTCGAGGTTTTTTCTTCTATCGGGCGGAATATTTGACCGATTTTGATAAAACTTTGTAAGGATGTGAAAACCGAATAGAGTGAGATTCCTATCGATTTTCGTGCGAATCGGTTGACTGGAACTAATATTATAGGCAAAAAACTGATATTTTTGATGCCTTTTCCAGGTTTTTCTTTCTAGCGCCGCAATATTTGACCGATTTTGATAAAACTTTGTGAGGACGTGTGAACCGAATAGAGTGAGATTCCTATCGATTTTCGAGCGAATCGGTTGACTGGAAATAGATATATAGACCAAAACTGATATTTTTGATGTCTTTTTCAGGTTTTTTCTTTCTAGCAGGCGGAATATTTAACCGATTTTGATAAATCTTTGTAAAGACGTGTAATCCGAATAGAGTGAGATTCCTATCGATTTTCGAGCGAATCGGTTGACTGGAACTAATAATATAGGCCAAAAACTGATATTTTTGATGTCTTTTCCAGGTTTTTTTTTCTAGTGGGCGGAATATTAAACTGATTTTCATAAAACTTTGTAAGGTCATGTAATCCGAATAGAGTAAGATTCCTATCGATTTTAGAGCGAATCGGTTGACTGGAACTAGATATATAGGCAAAAAACTGATATTTTTGATGCCTTTTCCAGGTTTTTTCTTTCTAGCGGGCGGAATATTTAACCGATTTTCGTAAAACTTTGTAAGGACGTGTAAACCGAATAAGGTGAGATTCCTATCGGTTTTCGAGCGAATCGGTTGACTGGAACTAATATTATAGGAAAAAAACTGATATTTTTGATGCCTTTTCGAGGTTTTTTCTTCTATTGGGCGGAAAATTTGACCGATTTTGATAAAACTTTGTAAGGACGTGAAAACCGAATAGAGTGTGATTCTTATCGATTTTTGAGCCAATCGGTTGACTGGAACTAATATTATAGGAAAAAAACTGATATTTTTGATGCCTTTTCCAGGTTTTTCTTTCTAGCGGGCGCAATATTTGACCGATTTTGATAAAACTTTGTAAGGACGTGTAAACCGAATAGAGTGAGATTCCTATCGATTTTCGAGCGAATCGGTTGACTGGAACTAGAAATATAGGCCAAAAACTGATATTTTTGATGTCTTTTCCAGGTTTTTTTTTCTAGTGGGCGGAATATTAAACCGATTTTCATAAAACTTTGTAAGGTCATGTAATCCGAATAGAGTACGATTCCTATCGATTTTAGAGCGAATCGGTTGACTGGAACTAGATATATAGGCAAAAAACTGATATTTTTGATGCCTTTTCCAGGTTTTTTCTTTCTAGCGGGCGGAATATTTAACTGATTTTCGTAAAACTTTGTAAGGACGTGTAAACCGAATAAGGTGAGATTCCTATCGGTTTTCGAGCGAATCGGTTGACTGGAACTAATATTATAGGAAAAAAACTGATATTTTTGATGCCTTTTCCAGGTTTTTTTTTCTAGTGCGCGGAATATTAAACCGATTTTCATAAAACTTTGTAAGGTCGTGTAAACCGAATAGACTGAGATTCCTATAAGTTTTCGAGAGAATCGGTTGACTGGAACTAATTTTTATAGGCAAAAAACTGATATTTTTGATGGCTTTTCGAGGTTTTTTCTTCTATTGGGCGGAAAATTTGACCGATTTTGATAAAACTTTGTAAGGACGTGAAAACCGAATAGAGTGTGATTCTTATCGATTTTTGAGCCAATCGGTTGACTGGAACTAATATTATAGGAAAAAAACTGATATTTTTGATGCCTTTTCCAGGTTTTTCTTTCTAGCGGGCGCAATATTTGACCGATTTTGATAAAACTTTGTAAGGACGTGTAAACCGAATAGAGTGAGATTCCTATCGATTTTCGAGCGAATCGGTTGACTGGAACTAGAAATATAGGCCAAAAACTGATATTTTTGATGTCTTTTACAGGTTTTTTCTTTCTAGAGGGCGAAATATATGACCGATTATGATAAAACTTTGTAAGGACGTGTAAACCGAATAGAGTGAGATTCCTATCGATTTTCGAGCGAATCGGTTGACTGGAAATAGATAGATAGGCCAAAAACTGATATTTTTGATGTCTTTTCCAGGTTTTTTCTTTCTAGCGGGCGGAATATTAAACGATTTTCATAAAACTTTGTAAGGACGTGTAAACCGAATAGAGTGAGGTTCCTATCGATTTTAGAGCGAATCGGTTGACTGGAACTAGATATATAGGCCAAAAACTGATATTTTTGATGTCTTTTCCAGGTTTTTTCTTTCTAGCCGGCGGAATATTAAACGATTTCCATAAAACTTTGTAAGGACGTGTAAACCGAATAGAGTGAGGTTCCTATAAGTGTTTGAGAGAATCGGTTGACTGGAACTAGAAATATAGGCCAAAAACTGATATTTTTGATGCCATTTCGAGGTTTTTTCTTCTATCGGGCGGAATATTTGACCGATTTTGATAAAACTTTGTAAGGATGTGAAAACCGAATAGAGTGAGATTCCTATCGATTTTCGTGCGAATCGGTTGACTGGAACTAATATTATAGGCAAAAAACTGATATTTTTGATACCTTTTCCAGGTTTTTCTTTCTAGCGCCGCAATATTTGACCGATTTTGATAAAACTTTGTGAGGACGTGTGAACCGAATAGAGTGAGATTCCTATCGATTTTCGAGCGAATCGGTTGACTGGAACTAATAATATAGGCCAAAAACTGATATTTTTGATGTCTTTTCCAGGTTTTTTTTTCTAGTGGGCGGAATATTAAACCGATTTTCATAAAACTTTGTAAGGTCATGTAATCCGAATAGAGTAAGATTCCTATCGATTTTAGAGCGAATCGGTTGACTGGAACTAGATATATAGGCAAAAAACTGATATTTTTGATGCCTTTTCCAGGTTTTTTCTTTCTAGCGGGCGGAATATTTAACCGATTTTCGTAAAACTTTGTAAGGACGTGTAAACCGAATAAGGTGAGATTCCTATCGGTTTTCGAGCGAATCGGTTGACTGGAACTAATATTATAGGAAAAAAACTGATATTTTTGATGCCTTTTCCAGGTTTTTTTTTCTAGTGGGCGGAATATTAAACCGATTTTCATAAAACTTTGTAAGGTCGTGTAAACCGAATAGAGTGAGATTCCTATAAGTTTTCGAGAGAATCGGATGACTGGAACTAATTTTTATAGGCAAAAAACTGATATTTTTGATGCCTTTTCGAGGTTTTTTTTCTATCGGGCGGAAAATTTAACCGATTTTGATAAAACTTTGTAAGGACGTGAAAACCGAATAGAGTGAGATTCCTATCGATTTTCGTGCGAATCGGTTGACTGGAACTAATATTATAGGCAAAAAACTGATATTTTTGATGCCTTTTCCAGGTTTTTTCTTTCTAGTGGGCGGAATAATTAACCGATTTAGGTAAATCTTTGTAAGGACGTGTAAACCGAATAGAGTGAGATTCCTATCGATTTTCGTGCGAATCGGTTGACTGGAACTAATATTATAGGCCAAAAACTGATATTTTTGATGTCTTTTGCAGGTTTTTTCTTTCTAGCGGGCGGAATATTTAACCGATTTTCATAAAACTTTGTAAGGTCGTGTAAACTGAATAGATTGAGATTCCTATCGATTTTAGAGCGAATCGGTTGACTAGAACTAATATTATAGGAAAAAAACTGATATTTTTGATGCCTTTTCCAGGTTTTTCTTTCTAGCGCCGCAATATTTGACCGATTTTGATAAAACTTTGTAAGGATGTGAAAACCGAATAGAGTGAGATTCCTATCGATTTTCGTGCGAATCGGTTGACTGGAACTAGAAATATAGGCCAAAAACTGATATTTTTGATGTCTTTTACAGGTTTTTTCTTTCTAGAGGGCGAAATATATGACCGATTATGATAAAACTTTGTAAGGACGTGTAAACCGAATAGAGTGAGATTCCTATCGATTTTCGAGCGAATCGGTTGACTGGAAATAGATAGATAGGCCAAAAACTGATATTTTTGATGTCTTTTCCAGGTTTTTTCTTTCTAGCGGGCGGAATATCAAACGATTTTCATAAAACTTTGTAAGGACGTGTAAACCGAATAGAGTGAGGTTCCTATCGATTTTAGAGCGAATCGGTTGACTGGAACTAGATATATAGGCCAAAAACTGATATTTTTGATGTCTTTTCCAGGTTTTTTCTTTCTAGCCGGCGGAATATTAAACGATTTTCATAAAACTTTGTAAGGACGTGTAAACCGAATAGAGTGAGGTTCCTATAAGTGTTTGAGAGAATCGGTTGACTGGAACTAGAAATATAGGCCAAAAACTGATATTTTTGATGCCATTTCGAGGTTTTTTCTTCTATCGGGCGGAATATTTGACCGATTTTGATAAAACTTTGTAAGGATGTGAAAACCGAATAGAGTGAGATTCCTATCGATTTTCGTGCGAATCGGTTGACTGGAACTAATATTATAGGCAAAAAACTGATATTTTTGATGCCTTTTCCAGGTTTTTCTTTCTAGCGCCGCAATATTTGACCGATTTTGATAAAACTTTGTGAGGACGTGTGAACCGAATAGAGTGAGATTCCTATCGATTTTCGAGCGAATCGGTTGACTGGAAATAGATATATAGACCAAAACTGATATTTTTGATGTCTTTTTCAGGTTTTTTCTTTCTAGCAGGCGGAATATTTAACCGATTTTGATAAATCTTTGTAAAGACGTGTAATCCGAATAGAGTGAGATTCCTATCGATTTTCGAGCGAATCGGTTGACTGGAACTAATAATATAGGCCAAAAACTGATATTTTTGATGTCTTTTCCAGGTTTTTTTTTCTAGTGGGCGGAATATTAAACTGATTTTCATAAAACTTTGTAAGGTCATGTAATCCGAATAGAGTAAGATTCCTATCGATTTTAGAGCGAATCGGTTGACTGGAACTAGATATATAGGCAAAAAACTGATATTTTTGATGCCTTTTCCAGGTTTTTTCTTTCTAGCGGGCGGAATATTTAACCGATTTTCGTAAAACTTTGTAAGGACGTGTAAACCGAATAAGGTGAGATTCCTATCGGTTTTCGAGCGAATCGGTTGACTGGAACTAATATTATAGGAAAAAAACTGATATTTTTGATGCCTTTTCGAGGTTTTTTCTTCTATTGGGCGGAAAATTTGACCGATTTTGATAAAACTTTGTAAGGACGTGAAAACCGAATAGAGTGTGATTCTTATCGATTTTTGAGCCAATCGGTTGACTGGAACTAATATTATAGGAAAAAAACTGATATTTTTGATGCCTTTTCCAGGTTTTTCTTTCTAGCGGGCGCAATATTTGACCGATTTTGATAAAACTTTGTAAGGACGTGTAAACCGAATAGAGTGAGATTCCTATCGATTTTCGAGCGAATCGGTTGACTGGAACTAGAAATATAGGCCAAAAACTGATATTTTTGATGTCTTTTCCAGGTTTTTTTTTCTAGTGGGCGGAATATTAAACCGATTTTCATAAAACTTTGTAAGGTCATGTAATCCGAATAGAGTACGATTCCTATCGATTTTAGAGCGAATCGGTTGACTGGAACTAGATATATAGGCAAAAAACTGATATTTTTGATGCCTTTTCCAGGTTTTTTCTTTCTAGCGGGCGGAATATTTAACTGATTTTCGTAAAACTTTGTAAGGACGTGTAAACCGAATAAGGTGAGATTCCTATCGGTTTTCGAGCGAATCGGTTGACTGGAACTAATATTATAGGAAAAAAACTGATATTTTTGATGCCTTTTCCAGGTTTTTTTTTCTAGTGCGCGGAATATTAAACCGATTTTCATAAAACTTTGTAAGGTCGTGTAAACCGAATAGACTGAGATTCCTATAAGTTTTCGAGAGAATCGGTTGACTGGAACTAATTTTTATAGGCAAAAAACTGATATTTTTGATGGCTTTTCGAGGTTTTTTCTTCTATTGGGCGGAAAATTTGACCGATTTTGATAAAACTTTGTAAGGACGTGAAAACCGAATAGAGTGTGATTCTTATCGATTTTTGAGCCAATCGGTTGACTGGAACTAATATTATAGGAAAAAAACTGATATTTTTGATGCCTTTTCCAGGTTTTTCTTTCTAGCGGGCGCAATATTTGACCGATTTTGATAAAACTTTGTAAGGACGTGTAAACCGAATAGAGTGAGATTCCTATCGATTTTCGAGCGAATCGGTTGACTGGAACTAGAAATATAGGCCAAAAACTGATATTTTTGATGTCTTTTACAGGTTTTTTCTTTCTAGAGGGCGAAATATATGACCGATTATGATAAAACTTTGTAAGGACGTGTAAACCGAATAGAGTGAGATTCCTATCGATTTTCGAGCGAATCGGTTGACTGGAAATAGATAGATAGGCCAAAAACTGATATTTTTGATGTCTTTTCCAGGTTTTTTCTTTCTAGCGGGCGGAATATTAAACGATTTTCATAAAACTTTGTAAGGACGTGTAAACCGAATAGAGTGAGGTTCCTATCGATTTTAGAGCGAATCGGTTGACTGGAACTAGATATATAGGCCAAAAACTGATATTTTTGATGTCTTTTCCAGGTTTTTTCTTTCTAGCCGGCGGAATATTAAACGATTTTCATAAAACTTTGTAAGGACGTGTAAACCGAATAGAGTGAGGTTCCTATAAGTGTTTGAGAGAATCGGTTGACTGGAACTAGAAATATAGGCCAAAAACTGATATTTTTGATGCCATTTCGAGGTTTTTTCTTCTATCGGGCGGAATATTTGACCGATTTTGATAAAACTTTGTAAGGATGTGAAAACCGAATAGAGTGAGATTCCTATCGATTTTCGAGCGAATCGGTTGACTGGAACTAGAAATATAGGCCAAAAACTGATATTTTTGATGTCTTTTACAGGTTTTTTCTTTCTAGAGGGCGAAATATATGACCGATTATGATAAAACTTTGTAAGGACGTGAAAACCGAATAGAGTGTGATTCTTATCGATTTTTGAGCCAATCGGTTGACTGGAACTAATATTATAGGAAAAAAACTGATATTTTTGATGCCTTTTCCAGGTTTTTCTTTCTAGCGGGCGGAATATTTGACCGATTTTGATAAAACTTTGTAAGGACGTGTAAACCGAATAGAGTGAGATTCCTATCGATTTTCGAGCGAATCGGTTGACTGGAAATACATAGATAGGCCAAAAACTGATATTTTTGATGTCTTTTCCAGGTTTTTTCTTTCTAGCGGGCGGAATATTAAACGATTTTCATAAAACTTTGTAAGGACGTGTAAACCGAATAGAGTGAGGTTCCTATCGATTTTAGAGCGAATCGGTTGACTGGAACTAGATATATAGGCCAAAAACTGATATTTTTGATGTCTTTTCCAGGTTTTTTCTTTCTAGCCGGCGGAATATTAAACGATTTTCATAAAACTTTGTAAGGACGTGTAAACCGAATAGAGTGAGGTTCCTATAAGTGTTTGAGAGAATCGGTTGACTGGAACTAGAAATATAGGCCAAAAACTGATATTTTTGATGCCATTTCGAGGTTTTTTCTTCTATCGGGCGGAATATTTGACCGATTTTGATAAAACTTTGTAAGGATGTGAAAACCGAATAGAGTGAGATTCCTATCGATTTTCGTGCGAATCGGTTGACTGGAACTAATATTATAGGCAAAAAACTGATATTTTTGATGCCTTTTCCAGGTTTTTCTTTCTAGCGCCGCAATATTTGACCGATTTTGATAAAACTTTGTGAGGACGTGTGAACCGAATAGAGTGAGATTCCTATCGATTTTCGAGCGAATCGGTTGACTGGAAATAGATATATAGACCAAAACTGATATTTTTGATGTCTTTTTCAGGTTTTTTCTTTCTAGCAGGCGGAATATTTAACCGATTTTGATAAATCTTTGTAAAGACGTGTAATCCGAATAGAGTGAGATTCCTATCGATTTTCGAGCGAATCGGTTGACTGGAACTAATAATATAGGCCAAAAACTGATATTTTTGATGTCTTTTCCAGGTTTTTTTTTCTAGTGGGCGGAATATTAAACTGATTTTCATAAAACTTTGTAAGGTCATGTAATCCGAATAGAGTAAGATTCCTATCGATTTTAGAGCGAATCGGTTGACTGGAACTAGATATATAGGCAAAAAACTGATATTTTTGATGCCTTTTCCAGGTTTTTTCTTTCTAGCGGGCGGAATATTTAACCGATTTTCGTAAAACTTTGTAAGGACGTGTAAACCGAATAAGGTGAGATTCCTATCGGTTTTCGAGCGAATCGGTTGACTGGAACTAATATTATAGGAAAAAAACTGATATTTTTGATGCCTTTTCGAGGTTTTTTCTTCTATTGGGCGGAAAATTTGACCGATTTTGATAAAACTTTGTAAGGACGTGAAAACCGAATAGAGTGTGATTCTTATCGATTTTTGAGCCAATCGGTTGACTGGAACTAATATTATAGGAAAAAAACTGATATTTTTGATGCCTTTTCCAGGTTTTTCTTTCTAGCGGGCGCAATATTTGACCGATTTTGATAAAACTTTGTAAGGACGTGTAAACCGAATAGAGTGAGATTCCTATCGATTTTCGAGCGAATCGGTTGACTGGAACTAGAAATATAGGCCAAAAACTGATATTTTTGATGTCTTTTCCAGGTTTTTTTTTCTAGTGGGCGGAATATTAAACCGATTTTCATAAAACTTTGTAAGGTCATGTAATCCGAATAGAGTACGATTCCTATCGATTTTAGAGCGAATCGGTTGACTGGAACTAGATATATAGGCAAAAAACTGATATTTTTGATGCCTTTTCCAGGTTTTTTCTTTCTAGCGGGCGGAATATTTAACTGATTTTCGTAAAACTTTGTAAGGACGTGTAAACCGAATAAGGTGAGATTCCTATCGGTTTTCGAGCGAATCGGTTGACTGGAACTAATATTATAGGAAAAAAACTGATATTTTTGATGCCTTTTCCAGGTTTTTTTTTCTAGTGCGCGGAATATTAAACCGATTTTCATAAAACTTTGTAAGGTCGTGTAAACCGAATAGACTGAGATTCCTATAAGTTTTCGAGAGAATCGGTTGACTGGAACTAATTTTTATAGGCAAAAAACTGATATTTTTGATGGCTTTTCGAGGTTTTTTCTTCTATTGGGCGGAAAATTTGACCGATTTTGATAAAACTTTGTAAGGACGTGAAAACCGAATAGAGTGTGATTCTTATCGATTTTTGAGCCAATCGGTTGACTGGAACTAATATTATAGGAAAAAAACTGATATTTTTGATGCCTTTTCCAGGTTTTTCTTTCTAGCGGGCGCAATATTTGACCGATTTTGATAAAACTTTGTAAGGACGTGTAAACCGAATAGAGTGAGATTCCTATCGATTTTCGAGCGAATCGGTTGACTGGAACTAGAAATATAGGCCAAAAACTGATATTTTTGATGTCTTTTACAGGTTTTTTCTTTCTAGAGGGCGAAATATATGACCGATTATGATAAAACTTTGTAAGGACGTGTAAACCGAATAGAGTGAGATTCCTATCGATTTTCGAGCGAATCGGTTGACTGGAAATAGATAGATAGGCCAAAAACTGATATTTTTGATGTCTTTTCCAGGTTTTTTCTTTCTAGCGGGCGGAATATTAAACGATTTTCATAAAACTTTGTAAGGACGTGTAAACCGAATAGAGTGAGGTTCCTATCGATTTTAGAGCGAATCGGTTGACTGGAACTAGATATATAGGCCAAAAACTGATATTTTTGATGTCTTTTCCAGGTTTTTTCTTTCTAGCCGGCGGAATATTAAACGATTTCCATAAAACTTTGTAAGGACGTGTAAACCGAATAGAGTGAGGTTCCTATAAGTGTTTGAGAGAATCGGTTGACTGGAACTAGAAATATAGGCCAAAAACTGATATTTTTGATGCCATTTCGAGGTTTTTTCTTCTATCGGGCGGAATATTTGACCGATTTTGATAAAACTTTGTAAGGATGTGAAAACCGAATAGAGTGAGATTCCTATCGATTTTCGTGCGAATCGGTTGACTGGAACTAATATTATAGGCAAAAAACTGATATTTTTGATACCTTTTCCAGGTTTTTCTTTCTAGCGCCGCAATATTTGACCGATTTTGATAAAACTTTGTGAGGACGTGTGAACCGAATAGAGTGAGATTCCTATCGATTTTCGAGCGAATCGGTTGACTGGAACTAATAATATAGGCCAAAAACTGATATTTTTGATGTCTTTTCCAGGTTTTTTTTTCTAGTGGGCGGAATATTAAACCGATTTTCATAAAACTTTGTAAGGTCATGTAATCCGAATAGAGTAAGATTCCTATCGATTTTAGAGCGAATCGGTTGACTGGAACTAGATATATAGGCAAAAAACTGATATTTTTGATGCCTTTTCCAGGTTTTTTCTTTCTAGCGGGCGGAATATTTAACCGATTTTCGTAAAACTTTGTAAGGACGTGTAAACCGAATAAGGTGAGATTCCTATCGGTTTTCGAGCGAATCGGTTGACTGGAACTAATATTATAGGAAAAAAACTGATATTTTTGATGCCTTTTCCAGGTTTTTTTTTCTAGTGGGCGGAATATTAAACCGATTTTCATAAAACTTTGTAAGGTCGTGTAAACCGAATAGAGTGAGATTCCTATAAGTTTTCGAGAGAATCGGATGACTGGAACTAATTTTTATAGGCAAAAAACTGATATTTTTGATGCCTTTTCGAGGTTTTTTTTCTATCGGGCGGAAAATTTAACCGATTTTGATAAAACTTTGTAAGGACGTGAAAACCGAATAGAGTGAGATTCCTATCGATTTTCGTGCGAATCGGTTGACTGGAACTAATATTATAGGCAAAAAACTGATATTTTTGATGCCTTTTCCAGGTTTTTTCTTTCTAGTGGGCGGAATAATTAACCGATTTAGGTAAATCTTTGTAAGGACGTGTAAACCGAATAGAGTGAGATTCCTATCGATTTTCGTGCGAATCGGTTGACTGGAACTAATATTATAGGCCAAAAACTGATATTTTTGATGTCTTTTGCAGGTTTTTTCTTTCTAGCGGGCGGAATATTTAACCGATTTTCATAAAACTTTGTAAGGTCGTGTAAACTGAATAGATTGAGATTCCTATCGATTTTAGAGCGAATCGGTTGACTAGAACTAATATTATAGGAAAAAAACTGATATTTTTGATGCCTTTTCCAGGTTTTTCTTTCTAGCGCCGCAATATTTGACCGATTTTGATAAAACTTTGTAAGGATGTGAAAACCGAATAGAGTGAGATTCCTATCGATTTTCGTGCGAATCGGTTGACTGGAACTAGAAATATAGGCCAAAAACTGATATTTTTGATGTCTTTTACAGGTTTTTTCTTTCTAGAGGGCGAAATATATGACCGATTATGATAAAACTTTGTAAGGACGTGTAAACCGAATAGAGTGAGATTCCTATCGATTTTCGAGCGAATCGGTTGACTGGAAATAGATAGATAGGCCAAAAACTGATATTTTTGATGTCTTTTCCAGGTTTTTTCTTTCTAGCGGGCGGAATATCAAACGATTTTCATAAAACTTTGTAAGGACGTGTAAACCGAATAGAGTGAGGTTCCTATCGATTTTAGAGCGAATCGGTTGACTGGAACTAGATATATAGGCCAAAAACTGATATTTTTGATGTCTTTTCCAGGTTTTTTCTTTCTAGCCGGCGGAATATTAAACGATTTTCATAAAACTTTGTAAGGACGTGTAAACCGAATAGAGTGAGGTTCCTATAAGTGTTTGAGAGAATCGGTTGACTGGAACTAGAAATATAGGCCAAAAACTGATATTTTTGATGCCATTTCGAGGTTTTTTCTTCTATCGGGCGGAATATTTGACCGATTTTGATAAAACTTTGTAAGGATGTGAAAACCGAATAGAGTGAGATTCCTATCGATTTTCGTGCGAATCGGTTGACTGGAACTAATATTATAGGCAAAAAACTGATATTTTTGATGCCTTTTCCAGGTTTTTCTTTCTAGCGCCGCAATATTTGACCGATTTTGATAAAACTTTGTGAGGACGTGTGAACCGAATAGAGTGAGATTCCTATCGATTTTCGAGCGAATCGGTTGACTGGAAATAGATATATAGACCAAAACTGATATTTTTGATGTCTTTTTCAGGTTTTTTCTTTCTAGCAGGCGGAATATTTAACCGATTTTGATAAATCTTTGTAAAGACGTGTAATCCGAATAGAGTGAGATTCCTATCGATTTTCGAGCGAATCGGTTGACTGGAACTAATAATATAGGCCAAAAACTGATATTTTTGATGTCTTTTCCAGGTTTTTTTTTCTAGTGGGCGGAATATTAAACCGATTTTCATAAAACTTTGTAAGGTCATGTAATCCGAATAGAGTAAGATTCCTATCGATTTTAGAGCGAATCGGTTGACTGGAACTAGATATATAGGCAAAAAACTGATATTTTTGATGCCTTTTCCAGGTTTTTTCTTTCTAGCGGGCGGAATATTTAACCGATTTTCGTAAAACTTTGTAAGGACGTGTAAACCGAATAAGGTGAGATTCCTATCGGTTTTCGAGCGAATCGGTTGACTGGAACTAATATTATAGGAAAAAAACTGATATTTTTGATGCCTTTTCCAGGTTTTTTTTTCTAGTGGGCGGAATATTAAACCGATTTTCATAAAACTTTGTAAGGTCGTGTAAACCGAATAGAGTGAGATTCCTATAAGTTTTCGAGAGAATCGGATGACTGGAACTAATTTTTATAGGCAAAAAACTGATATTTTTGATGCCTTTTCGAGGTTTTTTTTCTATCGGGCGGAAAATTTAACCGATTTTGATAAAACTTTGTAAGGACGTGAAAACCGAATAGAGTGAGATTCCTATCGATTTTCGTGCGAATCGGTTGACTGGAACTAATATTATAGGCAAAAAACTGATATTTTTGATGCCTTTTCCAGGTTTTTTCTTTCTAGCGGGCGGAATAATTAACCGATTTAGGTAAATCTTTGTAAGGACGTGTAAACCGAATAGAGTGAGATTCCTATCGATTTTCGTGCGAATCGGTTGACTGGAACTAATATTATAGGCCAAAAACTGATATTTTTGATGTCTTTTGCAGGTTTTTTCTTTCTAGCGGGCGGAATATTTAACCGATTTTCATAAAACTTTGTAAGGTCGTGTAAACTGAATAGATTGAGATTCCTATCGATTTTAGAGCGAATCGGTTGACTAGAACTAATATTATAGGAAAAAAACTGATATTTTTGATGCCTTTTCCAGGTTTTTCTTTCTAGCGCCGCAATATTTGACCGATTTTAATGGAAAACTTTGTGAGGACGTGTGAACCGAATAGAGTGAGATTCCTATCGATTTTCGAGCGAATCGGTTGACTGGAACTAGAAATATAGGCCAAAAACTGATATTTTTGATGCCATTTCGAGGTTTTTTCTTCTATCGTGCGGAATATTTGACCGATTTTGATAAAACTTTGTAAGGATGTGAAAACCGAATAGAGTGAGATTCCTATCGATTTTCGTGCGAATCGGTTGACTGGAACTAATATTATAGGCAAAAAACTGATATTTTTGATGCCTTTTCCAGGTTTTTCTTTCTAGCGCCGCAATATTTGACCGATTTTGATAAAACTTTGTGAGGACGTGTGAACCGAATAGAGTGAGATTCCTATCGATTTTCGAGCGAATCGGTTGACTGGAAATAGATATATAGACCAAAACTGATATTTTTGATGTCTTTTTCAGGTTTTTTCTTTCTAGCAGGCGGAATATTTAACCGATTTTGATAAATCTTTGTAAAGACGTGTAATCCGAATAGAGTGAGATTCCTATCGATTTTCGAGCGAATCGGTTGACTGGAACTAATAATATAGGCCAAAAACTGATATTTTTGATGTCTTTTCCAGGTTTTTTTTTCTAGTGGGCGGAATATTTAACCGATTTTCATAAAACTTTGTAAGGTCATGTAATCCGAATAGAGTAAGATTCCTATCGATTTTAGAACGAATCGGTTGACTGGAACTAGATATATAGGCAAAAAACTGTATTTTTGATGCCTTTTCCAGGTTTTTTCTTTCTAGCGGGCGGAATATTTAACCGATTTTCGTAAAACTTTGTAAGGACGTGTAAACCGAATAAGGTGAGATTCCTATCGGTTTTCGAGCGAATCGGTTGACTGGAACTAATATTATAGGAAAAAAACTGATATTTTTGATGCCTTTTCCAGGTTTTTTTTTCTAGTGGGCGGAATATTAAACCGATTTTCATAAAACTTTGTAAGGTCGTGTAAACCGAATAGAGTGAGATTCCTATAAGTTTTCGAGAGAATCGGTTGACTGGAACTAATTTTTATAGGCAAAAAACTGATATTTTTGATGGCTTTTCGAGGTTTTTTCTTCTATTGGGCGGAAAATTTGACCGATTTTGATAAAACTTTGTAAGGACGTGAAAACCGAATAGAGTGTGATTCTTATCGATTTTTGAGCCAATCGGTTGACTGGAACTAGAAATATAGGCCAAAAACTGATATTTTTGATGTCTTTTGCAGGTTTTTTCTTTCTAGCGGGCGGAATATTAAACCGATTTTCATAAAACTTTGTAAGGTCGTGTAAACCGAATAGAGTGAGATTCCTATAAGTTTTCGAGAGAGTCGGATGACTGGAACTAATTTTTATAGGGAAAAAACTGATATTTTTGATGCCTTTTCGAGGTTTTTTCTTCTATCGGGCGGAAAATTTAACCGATTTTGATAAAACTTTGTAAGGACGTGAAAACCGAATAGAGTGAGATTCCTATCGATTTTCGTGCGAATCGGTTGACTGGAACTAATATTATAGGCAAAAAACTGATATTTTTGATGCCTTTTCCAGGTTTTTTCTTTCTAGCGGGCGGAATAATTAACCGATTTAGGTAAATCTTTGTAAGGACGTGTAAACCGAATAGAGTGAGATTCCTATCGATTTTCGTGCGAATCGGTTGACTGGAACTAATATTATAGGCCAAAAACTGATATTTTTGATGTCTTTTCCAGGTTTTTCTTTCTAGCGCCGCAATATTTGACCGATTTTAATTGAAAACTTTGTGAGGACGTGTGAACCGAATAGAGTGAGATTCCTATCGATTTTCGAGCGAATCGGTTGACTGGAACTAGAAATATAGGCCAAAAACTGATATTTTTGATGTCTTTTCCAGGTTTTTTTTTCTAGTGGGCGGAATAATAAACCGATTTTCATAAAACTTTGTAAGGTCATGTAATCCGAATAGGGTACGATTCCTATCGATTTTAGAGCGAATCGGATGACTGGAACTAATTTTTATAGGCAAAAAACTGATATTTTTGATGCCTTTTCGAGGTTTTTTCTTCTATCGGGCGGAAAATTGAACCGATTTTGATAAAACTTTGTAAGGACGTGAAAACCGAATAGAGTGAGATTCCTATCGATTTTCGTGCGAATCGGTTGACTGGAACTAATATTATAGGCAAAAAACTGATATTTTTGATGCCTTTTCCAGGTTTTTTCTTTCTAGCGGAAGGAATAATTAACCGATTTAGGTAAATCTTTGTAAGGACGTGTAAACCGAATAGAGTGAGATTCCTATCGATTTTCGTGCGAATCGGTTGACTGGAACTAATATTATAGGCCAAAAACTGATATTTTTGATGTCTTTTGCAGGCTTTTTCTTTCTAGCGGGCGGAATATTTAACCGATTTTCATAAAACTTTGTAAGGTCGTGTAAACTGAATAGATTGAGATTCCTATCGATTTTAGAGCGAATCGGTTGACTAGAACTAATATTATAGGAAAAAAACTGATATTTTTGATGCCTTTTCCAGGTTTTTCTTTCTAGCGGACGCAATATTTGTCCGATTTTGATAAAATTTTGTAAGGACGTGTAAACCGAATAGAGTGAGATTCCTATCGATTTTCGAGCGAATCAGTTGACTGGAAATAGATATATAGGCCAAAAACTGATATTTTTGATGTCTTTTCCAGGTTTTTTCTTTCTAGCGGGCGGAATATTTACCCGATTTTCATAAAACTTTGTAAGGACGTGTAAACCGAATAGAGTGAGACTCCTATCGATTTTCGAGCGAATCGGTTGACTGGAAGTAATATTATAGGGCAAAAAACTGATATTTTTGATGCCATTTCTAGGTTTTTTCTTTCTAGCGGGCGGAATAAATAACCGATTTTGATAAAACTTTGTAAGGACTTGTAAACCGAATAGAGTGAGGTTCCTATCGATTTTTGAGCCAATCGGTTGACTGGAACTAATATTTTAAGAAAAAAACTGATATTTTTGATGTCATTTCCAGGTTTTTTCTTTCTAGCGGGCGGAATATTAAACCGATTTTGATAAAACTTTGTAAGGACGTGTAAACCGAATAGAGGGAGATTCCTATCGATTTTCGAGCGAATCGGTTGACTGGAACTAGAAATATAGACCAAAAACTGATATTTTTGAAGTCTTTTCCAGGTTTTTTTTTCTAGTGGGCGGAATATTAAACCGATTATCATAAAACTTTGTAAGGTCGTGTAAACCGAATAGAGTGAGATTCCTATCGATTTTCGTGCGAATCGGTTGACTGGAACTAATATTATAGGCAAAAAACTGATATTTTTGATGCCTTTTCCACGTTTTTTCTTTCTAGCGGGCGGAATATTGAACCGATTTTCGTAAAACTTTGTAAGGACGTGTAAACCGAATAGAGTGAGATTCCTATCAATTTTCGAGCGAATCGGTTGACTGGAACTAGAAATATAGGCCAAAAACTGATATTTTTGATGTCTTTTACAGGTTTTTTCTTTCTAGAGGGCGAAATATATGACCGATTATGATAAAACTTTGTAAGGACGTGTAAACCGAATAGAGTGAGATTCCTATCGATTTTCGAGCGAATCGGTTGACTGGAAATAGATAGATAGGCCAAAAACTGATATTTTTGATGACTTTTCCAGGTTTTTTCTTTCTAGCGGGCGGAATATTAAACGATTTTCATAAAACTTTGTAAGGACGTGTAAACCGAATAGAGTGAGGTTCCTATCGATTTTAGAGCGAATCGGTTGACTGGAACTAGATATATAGGCCAAAAACTGATATTTTTGATGTCTTTTCCAGGTTTTTTCTTTCTAGCCGGCGGAATATTAAACGATTTTCATAAAACTTTGTAATGACGTGTAAACCGAATAGAGTGAGATTCCTATCGATTTTCGAGCGAATCGGTTGACTGGAACTAGAAATATAGGCAAAAAACTGATATATTTGATGCCTTTTCCAGGTTTTTCTTTCTAGCGCCGCAATATTTGACCGATTTTGATAAAACTTTGTGAGGACGTGTGAACCGCATAGAGTGACATTCCTATCGATTTTCGAGCGAATCGGTTGACTGGATATAGATATATAGGCCAAAACTGATATTTTTAATGCCATTTGTAGGTTTTTTATTCTAGCGGGCGGAATAATTAACCGATTTTGATAAAACTTTGTAAGGACGTGTAAACCGAATAGAGTGTGATTCTTATCGATTTTTGAGCCAATCGGTTGACTGGAACTAATATTATAGGAAAAAAACTGATATTTTTGATGCCTTTTCCAGGTTTTTCTTTCTAGCGGGCGCAATATTTGACCGATTTTGATAAAACTTTGTAAGGACGTGTAAACCGAATCGAGTGAGATTCCTATCGATTTTCGAGCGCATCGGTTGACTGGAACTAGAAATATAGGCCAAAAACTGATATTTTTGATGTCTTTTCCAGGTTTTTTTTTCTAGTGGGCGGAATATTAAACCGATTTTCATAAAACTTTGTAAGGTCATGTAATCCGAATAGGGTACGATTCCTATCGATTTTAGTGCGAATCGGTTGACTGGAACTAGATATATAGGCAAAAAACTGATATTTTTGATGCCTTTTCCAGGTTTTTTTTTCTAGTGGGCGGAATATTAAACCGATTTTCATAAAACTTTGTAAGGTCGTGTAAACCGAATAGAGTGAGATTCCTATAAGTTTTCGAGAGAATCGGTTGACTGGACCTAATATTATAGGCAAAAAACTGATATTTTTGATGCTTTTTCAACGTTTTTTCTTTCTAGCGGGCGGAATATTTAACCGATTTTCGTAAAACTTTGTAAGGACGTGTAAACCGAATAGAGTGAGATTCCTATCAATTTTCGAGCGAATCGGTTGACTGGAACTAGAAATATAGGCCAAAAACTGATATTTTTGATGTCTTTTACAGGTTTTTTCTTTCTAGAGGGCGAAATATATGACCGATTATGATAAAACTTTGTAAGGACGTGTAAACCGAATAGAGTGAGATTCCTATCGATTTTAGAGCGAATCGGTTGACTGGAACTAGATATATAGGCCAAAAACTGATATTTTTGATGTCTTTTCCAGGTTTTTTCTTTCTAGCCGGCGGAATATTAAACGATTTTCATAAAACTTTGTAAGGACGTGTAAACCGAATAGAGTGAGATTCCTATCGATTTTCGAGCGAATTGGTTGACTGGAACTAGAAATATAGGCCAAAAACTGATATTTTTGATGCCATTTCGAGGTTTTTTCTTCTATCGGGCGGAATATTTGACCGATTTTGATAGAACTTTGTAAGGATGTGAAAACCGAATAGAGTGAGATTCCTATCGATTTTCGTGCGAATCGGTTGACTGGAACTAATAATATAGGCCAAAAACTGATATTTTTGATGTCTTTTCCAGGTTTTTTTTTCTAGTGGGCGGAATACTAAACCGATTTTCATAAAACTTTGTAAGGTCTTGTTATCCGAATAGAGTAAGATTCCTATCGATTTTAGAGCGAATCGGTTGACTGGAACTAGATATATAGGCAAAAAACTGATATTTTTGATGCCTTTTCCAGGTTTTTTCTTTCTAGCGGGCGGAATATTTAACCGATTTTCGTAAAACTTTGTAAGGACGTGTAAACCGAATAAGGTGAGATTCCTATCGGTTTTCGAGCGAATCGGTTGACTGGAACTAATATTATAGGAAAAAAACTGATATTTTTGATGCCTTTTCCAGGTTTTTTTTTCTAGTGGGCGGAATATTAAACCGATTTTCATAAAACTTTGTAAGGTCGTGTAAACCGAATAGAGTGAGATTCCTATAAGTTTTCGAGAGAATCGGTTGACTGGAACTAATTTTTATAGGCAAAAACTGATATTTTTGATGCCTTTTCGAGGTTTTTTCTTCTATTGGGCGGAAAATTTGACCGATTTTGATAAAACTTTGTAAGGACGTGAAAACCGAATAGAGTGTGATTCTTATCGATTTTTGAGCCAATCGGTTGACTGGAACTAATATTATAGGAAAAAAACTGATATTTTTGATGCCTTTACCAGGTTTTTCTTTCTAGCGGGCGCAATATTTGACCGATTTTGATAAAAATTTGTAAGGACGTGTAAACCGAATAGAGTGAGATTCCTATCGATTTTCGAGCGAATCGGTTGACTAGAACTAGAAATATAGGCCAAAAACTGTAATTTTTGATGTCTTTTCCAGGTTTTTTTTTCTAGTGGGCGGAATATTAAACCGATTTTCATAAAACTTTGTAAGGTAATGTAATCCGAATAGAGTACGATTCCTATCGATTTTAGAGCGAATCGGTTGACTGGAACTAGATATATAGGCAAAAAACTGATATTTTTGATGCCTTTTCCAGGTTTTTTCTTTCTAGCGGGCGGAATATTTAACCGATTTTCGTAAAACTTTGTAAGGACGTGTAAACCGAATAAGGTGAGATTCCTATCGGTTTTCGAGCGAATCGGTTGACTGGAACTAATATTATAGGAAAAAAACTGATATTTTTGATGCCTTTTCCAGGTTTTTTTTTCTAGTGGGCGGAATATTAAACCGATTTTCATAAAACTTTGTAAGGACGTGAAAACCGAATAGAGTGAGATTCCTATAAGTTTTCGAGAGAATCGGATGACTGGAACTAATTTTTATAGGCAAAAAACTGATATTTTTGATGCCTTTTCGAGGTTTTTTCTTCTATCGGGCGGAAAATTTGACCGATTTTGATAAAACTTTGTAAGGACGTGAAAACCGAATAGAGTGAGATTCCTATCGATTTTCGTGCGAATCGGTTGACTGGAACTAATATTATAGGCCAAAAACTGATATTTTTGATGTCTTTTGCAGGTTTTTTTTTCTAGTGGGCGGAATAATAAACCGATTTTCATAAAACTTTGTAAGGTCATGTAATCCGAATAGGGTACGATTCCTATCGATTTTAGAGCGAATCGGATGACTGGAACTAATTTTTATAGGCAAAAAACTGATATTTTTGATGCCTTTTCGAGGTTTTTTCTTCTATCGGGCGGAAAATTGAACCGATTTTGATAAAACTTTGTAAGGACGTGAAAACCGAATAGAGTGAGATTCCTATCGATTTTCGTGCGAATCGGTTGACTGGAACTAATATTATAGGCAAAAAACTGATATTTTTGATGCCTTTTCCAGGTTTTTTCTTTCTAGCGGAAGGAATAATTAACCGATTTAGGTAAATCTTTGTAAGGACGTGTAAACCGAATAGAGTGAGATTCCTATCGATTTTCGTGCGAATCGGTTGACTGGAACTAATATTATAGGCCAAAAACTGATATTTTTGATGTCTTTTGCAGGCTTTTTCTTTCTAGCGGGCGGAATATTTAACCGATTTTCATAAAACTTTGTAAGGTCGTGTAAACTGAATAGATTGAGATTCCTATCGATTTTAGAGCGAATCGGTTGACTAGAACTAATATTATAGGAAAAAAACTGATATTTTTGATGCCTTTTCCAGGTTTTTCTTTCTAGCGGACGCAATATTTGTCCGATTTTGATAAAATTTTGTAAGGACGTGTAAACCGAATAGAGTGAGATTCCTATCGATTTTCGAGCGAATCAGTTGACTGGAAATAGATATATAGGCCAAAAACTGATATTTTTGATGTCTTTTCCAGGTTTTTTCTTTCTAGCGGGCGGAATATTTAACCGATTTTCATAAAACTTTGTAAGGACGTGTAAACCGAATAGAGTGAGACTCCTATCGATTTTCGAGCGAATCGGTTGACTGGAAGTAATATTATAGGGCAAAAAACTGATATTTTTGATGCCATTTCTAGGTTTTTTCTTTCTAGCGGGCGGAATAAATAACCGATTTTGATAAAACTTTGTAAGGACTTGTAAACCGAATAGAGTGAGGTTCCTATCGATTTTTGAGCCAATCGGTTTACTGGAACTAATATTTTAAGAAAAAAACTGATATTTTTGATGTCATTTCCAGGTTTTTTCTTTCTAGCCGGCGGAATATTAAACGATTTTCATAAAACTTTGTAAGGACGTGTAAACCGAATAGAGTGAGGTTCCTATAAGTTTTTGAGAGAATCCGTTGACTGGAACTAGATATCAAGGCCAAAAACTGTTATTTTTGATGTCTTTTCCAGGTTTTTTCTTTCTAGCCGGCGGAATATTAAACGATTTTCATAAAACTTTGTAAGGACGTGTAAACCGAATAGAGTGAGATTCCTATCGATTTTCGAGCGAATTGGTTGACTGGAACTAGAAATATAGGCCAAAAACTGATATTTTTGATGCCATTTCGAGGTTTTTTCTTCTATTGGGCGGAATATTTGACCGATTTTGATAAAACTTTGTTAGGATGTGAAAACCGAATAGAGTGAGATTCCTATCGATTTTCGTGCGAATCGGTTGACTGGAACTAATATTATAGGCAAAAAACTGATATTTTTGATGCCTTTTCCAGGTTTTTCTTTCTAGCGCCGCAATATTTGACCGATTTTGATAAAACTTTGTGAGGACGTGTGAACCGAATAGAGTGAGATTCCTATCGATTTTCGAGCGAATCGGTTGACTGGAAATAGATATATAGGCCAAAACTGATATTTTTGATGTCTTTTTCAGGTTTTTTCTTTCTAGCAGGCGGAATATTTAACCGATTTTGATAAATCTTTGTAAAGACGTGTAATCCGAATAGAGTGAGATTCCTATCGATTTTCGAGCGAATCGGTTGACTGGAACTAATAATATAGGCCAAAAACTGATATTTTTGATGTCTTTTCCAGGTTTTTTTTTCTAGTGGGCAGAATATTAAACCGATTTTCATAAAACTTTATAAGGTCATGTAATCCGAATAGAGTAAGATTCCTATCGATTTTAGAGCGAATCGGTTGACTGGAACTAATATTATAGGAAAAAAACTGATATTTTTGATGCCTTTTCCAGGTTTTTTTTTCTAGTGGGCGGAATATTAAACCGATTTTCATAAAACTTTGTAAGGTCGTGTAAACCGAATAGAGTGAGATTCCTATAAGTTTTCGAGAGAATCGGTTGACTGGAACTAATATTATAGGCAAAAAACTGATATTTTTGATGCTTTTTCCACGTTTTTTCTTTCTAGCGGGCGGAATATTTAACCGATTTTCGTAAAACTTTGTAAGGACGTGTAAACCGAATAGAGTGAGATTCCTATCAATTTTCGAGCGAATCGGTTGACTGGAACTAGAAATATAGGCCAAAAACTGATATTTTTGATGTCTTTTACAGGTTTTTTCTTTCTAGAGGGCGAAATATATGACCGATTATGATAAAACTTTGTAAGGACGTGTAAACCGAATAGAGTGAGATTCTTATCGATTTTCGAGCGAATCGGTTGACTGGAAATAGATAGATAGGCCAAAAACTGATATTTTTGATGTCTTTTCCAGGTTTTTTCTTTCTAGCGGGCGGAATATTAAACGATTTTCATAAAACTTTGTAAGGACGTGTAAACCGAATAGAGTGAGGTTCCTATCGATTTTCGAGCGAATCGGTTGACTGGAAATAGATAGATAGGCCAAAAACTGATATTTTTGATGCCTTTTCCAGGTTTTTCTTTCTAGCGCCGCAATATTTGACCGATTTTGATAAAACTTTGTGAGGACGTGTGAACCGAATAGAGTGAGATTCCTATCGATTTTCGAGCGAATCGGTTGACTGGAAATAGATATATAGGCCAAAACTGATATTTTTGATGTCTTTTTCAGGTTTTTTCTTTCTAGAGGGCGAAATATTTGACCGATTATGATAAACCTTTGTAAGGACGTGTAAACCGAATAGAGTGAGATTCCTATCGATTTTCGAGCGAATCGGTTGACTGGAAATAGATAGATAGGCCAAAATCTGATATTTTTGATGTCTTTTCCAGGTTTTTTCTTTCTAGCGGGCGGAATATTAAACGATTTTCATAAAACTTTGTAAGGACGTGTAAACCGAATAGAGTGAGGTTCCTATCGATTTTAGAGCGAATCGGTTGACTGGAACTAGATATATAGGCCAAAAACTGATATTTTTGATGTCTTTTCCAGGTTTTTTCTTTCTAGCCGGCGGAATATTAAACGATTTTCATAAAACTTTGTAAGGACGTGTAAACCGAATAGAGTGAGGTTCCTATAAGTTTTTGAGAGAATCGGTTGACTGGAACTAGATATATAGGCCAAAAACTGTTATTTTTGATGTCTTTTCCAGGTTTTTTCTTTCTAGCCGGCGGAATATTAAACGATTTTCATAAAACTTTGTAAGGACGTGTAAACCGAATAGAGTGAGATTCCTATCGATTTTCGAGCGAATTGGTTGACTGGAACTAGAAATATAGGCCAAAAACTGATATTTTTGATGCCATTTCGAGGTTTTTTCTTCTATCGGGCGGAATATTTGACCGATTTTGATAAAACTTTGTTAGGATGTGAAAACCGAATAGAGTGAGATTCCTATCGATTTTCGTGCGAATCGATTGACTGGAACTAATATTATAGGCAAAAAACTGATATTTTTGATGCCTTTTCCAGGTTTTTCTTTCTAGCGCCGCAATATTTGACCGATTTTGATAAAACTTTGTGAGGACGTGTGAACCGAATAGAGTGAGATTCCTATCGATTTTCGAGCGAATCGGTTGACTGGAAATAGATATATAGGCCAAAACTGATATTTTTGATGTCTTTTTCAGGTTTTTTCTTTCTAGCAGGCGGAATATTTAACCGATTTTGATAAATCATTGTAAAGACGTGTAATCCGAATAGAGTGAGATTCCTATCGATTTTCGAGCGAATCGGTTGACTGGAACTAATAATATAGGCCAAAAACGGATATTTTTGATGTCTTTTCCAGGTTTTTTTTTCTAGTGGGCAGAATATTAAACCGATTTTCATAAAACTTTGTAAGGTCGTATAAACCGAATAGAGTGAGATTCCTATAAGTTTTCGAGAGAATCGGTTGACTGGAACTAATATTATAGGCAAAAAACTGATATTTTTGATGCTTTTTCCACGTTTTTTCTTTCTAGCGGGCGGAATATTTAACCGATTTTCGTAAAACTTTGTAAGGACGTGTAAACCGAATAGAGTGAGATTCCTATCAATTTTCGAGCGAATCGGTTGACTGGAACTAGAAATATAGGGCAAAAACTGATATTTTTGATGTCTTTTACAGGTTTTTTCTTTCTAGAGGGCGAAATATATGACCGATTATGATAAAACTTTGTAAGGACGTGTAAACAGAATAGAGTGAGATTCCTATCGATTTTCGAGCGAATCGGTTGACTGGAAATAGATAGATAGGCCAAAAACTGATATTTTTGATGACTTTTCCAGGTTTTTACTTTCTAGCGGGCGGAATATTAAACGATTTTCATAAAACTTTGTAAGGACGTGTAAACCGAATAGAGTGAGGTTCCTATCGATTTTAGAGCGAATCGGTTGACTGGAACTAGATATATAGGCCAAAAACTGATATTTTTGATGTCTTTTCCAGGTTTTTTTTTTCTAGCCGGCGGAATATTAAACGATTT
This sequence comes from Lycorma delicatula, assembly GCF_047948215.1. Lineage (NCBI taxonomy): Eukaryota > Metazoa > Arthropoda > Insecta > Hemiptera > Fulgoridae > Lycorma > Lycorma delicatula. The sequence goes on from NC_134455.1 coordinate 289,440,171, forward strand.
TCATAAAACTTTGTAAGGACGTGTAAACCGAATAGAGTGAGATTCCTATCGATTTTCGAGCGAATTGGTTGACAGGAACTAGAAATATAGGCCAAAAACTGATATTTTTGATGCCATTTCGAGGTTTTTTCTTCTATCGGGCGGAATATTTGACCGATTTTGATAAAACTTTGTAAGGATGTGAAAACCGAATAGAGTGAGATTCCTATCGATTTTCGTGCGAATCGGTTGACTGGAACTAATAATATAGGCCAAAAACTGATATTTTTGATGTCTTTTCCAGGTTTTTTTTCTAGTGGGCGGAATAATAAACCGATTTTCATAAAACTTTGTAAGGTCATGTTATCCGAATAGAGTAAGATTCCTATCGATTTTAGAGCGAATCGGTTGACTGGAACTAGATATATAGGCAAAAAACTGATATTTTTGATGCCTTTTCCAGGTTTTTTCTTTCTAGCGGGCGGAATATTTAACCGATTTTCGTAAAACTTTGTAAGGACGTGTAAACCGAATAAGGTGAGATTCCTATCGGTTTTCGAGCGAATCGGTTGACTGGAACTAATATTATAGGAAAAAAACTGATATTTTTGATGCCTTTTCCAGGTTTTTTTTTCTAGTGGGCGGAATATTAAACCGATTTTCATAAAACTTTGTAAGGTCGTGTAAACCGAATAGAGTGAGATTCCTATAAGTTTTCGAGAGAATCGGTTGACTGGAACTAATTTTTATAGGCAAAAACTGATATTTTTGATGCCTTTTCGAGGTTTTTTCTTCTATTGGGCGGAAAATTTGACCGATTTTGATAAAACTTTGTAAGGACGTGAAAACCGAATAGAGTGTGATTCTTATCGATTTTTGAGCCAATCGGTTGACTGGAACTAATATTATAGGAAAAAAACTGATATTTTTGATGCCTTTTCCAGGTTTTTCTTTCTAGCGGGGGCAATATTTGACCGATTTTGATAAAACTTTGTAAGGACGTGTAAACCGAATAGAGTGAGATTCCTATCGATTTTCGAGCAAATCGGTTGACTGGAACTAGAAATATAGGCCAAAAACTGTAATTTTTGATGTCTTTTCCAGGTTTTTTTTTCTAGTGGGCGGAATATTTAACCGATTTTCATAAAACTTTGTAATGTCATGTAATCCGAATAGAGTACGATTCCTATCGATTTTAGAGCGAATCGGTTGACTGGAACTAGATATATAGGCAAAAAACTGATATTTTTGATGCCTTTTCCAGGTTTTTTCTTTCTAGCGGGCGGAATATTTAACCGATTTTCGTAAAACTTTGTAAGGACGTGTAAACCGAATAAGGTGAGATTCCTATCGGTTTTCGAGCGAATCGGTTGACTGGAACTAATATTATAGGCAAAAAACTGATATTTTTGATGCTTTTTCCACGTTTTTTCTTTCTAGCGGGCGGAATATTTAACCGATTTTCGTAAAACTTTGTAAGGACGTGTAAACCGAATAGAGTGAGATTCCTATCAATTTTCGAGCGAATCGGTTGACTGGAACTAGAAATATAGGCCAAAAACTGATATTTTTGATGTCTTTTACAGGTTTTTTCTTTCTAGAGGGCGAAATATATGACCGATTATGATAAAACTTTGTAAGGACGTGTAAACCGAATAGAGTGAGATTCCTATCGATTTTCGAGCGAATCGGTTGACTGGAAATAGATAGATAGGCCAAAAACTGATATTTTTGATGTCTTTTCCAGGTTTTTTCTTTCTAGCGGGCGGAATATTAAACGATTTTCATAAAACTTTGTAAGGACGTGTAAACCGAATAGAGTGAGGTTCCTATCGATTTTCGAGCGAATCGGTTGACTGGAAATAGATAGATAGGCCAAAAACTGATATTTTTGATGCCTTTTCCAGGTTTTTCTTTCTAGCGCCGCAATATTTGACCGATTTTGATAAAACTTTGTGAGGACGTGTGAACCGAATAGAGTGAGATTCCTATCGATTTTCGAGCGAATCGGTTGACTGGAAATAGATATATAGGCCAAAACTGATATTTTTGATGTCTTTTTCAGGTTTTTTCTTTCTAGAGGGCGAAATATTTGACCGATTATGATAAACCTTTGTAAGGACGTGTAAACCGAATAGAGTGAGATTCCTATCGATTTTCGAGCGAATCGGTTGACTGGAAATAGATAGATAGGCCAAAAACTGATATTTTTGATGTCTTTTCCAGGTTTTTTCTTTCTAGCGGGCGGAATATTAAACGATTTTCATAAAACTTTGTAAGGACGTGTAAACCGAATAGAGTGAGGTTCCTATCGATTTTAGAGCGAATCGGTTGACTGGAACTAGATATATAGGCCAAAAACTGATATTTTTGATGTCTTTTCCAGGTTTTTTCTTTCTAGCCGGCGGAATATTAAACGATTTTCATAAAACTTTGTAAGGACGTGTAAACCGAATAGAGTGAGGTTCCTATAAGTTTTTGAGAGAATCGGTTGACTGGAACTAGATATATAGGCCAAAAACTGTTATTTTTGATGTCTTTTCCAGGTTTTTTCTTTCTAGCCGGCGGAATATTAAACGATTTTCATAAAACTTTGTAAGGACGTGTAAACCGAATAGAGTGAGATTCCTATCGATTTTCGAGCGAATTGGTTGACTGGAACTAGAAATATAGGCCAAAAACTGATATTTTTGATGCCATTTCGAGGTTTTTTCTTCTATCGGGCGGAATATTTGACCGATTTTGATAAAACTTTGTTAGGATGTGAAAACCGAATAGAGTGAGATTCCTATCGATTTTCGTGCGAATCGGTTGACTGGAACTAATATTATAGGCAAAAAACTGATATTTTTGATGCCTTTTCCAGGTTTTTCTTTCTAGCGCCGCAATATTTGACCGATTTTGATAAAACTTTGTGAGGACGTGTGAACCGAATAGAGTGAGATTCCTATCGATTTTCGAGCGAATCGGTTGACTGGAAATAGATATATAGGCCAAAACTGATATTTTTGATGTCTTTTTCAGGTTTTTTCTTTCTAGCAGGCGGAATATTTAACCGATTTTGATAAATCATTGTAAAGACGTGTAATCCGAATAGAGTGAGATTCCTATCGATTTTCGAGCGAATCGGTTGACTGGAACTAATAATATAGGCCAAAAACGGATATTTTTGATGTCTTTTCCAGGTTTTTTTTTCTAGTGGGCAGAATATTAAACCGATTTTCATAAAACTTTGTAAGGTCGTATAAACCGAATAGAGTGAGATTCCTATAAGTTTTCGAGAGAATCGGTTGACTGGAACTAATATTATAGGCAAAAAACTGATATTTTTGATGCTTTTTCCACGTTTTTTCTTTCTAGCGGGCGGAATATTTAACCGATTTTCGTAAAACTTTGTAAGGACGTGTAAACCGAATAGAGTGAGATTCCTATCAATTTTCGAGCGAATCGGTTGACTGGAACTAGAAATATAGGGCAAAAACTGATATTTTTGATGTCTTTTACAGGTTTTTTCTTTCTAGAGGGCGAAATATATGACCGATTATGATAAAACTTTGTAAGGACGTGTAAACCGAATAGAGTGAGATTCCTATCGATTTTCGAGCGAATCGGTTGACTGGAAATAGATAGATAGGCCAAAAACTGATATTTTTGATGACTTTTCCAGGTTTTTACTTTCTAGCGGGCGGAATATTAAACGATTTTCATAAAACTTTGTAAGGACGTGTAAACCGAATAGAGTGAGGTTCCTATCGATTTTAGAGCGAATCGGTTGACTGGAACTAGATATATAGGCCAAAAACTGATATTTTTGATGTCTTTTCCAGGTTTTTTTTTTCTAGCCGGCGGAATATTAAACGATTTTCATAAAACTTTGTAAGGACGTGTAAACCGAATAGAGTGAGATTCCTATCGATTTTCGAGCGAATTGGTTGACAGGAACTAGAAATATAGGCCAAAAACTGATATTTTTGATGCCATTTCGAGGTTTTTTCTTCTATCGGGCGGAATATTTGACCGATTTTGATAAAACTTTGTAAGGATGTGAAAACCGAATAGAGTGAGATTCCTATCGATTTTCGTGCGAATCGGTTGACTGGAACTAATAATATAGGCCAAAAACTGATATTTTTGATGTCTTTTCCAGGTTTTTTTTCTAGTGGGCGGAATAATAAACCGATTTTCATAAAACTTTGTAAGGTCATGTTATCCGAATAGAGTAAGATTCCTATCGATTTTAGAGCGAATCGGTTGACTGGAACTAGATATATAGGCAAAAAACTGATATTTTTGATGCCTTTTCCAGGTTTTTTCTTTCTAGCGGGCGGAATATTTAACCGATTTTCGTAAAACTTTGTAAGGACGTGTAAACCGAATAAGGTGAGATTCCTATCGGTTTTCGAGCGAATCGGTTGACTGGAACTAATATTATAGGAAAAAAACTGATATTTTTGATGCCTTTTCCAGGTTTTTTTTTCTAGTGGGCGGAATATTAAACCGATTTTCATAAAACTTTGTAAGGTCGTGTAAACCGAATAGAGTGAGATTCCTATAAGTTTTCGAGAGAATCGGTTGACTGGAACTAATTTTTATAGGCAAAAACTGATATTTTTGATGCCTTTTCGAGGTTTTTTCTTCTATTGGGCGGAAAATTTGACCGATTTTGATAAAACTTTGTAAGGACGTGAAAACCGAATAGAGTGTGATTCTTATCGATTTTTGAGCCAATCGGTTGACTGGAACTAATATTATAGGAAAAAAACTGATATTTTTGATGCCTTTTCCAGGTTTTTCTTTCTAGCGGGCGCAATATTTGACCGATTTTGATAAAACTTTGTAAGGACGTGTAAACCGAATAGAGTGAGATTCCTATCGATTTTCGAGCAAATCGGTTGACTGGAACTAGAAATATAGGCCAAAAACTGTAATTTTTGATGTCTTTTCCAGGTTTTTTTTTCTAGTGGGCGGAATATTTAACCGATTTTCATAAAACTTTGTAAGGTCATGTAATCCGAATAGAGTACGATTCCTATCGATTTTAGAGCGAATCGGTTGACTGGAACTAGATATATAGGCAAAAAACTGATATTTTTGATGCCTTTTCCAGGTTTTTTCTTTCTAGCGGGCGGAATATTTAACCGATTTTCGTAAAACTTTGTAAGGACGTGTAAACCGAATAAGGTGAGATTCCTATCGGTTTTCGAGCGAATCGGTTGACTGGAACTAATATTATAGGCAAAAAACTGATATTTTTGATGCTTTTTCCACGTTTTTTCTTTCTAGCGGGCGGAATATTTAACCGATTTTCGTAAAACTTTGTAAGGACGTGTAAACCGAATAGAGTGAGATTCCTATCAATTTTCGAGCGAATCGGTTGACTGGAACTAGAAATATAGGCCAAAAACTGATATTTTTGATGTCTTTTACAGGTTTTTTCTTTCTAGAGGGCGAAATATATGACCGATTATGATAAAACTTTGTAAGGACGTGTAAACCGAATAGAGTGAGATTCCTATCGATTTTCGAGCGAATCGGTTGACTGGAAATAGATAGATAGGCCAAAAACTGATATTTTTGATGTCTTTTCCAGGTTTTTTCTTTCTAGCGGGCGGAATATTAAACGATTTTCATAAAACTTTGTAAGGACGTGTAAACCGAATAGAGTGAGGTTCCTATCGATTTTCGAGCGAATCGGTTGACTGGAAATAGATAGATAGGCCAAAAACTGATATTTTTGATGCCTTTTCCAGGTTTTTCTTTCTAGCGCCGCAATATTTGACCGATTTTGATAAAACTTTGTGAGGACGTGTGAACCGAATAGAGTGAGATTCCTATCGATTTTCGAGCGAATCGGTTGACTGGAAATAGATATATAGGCCAAAACTGATATTTTTGATGTCTTTTTCAGGTTTTTTCTTTCTAGAGGGCGAAATATTTGACCGATTATGATAAACCTTTGTAAGGACGTGTAAACCGAATAGAGTGAGATTCCTATCGATTTTCGAGCGAATCGGTTGACTGGAAATAGATAGATAGGCCAAAAACTGATATTTTTGATGTCTTTTCCAGGTTTTTTCTTTCTAGCGGGCGGAATATTAAACGATTTTCATAAAACTTTGTAAGGACGTGTAAACCGAATAGAGTGAGGTTCCTATCGATTTTAGAGCGAATCGGTTGACTGGAACTAGATATATAGGCCAAAAACTGATATTTTTGATGTCTTTTCCAGGTTTTTTCTTTCTAGCCGGCGGAATATTAAACGATTTTCATAAAACTTTGTAAGGACGTGTAAACCGAATAGAGTGAGGTTCCTATAAGTTTTTGAGAGAATCGGTTGACTGGAACTAGATATATAGGCCAAAAACTGTTATTTTTGATGTCTTTTCCAGGTTTTTTCTTTCTAGCCGGCGGAATATTAAACGATTTTCATAAAACTTTGTAAGGACGTGTAAACCGAATAGAGTGAGATTCCTATCGATTTTCGAGCGAATTGGTTGACTGGAACTAGAAATATAGGCCAAAAACTGATATTTTTGATGCCATTTCGAGGTTTTTTCTTCTATCGGGCGGAATATTTGACCGATTTTGATAAAACTTTGTTAGGATGTGAAAACCGAATAGAGTGAGATTCCTATCGATTTTCGTGCGAATCGGTTGACTGGAACTAATATTATAGGCAAAAAACTGATATTTTTGATGCCTTTTCCAGGTTTTTCTTTCTAGCGCCGCAATATTTGACCGATTTTGATAAAACTTTGTGAGGACGTGTGAACCGAATAGAGTGAGATTCCTATCGATTTTCGAGCGAATCGGTTGACTGGAAATAGATATATAGGCCAAAACTGATATTTTTGATGTCTTTTTCAGGTTTTTTCTTTCTAGCAGGCGGAATATTTAACCGATTTTGATAAATCTTTGTAAAGACGTGTAATCCGAATAGAGTGAGATTCCTATCGATTTTCGAGCGAATCGGTTGACTGGAACTAATAATATAGGCCAAAAACTGATATTTTTGATGTCTTTTCCAGGTTTTTTTTTCTAGTGGGCAGAATATTAAACCGATTTTCATAAAACTTTGTAAGGTCGTGTAAACCGAATAGAGTGAGATTCCTATAAGTTTTCGAGAGAATCGGTTGACTGGAACTAATATTATAGGCAAAAAACTGATATTTTTGATGCTTTTTCCACGTTTTTTCTTTCTAGCGGGCGGAATATTTAACCGATTTTCGTAAAACTTTGTAAGGACGTGTAAACCGAATAGAGTGAGATTCCTATCAATTTTCGAGCGAATCGGTTGACTGGAACTAGAAATATAGGGCAAAAACTGATATTTTTGATGTCTTTTACAGGTTTTTTCTTTCTAGAGGGCGAAATATATGACCGATTATGATAAAACTTTGTAAGGACGTGTAAACCGAATAGAGTGAGATTCCTATCGATTTTCGAGCGAATCGGTTGACTGGAAATAGATAGATAGGCCAAAAACTGATATTTTTGATGTCTTTTCCAGGTTTTTTCTTTCTAGCGGGCGGAATATTAAACGATTTTCATAAAACTTTGTAAGGACGTGTAAACCGAATAGAGTGAGGTTCCTATAGATTTTAGAGCGAATCGGTTGACTGGAACTAGATATATAGGCCAAAAACTGATATTTTTGATGTCTTTTCCAGGTTTTTTTTTCTAGTGGGCGGAATACTAAACCGATTTTCATAAAACTTTGTAAGGTCTTGTTATCCGAATAGAGTAAGATTCCTATCGATTTTAGAGCGAATCGGTTGACTGGAACTAGATATATAGGCAAAAAACTGATATTTTTGATGCCTTTTCCAGGTTTTTTCTTTCTAGCGGGCGGAATATTTAACCGATTTTCGTAAAACTTTGTAAGGACGTGTAAACCGAATAAGGTGAGATTCCTATCGGTTTTCGAGCGAATCGGTTGACTGGAACTAATATTATAGGAAAAAAACTGATATTTTTGATGCCTTTTCCAGGTTTTTTTTTCTAGTGGGCGGAATATTAAACCGATTTTCATAAAACTTTGTAAGGTCGTGTAAACCGAATAGAGTGAGATTCCTATAAGTTTTCGAGAGAATCGGTTGACTGGAACTAATTTTTATAGGCAAAAACTGATATTTTTGATGCCTTTTCGAGGTTTTTTCTTCTATTGGGCGGAAAATTTGACCGATTTTGATAAAACTTTGTAAGGACGTGAAAACCGAATAGAGTGTGATTCTTATCGATTTTTGAGCCAATCGGTTGACTGGAACTAATATTATAGGAAAAAAACTGATATTTTTGATGCCTTTTCCAGGTTTTTCTTTCTAGCGGGCGCAATATTTGACCGATTTTGATAAAAATTTGTAAGGACGTGTAAACCGAATAGAGTGAGATTCCTATCGATTTTCGAGCGAATCGGTTGACTAGAACTAGAAATATAGGCCAAAAACTGTAATTTTTGATGTCTTTTCCAGGTTTTTTTTTCTAGTGGGCGGAATATTAAACCGATTTTCATAAAACTTTGTAAGGTAATGTAATCCGAATAGAGTACGATTCCTATCGATTTTAGAGCGAATCGGTTGACTGGAACTAGATATATAGGCAAAAAACTGATATTTTTGATGCCTTTTCCAGGTTTTTTCTTTCTAGCGGGCGGAATATTTAACCGATTTTCGTAAAACTTTGTAAGGACGTGTAAACCGAATAAGGTGAGATTCCTATCGGTTTTCGAGCGAATCGGTTGACTGGAACTAATATTATAGGAAAAAAACTGATATTTTTGATGCCTTTTCCAGGTTTTTTTTTCTAGTGGGCAGAATATTAAACCGATTTTCATAAAACTTTGTAAGGACGTGAAAACCGAATAGAGTGAGATTCCTATAAGTTTTCGAGAGAATCGGATGACTGGAACTAATTTTTATAGGCAAAAAACTGATATTTTTGATGCCTTTTCGAGGTTTTTTCTTCTATCGGGCGGAAAATTTGACCGATTTTGATAAAACTTTGTAAGGACGTGAAAACCGAATAGAGTGAGATTCCTATCGATTTTCGTGCGAATCGGTTGACTGGAACTAATATTATAGGCCAAAAACTGATATTTTTGATGTCTTTTGCAGGTTTTTTTTTCTAGTGGGCGGAATAATAAACCGATTTTCATAAAACTTTGTAAGGTCATGTAATCCGAATAGGGTACGATTCCTATCGATTTTAGAGCGAATCGGATGACTGGAACTAATTTTTATAGGCAAAAAACTGATATTTTTGATGCCTTTTCGAGGTTTTTTCTTCTATCGGGCGGAAAATTGAACCGATTTTGATAAAACTTTGTAAGGACGTGAAAACCGAATAGAGTGAGATTCCTATCGATTTTCGTGCGAATCGGTTGACTGGAACTAATATTATAGGCAAAAAACTGATATTTTTGATGCCTTTTCCAGGTTTTTTCTTTCTAGCGGAAGGAATAATTAACCGATTTAGGTAAATCTTTGTAAGGACGTGTAAACCGAATAGAGTGAGATTCCTATCGATTTTCGTGCGAATCGGTTGACTGGAACTAATATTATAGGCCAAAAACTGATATTTTTGATGTCTTTTGCAGGCTTTTTCTTTCTAGCGGGCGGAATATTTAACCGATTTTCATAAAACTTTGTAAGGTCGTGTAAACTGAATAGATTGAGATTCCTATCGATTTTAGAGCGAATCGGTTGACTAGAACTAATATTATAGGAAAAAAACTGATATTTTTGATGCCTTTTCCAGGTTTTTCTTTCTAGCGGACGCAATATTTGTCCGATTTTGATAAAATTTTGTAAGGACGTGTAAACCGAATAGAGTGAGATTCCTATCGATTTTCGAGCGAATCAGTTGACTGGAAATAGATATATAGGCCAAAAACTGATATTTTTGATGTCTTTTCCAGGTTTTTTCTTTCTAGCGGGCGGAATATTTAACCGATTTTCATAAAACTTTGTAAGGACGTGTAAACCGAATAGAGTGAGACTCCTATCGATTTTCGAGCGAATCGGTTGACTGGAAGTAATATTATAGGGCAAAAAACTGATATTTTTGATGCCATTTCTAGGTTTTTTCTTTCTAGCGGGCGGAATAAATAACCGATTTTGATAAAACTTTGTAAGGACTTGTAAACCGAATAGAGTGAGGTTCCTATCGATTTTTGAGCCAATCGGTTGACTGGAACTAATATTTTAAGAAAAAAACTGATATTTTTGATGTCATTTCCAGGTTTTTTCTTTCTAGCGGGCGGAATATTAAACCGATTTTGATAAAACTTTGTAAGGACGTGTAAACCGAATAGAGGGAGATTCCTATCGATTTTCGAGCGAATCGGTTGACTGGAACTAGAAATATAGACCAAAAACTGATATTTTTGAAGTCTTTTCCAGGTTTTTTTTTCTAGTGGGCGGAATATTAAACCGATTATCATAAAACTTTGTAAGGTCGTGTAAACCGAATAGAGTGAGATTCCTATCGATTTTCGTGCGAATCGGTTGACTGGAACTAATATTATAGGCAAAAAACTGATATTTTTGATGCCTTTTCCACGTTTTTTCTTTCTAGCGGGCGGAATATTTAACCGATTTTCGTAAAACTTTGTAAGGACGTGTAAACCGAATAGAGTGAGATTCCTATCAATTTTCGAGCGAATCGGTTGACTGGAACTAGAAATATAGGCCAAAAACTGATATTTTTGATGTCTTTTACAGGTTTTTTCTTTCTAGAGGGCGAAATATATGACCGATTATGATAAAACTTTGTAAGGACGTGTAAACCGAATAGAGTGAGATTCCTATCGATTTTCGAGCGAATCGGTTGACTGGAAATAGATAGATAGGCCAAAAACTGATATTTTTGATGACTTTTCCAGGTTTTTTCTTTCTAGCGGGCGGAATATTAAACGATTTTCATAAAACTTTGTAAGGACGTGTAAACCGAATAGAGTGAGGTTCCTATCGATTTTAGAGCGAATCGGTTGACTGGAACTAGATATATAGGCCAAAAACTGATATTTTTGATGTCTTTTCCAGGTTTTTTCTTTCTAGCCGGCGGAATATTAAACGATTTTCATAAAACTTTGTAATGACGTGTAAACCGAATAGAGTGAGATTCCTATCGATTTTCGAGCGAATCGGTTGACTGGAACTAGAAATATAGGCAAAAAACTGATATATTTGATGCCTTTTCCAGGTTTTTCTTTCTAGCGCCGCAATATTTGACCGATTTTGATAAAACTTTGTGAGGACGTGTGAACCGCATAGAGTGACATTCCTATCGATTTTCGAGCGAATCGGTTGACTGGATATAGATATATAGGCCAAAACTGATATTTTTAATGCCATTTGTAGGTTTTTTATTCTAGCGGGCGGAATAATTAACCGATTTTGATAAAACTTTGTAAGGACGTGTAAACCGAATAGAGTGTGATTCTTATCGATTTTTGAGCCAATCGGTAGACTGGAACTAATATTATAGGAAAAAAACTGATATTTTTGATGCCTTTTCCAGGTTTTTCTTTCTAGCGGGCGCAATATTTGACCGATTTTGATAAAACTTTGTAAGGACGTGTAAACCGAATCGAGTGAGATTCCTATCGATTTTCGAGCGCATCGGTTGACTGGAACTAGAAATATAGGCCAAAAACTGATATTTTTGATGTCTTTTCCAGGTTTTTTTTTCTAGTGGGCGGAATATTAAACCGATTTTCATAAAACTTTGTAAGGTCATGTAATCCGAATAGGGTACGATTCCTATCGATTTTAGAGCGAATCGGTTGACTGGAACTAGATATATAGGCAAAAAACTGATATTTTTGATGCCTTTTCCAGGTTTTTTTTTCTAGTGGGCGGAATATTAAACCGATTTTCATAAAACTTTGTAAGGTCGTGTAAACCGAATAGAGTGAGATTCCTATAAGTTTTCGAGAGAATCGGTTGACTGGACCTAATATTATAGGCAAAAAACTGATATTTTTGATGCTTTTTCAACGTTTTTTCTTTCTAGCGGGCGGAATATTTAACCGATTTTCGTAAAACTTTGTAAGGACGTGTAAACCGAATAGAGTGAGATTCCTATCAATTTTCGAGCGAATCGGTTGACTGGAACTAGAAATATAGGCCAAAAACTGATATTTTTGATGTCTTTTACAGGTTTTTTCTTTCTAGAGGGCGAAATATATGACCGATTATGATAAAACTTTGTAAGGACGTGTAAACCGAATAGAGTGAGATTCCTATCGATTTTAGAGCGAATCGGTTGACTGGAACTAGATATATAGGCCAAAAACTGATATTTTTGATGTCTTTTCCAGGTTTTTTCTTTCTAGCCGGCGGAATATTAAACGATTTTCATAAAACTTTGTAAGGACGTGTAAACCGAATAGAGTGAGATTCCTATCGATTTTCGAGCGAATTGGTTGACTGGAACTAGAAATATAGGCCAAAAACTGATATTTTTGATGCCATTTCGAGGTTTTTTCTTCTATCGGGCGGAATATTTGACCGATTTTGATAGAACTTTGTAAGGATGTGAAAACCGAATAGAGTGAGATTCCTATCGATTTTCGTGCGAATCGGTTGACTGGAACTAATAATATAGGCCAAAAACTGATATTTTTGATGTCTTTTCCAGGTTTTTTTTTCTAGTGGGCGGAATACTAAACCGATTTTCATAAAACTTTGTAAGGTCTTGTTATCCGAATAGAGTAAGATTCCTATCGATTTTAGAGCGAATCGGTTGACTGGAACTAGATATATAGGCAAAAAACTGATATTTTTGATGCCTTTTCCAGGTTTTTTCTTTCTAGCGGGCGGAATATTTAACCGATTTTCGTAAAACTTTGTAAGGACGTGTAAACCGAATAAGGTGAGATTCCTATCGGTTTTCGAGCGAATCGGTTGACTGGAACTAATATTATAGGAAAAAAACTGATATTTTTGATGCCTTTTCCAGGTTTTTTTTTCTAGTGGGCGGAATATTAAACCGATTTTCATAAAACTTTGTAAGGTCGTGTAAACCGAATAGAGTGAGATTCCTATAAGTTTTCGAGAGAATCGGTTGACTGGAACTAATTTTTATAGGCAAAAAACTGATATTTTTGATGCTTTTTCCACGTTTTTTCTTTCTAGCGGGCGGAATATTTAACCGATTTTCGTAAAACTTTGTAAGGACGTGTAAACCGAATAGAGTGAGATTCCTATCAATTTTCGAGCGAATCGGTTGACTGGAACTAGAAATATAGGGCAAAAACTGATATTTTTGATGTCTTTTACAGGTTTTTTCTTTCTAGAGGGCGAAATATATGACCGATTATGATAAAACTTTGTAAGGACGTGTAAACCGAATAGAGTGAGATTCCTATCGATTTTCGAGCGAATCGGTTGACTGGAAATAGATAGATAGGCCAAAAACTGATATTTTTGATGTCTTTTCCAGGTTTTTTCTTTCTAGCGGGCGGAATATTAAACGATTTTCATAAAACTTTGTAAGGACGTGTAAACCGAATAGAGTGAGGTTCCTATAGATTTTAGAGCGAATCGGTTGACTGGAACTAGATATATAGGCCAAAAACTGATATTTTTGATGTCTTTTCCAGGTTTTTTTTTCTAGTGGGCGGAATACTAAACCGATTTTCATAAAACTTTGTAAGGTCTTGTTATCCGAATAGAGTAAGATTCCTATCGATTTTAGAGCGAATCGGTTGACTGGAACTAGATATATAGGCAAAAAACTGATATTTTTGATGCCTTTTCCAGGTTTTTTCTTTCTAGCGGGCGGAATATTTAACCGATTTTCGTAAAACTTTGTAAGGACGTGTAAACCGAATAAGGTGAGATTCCTATCGGTTTTCGAGCGAATCGGTTGACTGGAACTAATATTATAGGAAAAAAACTGATATTTTTGATGCCTTTTCCAGGTTTTTTTTTCTAGTGGGCGGAATATTAAACCGATTTTCATAAAACTTTGTAAGGTCGTGTAAACCGAATAGAGTGAGATTCCTATAAGTTTTCGAGAGAATCGGTTGACTGGAACTAATTTTTATAGGCAAAAACTGATATTTTTGATGCCTTTTCGAGGTTTTTTCTTCTATTGGGCGGAAAATTTGACCGATTTTGATAAAACTTTGTAAGGACGTGAAAACCGAATAGAGTGTGATTCTTATCGATTTTTGAGCCAATCGGTTGACTGGAACTAATATTATAGGAAAAAAACTGATATTTTTGATGCCTTTTCCAGGTTTTTCTTTCTAGCGGGCGCAATATTTGACCGATTTTGATAAAAATTTGTAAGGACGTGTAAACCGAATAGAGTGAGATTCCTATCGATTTTCGAGCGAATCGGTTGACTAGAACTAGAAATATAGGCCAAAAACTGTAATTTTTGATGTCTTTTCCAGGTTTTTTTTTCTAGTGGGCGGAATATTAAACCGATTTTCATAAAACTTTGTAAGGTAATGTAATCCGAATAGAGTACGATTCCTATCGATTTTAGAGCGAATCGGTTGACTGGAACTAGATATATAGGCAAAAAACTGATATTTTTGATGCCTTTTCCAGGTTTTTTCTTTCTAGCGGGCGGAATATTTAACCGATTTTCGTAAAACTTTGTAAGGACGTGTAAACCGAATAAGGTGAGATTCCTATCGGTTTTCGAGCGAATCGGTTGACTGGAACTAATATTATAGGAAAAAAACTGATATTTTTGATGCCTTTTCCAGGTTTTTTTTTCTAGTGGGCAGAATATTAAACCGATTTTCATAAAACTTTGTAAGGACGTGAAAACCGAATAGAGTGAGATTCCTATAAGTTTTCGAGAGAATCGGATGACTGGAACTAATTTTTATAGGCAAAAAACTGATATTTTTGATGCCTTTTCGAGGTTTTTTCTTCTATCGGGCGGAAAATTTGACCGATTTTGATAAAACTTTGTAAGGACGTGAAAACCGAATAGAGTGAGATTCCTATCGATTTTCGTGCGAATCGGTTGACTGGAACTAATATTATAGGCCAAAAACTGATATTTTTGATGTCTTTTGCAGGTTTTTTTTTCTAGTGGGCGGAATAATAAACCGATTTTCATAAAACTTTGTAAGGTCATGTAATCCGAATAGGGTACGATTCCTATCGATTTTAGAGCGAATCGGATGACTGGAACTAATTTTTATAGGCAAAAAACTGATATTTTTGATGCCTTTTCGAGGTTTTTTCTTCTATCGGGCGGAAAATTGAACCGATTTTGATAAAACTTTGTAAGGACGTGAAAACCGAATAGAGTGAGATTCCTATCGATTTTCGTGCGAATCGGTTGACTGGAACTAATATTATAGGCAAAAAACTGATATTTTTGATGCCTTTTCCAGGTTTTTTCTTTCTAGCGGAAGGAATAATTAACCGATTTAGGTAAATCTTTGTAAGGACGTGTAAACCGAATAGAGTGAGATTCCTATCGATTTTCGTGCGAATCGGTTGACTGGAACTAATATTATAGGCCAAAAACTGATATTTTTGATGTCTTTTGCAGGCTTTTTCTTTCTAGCGGGCGGAATATTTAACCGATTTTCATAAAACTTTGTAAGGTCGTGTAAACTGAATAGATTGAGATTCCTATCGATTTTAGAGCGAATCGGTTGACTAGAACTAATATTATAGGAAAAAAACTGATATTTTTGATGCCTTTTCCAGGTTTTTCTTTCTAGCGGACGCAATATTTGTCCGATTTTGATAAAATTTTGTAAGGACGTGTAAACCGAATAGAGTGAGATTCCTATCGATTTTCGAGCGAATCAGTTGACTGGAAATAGATATATAGGCCAAAAACTGATATTTTTGATGTCTTTTCCAGGTTTTTTCTTTCTAGCGGGCGGAATATTTAACCGATTTTCATAAAACTTTGTAAGGACGTGTAAACCGAATAGAGTGAGACTCCTATCGATTTTCGAGCGAATCGGTTGACTGGAAGTAATATTATAGGGCAAAAAACTGATATTTTTGATGCCATTTCTAGGTTTTTTCTTTCTAGCGGGCGGAATAAATAACCGATTTTGATAAAACTTTGTAAGGACTTGTAAACCGAATAGAGTGAGGTTCCTATCGATTTTTGAGCCAATCGGTTGACTGGAACTAATATTTTAAGAAAAAAACTGATATTTTTGATGTCATTTCCAGGTTTTTTCTTTCTAGCGGGCGGAATATTAAACCGATTTTGATAAAACTTTGTAAGGACGTGTAAACCGAATAGAGGGAGATTCCTATCGATTTTCGAGCGAATCGGTTGACTGGAACTAGAAATATAGACCAAAAACTGATATTTTTGAAGTCTTTTCCAGGTTTTTTTTTCTAGTGGGCGGAATATTAAACCGATTATCATAAAACTTTGTAAGGTCGTGTAAACCGAATAGAGTGAGATTCCTATCGATTTTCGTGCGAATCGGTTGACTGGAACTAATATTATAGGCAAAAAACTGATATTTTTGATGCCTTTTCCACGTTTTTTCTTTCTAGCGGGCGGAATATTTAACCGATTTTCGTAAAACTTTGTAAGGACGTGTAAACCGAATAGAGTGAGATTCCTATCAATTTTCGAGCGAATCGGTTGACTGGAACTAGAAATATAGGCCAAAAACTGATATTTTTGATGTCTTTTACAGGTTTTTTCTTTCTAGAGGGCGAAATATATGACCGATTATGATAAAACTTTGTAAGGACGTGTAAACCGAATAGAGTGAGATTCCTATCGATTTTCGAGCGAATCGGTTGACTGGAAATAGATAGATAGGCCAAAAACTGATATTTTTGATGACTTTTCCAGGTTTTTTCTTTCTAGCGGGCGGAATATTAAACGATTTTCATAAAACTTTGTAAGGACGTGTAAACCGAATAGAGTGAGGTTCCTATCGATTTTAGAGCGAATCGGTTGACTGGAACTAGATATATAGGCCAAAAACTGATATTTTTGATGTCTTTTCCAGGTTTTTTCTTTCTAGCCGGCGGAATATTAAACGATTTTCATAAAACTTTGTAATGACGTGTAAACCGAATAGAGTGAGATTCCTATCGATTTTCGAGCGAATCGGTTGACTGGAACTAGAAATATAGGCAAAAAACTGATATATTTGATGCCTTTTCCAGGTTTTTCTTTCTAGCGCCGCAATATTTGACCGATTTTGATAAAACTTTGTGAGGACGTGTGAACCGCATAGAGTGACATTCCTATCGATTTTCGAGCGAATCGGTTGACTGGATATAGATATATAGGCCAAAACTGATATTTTTAATGCCATTTGTAGGTTTTTTATTCTAGCGGGCGGAATAATTAACCGATTTTGATAAAACTTTGTAAGGACGTGTAAACCGAATAGAGTGTGATTCTTATCGATTTTTGAGCCAATCGGTAGACTGGAACTAATATTATAGGAAAAAAACTGATATTTTTGATGCCTTTTCCAGGTTTTTCTTTCTAGCGGGCGCAATATTTGACCGATTTTGATAAAACTTTGTAAGGACGTGTAAACCGAATCGAGTGAGATTCCTATCGATTTTCGAGCGCATCGGTTGACTGGAACTAGAAATATAGGCCAAAAACTGATATTTTTGATGTCTTTTCCAGGTTTTTTTTTCTAGTGGGCGGAATATTAAACCGATTTTCATAAAACTTTGTAAGGTCATGTAATCCGAATAGGGTACGATTCCTATCGATTTTAGAGCGAATCGGTTGACTGGAACTAGATATATAGGCAAAAAACTGATATTTTTGATGCCTTTTCCAGGTTTTTTTTTCTAGTGGGCGGAATATTAAACCGATTTTCATAAAACTTTGTAAGGTCGTGTAAACCGAATAGAGTGAGATTCCTATAAGTTTTCGAGAGAATCGGTTGACTGGACCTAATATTATAGGCAAAAAACTGATATTTTTGATGCTTTTTCAACGTTTTTTCTTTCTAGCGGGCGGAATATTTAACCGATTTTCGTAAAACTTTGTAAGGACGTGTAAACCGAATAGAGTGAGATTCCTATCAATTTTCGAGCGAATCGGTTGACTGGAACTAGAAATATAGGCCAAAAACTGATATTTTTGATGTCTTTTACAGGTTTTTTCTTTCTAGAGGGCGAAATATATGACCGATTATGATAAAACTTTGTAAGGACGTGTAAACCGAATAGAGTGAGATTCCTATCGATTTTAGAGCGAATCGGTTGACTGGAACTAGATATATAGGCCAAAAACTGATATTTTTGATGTCTTTTCCAGGTTTTTTCTTTCTAGCCGGCGGAATATTAAACGATTTTCATAAAACTTTGTAAGGACGTGTAAACCGAATAGAGTGAGATTCCTATCGATTTTCGAGCGAATTGGTTGACTGGAACTAGAAATATAGGCCAAAAACTGATATTTTTGATGCCATTTCGAGGTTTTTTCTTCTATCGGGCGGAATATTTGACCGATTTTGATAGAACTTTGTAAGGATGTGAAAACCGAATAGAGTGAGATTCCTATCGATTTTCGTGCGAATCGGTTGACTGGAACTAATAATATAGGCCAAAAACTGATATTTTTGATGTCTTTTCCAGGTTTTTTTTTCTAGTGGGCGGAATACTAAACCGATTTTCATAAAACTTTGTAAGGTCTTGTTATCCGAATAGAGTAAGATTCCTATCGATTTTAGAGCGAATCGGTTGACTGGAACTAGATATATAGGCAAAAAACTGATATTTTTGATGCCTTTTCCAGGTTTTTTCTTTCTAGCGGGCGGAATATTTAACCGATTTTCGTAAAACTTTGTAAGGACGTGTAAACCGAATAAGGTGAGATTCCTATCGGTTTTCGAGCGAATCGGTTGACTGGAACTAATATTATAGGAAAAAAACTGATATTTTTGATGCCTTTTCCAGGTTTTTTTTTCTAGTGGGCGGAATATTAAACCGATTTTCATAAAACTTTGTAAGGTCGTGTAAACCGAATAGAGTGAGATTCCTATAAGTTTTCGAGAGAATCGGTTGACTGGAACTAATTTTTATAGGCAAAAACTGATATTTTTGATGCCTTTTCGAGGTTTTTTCTTCTATTGGGCGGAAAATTTGACCGATTTTGATAAAACTTTGTAAGGACGTGTAAACCGAATAAGGTGAGATTCCTATCAGTTTTCGAGCGAATCGGTTGACTGGAACTAATATTATAGGCAAAAAACTGATATTTTTGATGCTTTTTCCACGTTTTTTCTTTCTAGCGGGCGGAATATTTAACCGATTTTCGTAAAACTTTGTAAGGACGTGTAAACCGAATAGAGTGAGATTCCTATCAATTTTCGAGCGAATCGGTTGACTGGAACTAGAAATATAGGCCAAAAACTGATATTTTTGATGTCTTTTACAGGTTTTTTCTTTCTAGAGGGCGAAATATATGACCGATTATGATAAAACTTTGTAAGGACGTGTAAACCGAATAGAGTGAGATTCCTATCGATTTTCGAGCGAATCGGTTGACTGGAAATAGATAGATAGGCCAAAAACTGATATTTTTGATGTCTTTTCCAGGTTTTTTCTTTCTAGCGGGCGGAATATTAAACGATTTTCATAAAACTTTGTAAGGACGTGTAAACCGAATAGAGTGAGGTTCCTATCGATTTTCGAGCGAATCGGTTGACTGGAAATAGATAGATAGGCCAAAAACTGATATTTTTGATGCCTTTTCCAGGTTTTTCTTTCTAGCGCCGCAATATTTGACCGATTTTGATAAAACTTTGTGAGGACGTGTGAACCGAATAGAGTGAGATTCCTATCGATTTTCGAGCGAATCGGTTGACTGGAAATAGATATATAGGCCAAAACTGATATTTTTGATGTCTTTTTCAGGTTTTTTCTTTCTAGAGGGCGAAATATTTGACCGATTATGATAAACCTTTGTAAGGACGTGTAAACCGAATAGAGTGAGATTCCTATCGATTTTCGAGCGAATCGGTTGACTGGAAATAGATAGATAGGCCAAAAACTGATATTTTTGATGTCTTTTCCAGGTTTTTTCTTTCTAGCGGGCGGAATATTAAACGATTTTCATAAAACTTTGTAAGGACGTGTAAACCGAATAGAGTGAGGTTCCTATCGATTTTAGAGCGAATCGGTTGACTGGAACTAGATATATAGGCCAAAAACTGATATTTTTGATGTCTTTTCCAGGTTTTTTCTTTCTAGCCGGCGGAATATTAAACGATTTTCATAAAACTTTGTAAGGACGTGTAAACCGAATAGAGTGAGGTTCCTATAAGTTTTTGAGAGAATCGGTTGACTGGAACTAGATATATAGGCCAAAAACTGTTATTTTTGATGTCTTTTCCAGGTTTTTTCTTTCTAGCCGGCGGAATATTAAACGATTTTCATAAAACTTTGTAAGGACGTGTAAACCGAATAGAGTGAGATTCCTATCGATTTTCGAGCGAATTGGTTGACTGGAACTAGAAATATAGGCCAAAAACTGATATTTTTGATGCCATTTCGAGGTTTTTTCTTCTATCGGGCGGAATATTTGACCGATTTTGATAAAACTTTGTTACGATGTGAAAACCGAATAGAGTGAGATTCCTATCGATTTTCGTGCGAATCGGTTGACTGGAACTAATATTATAGGCAAAAAACTGATATTTTTGATGCCTTTTCCAGGTTTTTCTTTCTAGCGCCGCAATATTTGACCGATTTTGATAAAACTTTGTGAGGACGTGTGAACCGAATAGAGTGAGATTCCTATCGATTTTCGAGCGAATCGGTTGACTGGAAATAGATATATAGGCCAAAACTGATATTTTTGATGTCTTTTTCAGGTTTTTTCTTTCTAGCAGGCGGAATATTTAACCGATTTTGATAAATCTTTGTAAAGACGTGTAATCCGAATAGAGTGAGATTCCTATCGATTTTCGAGCGAATCGGTTGACTGGAACTAATAATATAGGCCAAAAACTGATATTTTTGATGTCTTTTCCAGGTTTTTTTTTCTAGTGGGCAGAATATTAAACCGATTTTCATAAAACTTTGTAAGGTCGTGTAAACCGAATAGAGTGAGATTCCTATAAGTTTTCGAGAGAATCGGTTGACTGGAACTAATATTATAGGCAAAAAACTGATATTTTTGATGCTTTTTCCACGTTTTTTCTTTCTAGCGGGCGGAATATTTAACCGATTTTCGTAAAACTTTGTAAGGACGTGTAAACCGAATAGAGTGAGATTCCTATCAATTTTCGAGCGAATCGGTTGACTGGAACTAGAAATATAGGGCAAAAACTGATATTTTTGATGTCTTTTACAGGTTTTTTCTTTCTAGAGGGCGAAATATATGACCGATTATGATAAAACTTTGTAAGGACGTGTAAACCGAATAGAGTGAGATTCCTATCGATTTTCGAGCGAATCGGTTGACTGGAAATAGATAGATAGGCCAAAAACTGATATTTTTGATGTCTTTTCCAGGTTTTTTCTTTCTAGCGGGCGGAATATTAAACGATTTTCATAAAACTTTGTAAGGACGTGTAAACCGAATAGAGTGAGGTTCCTATAGATTTTAGAGCGAATCGGTTGACTGGAACTAGATATATAGGCCAAAAACTGATATTTTTGATGTCTTTTCCAGGTTTTTTTTTCTAGTGGGCGGAATACTAAACCGATTTTCATAAAACTTTGTAAGGTCTTGTTATCCGAATAGAGTAAGATTCCTATCGATTTTAGAGCGAATCGGTTGACTGGAACTAGATATATAGGCAAAAAACTGATATTTTTGATGCCTTTTCCAGGTTTTTTCTTTCTAGCGGGCGGAATATTTAACCGATTTTCGTAAAACTTTGTAAGGACGTGTAAACCGAATAAGGTGAGATTCCTATCGGTTTTCGAGCGAATCGGTTGACTGGAACTAATATTATAGGAAAAAAACTGATATTTTTGATGTCTTTTCCAGGTTTTTTTTTCTAGTGGGCGGAATATTAAACCGATTTTCATAAAACTTTGTAAGGTCGTGTAAACCGAATAGAGTGAGATTCCTATAAGTTTTCGAGAGAATCGGTTGACTGGAACTAATTTTTATAGGCAAAAACTGATATTTTTGATGCCTTTTCGAGGTTTTTTCTTCTATTGGGCGGAAAATTTGACCGATTTTGATAAAACTTTGTAAGGACGTGAAAACCGAATAGAGTGTGATTCTTATCGATTTTTGAGCCAATCGGTTGACTGGAACTAATATTATAGGAAAAAAACTGATATTTTTGATGCCTTTTCCAGGTTTTTCTTTCTAGCGGGCGCAATATTTGACCGATTTTGATAAAAATTTGT
This sequence comes from Lycorma delicatula, assembly GCF_047948215.1. Taxonomy (NCBI): domain Eukaryota; kingdom Metazoa; phylum Arthropoda; class Insecta; order Hemiptera; family Fulgoridae; genus Lycorma; species Lycorma delicatula. The sequence continues at coordinate 289,462,463 of NC_134455.1, forward strand.
AAGGACGTGTAAACCGAATAGAGTGAGATTCCTATCGATTTTCGAGCGAATCGGTTGACTAGAACTAGAAATATAGGCCAAAAACTGTAATTTTTGATGTCTTTTCCAGGTTTTTTTTTCTAGTGGGCGGAATATTAAACCGATTTTCATAAAACTTTGTAAGGTAATGTAATCCGAATAGAGTACGATTCCTATCGATTTTAGAGCGAATCGGTTGACTGGAACTAGATATATAGGCAAAAAACTGATATTTTTGATGCCTTTTCCAGGTTTTTTCTTTCTAGCGGGCGGAATATTTAACCGATTTTCGTAAAACTTTGTAAGGACGTGTAAACCGAATAAGGTGAGATTCCTATCGGTTTTCGAGCGAATCGGTTGACTGGAACTAATATTATAGGAAAAAAACTGATATTTTTGATGCCTTTTCCAGGTTTTTTTTTCTAGTGGGCAGAATATTAAACCGATTTTCATAAAACTTTGTAAGGACGTGAAAACCGAATAGAGTGAGATTCCTATAAGTTTTCGAGAGAATCGGATGACTGGAACTAATTTTTATAGGCAAAAAACTGATATTTTTGATGCCTTTTCGAGGTTTTTTCTTCTATCGGGCGGAAAATTTGACCGATTTTGATAAAACTTTGTAAGGACGTGAAAACCGAATAGAGTGAGATTCCTATCGATTTTCGTGCGAATCGGTTGACTGGAACTAATATTATAGGCCAAAAACTGATATTTTTGATGTCTTTTGCAGGTTTTTTTTTCTAGTGGGCGGAATAATAAACCGATTTTCATAAAACTTTGTAAGGTCATGTAATCCGAATAGGGTACGATTCCTATCGATTTTAGAGCGAATCGGATGACTGGAACTAATTTTTATAGGCAAAAAACTGATATTTTTGATGCCTTTTCGAGGTTTTTTCTTCTATCGGGCGGAAAATTGAACCGATTTTGATAAAACTTTGTAAGGACGTGAAAACCGAATAGAGTGAGATTCCTATCGATTTTCGTGCGAATCGGTTGACTGGAACTAATATTATAGGCAAAAAACTGATATTTTTGATGCCTTTTCCAGGTTTTTTCTTTCTAGCGGAAGGAATAATTAACCGATTTAGGTAAATCTTTGTAAGGACGTGTAAACCGAATAGAGTGAGATTCCTATCGATTTTCGTGCGAATCGGTTGACTGGAACTAATATTATAGGCCAAAAACTGATATTTTTGATGTCTTTTGCAGGCTTTTTCTTTCTAGCGGGCGGAATATTTAACCGATTTTCATAAAACTTTGTAAGGTCGTGTAAACTGAATAGATTGAGATTCCTATCGATTTTAGAGCGAATCGGTTGACTAGAACTAATATTATAGGAAAAAAACTGATATTTTTGATGCCTTTTCCAGGTTTTTCTTTCTAGCGGACGCAATATTTGTCCGATTTTGATAAAATTTTGTAAGGACGTGTAAACCGAATAGAGTGAGATTCCTATCGATTTTCGAGCGAATCAGTTGACTGGAAATAGATATATAGGCCAAAAACTGATATTTTTGATGTCTTTTCCAGGTTTTTTCTTTCTAGCGGGCGGAATATTTAACCGATTTTCATAAAACTTTGTAAGGACGTGTAAACCGAATAGAGTGAGACTCCTATCGATTTTCGAGCGAATCGGTTGACTGGAAGTAATATTATAGGGCAAAAAACTGATATTTTTGATGCCATTTCTAGGTTTTTTCTTTCTAGCGGGCGGAATAAATAACCGATTTTGATAAAACTTTGTAAGGACTTGTAAACCGAATAGAGTGAGGTTCCTATCGATTTTTGAGCCAATCGGTTGACTGGAACTAATATTTTAAGAAAAAAACTGATATTTTTGATGTCATTTCCAGGTTTTTTCTTTCTAGCGGGCGGAATATTAAACCGATTTTGATAAAACTTTGTAAGGACGTGTAAACCGAATAGAGGGAGATTCCTATCGATTTTCGAGCGAATCGGTTGACTGGAACTAGAAATATAGACCAAAAACTGATATTTTTGAAGTCTTTTCCAGGTTTTTTTTTCTAGTGGGCGGAATATTAAACCGATTATCATAAAACTTTGTAAGGTCGTGTAAACCGAATAGAGTGAGATTCCTATCGATTTTCGTGCGAATCGGTTGACTGGAACTAATATTATAGGCAAAAAACTGATATTTTTCATGCCTTTTCCACGTTTTTTCTTTCTAGCGGGCGGAATATTTAACCGATTTTCGTAAAACTTTGTAAGGACGTGTAAACCGAATAGAGTGAGATTCCTATCAATTTTCGAGCGAATCGGTTGACTGGAACTAGAAATATAGGCCAAAAACTGATATTTTTGATGTCTTTTACAGGTTTTTTCTTTCTAGAGGGCGAAATATATGACCGATTATGATAAAACTTTGTAAGGACGTGTAAACCGAATAGAGTGAGATTCCTATCGATTTTCGAGCGAATCGGTTGACTGGAAATAGATAGATAGGCCAAAAACTGATATTTTTGATGACTTTTCCAGGTTTTTTCTTTCTAGCGGGCGGAATATTAAACGATTTTCATAAAACTTTGTAAGGACGTGTAAACCGAATAGAGTGAGGTTCCTATCGATTTTAGAGCGAATCGGTTGACTGGAACTAGATATATAGGCCAAAAACTGATATTTTTGATGTCTTTTCCAGGTTTTTTCTTTCTAGCCGGCGGAATATTAAACGATTTTCATAAAACTTTGTAATGACGTGTAAACCGAATAGAGTGAGATTCCTATCGATTTTCGAGCGAATCGGTTGACTGGAACTAGAAATATAGGCAAAAAACTGATATATTTGATGCCTTTTCCAGGTTTTTCTTTCTAGCGCCGCAATATTTGACCGATTTTGATAAAACTTTGTGAGGACGTGTGAACCGCATAGAGTGACATTCCTATCGATTTTCGAGCGAATCGGTTGACTGGATATAGATATATAGGCCAAAACTGATATTTTTAATGCCATTTGTAGGTTTTTTATTCTAGCGGGCGGAATAATTAACCGATTTTGATAAAACTTTGTAAGGACGTGTAAACCGAATAGAGTGTGATTCTTATCGATTTTTGAGCCAATCGGTAGACTGGAACTAATATTATAGGAAAAAAACTGATATTTTTGATGCCTTTTCCAGGTTTTTCTTTCTAGCGGGCGCAATATTTGACCGATTTTGATAAAACTTTGTAAGGACGTGTAAACCGAATCGAGTGAGATTCCTATCGATTTTCGAGCGCATCGGTTGACTGGAACTAGAAATATAGGCCAAAAACTGATATTTTTGATGTCTTTTCCAGGTTTTTTTTTCTAGTGGGCGGAATATTAAACCGATTTTCATAAAACTTTGTAAGGTCATGTAATCCGAATAGGGTACGATTCCTATCGATTTTAGAGCGAATCGGTTGACTGGAACTAGATATATAGGCAAAAAACTGATATTTTTGATGCCTTTTCCAGGTTTTTTTTTCTAGTGGGCGGAATATTAAACCGATTTTCATAAAACTTTGTAAGGTCGTGTAAACCGAATAGAGTGAGATTCCTATAAGTTTTCGAGAGAATCGGTTGACTGGACCTAATATTATAGGCAAAAAACTGATATTTTTGATGCTTTTTCAACGTTTTTTCTTTCTAGCGGGCGGAATATTTAACCGATTTTCGTAAAACTTTGTAAGGACGTGTAAACCGAATAGAGTGAGATTCCTATCAATTTTCGAGCGAATCGGTTGACTGGAACTAGAAATATAGGCCAAAAACTGATATTTTTGATGTCTTTTACAGGTTTTTTCTTTCTAGAGGGCGAAATATATGACCGATTATGATAAAACTTTGTAAGGACGTGTAAACCGAATAGAGTGAGATTCCTATCGATTTTAGAGCGAATCGGTTGACTGGAACTAGATATATAGGCCAAAAACTGATATTTTTGATGTCTTTTCCAGGTTTTTTCTTTCTAGCCGGCGGAATATTAAACGATTTTCATAAAACTTTGTAAGGACGTGTAAACCGAATAGAGTGAGATTCCTATCGATTTTCGAGCGAATTGGTTGACTGGAACTAGAAATATAGGCCAAAAACTGATATTTTTGATGCCATTTCGAGGTTTTTTCTTCTATCGGGCGGAATATTTGACCGATTTTGATAGAACTTTGTAAGGATGTGAAAACCGAATAGAGTGAGATTCCTATCGATTTTCGTGCGAATCGGTTGACTGGAACTAATAATATAGGCCAAAAACTGATATTTTTGATGTCTTTTCCAGGTTTTTTTTTCTAGTGGGCGGAATACTAAACCGATTTTCATAAAACTTTGTAAGGTCTTGTTATCCGAATAGAGTAAGATTCCTATCGATTTTAGAGCGAATCGGTTGACTGGAACTAGATATATAGGCAAAAAACTGATATTTTTGATGCCTTTTCCAGGTTTTTTCTTTCTAGCGGGCGGAATATTTAACCGATTTTCGTAAAACTTTGTAAGGACGTGTAAACCGAATAAGGTGAGATTCCTATCGGTTTTCGAGCGAATCGGTTGACTGGAACTAATATTATAGGAAAAAAACTGATATTTTTGATGCCTTTTCCAGGTTTTTTTTTCTAGTGGGCGGAATATTAAACCGATTTTCATAAAACTTTGTAAGGTCGTGTAAACCGAATAGAGTGAGATTCCTATAAGTTTTCGAGAGAATCGGTTGACTGGAACTAATTTTTATAGGCAAAAACTGATATTTTTGATGCCTTTTCGAGGTTTTTTCTTCTATTGGGCGGAAAATTTGACCGATTTTGATAAAACTTTGTAAGGACGTGAAAACCGAATAGAGTGTGATTCTTATCGATTTTTGAGCCAATCGGTTGACTGGAACTAATATTATAGGAAAAAAACTGATATTTTTGATGCCTTTTCCAGGTTTTTCTTTCTAGCGGGCGCAATATTTGACCGATTTTGATAAAAATTTGTAAGGACGTGTAAACCGAATAGAGTGAGATTCCTATCGATTTTCGAGCGAATCGGTTGACTGGAACTAGAAATATAGGCCAAAAACTGTAATTTTTGATGTCTTTTCCAGGTTTTTTTTTCTAGTGGGCGGAATATTAAACCGATTTTCATAAAACTTTGTAAGGTAATGTAATCCGAATAGAGTACGATTCCTATCGATTTTAGAGCGAATCGGTTGACTGGAACTAGATATATAGGCAAAAAACTGATATTTTTGATGCCTTTTCCAGGTTTTTTCTTTCTAGCGGGCGGAATATTTAACCGATTTTCGTAAAACTTTGTAAGGACGTGTAAACCGAATAAGGTGAGATTCCTATCGGTTTTCGAGCGAATCGGTTGACTGGAACTAATATTATAGGAAAAAAACTGATATTTTTGATGTTTTTTCCAGGTTTTTTTTTCTAGTGGGCGGAATATTAAACCGATTTTCATAAAACTTTGTAAGGACGTGAAAACCGAATAGAGTGAGATTCCTATAAGTTTTCGAGAGAATCGGATGACTGGAACTAATTTTTATAGGCAAAAAACTGATATTTTTGATGCCTTTTCGAGGTTTTTTCTTCTATCGGGCGGAAAATTTGACCGATTTTGATAAAACTTTGTAAGGACGTGAAAACCGAATAGAGTGAGATTCCTATCGATTTTCGTGCGAATCGGTTGACTGGAACTAATATTATAGGCCAAAAACTGATATTTTTGATGTCTTTTGCAGGTTTTTTCTTTCTAGCGGGCGGAATATTTAACCGATTTTCATAAAACTTTGTAAGGTCGTGTAAACTGAATAGATTGAGATTCCTATCGATTTTAGAGCGAATCGGTTGACTAGAACTAATATTATAGGAAAAAAACTGATATTTTTGATGCCTTTTCCAGGTTTTTCTTTCTACCGGGCGCAATATTTGTCCGATTTTGATAAAATTTTGTAAGGACGTGTAAAGCGAATAGAGTGAGATTCCTATCGATTTTCGAGCGAATCAGTTGACTGGAAATAGATATATAGGCCAAAGACTGATATTTTTGATGCCTTTTCCAGGTTTTTCTTTCTAGCGGGCGCAATATTTGACCGATTTTGATAAAACTTTGTAAGGACGTGTAAACCGAATCGAGTGAGATTCCTATCGATTTTCGAGCGAATCGGTTGACTGGAACTAGAAATATAGGCCAAAAACTGATATTTTTGATGTCTTTTCCAGGTTTTTTTTTCTAGTGGGCGGAATATTAAACCGATTTTCATAAAACTTTGTAAGGTCATGTAATCCGAATAGGGTACGATTCCTATCGATTTTAGAGCGAATCGGTTGACTGGAACTAGATATATAGGCAAAAAACTGATATTTTTGATGCCTTTTCCAGGTTTTTTCTTTCTAGCGGGCGGAATATTTAACCAATTTTTGTAAAACTTTGTAAGGACGTGTAAACCGAATAAGGTGAGATTCCTATCGGTTTTCGAGCGAATCGGTTGACTGGAACTAATATTATAGGCAAAAAACTGATATTTTTGATGCCTTTTCCACGTTTTTTCTTTCTAGCGGGCGGAATATTTAACCGATTTTCGTAAAACTTTGTAAGGACGTGTAAACCGAATAGAGTGAGATTCCTATCAATTTTCGAGCGAATCGGTTGACTGGAACTAGAAATATAGGCCAAAAACTGATATTTTTGATGTCTTTTACAGGTTTTTTCTTTCTAGAGGGCGAAATATATGACCGATTATGATAAAACTTTGTAAGGACGTGTAAACCGAATAGAGTGAGATTCCTATCGATTTTCGAGCGAATCGGTTGACTGGAAATAGATAGATAGGCCAAAAACTGATATTTTTGATGTCTTTTCTGGGTTTTTTCCTTCTAGCGGGCGGAATATTAAACGATTTTCATAAAACTTTGTAAGGACGTGTAAACCGAATAGAGTGAGGTTCCTATCGATTTTAGAGCGAATCGGTTGACTGGAACTAGATATATAGGCCAAAAACTGATATTTTTGATGTCTTTTCCAGGTTTTTTCTTTCTAGCCGGCGGAATATTAAACGATTTTCATAAAACTTTGTAAGGACGTGTAAACCGAATAGAGTGAGGTTCCTATAAGTTTTTGAGAGAATCCGTTGACTGGAACTAGATATCAAGGCCAAAAACTGTTATTTTTGATGTCTTTTCCAGGTTTTTTCTTTCTAGCCGGCGGAATATTAAACGATTTTCATAAAACTTTGTAAGGACGTGTAAACCGAATAGAGTGAGATTCCTATCGATTTTCGAGCGAATTGGTTGACTGGAACTAGAAATATAGGCCAAAAACTGATATTTTTGATGCCATTTCGAGGTTTTTTCTTCTATTGGGCGGAATATTTGACCGATTTTGATAAAACTTTGTTAGGATGTGAAAACCGAATAGAGTGAGATTCCTATCGATTTTCGTGCGAATCGGTTGACTGGAACTAATATTATAGGCAAAAAACTGATATTTTTGATGCCTTTTCCAGGTTTTTCTTTCTAGCGCCGCAATATTTGACCGATTTTGATAAAACTTTGTGAGGACGTGTGAACCGAATAGAGTGAGATTCCTATCGATTTTCGAGCGAATCGGTTGACTGGAAATAGATATATAGGCCAAAACTGATATTTTTGATGTCTTTTTCAGGTTTTTTCTTTCTAGCAGGCGGAATATTTAACCGATTTTTATAAATCTTTGTAAAGACGTGTAATCCGAATAGAGTGAGATTCCTATCGATTTTCGAGCGAATCGGTTGACTGGAACTAATAATATAGGCCAAAAACTGATATTTTTGATGTCTTTTCCAGGTTTTTTTTTCTAGTGGGCAGAATATTAAACCGATTTTCATAAAACTTTATAAGGTCATGTAATCCGAATAGAGTAAGATTCCTATCGATTTTAGAGCGAATCGGTTGACTGGAACTAATATTATAGGAAAAAAACTGATATTTTTGATGCCTTTTCCAGGTTTTTTTTTCTAGTGGGCGGAATATTAAACCGATTTTCATAAAACTTTGTAAGGTCGTGTAAACCGAATAGAGTGAGATTCCTATAAGTTTTCGAGAGAATCGGTTGACTGGAACTAATATTATAGGCAAAAAACTGATATTTTTGATGCTTTTTCCACGTTTTTTCTTTCTAGCGGGCGGAATATTTAACCGATTTTCGTAAAACTTTGTAAGGACGTGTAAACCGAATAGAGTGAGATTCCTATCAATTTTCGAGCGAATCGGTTGACTGGAACTAGAAATATAGGCCAAAAACTGATATTTTTGATGTCTTTTACAGGTTTTTTCTTTCTAGAGGGCGAAATATATGACCGATTATGATAAAACTTTGTAAGGACGTGTAAACCGAATAGAGTGAGATTCTTATCGATTTTCGAGCGAATCGGTTGACTGGAAATAGATAGATAGGCCAAAAACTGATATTTTTGATGTCTTTTCCAGGTTTTTTCTTTCTAGCGGGCGGAATATTAAACGATTTTCATAAAACTTTGTAAGGACGTGTAAACCGAATAGAGTGAGGTTCCTATCGATTTTCGAGCGAATCGGTTGACTGGAAATAGATAGATAGGCCAAAAACTGATATTTTTGATGCCTTTTCCAGGTTTTTCTTTCTAGCGCCGCAATATTTGACCGATTTTGATAAAACTTTGTGAGGACGTGTGAACCGAATAGAGTGAGATTCCTATCGATTTTCGAGCGAATCGGTTGACTGGAAATAGATATATAGGCCAAAACTGATATTTTTGATGTCTTTTTCAGGTTTTTTCTTTCTAGAGGGCGAAATATTTGACCGATTATGATAAACCTTTGTAAGGACGTGTAAACCGAATAGAGTGAGATTCCTATCGATTTTCGAGCGAATCGGTTGACTGGAAATAGATAGATAGGCCAAAAACTGATATTTTTGATGTCTTTTCCAGGTTTTTTCTTTCTAGCGGGCGGAATATTAAACGATTTTCATAAAACTTTGTAAGGACGTGTAAACCGAATAGAGTGAGGTTCCTATCGATTTTAGAGCGAATCGGTTGACTGGAACTAGATATATAGGCCAAAAACTGATATTTTTGATGTCTTTTCCAGGTTTTTTCTTTCTAGCCGGCGGAATATTAAACGATTTTCATAAAACTTTGTAAGGACGTGTAAACCGAATAGAGTGAGGTTCCTATAAGTTTTTGAGAGAATCGGTTGACTGGAACTAGATATATAGGCCAAAAACTGTTATTTTTGATGTCTTTTCCAGGTTTTTTCTTTCTAGCCGGCGGAATATTAAACGATTTTCATAAAACTTTGTAAGGACGTGTAAACCGAATAGAGTGAGATTCCTATCGATTTTCGAGCGAATTGGTTGACTGGAACTAGAAATATAGGCCAAAAACTGATATTTTTGATGCCATTTCGAGGTTTTTTCTTCTATCGGGCGGAATATTTGACCGATTTTGATAAAACTTTGTTAGGATGTGAAAACCGAATAGAGTGAGATTCCTATCGATTTTCGTGCGAATCGATTGACTGGAACTAATATTATAGGCAAAAAACTGATATTTTTGATGCCTTTTCCAGGTTTTTCTTTCTAGCGCCGCAATATTTGACCGATTTTGATAAAACTTTGTGAGGACGTGTGAACCGAATAGAGTGAGATTCCTATCGATTTTCGAGCGAATCGGTTGACTGGAAATAGATATATAGGCCAAAACTGATATTTTTGATGTCTTTTTCAGGTTTTTTCTTTCTAGCAGGCGGAATATTTAACCGATTTTGATAAATCATTGTAAAGACGTGTAATCCGAATAGAGTGAGATTCCTATCGATTTTCGAGCGAATCGGTTGACTGGAACTAATAATATAGGCCAAAAACTGATATTTTTGATGTCTTTTCCAGGTTTTTTTTTCTAGTGGGCAGAATATTAAACCGATTTTCATAAAACTTTGTAAGGTCGTATAAACCGAATAGAGTGAGATTCCTATAAGTTTTCGAGAGAATCGGTTGACTGGAACTAATATTATAGGCAAAAAACTGATATTTTTGATGCTTTTTCCACGTTTTTTCTTTCTAGCGGGCGGAATATTTAACCGATTTTCGTAAAACTTTGTAAGGACGTGTAAACCGAATAGAGTGAGATTCCTATCAATTTTCGAGCGAATCGGTTGACTGGAACTAGAAATATAGGGCAAAAACTGATATTTTTGATGTCTTTTACAGGTTTTTTCTTTCTAGAGGGCGAAATATATGACCGATTATGATAAAACTTTGTAAGGACGTGTAAACCGAATAGAGTGAGATTCCTATCGATTTTCGAGCGAATCGGTTGACTGGAAATAGATAGATAGGCCAAAAACTGATATTTTTGATGACTTTTCCAGGTTTTTACTTTCTAGCGGGCGGAATATTAAACGATTTTCATAAAACTTTGTAAGGACGTGTAAACCGAATAGAGTGAGGTTCCTATCGATTTTAGAGCGAATCGGTTGACTGGAACTAGATATATAGGCCAAAAACTGATATTTTTGATGTCTTTTCCAGGTTTTTTTTTTCTAGCCGGCGGAATATTAAACGATTTTCATAAAACTTTGTAAGGACGTGTAAACCGAATAGAGTGAGATTCCTATCGATTTTCGAGCGAATTGGTTGACAGGAACTAGAAATATAGGCCAAAAACTGATATTTTTGATGCCATTTCGAGGTTTTTTCTTCTATCGGGCGGAATATTTGACCGATTTTGATAAAACTTTGTAAGGATGTGAAAACCGAATAGAGTGAGATTCCTATCGATTTTCGTGCGAATCGGTTGACTGGAACTAATAATATAGGCCAAAAACTGATATTTTTGATGTCTTTTCCAGGTTTTTTTTCTAGTGGGCGGAATAATAAACCGATTTTCATAAAACTTTGTAAGGTCATGTTATCCGAATAGAGTAAGATTCCTATCGATTTTAGAGCGAATCGGTTGACTGGAACTAGATATATAGGCAAAAAACTGATATTTTTGATGCCTTTTCCAGGTTTTTTCTTTCTAGCGGGCGGAATATTTAACCGATTTTCGTAAAACTTTGTAAGGACGTGTAAACCGAATAAGGTGAGATTCCTATCGGTTTTCGAGCGAATCGGTTGACTGGAACTAATATTATAGGAAAAAAACTGATATTTTTGATGCCTTTTCCAGGTTTTTTTTTCTAGTGGGCGGAATATTAAACCGATTTTCATAAAACTTTGTAAGGTCGTGTAAACCGAATAGAGTGAGATTCCTATAAGTTTTCGAGAGAATCGGTTGACTGGAACTAATTTTTATAGGCAAAAACTGATATTTTTGATGCCTTTTCGAGGTTTTTTCTTCTATTGGGCGGAAAATTTGACCGATTTTGATAAAACTTTGTAAGGACGTGAAAACCGAATAGAGTGTGATTCTTATCGATTTTTGAGCCAATCGGTTGACTGGAACTAATATTATAGGAAAAAAACTGATATTTTTGATGCCTTTTCCAGGTTTTTCTTTCTAGCGGGCGCAATATTTGACCGATTTTGATAAAACTTTGTAAGGACGTGTAAACCGAATAGAGTGAGATTCCTATCGATTTTCGAGCAAATCGGTTGACTGGAACTAGAAATATAGGCCAAAAACTGTAATTTTTGATGTCTTTTCCAGGTTTTTTTTTCTAGTGGGCGGAATATTTAACCGATTTTCATAAAACTTTGTAAGGTCATGTAATCCGAATAGAGTACGATTCCTATCGATTTTAGAGCGAATCGGTTGACTGGAACTAGATATATAGGCAAAAAACTGATATTTTTGATGCCTTTTCCAGGTTTTTTCTTTCTAGCGGGCGGAATATTTAACCGATTTTCGTAAAACTTTGTAAGGACGTGTAAACCGAATAAGGTGAGATTCCTATCGGTTTTCGAGCGAATCGGTTGACTGGAACTAATATTATAGGCAAAAAACTGATATTTTTGATGCTTTTTCCACGTTTTTTCTTTCTAGCGGGCGGAATATTTAACCGATTTTCGTAAAACTTTGTAAGGACGTGTAAACCGAATAGAGTGAGATTCCTATCAATTTTCGAGCGAATCGGTTGACTGGAACTAGAAATATAGGCCAAAAACTGATATTTTTGATGTCTTTTACAGGTTTTTTCTTTCTAGAGGGCGAAATATATGACCGATTATGATAAAACTTTGTAAGGACGTGTAAACCGAATAGAGTGAGATTCCTATCGATTTTCGAGCGAATCGGTTGACTGGAAATAGATAGATAGGCCAAAAACTGATATTTTTGATGTCTTTTCCAGGTTTTTTCTTTCTAGCGGGCGGAATATTAAACGATTTTCATAAAACTTTGTAAGGACGTGTAAACCGAATAGAGTGAGGTTCCTATCGATTTTCGAGCGAATCGGTTGACTGGAAATAGATAGATAGGCCAAAAACTGATATTTTTGATGCCTTTTCCAGGTTTTTCTTTCTAGCGCCGCAATATTTGACCGATTTTGATAAAACTTTGTGAGGACGTGTGAACCGAATAGAGTGAGATTCCTATCGATTTTCGAGCGAATCGGTTGACTGGAAATAGATAGATAGGCCAAAAACTGATATTTTTGATGTCTTTTCCAGGTTTTTTCTTTCTAGCGGGCGGAATATTAAACGATTTTCATAAAACTTTGTAAGGACGTGTAAACCGAATAGAGTGAGGTTCCTATCGATTTTAGAGCGAATCGGTTGACTGGAACTAGATATATAGGCCAAAAACTGATATTTTTGATGTCTTTTCCAGGTTTTTTCTTTCTAGCCGGCGGAATATTAAACGATTTTCATAAAACTTTGTAAGGACGTGTAAACCGAATAGAGTGAGGTTCCTATAAGTTTTTGAGAGAATCGGTTGACTGGAACTAGATATATAGGCCAAAAACTGTTATTTTTGATGTCTTTTCCAGGTTTTTTCTTTCTAGCCGGCGGAATATTAAACGATTTTCATAAAACTTTGTAAGGACGTGTAAACCGAATAGAGTGAGATTCCTATCGATTTTCGAGCGAATTGGTTGACTGGAACTAGAAATATAGGCCAAAAACTGATATTTTTGATGCCATTTCGAGGTTTTTTCTTCTATCGGGCGGAATATTTGACCGATTTTGATAAAACTTTGTTAGGATGTGAAAACCGAATAGAGTGAGATTCCTATCGATTTTCGTGCGAATCGGTTGACTGGAACTAATATTATAGGCAAAAAACTGATATTTTTGATGCCTTTTCCAGGTTTTTCTTTCTAGCGCCGCAATATTTGACCGATTTTGATAAAACTTTGTGAGGACGTGTGAACCGAATAGAGTGAGATTCCTATCGATTTTCGAGCGAATCGGTTGACTGGAAATAGATATATAGGCCAAAACTGATATTTTTGATGTCTTTTTCAGGTTTTTTCTTTCTAGCAGGCGGAATATTTAACCGATTTTGATAAATCTTTGTAAAGACGTGTAATCCGAATAGAGTGAGATTCCTATCGATTTTCGAGCGAATCGGTTGACTGGAACTAATAATATAGGCCAAAAACTGATATTTTTGATGTCTTTTCCAGGTTTTTTTTTCTAGTGGGCAGAATATTAAACCGATTTTCATAAAACTTTGTAAGGTCGTGTAAACCGAATAGAGTGAGATTCCTATAAGTTTTCGAGAGAATCGGTTGACTGGAACTAATATTATAGGCAAAAAACTGATATTTTTGATGCTTTTTCCACGTTTTTTCTTTCTAGCGGGCGGAATATTTAACCGATTTTCGTAAAACTTTGTAAGGACGTGTAAACCGAATAGAGTGAGATTCCTATCAATTTTCGAGCGAATCGGTTGACTGGAACTAGAAATATAGGGCAAAAACTGATATTTTTGATGTCTTTTACAGGTTTTTTCTTTCTAGAGGGCGAAATATATGACCGATTATGATAAAACTTTGTAAGGACGTGTAAACCGAATAGAGTGAGATTCCTATCGATTTTCGAGCGAATCGGTTGACTGGAAATAGATAGATAGGCCAAAAACTGATATTTTTGATGTCTTTTCCAGGTTTTTTCTTTCTAGCGGGCGGAATATTAAACGATTTTCATAAAACTTTGTAAGGACGTGTAAACCGAATAGAGTGAGGTTCCTATCGATTTTAGAGCGAATCGGTTGACTGGAACTAGATATATAGGCCAAAAACTGATATTTTTGATGTCTTTTCCAGGTTTTTTTTTTCTAGCCGGCGGAATATTAAACGATTTTCATAAAACTTTGTAAGGACGTGTAAACCGAATAGAGTGAGATTCCTATCGATTTTCGAGCGAATTGGTTGACTGGAACTAGAAATATAGGCCAAAAACTGATATTTTTGATGCCATTTCGAGGTTTTTTCTTCTATCGGGCGGAATATTTGACCGATTTTGATAAAACTTTGTAAGGATGTGAAAACCGAATAGAGTGAGATTCCTATCGATTTTCGTGCGAATCGGTTGACTGGAACTAATAATATAGGCCAAAAACTGATATTTTTGATGTCTTTTCCAGGTTTTTTTTCTAGTGGGCGGAATAATAAACCGATTTTCATAAAACTTTGTAAGGTCATGTTATCCGAATAGAGTAAGATTCCTATCGATTTTAGAGCGAATCGGTTGACTGGAACTAGATATATAGGCAAAAAACTGATATTTTTGATGCCTTTTCCAGGTTTTTTCTTTCTAGCGGGCGGAATATTTAACCGATTTTCGTAAAACTTTGTAAGGACGTGTAAACCGAATAAGGTGAGATTCCTATCGGTTTTCGAGCGAATCGGTTGACTGGAACTAATATTATAGGAAAAAAACTGATATTTTTGATGCCTTTTCCAGGTTTTTTTTTCTAGTGGGCGGAATATTAAACCGATTTTCATAAAACTTTGTAAGGTCGTGTAAACCGAATAGAGTGAGATTCCTATAAGTTTTCGAGAGAATCGGTTGACTGGAACTAAGTTTTATAGGCAAAAAACTGATATTTTTGATGCCTTTTCGAGGTTTTTTCTTCTATCGGGCGGAAAATTTAACCGATTTTGATAAAACTTTGTAACGACGTGAATACCGAATAGAGTGAGATTCCTATCGATTTTCGTGCGAATCGGTTGACTGGAACTAATATTATAGGCCAAAAACTGATATTTTTGATGTCTTTTGCAGGTTTTTTCTTTCTAGCGGGCGGAATATTTAACCGATTTTCATAAAACTTTGTAAGGTCGTGTAAACTGAATAGATTGAGATTCCTATCGATTTTAGAGCGAATCGGTTGACTAGAACTAATATTATAGGAAAAAAACTGATATTTTTGATGCCTTTTCCAGGTTTTTCTTTCTAGCGGGCGCAATATTTGACCGATTTTGATAAAACTTTGTGAGGACGTGTGAACCGAATAGAGTGAGATTCCTATCGATTTTCGAGCGAATCGGTTGACTTGAACTAGAAATATAGGCCAAAAACTGATATTTTTGATGTCTTTTCCAGGTTTTTTTTTTCTAGTGGGCGGAATATTTAACCGATTTTCATAAAACTTTGTAAGGTCATGTAATCCGAATAGGGTACGATTCCTATCGATTTTAGAGCGAATCGGTTGACTGGAACTAGATATATAGGCAAAAAACTGATATTTTTGATGCCTTTTCCAGGTTTTTTCTTTCTAGCGGGCGGAATATTTAACCGATTTTCGTAAAACTTTGTAAGGACGTGTAAACCGAATAAGGTGAGATTCCTATAGGTTTTCGAGCGAATCGGTTGACTGGAACTAATATTATAGGAAAAAAACTGATATTTTTGATGCCTTTTCCAGGTTTTTTTTTCTAGTGGGCGGAATATTAAACCGATTTTCATAAAACTTTGTAAGGTCGTGTAAACCGAATAGAGTGAGATTCCTATAAGTTTTCGAGCGAATCGGTTGACTGGAACTAGAAATATAGGCCAAAAACTGATATTTTTGATGTTTTTTCCAGGTTTTTTTTTCTAGTGGGCGAAATATTAAACCGATTTTCATAAAACTTTGTAAGGTCATGTAATCCGAATAGGGTACGATTCCTATCGATTTTAGAGCGAATCGGTTGACTGGAACTAGATATATAGGCAAAAAACTGATATTTTTGATGCCTTTTCCAGGTTTTTTCTTTCTAGCGGGCGGAATATTTAACCGATTTTCGTAAAACTTTGTAAAGACGTGTAAACCGAATAAGGTGAGATTCCTATAGGTTTTCGAGCGAATCGGTTGACTGGAACTAATATTATAGGAAAAAAACTGATATTTTTGATGCCTTTTCCAGGTTTTTTTTTCTAGTGGGCGGAATATTAAACCGATTTTCATAAAACTTTGTAAGGTCGTGTAAACCGAATAGAGTGAGATTCCTATAAGTTTTCGAGAGAATCGGATGACTGGAACTAATTTTTATAGGCAAAAAACTGATATTTTTGATGCCTTTTCGAGGTTTTTTCTTCTATCGGGCGGAAAATTTAACCGATTTTGATAAAACTTTGTAAGGACGTGAAAACCGAATAGAGTGAGATTCCTATCGATTTTCGTGCGAATCGGTTGACTGGAACTAATATTATAGGCAAAAAACTGATATTTTTGATGCCTTTTCCAGGTTTTTTCTTTCTAGCGGGCGGAATAATTAACCGATTTAGGTAAATCTTTGTAAGGACGTGTAAACCGAATAGAGTGAGATTCCTATCGATTTTCGTGCGATTTGGTTGACTGGAACTAATATTATAGGCCAAAAACTGATATTTTTGATGTCTTTTCTAGGTTTTTTTTTCTAGTGGGCGGAATATTAAACCGATTTTCATAAAACTTTGTAAGGTCATGTAATCCGAATAGGGTACGATTCCTATCGATTTTAGAGCGAATCGGTTGACTGGAACTAGATATATAGGCAAAAAACTGATATTTTTGATGCCTTTTCCAGGTTTTTTCTTTCTAGCGGGCGGAATATTTAACCGATTTTCGTAAAACTTTGTAAGGACGTGTAAACCGAATAAGGTGAGATTCCTATAGGTTTTCGAGCGAATCGGTTGACTGGAACTAATATTATAGGAAAAAAACTGATATTTTTGATGCCTTTTCCAGGTTTTTTTTTCTAGTGGGCGGAATATTAAACCGATTTTCATAAAACTTTGTAAGGTCGGGTAAACCGAATAGAGTGAGATTCCTATAAGTTTTCGAGAGAATCGGATGACTGGAACTAATTTTTATAGGCAAAAAACTGATATTTTGATGCCTTTTCGAGGTTTTTTCTTCTATCGGGCGGAAAATTTAACCGATTTTGATAAAACTTGTAACGACGTGAAAACCGAATAGAGTGAGATTCCTATCGATTTTCGTGCGAATCGGTTGACTAGAACTAATATTATAGGCAAAAAACTGATATTTTTGATGCCTTTTCCAGGTTTTTTCTTTCTAGCGGGCGGAATAATTAACCGATTTAGGTAAATCTTTGTAAGGACGTGTAAACCGAATAGAGTGAGATTCCTATCGATTTTCGTGCGAATCGGTTGACTGGAACTAATATTATAGGCCAAAAACTGATATTTTTGATGTCTTTTGCAGGTTTTTTCTTTCTAGCGGTCGGAATATTTAACCGATTTTCATAAAACTTTGTAAGGTCGTGTAAACTGAATAGATTGAGATTCCTATCGATTTTAGAGCGAATCGGTTGACTAGAACTAATATTATAGGAAAAAAACTGATATTTTTGATGCCTTTTCCAGGTTTTTCTTTCTAGCGCCGCAATATTTGACCGATTTTAATTAAAACTTTGTGAGGACGTGTGAACCGAATAGAGTGAGATTCCTATCGATTTTCGAGCGAATCGGTTGACTGGAACTAGAAATATAGGCCAAAAACTGATATTTTTGATGTCTTTTCCAGGTTTTTTTTTCTAGTGGGCGGAATATTAAACCGATTTTCATAAAACTTTGTAAGGTCATGTAATCCGAATAGGGTACGATTCCTATCGATTTTAGAGCGAATCGGTTGACTGGAACTAGATATATAGGCAAAAAACTGATATTTTTGATGCCTTTTCCAGGTTTTTTCTTTCTAGCGGGCGGAATATTTAACCGATTTTCGTAAAACTTTGTAAGGACGTGTAAACCTAATAAGGTGAGATTCCTATAGGTTTTCGAGCGAATCGGTTGACTGGAACTAATATTATAGGAAAAAAACTGATATTTTTTATGCCTTTTCTAGGTTTTTTTTTCTAGTGGGCGGAATATTAAACCGATTTTCATAAAACTTTGTAAGGTCGTGTAAACCGAATAGAGTGAGATTCCTATAAGTTTTCGAGAGAATCGGATGACTGGAACTAATTTTTATAGGCAAAAAACTGATATTTTTGATGCCTTTTCGAGGTTTTTTCTTCTATCGGGCGGAAAATTTAACCGATTTTGATAAAACTTTGTAAGGACGTGAAAACCGAATAGAGTGAGATTCCTATCGATTTTCGTGCGAATCGGTTGACTGGAACTAATATTATAGGCAAAAAACTGATATTTTTGATGCCTTTTCCAGGTTTTTTCTTTCTAGCGGGCGGAATAATTAACCGATTTAGGTAAATCTTTGTAAGGACGTGTAAACCGAATAGAGTGAGATTCCTATCGATTTTCGTGCGATTTGGTTGACTGGAACTAATATTATAGGCCAAAAACTGATATTTTTGATGTCTTTTCTAGGTTTTTTTTTCTAGTGGGCGGAATATTAAACCGATTTTCATAAAACTTTGTAAGGTCATGTAATCCGAATAGGGTACGATTCCTATCGATTTTAGAGCGAATCGGTTGACTGGAACTAGATATATAGGCAAAAAACTGATATTTTTGATGCCTTTTCCAGGTTTTTTCTTTCTAGCGGGCGGAATATTTAACCGATTTTCGTAAAACTTTGTAAGGACGTGTAAACCGAATAAGGTGAGATTCCTATAGGTTTTCGAGCGAATCGGTTGACTGGAACTAATATTATAGGAAAAAAACTGATATTTTTGATGCCTTTTCCAGGTTTTTTTTTCTAGTGGGCGGAATATTAAACCGATTTTCATAAAACTTTGTAAGGTCGGGTAAACCGAATAGAGTGAGATTCCTATAAGTTTTCGAGAGAATCGGATGACTGGAACTAATTTTTATAGGCAAAAAACTGATATTTTGATGCCTTTTCGAGGTTTTTTCTTCTATCGGGCGGAAAATTTAACCGATTTTGATAAAACTTGTAACGACGTGAAAACCGAATAGAGTGAGATTCCTATCGATTTTCGTGCGAATCGGTTGACTAGAACTAATATTATAGGCAAAAACTGATATTTTTGATGCCTTTTCCAGGTTTTTTCTTTCTAGCGGGCGGAATAATTAACCGATTTAGGTAAATCTTTGTAAGGACGTGTAAACCGAATAGAGTGAGATTCCTATCGATTTTCGTGCGAATCGGTTCACTGGAACTAATATTATAGGCCAAAAACTGATATTTTTGATGTCTTTTGCAGGTTTTTTCTTTCTAGCGGTCGGAATATTTAACCGATTTTCATAAAACTTTGTAAGGTCGTGTAAACTGAATAGATTGAGATTCCTATCGATTTTAGAGCGAATCGGTTGACTAGAACTAATATTATAGGAAAAAAACTGATATTTTTGATGCCTTTTCCAGGTTTTTCTTTCTAGCGCCGCAATATTTGACCGATTTTAATTAAAACTTTGTGAGGACGTGTGAACCGAATAGAGTGAGATTCCTATCGATTTTCGAGCGAATCGGTTGACTGGAACTAGAAATATAGGCCAAAAACTGATATTTTTGATGTCTTTTCCAGGTTTTTTTTTCTAGTGGGCGGAATATTAAACCGATTTTCATAAAACTTTGTAAGGTCATGTAATCCGAATAGGGTACGATTCCTATCGATTTTAGAGCGAATCGGTTGACTGGAACTAGATATATAGGCAAAAAACTGATATTTTTGATGCCTTTTCCAGGTTTTTTCTTTCTAGCGGGCGGAATATTTAACCGATTTTCGTAAAACTTTGTAAGGACGTGTAAACCGAATAAGGTGAGATTCCTATAGGTTTTCGAGCGAATCGGTTGACTGGAACTAATATTATAGGAAAAAAACTGATATTTTTTATGCCTTTTCTAGGTTTTTTTTTCTAGTGGGCGGAATATTAAACCGATTTTCATAAAACTTTGTAAGGTCGTGTAAACCGAATAGAGTGAGATTCCTATAAGTTTTCGAGAGAATCGGATGACTGGAACTAATTTTTATAGGCAAAAAACTGATATTTTTTATGCCTTTTCGAGGTTTTTTCTTCTATCGGGCGGAAAATTTAACCGATTTTGATAAAACTTTGTAAGGACGTGAAAACCGAATAGAGTGAGATTCCTATCGATTTTCGTGCGAATCGGTTGACTGGAACTAATATTATAGGCAAAAAACTGATATTTTTGATGCCTTTTCCAGGTTTTTTCTTTCTAGCGGGCGGAATAATTAACCGATTTAGGTAAATCTTTGTAAGGACGTGTAAACCGAATAGAGTGAGATTCCTATCGATTTTCGTGCGAATCGGTTGACTGGAACTAATATTGTAGGCCAAAAACTGATATTTTTGATGTCTTTTCTAGGTTTTTTTTTCTAGTGGGCGGAATATTAAACCGATTTTCATAAAACTTTGTAAGGTCATGTAATCCGAATAGGGTACGATTCCTATCGATTTTAGAGCGAATCGGTTGACTGGAACTAGATATATAGGCAAAAAACTGATATTTTTGATGCCTTTTCCAGGTTTTTTCTTTCTAGCGGGCGGAATATTTAACCGATTTTCGTAAAACTTTGTAAGGACGTGTAAACCGAATAAGGTGAGATTCCTATAGGTTTTCGAGCGAATCGGTTGACTGGAACTAATATTATAGGAAAAAAACTGATATTTTTGATGCCTTTTCCAGGTTTTTTTTTCTAGTGGGCGGAATATTAAACCGATTTTCATAAAACTTTGTAAGGTCGTGTAAACCGAATAGAGTGAGATTCCTATAAGTTTTCGAGCGAATCGGTTGACTGGAACTAGAAATATAGGCCAAAAACTGATATTTTTGATGTTTTTTCCAGGTTTTTTTTTCTAGTGGGCGGAATATTAAACCGATTTTCATAAAACTTTGTAAGGTCATGTAATCCGAATAGGGTACGATTCCTATCGATTTTAGAGCGAATCGGTTGACTGGAACTAGATATATAGGCAAAAAACTGATATTTTTGATGCCTTTTCCAGGTTTTTTCTTTCTAGCGGGCGGAATATTTAACCGATTTTCGTAAAACTTTGTAAGGACGTGTAAACCGAATAAGGTGAGACCCTATAGGTTTTCGAGCGAATCGGTTGACTGGAACTAATATTATAGGAAAAAAACTGATATTTTTGATGCCTTTTCCAGGTTTTTTTTTCTAGTGGGCGGAATATTAAACCGATTTTCATAAAACTTTGTAAGGTCGTGTAAACCGAATAGAGTGAGATTCCTATAAGTTTTCGAGAGAATCGGATGACTGGAACTAATTTTTATAGGCAAAAAACTGATATTTTTTATGCCTTTTCGAGGTTTTTTCTTCTATCGGGCGGAAAATTTAACCGATTTTGATAAAACTTTGTAAGGACGTGAAAACCGAATAGAGTGAGATTCCTATCGATTTTCGTGCGAATCGGTTGACTGGAACTAATATTATAGGCAAAAAACTGATATTTTTGATGCCTTTTCCAGGTTTTTTTTTCTAGTGGGCGGAATATTAAACCGATTTTCATAAAACTTTGTAAGGACGTGAAAACCGAATAGAGTGAGATTCCTATAAGTTTTCGAGAGAATCGGATGACTGGAACTAATTTTTATAGGCAAAAAACTGATATTTTTGATGCCTTTTCGAGGTTTTTTCTTCTATCGGGCGGAAAATTTAACCGATTTTGATAAAACTTGTAACGACGTGAAAACCGAATAGAGTGAGATTCCTATCGATTTTCGTGCGAATCGGTTGACTAGAACTAATATTATAGGCAAAAAACTGATATTTTTGATGCCTTTTCCAGGTTTTTTCTTTCTAGCCGGCGGAATAATTAACCGATTTAGGTAAATCTTTGTGAGGACGTGTAAACCGAATAGAGTGAGATTCCTATCGATTTTCGTGCGAATCGGTTGACTGGAACTAATATTATAGGCCAAAAACTGATATTTTTGATGTCTTTTGCAGGTTTTTTCTTTCTAGCGGGCGGAATATTTAACCGATTTTCATAAAACTTTGTAAGGTCGTGTAAACTGAATAGATTGAGATTCCTATCGATTTTAGAGCGAATCGGTTGACTAGAACTAATATTATAGGAAAAAAACTGATATTTTTGATGCCTTTTCCAGGTTTTTCTTTCTAGCGCCGCAATATTTGACCGATTTTAATTAAAACTTTGTGAGGACGTGTGAACCGAATAGAGTGAGATTCCTATCGATTTTCGAGCGAATCGGTTGACTGGAACTAGAAATATAGGCCAAAAACTGATATTTTTGATGTCTTTTCCAGGTTTTTTTTTCTAGTGGGCGGAATATTAAACCGATTTTCATAAAACTTTGTAAGGTCATGTAATCCGAATAGGGTACGATTCCTATCGATTTTAGAGCGAATCGGTTGACTGGAACTAGATATATAGGCAAAAAACTGATATTTTTGATGCCTTTTCCAGGTTTTTTCTTTCTAGCGGGCGGAATATTTAACCGATTTTCGTATACTTTGTAAGGACGTGTAAACCGAATAAGGTGAGATTCCTATAGGTTTTCGAGCGAATCGGTTGACTGGAACTAATATTATAGGAAAAAAACTGATATTTTTGATGCCTTTTCCAGGTTTTTTTTTCTAGTGGGCGGAATATTAAACCGATTTTCATAAAACTTTGTAAGGTCGTGTAAACCGAATAGAGTGAGATTCCTATAAGTTTTCGAGAGAATCGGATGACTGGAACTAATTTTTATAGGCAAAAAACTGATATTTTTTATGCCTTTTCGAGGTTTTTTCTTCTATCGGGCGGAAAATTTAACCGATTTTGATAAAACTTTGTAAGGACGTGAAAACCGAATAGAGTGAGATTCCTATCGATTTTCGTGCGAATCGGTTGACTGGAACTAATATTATAGGCAAAAAACTGATATTTTTGATGCCTTTTCCAGGTTTTTTCTTTCTAGCGGGCGGAATAATTAACCGATTTAGGTAAATCTTTGTAAGGACGTGTAAACCGAATAGAGTGAGATTCCTATCGATTTTCGTGCGAATCGGTTGACTGGAACTAATATTATAGGCCAAAAACTGATATTTTTGATGTCTTTTCTAGGTTTTTTTTTCTAGTGGGCGGAATATTAAACCGATTTTCATAGAACTTTGTAAGGTCATGTAATCCGAATAGGGTACGATTCCTATCGATTTTAGAGCGAATCGGTTGACTGGAACTAGATATATAGGCAAAAAACTGATATTTTTGATGCCTTTTCCAGGTTTTTTCTTTCTAGCGGGCGGAATATTTAACCGATTTTCGTAAAACTTTGTAAGGACGTGTAAACCGAATAAGGTGAGATTCCTATAGGTTTTCGAGCGAATCGGTTGACTGGAACTAATATTATAGGAAAAAAACTGATATTTTTGATGCCTTTTCCAGGTTTTTTTTTCTAGTGGGCGGAATATTAAACCGATTTTCATAAAACTTTGTAAGGTCGTGTAAACCGAATAGAGTGAGATTCCTATAAATTTTCGAGAGAATCGGATGACTGGAACTAATTTTTATAGGCAAAAAACTGATATTTTTGATGCCTTTTCGAGGTTTTTTCTTCTATCGGGCGGAAAATTGAACCGATTTTGATAAAACTTTGTAAGGACGTGAAAACCGAATAGAATGAGATTCCTATCGATTTTCGTGCGAATCGGTTGACTGGAACTAATATTATAGGCAAAAAACTGATATTTTTGATGCCTTTTCCAGGTTTTTTCTTTCTAGCGGGCGGAATAATTAACCGATTTAGGTAAATCTTTGTAAGGACGTGTAAACCGAATAGAGTGAGATTCCTATCGATTTTCGTGCGAATCGGTTGACTGGAACTAATATTATAGGCCAAAAACTGATATTTTTGATGTCTTTTGCAGGTTTTTTCTTTCTAGCGGGCGGAATATTTAACCGATTTTCATAAAACTTTGTAAGGTCGTGTAAACTGAATAGATTGAGATTCCTATCGATTTTAGAGCGAATCGGTTGACTAGAACTAATATTATAGGCAAAAAACTGATATTTTTGATGCCTTTTCCAGGTTTTTTCTTTCTAGCGGGCGGAATAATTAACCGAATTAGGTAAATCTTTGTAAGAACGTGTAAACCGAATAGAGTGAGATTCCTATCGATTTTCGTGCGAATCGGTTGACTGGAACTAATATTATAGGCCAAAAACTGATATTTTTGATGTCTTTTCTAGGTTTTTTTTTTCTAGTGGGCGGAATATTAAACCGATTTTCATAATACTTTGTAAGGTCATGTAATCCGAATAGGGTACGATTCCTATCGATTTTAGAGCGAATCGGTTGACTGGAACTAGATATATAGGCAAGAAACTGATATTTTTGATGCCTTTTCCAGGTTTTTTCTTTCTAGCGGGCGGAATATTTAACCGATTTTCGTAAAACTTTGTAAGGACGTGTAAACCGAATAAGGTGAGATTCCTATAGGTTTTCGAGCGAATCGGTTGACTGGAACTAATATTATAGGAAAAAAACTGATATTTTTGATGCCTTTTCCAGGTTTTTTTTTCTAGTGGGCGGAATATTAAACCGATTTTCATAAAACTTTGTAAGGTCGTGTAAACCGAATAGAGTGAGATTCCTATCGATTTTCGTGCGAATCGGTTGACTAGAACTAATATTATAGGCAAAAAACTGATATTTTTGATGCCTTTTCCAGGTTTTTTCTTTCTAGCGGGCGGAATAATTAACCGATTTAGGTAAATCTTTGTAAGGACGTGTAAACCGAATAGAGTGAGATTCCTATCGATTTTCGTGCGAATCGGTTGACTGGAACTAATATTATAGGCCAAAAACTGATATTTTTGATGTCTTTTGCAGGTTTTTTCTTTCTAGCGGGCGGAATATTTAACCGATTTTCATAAAACTTTGTAAGGTCGTGTAAACTGAATAGATTGAGATTCCTATCGATTTTAGAGCGAATCGGTTGACTAGAACTAATATTATAGGAAAAAAACTGATATTTTCGATGCCTTTTCCAGGTTTTTCTTTCTAGCGCCGCAATATTTGACCGATTTTAATTAAAACTTTGTGAGGACGTGTGAACCGAATAGAGTGAGATTCCTATCGATTTTCGAGCGAATCGGTTGACTGGAACTAGAAATATAGGCCAAAAACTGATATTTTTGATGTCTTTTCCAGGTTTTTTTTTCTAGTGGGCGGAATATTAAACCGATTTTCATAAAACTTTGTAAGGTCATGTTATCCGAATAGGGTACGATTCCTATCGATTTTAGAGCGAATCGGTTGTCTGGAACTAGATATATAGGCAAAAAACTGATATTTTTGATGCCTTTTCCAGGTTTTTTCTTTCTAGCGGGCGGAATATTTAACCGATTTTCGTAAAACTTTGTAAGGACGTGTAAACCGAATAAGGTGAGATTCCTATAGGTTCTCGAGCGAATCGGTTGACTGGAACTAATATTATAGGAAAAAAACTGATATTTTTGATGCCTTTTCCAGGTTTTTTTTTCTAGTGGGCGGAATATTAAACCGATTTTCATAAAACTTTGTAAGGTCGTGTAAACCGAATAGAGTGAGATTCCTATAAGTTTTCGAGAGAATCGGATGACTGGAACTAATTTTTATAGGCAAAAAACTGATATTTTTTATGCCTTTTCGAGGTTTTTTCTTCTATCGGGCGGAAAATTTAACCGATTTTGATAAAACTTTGTAAGGACGTGAAAACCGAATAGAGTGAGATTCCTATCGATTTTCGTGCGAATCGGTTGACTGGAACTAATATTATAGGCAAAAAACTGATATTTTTGATGCCTTTTCCAGGTTTTTTCTTTCTAGCGGGCGGAATAATTAACCGATTTAGGTAAATCTTTGTAAGGACGTGTAAACCGAATAGAGTGAGATTCCTATCGATTTTCGTGCGAATCGGTTGACTGGAACTAATATTATAGGCCAAAACTGATATTTTTGATGTCTTTTCTAGGTTTTTTTTTCTAGTGGGCGGAATATTAAACTGATTTTCATAAAACTTTGTAAGGTCATGTAATCCGAATAGGGTACGATTCCTATCGATTTTAGAGCGAATCGGTTGACTGGAACTAGATATATAGGCAAAAAACTGATATTTTTGATGCCTTTTCCAGGTTTTTTCTTTCTAGCGGGCGGAATATTTAACCGATTTTCGTAAAACTTTGTAAGGACGTGTAAACCGAATAAGGTGAGATTCCTATAGGTTTTCGAGCGAATCGGTTGACTGGAACTAATATTATAGGAAAAAAACTGATATTTTTGATGCCTTTTCCAGGTTTTTTTTTCTAGTGGGCGGAATATTAAACCGATTTTCATAAAACTTTGTAAGGTCGTGTAAACCGAATAGAGTGAGATTCCTATAAATTTTCGAGAGAATCGGATGACTGGAACTAATTTTTATAGGCAAAAAACTGATATTTTTGATGCCTTTTCGAGGTTTTTTCTTCTATCGGGCGGAAAATTGAACCGATTTTGATAACACTTTGTAAGGACGTGAAAACCGAATAGAGTGAGATTCCTATCGATTTTCGTGCGAATCGGTTGACTAGAACTAATATTATAGGCAAAAAACTGATATTTTTGATGCCTTTTCCAGGTTTTTTCTTTCTAGCGGGCGGAATAATTAACCGATTTAGGTAAATCTTTGTAAGGACGTGTAAACCGAATAGAGTGAGATTCCTATCGATTTTCGTGCGAATCGGTTGACTGGAACTAATATTATAGGCCAAAAACTGATATTTTTGATGTCTTTTGCAGGTTTTTTCTTTCTAGCGGGCGGAATATTTAACCGATTTTCATAAAACTTTGTAAGGTCGTGTAAACTGAATAGATTGAGATTATATAGGAAAAAAATTAATATTGAGATTATTATAGGAAAAAAACTGATATTTTTGATGCCTTTTCCAGGTTTTTCTTTCTAGCAGGCGCAATATTTGTCCGATTTTGATAAAATTTTGTAAGGACGTGCAAACCGAATAGAGTGAGATTCCTGTCGATTTTCGAGCGAATCGGTTGACTAGAAATAGATATATAGGCCAAAACTGATATTTTTGATGCCTTTTCCAGGTTTTTTCTTTCTAGCGGGCGGAATAATTAACCGATTTAGGTAAATCTTTGTAAGGACGTGTAAACCGAATAGAGTGAGATTCCTATAGGTTTTCGAGCGAATCGGTTGACTGGAACTAATATTATAGGAAAAAAACTGATATTTTTGATGCCTTTTCCAGGTTTTTTTTTCTAGTGGGCGGAATATTAAACCGATTTTCATAAAACTTTGTAAGGTCGTGTAAACCGAATAGAGTGAGATTCCTATAAGTTTTCGAGCGAATCGGTTGACTGGAACTAGAAATATAGGCCAAAAACTGATATTTTTGATGTTTTTTCCAGGTTTTTTTTTCTAGTGGGCGGAATATTAAACCGATTTTCATAAAACTTTGTAAGGTCATGTAATCCGAATAGGGTACGATTCCTATCGATTTTAGAGCGAATCGGTTGACTGGAACTAGATATATAGGCAAAAAACTGATATTTTTGATGCCTTTTCCAGGTTTTTTCTTTCTAGCGGGCGGAATATTTAACCGATTTTCGTAAAACTTTGTAAGGACGTGTAAACCGAATAAGGTGAGATTCCTATAGGTTTTCGAGCGAATCGGTTGACTGGAACTAATATTATAGGAAAAAAACTGATATTTTTTATGCCTTTTCTAGGTTTTTTTTTCTAGTGGGCGGAATATTAAACCGATTTTCATAAAACTTTGTAAGGTCGTGTAAACCGAATAGAGTGAGATTCCTATAAGTTTTCGAGAGAATCGGATGACTGGAACTAATTTTTATAGGCAAAAAACTGATATTTTTGATGCCTTTTCGAGGTTTTTTCTTCTATCGGGCGGAAAATTGAACCGATTTTGATAACACTTTGTAAGGACGTGAAAACCGAATAGAGTGAGATTCCTATCGATTTTCGTGCGAATCGGTTGACTGGAACTAATATTATAGGCAAAAAACTGATATTTTTGATGCCTTTTCCAGGTTTTTTCTTTCTAGCGGGCGGAATAATTAACCGATTTAGGTAAATCTTTGTAAGGACGTGTAAACCGAATAGAGTGAGATTCCTATCGATTTTCGTGCGAATCGGTTGACTGGAACTAATATTATAGGCCAAAAACTGATATTTTTGATGTCTTTTGCAGGTTTTTTCTTTCTAGCGGGCGGAATATTTAACCGATTTTCATAAAACTTTGTAAGGTCGTGTAAACTGAATAGATTGAGATTATATAGGAAAAAAATTAATATTGAGATTATTATAGGAAAAAAACTGATATTTTTGATGCCTTTTCCAGGTTTTTCTTTCTAGCAGGCGCAATATTTGTCCGATTTTGATAAAATTTTGTAAGGACGTGCAAACCGAATAGAGTGAGATTCCTATCGATTTTCGAGCGAATCGGTTGACTAGAAATAGATATATAGGCCAAAACTGATATTTTTGATGCCTTTTCCAGGTTTTTTCTTTCTAGCGGGCGGAATAATTAACCGATTTAGGTAAATCTTTGTAAGGACGTGTAAACCGAATAGAGTGAGATTCCTATAGGTTTTCGAGCGAATCGGTTGACTGGAACTAATATTATAGGAAAAAAACTGATATTTTTGATGCCTTTTCCAGGTTTTTTTTTCTAGTGGGCGGAATATTAAACCGATTTTCATAAAACTTTGTAAGGTCGTGTAAACCGAATAGAGTGAGATTCCTATAAGTTTTCGAGCGAATCGGTTGACTGGAACTAGAAATATAGGCCAAAAACTGATATTTTTGATGTTTTTTCCAGGTTTTTTTTTCTAGTGGGCGGAATATTAAACCGATTTTCATAAAACTTTGTAAGGTCATGTAATCCGAATAGGGTACGATTCCTATCGATTTTAGAGCGAATCGGTTGACTGGAACTAGATATATAGGCAAAAAACTGATATTTTTGATGCCTTTTCCAGGTTTTTTCTTTCTAGCGGGCGGAATATTTAACCGATTTTCGTAAAACTTTGTAAGGACGTGTAAACCGAATAAGGTGAGATTCCTATAGGTTTTCGAGCGAATCGGTTGACTGGAACTAATATTATAGGAAAAAAACTGATATTTTTTATGCCTTTTCTAGGTTTTTTTTTCTAGTGGGCGGAATATTAAACCGATTTTCATAAAACTTTGTAAGGTCGTGTAAACCGAATAGAGTGAGATTCCTATAAGTTTTCGAGAGAATCGGATGACTGGAACTAATTTTTATAGGCAAAAAACTGATATTTTTTATGCCTTTTCGAGGTTTTTTCTTCTATCGGGCGGAAAATTTAACCGATTTTGATAAAACTTTGTAAGGACGTGAAAACCGAATAGAGTGAGATTCCTATCGATTTTCGTGCGAATCGGTTGACTGGAACTAATATTATAGGCAAAAAACTGATATTTTTGATGCCTTTTCCAGGTTTTTTCTTTCTAGCGGGCGGAATAATTAACCGATTTAGGTAAATCTTTGTAAGGACGTGTAAACCGAATAGAGTGAGATTCCTATCGATTTTCGTGCGAATCGGTTGACTGGAACTAATATTGTAGGCCAAAAACTGATATTTTTGATGTCTTTTCTAGGTTTTTTTTTCTAGTGGGCGGAATATTAAACCGATTTTCATAAAACTTTGTAAGGTCATGTAATCCGAATAGGGTACGATTCCTATCGATTTTAGAGCGAATCGGTTGACTGGAACTAGATATATAGGCAAAAAACTGATATTTTTGATGCCTTTTCCAGGTTTTTTCTTTCTAGCGGGCGGAATATTTAACCGATTTTCGTAAAACTTTGTAAGGACGTGTAAACCGAATAAGGTGAGATTCCTATAGGTTTTCGAGCGAATCGGTTGACTGGAACTAATATTATAGGAAAAAAACTGATATTTTTGATGCCTTTTCCAGGTTTTTTTTTCTAGTGGGCGGAATATTAAACCGATTTTCATAAAACTTTGTAAGGTCGTGTAAACCGAATAGAGTGAGATTCCTATAAGTTTTCGAGCGAATCGGTTGACTGGAACTAGAAATATAGGCCAAAAACTGATATTTTTGATGTTTTTTCCAGGTTTTTTTTTCTAGTGGGCGGAATATTAAACCGATTTTCATAAAACTTTGTAAGGTCATGTAATCCGAATAGGGTACGATTCCTATCGATTTTAGAGCGAATCGGTTGACTGGAACTAGATATATAGGCAAAAAACTGATATTTTTGATGCCTTTTCCAGGTTTTTTCTTTCTAGCGGGCGGAATATTTAACCGATTTTCGTAAAACTTTGTAAGGACGTGTAAACCGAATAAGGTGAGACCCTATAGGTTTTCGAGCGAATCGGTTGACTGGAACTAATATTATAGGAAAAAAACTGATATTTTTGATGCCTTTTCCAGGTTTTTTTTTCTAGTGGGCGGAATATTAAACCGATTTTCATAAAACTTTGTAAGGTCGTGTAAACCGAATAGAGTGAGATTCCTATAAGTTTTCGAGAGAATCGGATGACTGGAACTAATTTTTATAGGCAAAAAACTGATATTTTTTATGCCTTTTCGAGGTTTTTTCTTCTATCGGGCGGAAAATTTAACCGATTTTGATAAAACTTTGTAAGGACGTGAAAACCGAATAGAGTGAGATTCCTATCGATTTTCGTGCGAATCGGTTGACTGGAACTAATATTATAGGCAAAAAACTGATATTTTTGATGCCTTTTCCAGGTTTTTTTTTCTAGTGGGCGGAATATTAAACCGATTTTCATAAAACTTTGTAAGGACGTGAAAACCGAATAGAGTGAGATTCCTATAAGTTTTCGAGAGAATCGGATGACTGGAACTAATTTTTATAGGCAAAAAACTGATATTTTTGA